>NW_027556098.1:383351623-383951623 GCF_003287225.1 Phascolarctos cinereus | reverse complement strand
AATATTTTATGGGGTTGAGGGGTAACTGTTTTTTAGAAAATCCTACCTTGATCTGCATTTATGCAGCCAAAATGGCTTTGGTCTCACCAACCTCTTCCTCTGAAGGCAAATGTTGACCAGAAGAAGCCCTGGGTCAGAGATGAATCTACACTCCACAGATTTGGAGGCTAATGTGTGCCCAGAAACATGCGAAGGAGAATTCTATAAAGCCTCTGTGCCTGGTCTATAATAATACTTGTTGATTCTAAGCATGAGAAAGTCCGAGTGTGGCAGGGCCTAAGGAACAGCCTGAATCACACAGACGTTAACTAATCGACCCAGGGACACACAGATGGTATCAGAGGTGGGGGTGCCAACTTGGTATTCCTAAATCCAAATCCAACACTCTGTCTGCTTAGCATAGCCTAACTTTGTTTTATCACATTAATGCTACAGAATGAGGAGCAGGTCCTTCATAAAGGATCCTCGCCAAAGCAGTGGGCTCAGGCCTGAGCACATATAAGCACCTTCAGCAAATGTCTGCTCATTGAATGAATGCTTCAAGAAAAAGGAAGAAAACATTTAAGATGCAACAGATGTGAAGACCCATGAGTGCTAGAATGTGAGAACTAGAAAGAACTCTCTCCATCTCCCTTGATTCACAGGTGAGGATGAGGAGGGATGGGAGACCAGGCAGGAGCAAGCTGGGCAGGAAGCCTGATGGGGCGGCTCTCTCAACCTAACAGGTGTTCCGGGCCTTCGACCCTTCCCTTACTGAGCCTCACATCAATCAATGGATCTTACCAATTCACCGAAGGTTGGAGATGGGCCCCAGCTTATGGTGCTCTCGTCTGCAGCCACGATAATACTGCTCTTCCTGAAAAGAAAGAAAGAAGTGGTCACTGCTGGTCTTGGGGCCTCCTCCACTGCCCTGACCCTGAGCCAGGGTTCTTCTTGCAAGCTATGGACTCAGGGATGCTGACGAGGGCACTGCCTGCCTTTAGACACCAGTGAAGGCCACAGCACAACCCTATTTTCATCTCAGCATTTCAAATAATCAGCAACAGCAGGAATTAATGTTCCAAGAAAAAAGGAAAAATATTTAAAACACAAAAATACTTAATAGCATCCTAGCCCGCTTTTCTTTTTTTTCCTTCTCTCTTCTTTTTTCCCCCCTGAGATCAGGCTGTAAGGGCAGCAGCCCTCAGGGACCGAAGCCCCACATTGATTCAGTCCAGAGGCTTTGAAGACCTCCATTCTAACCATGACCAGGTCACTTCTCAATAGGAAGCCTGGTAGCCCTCCCTGACTCCTGGGGGCTCACCATATTGGGGTCAGATACCCAAATGCCTCAGCCACCTGCAGCTCAGAACTCCCCAGCTCAAGGGCCTCTACCAGACTCCCACTTTCCTAGGAACAGGGATTCAAGGCCATGCATCACCAAGCCCAACCCAAACACAGCCTGATTTTCTACAGGCAAACTCCGTACAATCACCCTCTAAGGTAAATTGTTAGGTAGTAAAACACTCTGAAAAAGGTCAAACATCTTGTAATTGTGACCTATTATATCCATGTTACAGATGCAAAAGGAAACTGAGGTACCAAGGGGTAGAATGCCTTGGCCAGCTAATAAGTGTCAGAGCAAGGGGCAGCTAGGTGGCGCAGCGGATACAGCACTAGCCCTGGATTCAGGAGGACCTGAGTTCAAATCCGGCCTTGGACACATCAGCACTCATGAGCTGTATGACCCTGGGCAAGTCACTGAACCCCACTGCCTAGGCCACCCCCAAAAAAGTGTCAATGCAGGATTTGAGCCCAAGTCTCCTGAATTCTAAGCTCTTCCCACAATACAAGAAAAAGGCTGAAGAAGTCTTCTAGAAGCATTCTTGATTTTTTATGTCCCAAACACAGAATTACACTATCTACTTTAATTTGGTTTTTAGACCCCTCCATCCAAAACAAAAACAGCACGCCTTTCAGAATACGGCAGAGACTGTCAGACGTGGTCTGACAATTTGCTAAAATGCCTTTTTTTAAAATCTTTATGTTTTTTAAACAAGGGACGGTTCTCTGAGCCGAAGAGGGGGAGGGATGTGTTATAAAATGAATGATGTTTTTTAAAAAGCATCAACAGAATTGAAAATAAACAAAAAACCCATGAACATAACAGCTAGCACTAACATTCAGCATTTGTATTTTACATGTTATCTTACTGGATCACCACAAGAACCCTTCTGAGGTAAATGCTATCTATTATCCTCATTTTACAGCTGAGGAAACTAAGGCAAGACAGAGACTGAGGGACTTGTCCAGGACCACTCAGCCAGTAAGGCTGACTTTGGAGCCACATCTTCCTGCCTCTAGGGTCAGCATCCCATTTGCTGTGGTCACGCCTTGCTGCCTCTCGTGGATAGGCCAGGGCTGCCTTACAACACAGGCCATTCAAACGCTCTGGCCGTGCAGCCTCCACAATGTCAACCCCCGGTGACCCTCCCGGTGCCATCACAGAGTGACAGGGAGTCCCACTCCTGATATCATTGTCTCCCATGAACGTTCCACACCCAAGATGGGCCGGCTGCCTCTGCTCTCCTTCCCTCAGCACACACAATGAGAACATCCTGCAGCTCCATTTACCGGGAGCCTAGCCTCCTTTAATTCCGCCTCATCCCTCCCCACGGGCTCAGGCTTTCTAAACTTGCTGCTCATGCAACAAACATTTATTAAACACTTCCTAGATTCGAGGCACCCTAAGTGGTGGGGGATATAAGTGCAGCAAAAAGCAGTCCCTGTCTTCAAAGAGCTTGCACTCTAACATGGGGAGACAAGACACCAAAGAAAGCTGAAAAGCTGCAGCAGGTTCCCTGGAGTAAATGGAAATGACCTGGAAAGGTCGGAGCCCTTCACAGAGGCCGGCTTTGGGAGGGACCTACTGCTCCCCAGACCCATCAGAGGAGACGAGGTGCTGCTTATCAAAAACTGAGTCAATCAGCAAGGTGATGAGACTTCAGGTGATCAGGGCATCCTGAGGGTAGCAGCCAAGTCTGGCAGAGCAGAGGCGCTGAAGGAGAATGACCAAGACAGGGCCTCTCCCCTAGGCCATCACCCGCCTTAACCTGGACCCAACAGTTCAAAAGGACAATGTTCCTTTGTTCTCCATTCTCCAACACCCTAACACCCTGCCCCCTTCACCTATCCTCCAGCAAGCCTAGCCAAAGGTCAAAGTTGCATTATTCCCACCCTCTGCCTCTTCTGCTTCTGATGGCAAAAGGGAAGGTGCTAATATATGTCATGTATCTGCAACTGAGCCTCATGGCAGCCAGCCGGTCCTTTCAGTACTCCTTCAGCCGTTCTCTTTCTGTTCTCCCATCAGGCCTCCTCCTCCCCGTCTCGCTCGGAAGAAGGCTCTGTCTTTTACTTCATTAGAAAAATTCACTGTAAGCATCGTTCCCTTGCCCTTTGACCTTTGACACAAGGGGATCATCTCTGACCAAGGCCAACCCGTGTGTGTGTGTGTACACACACATACACATTCATGTTTATGTGTATGTATGTAATGTATGTATCTCTCTCTCTGTGTGTATATAATCCCATGCTTTCCTCTCCACTCCTGCAGTCTGAATCCCTCCCACTTCTCTCACTCATCTGCTATCTCCTGGCTTGTTCACCAGTACCTAGAAAAACAGAAAGATGACTCCTATCTCTAGAAAATCCCCACTAGACACTAGCACCGACCATCTTCCTCTATCCACCCTTTCATGGTCAAACTCACAAGAAGAAGCTGCCTAATAACCCCACAGCAACTACATCCTCGGCTCTCACTCACTCCTTAACCTCTTGCAACCAGGCTGCCAATCTTACCAATCACTCAATCGAAAGTGTCCTTACCACTGACCTAGCTGCTCAATCTAATGGCCTTTTCCCTCGATTCTCCATCTTTCTTGACCTCCCCACAGCATTTAACACTGTTTACCTCCGGATATACTCTCCTTTTTAGGTTTTCCCCCTCTCCTCCTGGAGATCCTCTCGGCTCAGAGTATCTGGGCTCTCCAGCTACCTGTGTGATCTCTCCTTCTCAGGATCCTCTGCTGGCTCATCTTCTCTAACACATCTCCCTTAGAGGTAGAAGTGCCCCAGAGATGTGTGAGGCCCTCCTGTCACTCCAGTTCTAACATCTCAGGTCCTCAAGTTTTGTCTAGCACTGATATCCTGTGCTCTAAGGCCCCTCCCAGCTCTGACATTCCCTGTTCTAAGGGGGCCTCCCAGCTCTCACCACCTGTGTTCTAAGGCCCTCCCACCTCTGATGTCCTGTGCTCTAAGGGCCCTCCCAGCTCACATCCTGTGTTCTAAGGCCCTCCCACCTGATATTCTGTGCTCTAAGGACCCTCCTAGCCCTGCCATCCTGTGTTCTCAGGCCTCTCCCAGCTCTGACATCCTGTGCTCTAAGGGCCCTCCCACCTCCGATGTCCTGTGCTCTAAGGCCCCTCCCAGCTCTGACATTCTGTGTTCTAAGGCCCTCCCAGCTCTGACCTTCTGGGTTCTAAGGGGCCTCTCAGCTCTGACCTTCTGTGTCCTAAGGCCCCTTTCAAGTTCTAAGTGTCTTCATCAGCGCCCAGACACAATTATCATTTTGAGGCAGAGGACTCAGAGACAGATAGAGTCAGTCCTATAAATGCTCCTGAGCTGCTGGCCTGTCACAAACTGCTTAGTGCACATCGCGTAATCATCTCAAACTCAAGCGTGTCCCCCTGTGTCCTCCCTGAGAAGCACCTCTATTTCTGTCCAGTGTACTAACCCGTTACCACCAGACGCCCAGGTCTGCAACCTCACGGTCATCTGGAGTGCTCACTCTCTCTCGTTCCCACCTAGGTCACTTCTGTGTCTGCCTCGCCTCCCCACCATTTCTCACGCCCATCCCCTTCTCTCTACTCCAACGCCATAATCTTAGCTCAGGCCTCACCCCCCCCCCATTCTGCTTGGTGCCCTGGGTCCCTCCCTACTCCATTGCATCATCCACACACCTGCCCAAGAGATATTTCTAAATTGCAGGTTTCACTTGGTCACTTCCTTCCTTAATAAATTCCAAGGTCTCCTGACTTACTTTTAGTAACAAATACAAAATCTTGTTTGGATATTTGAAGCACATCATGACCTACCTTTCTAGCTTTATTAAGATAACTAATATCTTTATTGGGCAGCTCAGTAGCACAGTGGGCCTTGAGTCAGGAAGACTCGAATTCAAATCCAGCCTCAGACACTTGCTAAATGACCCTGGGCAAGTCACTTTAACCTACTTGCCGCAGTTTCCTCATCTGTAAAATAGAGATAATACTACTACCCACCTGTCTCCCAGAGTTGTTATGAGGAGCAAATGAGATGTATTTGTGAAGTGCATAGCCCAGTACCTGGCACCTAGTAGGCACTATATTATTACTGCTTAACGGCCCTTTTTGGTCCAGCCAAGTGGAACAGACTTCTTGATGCTGCTCACACACGCTCTGTCTTTGCACAGGTTTCACATACCACCCCCACAACTGAAATGCACCTCACCTACTTCTTAGGCTCCCCAAGTTCATTCGGAAGCTCAGTTCAAATGCTGCCTCTTACACGAGGCCTTCCTGGATTTCCACGGCTGCCAGTGTACCCCGTCCTGTCGCATGCCTATTGTGTACAAAATGCCTCTCCTAGTGAATGTAAATTCCTGGAATTCAGGGGCTGTGCCATACATTCATTCCTTTGCATACCCAATGCCTAGCACATAGTAAGCACCAATGTAATCAATATGGAAGGGATTCTAGAAACCTAGTATGGAATAAAAATGGAAAAAAAAAAGTAAAGAGAGAGAAGGGGGCAGGGGAGAGGTTGACTTGCCCAAGACCACATGGCTAGGGGCTCTTAAAACTTGGAATTAGAGAATTTTTTTTCTTCTGATAATTGTTTTTGAATATAAATGGTTTCTTTTGTACTCTTCTGAAGTCTACTGGATGCATTTAGACTTCTATCCTAAGAAGGGATTCATAGCCTCAACCTAGGACTGCCAAAAAGATACATGATCCAAAAATAAAAAAATAAAAATAAAAAAATAAAAGTTAAGAGCTGCCTGGCACACAGTAGGCACTTCCTAAATGTTTACTGATTGACAGACTGGTCCCATTAAGTAAACATGAGTAAACTCTGAATTCAGAACCCCAATGCTGGAGTCCAGTCTTCAGCCCAGAACATGGCGACCATATCTGGTGTGCGCTGGAGGAGAGGAGAGAAGAGCATTTCATCTTGAGTCCCACAAGTCACTTACCCACAAGCTAAGCTTCTAATTTTCCAGCCACAGAGGTCCTGAACAGCTTTGGGATACATGGTAGACTCCCGAGAAGTGTTGGTAGCACCCCAAAAAAACAGGCCACCTGGAGAAACACACAAAAGGGCCTAAGGAATCTTTGTAAGAGAAATTCTCTTGAGGCCATGAAAAAACTATTAAAGACTCATGGGACAATCACAAGAAATCGACAGTTTAAGAACAAAGTACCTCCTGCCTACCCTACACGCACCTCTTTTTCACAAGTTGTCCATCCCATTAGATGACAAGCTCCTAAGGGCCAGGACTACTTTGGCTTTTCTTTGTAGACCAAATGCTTGGAGTGGAGCATACAGTGGGCAATGAATAAAAAAACTCTAAACTGATTAATACAAATAGGAGGAGAGCTGACTGAAAGACACTGCTACCAGATGATAATGCAGGGGTTACATTTCAAAAAAAAGTAATAAAGAACAGGTACTAGATCTGTGCTTTCTTTGGTGTGGAGAACTATTAAAAGAGGAAAGTTCCTAAACTAATACTTAGGTACATCTTTTGGGCAACACATAGTATCGCAGAGAAGTGACTAACCTTGTGTCCTAAGGCCCCTCCCTGGCCTGACATTCTCTGCTCTAAGCTCCCTTCCGACTCTGATACTCTGGATTCTAAGGGCCCTGTCTTCATGTCCTCCTGGCTTTCTAGCTAGGCTCTGTACTGAATACAACATGTTGTAAGTAAACATAACTTTCTTTCACAATACTGAAAAGGGGAAAGTCTGTCCCCTTGCCGGAGCACTGGATTATAAAAAGCAAAATTATCTTGTTCTTAATACCTTCAAACCCGGGGCCAAAACCAGGAAGAATAACCACTAACCAACTTCACTGACGGCGAAAGAACAGGTGTAGCCGGCGTAGATTTGCGCAGCCCCACGGCCTGGGAAATCAAAGAGCTTCACCAGACGAGGGACCATCTCATCCTTCTGCTCTGCGTGGCCCAGCCGGCCATACCCTCCAAACCCCCAGGAGAAAACACGTTTCTGAGAGTCTAGAACCAGCTGTATGGACAGAAGAGAAAAACCAAACCCTAAAATCAGAAAGTCAGTCGCCAATTCACAGGACAAGTTCCCAAATTGATAACTGTTTCCCATTTCCAGATCCAGGTAAGGTGGCGGAGAACAGAAGAGAACCCATTATCACCTTGCGGGGTGGCAAACGAGATGGGAATATATGCACTGGGATGACACATGGAATCCAAGGACAATAAGCTCTTTTTCTCTGCCAAGTTATCCATGTTCCCTTCTTTTCTTAATTATTTAAAGTCACACATCTTTCCCTTCCCCATTTGAAAGCAAGAGGGTTATATCTCCAGACAGCAAAGTAACTCATCCAATTTCATATTATAATATTGATTAAACTGCAGAAGGAACAAAGAAACAGGGAAAAGGGCACACGCGCACGCACGCACACACACACACACACACACACACACACCCTCCCTTCATAGTTAACCTCTTCCTAGAAAGGATGTTACCATGTCATAAATCACCAGTAATCAGAAATCAATCTACTGATCAGTTTTGCTGATTATTTTTTCTCTTTCAGAGGGAAATGTAGGTGATGCAAAGCAAATGCCGCCTATAAAAACCTATTTTTAAAAAATTCAATCAGCCTTTGCCCAGTGCAGTCGAAGGGAGCAAAGCAGTTCCATAATTTCCAGAGCTAAAGGAGACCCTGGAAACCACAGCATCTGCCCAATTAGGTTGAACCATTGCCTAGGGCAGTGAAAGGGTAAGTGACCTACTCAGAGTCACTCAGAAATCATGTGTCAAAGGCTTGGGACTTGAACACCCAAGTGTTCCAGGCTCCAAGGCCACGTTGCCATAGAGTCTGAAAATTTTTACATATGAACTCATTGTTTTCCCCATCAGAAGGTGTGCTCCTTGAGAGAAGGGATTATTTTATTCTTGTTCTTTATGTGGCACACAGTAGGTGTTTAATAAATGCCCATTGGAGCACCGACAAAATTACAGCTCACTGAAGTACGAATATTACCCAAACCATGATGTGCTATGCAATATGAATAAGGAAGGGTTGGCTAAGGGGAAAAAATGTCCATAACAGCAGGTATTCTCCCCCTAAAATAGTAAATATAAAAATATGCATGTACCATGCATAATTATGTAAAAATATTCCACCATATGTAACAACTTGGGTGGATAATAGGATTAATTTCCTCCAATTTATGCCAAGATTGCCCTAAATACCCTTTAACATGGAGGGTCACAAGATTATAAGATTCAGAGCCAAAAGTACATTGGAAAGCACACAGCTCAACCCCCTCATTTTTCAGATGAGGACGTTACAGTGTTACAGAAAAGTTAACTGACATGTCTCAGGTCAAGAAGATACCTAGAAACTGAGGTGCACAGAGCGTGGTGTGCTGGTCACGCAATGAGTGAGTGGCCCCCTTAATGGCATGTGGTCTTCGGACGGGTCTAACATCAAGGGTACCTGTGGCACTGCTTCCCAACAGAACCAACATGGAGAACAATAAGGACCACCATTCACTTCTTTCAATTCAACTCTCTCCCAGTGATGATGCCAAGAACAACAATAAAAATGCCAACCTTACCGTGTGATTGGTGCCACAGGCAACATCTCGAACCACCACATTGGGGACTGGCAAAATCTGTCCATCTTTCGTCTTTTCAATGAAGATGGCAACTCGGCGGGGGACCAGCTCACAGTCGTATTCTATCCTTTGAGCCCGGGCAATGAATTTCCCGTCAGAATTGTGTCCTGCACCATATAGAGAGCCAAGATTTTAAGAGCAGTGGCACTAGGCAAAAGAGATCACAAATGGCCCATTCTTCATTATTAGCTGGGGCAGAGCAGACTCACTGGACCAGGGAGGGCAAGGTGACTGGGTGCAGGCAGGAGACCTCTAGTGACACTGATTCTGGTTTAGAGGTGTACATGGAGGAAAACCAACTTAGTTTCATGTAAATTTCTGGGCTTCTTCCTCCTGCTCCCTCTCCCTTATCTCTATACCCAATCCAATCATACAAGACAGTCCTTTACTCTCCCATCTCCAGCACCTGTCAGGTCCTCTAGCCCCAATGCCGCCATCTTAGTCCAGACCTCAATTTATCACAGTGCCTGCATGACAGGAATAGCTTCCTAAGAGGTCTTTCTTGCTGCTACCATTGTCTCTAGCCTACCTTTCCAGTCTTGTCTCATTTCACCCGCTTGCTATGGACTCTAGTCCAAGCCAATCTTAATCTTTGTACCTTTCAACATGCCCTGGCTGTTCAGTGCCTTCCCCATTCCCCTGGAATTATTTTCATTCTCTTTCTCTCTCTTCTTCTCTCCCCTCACCCTCTATCCAACCTTCCCTGAATTTCAAAGAATTCTCTGTAGTCTAGTTCAAATGCCACCTCTTTCACTGAATCTCACTGATCTCCATTAAAAAGAGCCCTTCCCCCAGACCTAGGGTGGCTATTTGCTTTCAAACACACTTATCCCTATCTGCCCATTACTGTCCTGTAAGCTCCATGAAGGCATGGGGCCAGGTCTCATCTAAACTTTCTATTCCCAGGGGCGGCTAGGTGGCATTGTGGATAGAGCACTGGCCCTGGAGTCAGAAGGACCTGAATTCAAATCCATCCTCAGAAACATGACACATACCAGCTGTATGATTTTGGGCAAGTCACTCAACCCTGACTGCCTCAACTCCCCCCACCCAAAAGGCAAAAAAATAAAATAAAATAAAATAAAATAAAATAAAATAAACTTTCTATTCCCTCCTTCCTCCCAAGCCCCAGCACCTACCCTAAAGTTCTCCATACACTTTGTGGATTGACTATTGAACAAAGGTTTTTTTTGGGATGAAGCACTGACAGGTCTTCCTTAGTGTGCCAAGTGTTTACAGAGGGCAGGGAAACATACTTATTTTGGTCAAGCACTAAACACATCGTTAGATAAAAGATTAAGGAGTTTCCTGGGTGATCGAGTTTCCTAAGAATCCCCTTCCAATATAATACACTTTGGTTCACTTTTGTTTACTCCTTTCTGGAGGGAACTGGGATAAATGTAGTTTCACATTCTTCCACAGTCTAGGGAAAGCTAACTCGAGTCTCAACGGTCCAGACCAGAGGTTGGGAACCTGCAGCCTCAAGGCCACATGTGGCCCTCTAGGTCCTCGAGTGCAGCCGTTTGACTGAATCCAAGTTTTACAGAACAAATCCTTTTCTTAAGGGGATTTGTTCTGTGAAATTTGGATTCAAAGGTAGATGACTGAATAACTAAGAAGAAAATTAATGAAAATACTAAGGTGTCACCTCCCTTACTCTGAGCTTGGTTTCACATTTTTCCTTTCCTGGCTCAGGACAGGAAACACAAAGGGACATGAATAATGGTGAACTTCAGAAGACCATGCCCTGGCCCTGGGAATGAAAAACAAAGTTGGGGACCCTGTCAAGTTGCTGGTGTCTGTGCAGAGAGCTCCACCCTCCACATCTCACATTACAATACTGTTCTGCTGAAAGTTCACAAGCACTTAGCTGTGAACAGCTATTATCCGAGATCAATGGACCACACTTTTAAAACACGTGTGTTTAGCCTCCACTGATTCTGGCCTGAAATATGCAGTTGAGATAACAGAAGCTTTTAAAAAGAATAGGCTGCCATACCCAGCTGACCATATTCAGGGCACCCAAAGGAGTAGAGGTTGCCTTTGCAGTCCATTATCATGCTGAATTCAGCCCCACAAGCCATTTTCGTAATTGGCTGGCCATTGTACATTATCTGAAAAGAAAAAAAAAACAATAAGCGAGATTTCAAAATTAAAAGCGAATAAGAATAGGAGGGAAGGAGAAGAAGAGAGAGTGAAAGTGAGAAGAGAAAAAGGGATAAAGAAAGAGGAAGAAAGGGGGAGGGAGAGAGAGAAGAGAGGGAAGGAGGAAAAGAGGGGAGGAGGGTGAGAGAGAAAGAGGGGTGAAGAAGAGAGGGAAATGAGAAAGGAGATGAGAGAAGGGAAAGGTTGGGGGGGGGGAAGATATGACTGCCTGACAAAATAAACCAACCCTTACCCACCCTTTTGCAATGGACCATGAAAAATTTACAAGGAATCAAGGGAACCTAATATGCCCAACTACTCTCAGGAAAGAGGTCAAGAGCGTACAAAGAAGAGAAATGTATTTAGGAAGACAGAAGAGGAACTGAATGACATGGTCACAGAAAAACAGAGAAATAAAATAGCTAAGTGAAATACACAAAGATAATAATAAAAAAAAAAGCCAACCATTGCTTTAGCCTTCAGGTTTAAATCTGTCACCCAAATAAGCATTTCCAAGACTCTCTTCCAGTCGACCTCATCTCTTAGCCCACACCACATTAATGAGAAATAAAATAGCACCTCTAGTGGGCAACTAAGGGGAGGAGGAATAGGCCACGGCCCATCCATCCTTGAACCTTCTGGCCTCAACTGTGGGGTATCTGGAAGAAGTCAATGGAGATATTGGTGTCCTCTACTTCAGGATTTGAAAATCCCTCTGAGCAAGAGGCCAAGCGATGGTAACTGTACTTCTGAAAACAGACCAACCCACAACCAGAGAGGGGAAAGGGATGAGATTGCTCAGGAAGGTAAATTAAAAGGATTCCAGATGCTTTCTCAACGACCCAGGGACCTCCGAGGGGCTGACTGAAAGGACTGGTTCCCATCTATCCAATTTTCTAAGATCATATATTCAGACCCACATGGAACCTCAAGAGGGCACCCAGTTAAATCAAATTTCATAGAAAAAGAAAAGAGAGCCCAGACAAAGGGAGTGACTTGCCCCAGGTCATACCAGCAGACAAGAGACAATAGGCTGGAAGCCAACACTAGCCAAGTCCAATATCCTTAACAATGCTCCACCTGCCCCCCAGCTGAAGGCAGAGATACTTAAGATTCTCCCCACCCTCATTCTTTACTAGATTCCAGATTGGAGCAACTGACTGAAAACACAGTGAAACTCAAAAATTTACTAAACGTCTTTTAGAAACACAATGCCCTTAGACCTGCTCTCAAGCAGTTTACAATCCAGAATAGAAGGCATCAGACCCATCCAAAATGAGCTTTTCAATTTCCTTCAAATTCACAGATGCATTCGGCTGAAGAGTTTTTAAATTTTCAAGACTCAAACAATGGCATCCATGGCACCTATCCTTTATCCCTTCTCATGTATATGCTGCTCACTGGGCACAGAGGATATGCCCAACAACGGATGGCAGCATTACCTAATGGAAAGAGCCCTGGACTTGGGAGTCAGAAACCCCAGTTCTGATCATCCCTACCTGTAACCTCGTTGAACCCTAGGGTCACCATCTGCAAAATGTATATTAACATTTTTACTACCTACTATAAAAGGGTGCTTTTAGGAAAGTAAAGGGATACATAATTATGAGTTATAATAGCTTGTGTTTTTTTATTTCTATGCTGCTTTCCTTCCCAACTCGACTGTAAGCTGCTTGTGGACAGGACCATGTCACAAATGTCTCTGTACCCCTAACACTGTATGAGGCACTTTGTGGGTACTCAGTGAATGGTTTCCAGACCAAGATCTATTTAAATGTCATTTTTAAATTAGAAACAGATTTGCATGCGCATTAAAGGGGCTCCCAAGCACATTTTTTTTCCATTTAAAAATGGGAATCTTCATCTACTCTGCAACCTGTGACCAATGATGACCGAATGCCAGCAGGAACATTAAAGGATACTAACAGAATAGAAGGCAAACAGAAGTATAGTAAAAAGTGAACAAAAGCCCATGTAAGATGAGCTAGGGCAAACTGCCAATACTAAAAGCACTAGGTGATAAGGGTCATCTTGACAATATCCACGGCCACTCCAAAGAGATGATCTTAGCTATCCACATAGTGAAAACTAAGTGGATGAAGACCAAGCATTGCCTACATTATGGAACTGAAGTTAGATGGGTAAATAGCAGTCCATCAAATACCTCATCTCTCTCAAGCAAGCCCTAGGGATGGACAACGAACTGAGGTCAAAACTGCCTAAAAGGAGGCTGAGACACATAGGGGAAAACTGGGCAATGCTTTCACTGAACCCAAGCAACTCTCTACTGAAAAAGACCACCTTCTAAAGCCAAGATTCCTGGGACTTTACACAGTGGCAAATCATGAAACGCCATAATCTCAGATGCAAATGAGCCAGAAGCGATGGAAAGGAGCAAGCCGGGCTTATAAGCAGGGGGCAGCATATGATTTGTGCTAGAAACAGAGAAGTGGTGTCAAAGACTTCAAAGACATAGAATCACAGACTGAGGGGCTGCAAGGGACCTCAGAGGTCATCAAGTCCAACCCTGACATCCAGATGAGGAAACAAGGGTCTCAAAGAAGGAAGCCACTTGCTCAAGATCTCTATCCATATTAAAGAGAAAGTCTTCTAGTAGTCTGGATAGATCCTTTATGATGGAATTCTGGAATAATACAGCCAAGGGTCATACAATAGGAGGTCACAGAGGAGCACCAGGAGATAATTCTCCTGTCACAGAAATCTCAGGATCTGCTAAGGAAGAGCAAAGGACTAGACTGGTGATTTGCATTGGAATAGGGAGCTCTACCAATGCAGGACAATATCTTCCATGAGACAGGTTGCCTGGAGCACTAGGACACATTGCCCAAGTGACTGGGTCAGTATGTTATCAGAGACACGCCCTGAAACCAGGCCTAACTGGTTTGGGGGACGGCCTTCCATCCCCACTGCCACTTAGCTGCCTATCTATCTATCAGTTGTAGGTTGAAATGAAAGAGAAAAACCATGGGCTCTCTCCACAAAATAATGGAAGAAGCACAGGATATTAATTCTGTATTCCACCCAATACTGGCTTGCCTTTTTCCAGCAGGTTGGCCAACACATCAAACAAGGAAGAGCAAAGTCCCATTTATGAGAAACAAAACTGAACCATGGGGCCCAAACCCACCAGCCACGATGAAGAAGACCGCTAATTACCTGTGCGGGGCTGGGGATAGCATCAGTCTGGTTGCCAAGGCCAAGCTGCCCCATCTTGTTCTCTCCAAATGCAAACACGGAGCCAGTTTCTAGGAGAGAATAAAATAAAATGGGAAGAGAATGAACGCTCCAAATGTGATGGTGATTTAAAGCTGTCTCAGGTACAGAATATTAAACACGCTGTTCGTTTGCCAAAGAAGATGGAAATGAGACAGTGTTCCAAAGGTGAAATAAGCTGATGCTCTCCAGAATCACCATCTCCTATCAGAAAACGAGAGCACAAAGAAATGCCTTGTTCCCATTTGCAAATGGAAACAGTAGAGAAGAAATAATCTTTTCATCCTCCAAAAGGTGCTTCCTGTTTCTAAGGCCTATTGTTCAAAGGCCTTCAAGATACTGCCTGTTCCCCACTCCAGGCCATCTGGAGATACCCTCAATTCTGCCTCACCGAGCACGTTTTGCCTGAACCATAGGCCTCACTTTGGCCAGGAAGGCCGTCTCTCATACCTGTCAAAGCCAGAGTGTGGTTCCTCCCACATGCAGCAGACACAATCACTTCCTTGCTGAGGACTTCTATGAGTTTAGGGGCTTCCACTCGCTTGGTATCGCCATGTCCAAGCTGTCCCTTCTCATTTCGACCTGAGAAGACCATGAGGAAGTCAACAAGGAAGAGAAGAGATGCAAACTGAGGCTTTAACACAGAGGTCCTTAAACTCTTCAAGACCATGGGCAGTCAAGTGAAGCCTATGGACCCTTTCTCAGAATAATTTTCTTAAAAATGTACAGTATTACAAAGGAAACAAATTATATTAAGGCTAGCTCTCCAGGAGGGAGAAGGATAGGGATACATGGGATACTATGGAGATGTAAGAGACAGAAACCCTCAATAAACATATAAAATTTTAAAAAAACAAAAGAACAAAGTTATATTGAAAAGCAGTTATCACAAAAAAAATTTTAAGCATTTATCGATCAAAGGCTAAGGACCTCTGGTCTAAAAGAAATTACTAAAGATTCTCTTAAAAGAAAAGGAAATTAAGTTAAATATAAAAAACTGCTATGATTTATTAAAGGAAATGTCATGAAAGGTGATCTATTTGCCACTCACCCTAAGGGACTTTCCATCTGCCCTGCAACTGAACCTCCTCTAGCCACTGTCTTTCCCCATAGGGATGGAAGCTCCCAGAAAGGGGTGGCTAACTTGTATTCTTACCACTTTGAACAGAGTAAGCACTAAATGCTTCCTCCCCCCACCATTTATTAATTCAACCATCCAGGGAAACATGAATATAAGATAACATACAAAATACATACAAAGTTAATACAAAAATAACACCAACCAGCTTCTGCAGAGCAGATCAAACCAGAACAGTGTCCGGAAGTACACAGGGCTTGACCACCTCGCCCCACCGGAGTGCTTCTGAGAGGCGTATTTTCAGATTCTGACACCTGCCTCTTCAGTTCAGTCTCGGTGCACTAAACCCACCTCACAGCCTGTTGGAACCGTGCCAGTCATTTCTCTTATTTTTATCTACCTCATAAATGGAGCTCACATTCCCTGCCAACCCTTACGACTATAAACCTTCAACCACTCCAGTAACCTGGTGACTAAACAAAAGCAGCCTCAGGGCCAGAGTTGCATCCACAGGCACCTGTCCCCACCCCTGGAAGCCAAACTAAGGCCCACTCCCCAGTGTGGGATCACGCCTTTGGCGGGCATCAAACTTGCCTGCCCCACGACATCTTCAAGTGCCCAAACCACATTAGAGGGGAATTGGGAAATATTTAACAAAATAAAGATACAGTAAAATATAGATAATGTTACACTTTTTTATTTTGTGCATAGTTTAATAAGCCCCGGGTTCTGTGAGTATGACACCACCCGCCTAGGATGCCAAGAGTATTCAAATCCGGTAAAGTCTGGGAACTGCGGTTCTAATCCCCCACTAACTGCATATCTTCATTTCTCTGGACCTCAGCTTCCTTCTCTATGAAATGGCAAATGGGGTGAAAAGTTGGATTACATTACCTCAAAGGTCGCTCCCAGCTCTGACATCCTATGTTCTAAAAGCCCTCCCAGCTCTGACATCCTGTATCCTAAGGTCCCTCCCAGCTCTGACATTCTGCATTCTAAGATCTAACCATTCTCTGTTCTAAGAGCCCTTCCAGAACTCAGATTCTAAGGTGCATTACAATTCTACTTTTAAAGGATTTTAATCTTGGGAAGGTGTTCTTAATTGGAGGGAAGTTCATGAACTTTTACCATAGATATACATTTATTTTGATATGTTGATGTATATCTATATATTATTTTTCTAACATAACTGATTTCCTTCAGACTTTATTATATGCATTTAAAAACACTCTTCTGATAAGGAGTCCATCTACACGCAGACTTCACCAGACACTGCCCCTAGGGCTCCATGATACAAAGAAAGGGGAAGAACCCTTGGACCAGGGGAATGCAGACAACTCAATTCCTCTGCAGTTGTGACAAGACAAACAGTTACGGTGCAAGGATATGGAGCTAATTTAATAAGCACTCCAATATCATTCCAGAATATACACAAACTCTTGGAATTCAGGTGTCCTCCCAAGGAGGGTCTGGGTCCAAGGCTAGTCCCCTCCTGTCCTGGTTTACGTATACTAAGAGTAAAAATAAAATCAAAGTGGAGATTTTTATCTCTGGAGATATTAACCTCATCTTTAACTTGGAATTGGCTAAATATCTGTGAAGAGGAATAGTGTGGGTACAGTGGAAAGAGCCCCGAGTCTGAAGTCACAGGACCTGGGTTCCAATCTACCTCCACCTAAGCGACTTGGCCAAATAATTCACTGGTCCATATTCTCACTCAGTTTCCTCGTCTATCACATCAGAGGGTGCAAGCCTTTCAGCTCAGGAGCCTCCATGTCCCCAGCCTATGAAAGAAGCCACACCAAGAGAACGGAGCATTGAACGTCAGGAACTGAACGACGGTCTTTAGACCTGCGGATGATCACCGCTCGGAGAAAAAGAAGCCGTTCTCAGGGATGTGCTTGAATTCAAGGTGTTTTTACGTCAGACATCACAATGCTCAAGAAACGGATGTGACAGATACACACTAGAATGAAGGCCTGTGCCAAGTCATGGAATTTATCTTTGGAAAACTTGAAGCCAAGTACAGCAGACCATCTGTCCCCCTGGCATGATGTCCAGTCTACCTGGGAGAAGGAAGAAAGCCTAGGAAAACCCAGGATTCCGAGTTACCAAATGGGGCCCGAAAGTGTGGCCAATGGCTCAGTCTCACCAAACAGTCATGTCTGTCATACCACAGGGTATCAACTGTTTTTGTGTGGAGAGCTTGAAATAATAATATTAATGCCTGGGGGAGACAAATCCCAGAGGTTTCATCGAAAGCATCCATTCTACATTTCCTAAAAATCTTAAGTCAAAAAACTCAAACACCTTACAAAGTATTAAGTTCTCCATTATGGGGTGGGGGTGGGGGTGTTCAAATGGAAGACGGATGTAGGGAAGGGGATTCCTCTCCAAATACAGCTGGATTACTTTTGCTCTGGTCTTTGTCAGTTTCTTTGTAGTGGAAGCAAGTTTCAAATCCCACTTCTGACACTTAGTTACCTGAGGCCAGCCCCTTCACTCCTCTGGGCCTCAGTTTCCTTATTTGTAAAACTAGGGGGGTTGGACTGGAAGGTCTGTAAAGTCCCTTCTAGCTCTCAGACAGTCAAAGGAATTACAAAAAAGCCCACCACATTACTTGAGGTGCCTTTAAAAAGGCATTAGGCATAAGACAATTAGGTGTCCAAAGCCTGACATAAAACCATTTTACACGGGTCCGGATATGGTAAAGTGCTGGTGACTGTTGTGGGAAGGGACTTGCTTTTTAAAAGCAACTAAGAGATAACGGGACCGTAAGCGGTTTAAGTATGTCACTGTGAGGCCATAAAGTATAAAACTGGGCCAAACAAACTTGTTGGCTTTTTTTCTCTCTTCAACGGAACTACAAAATTAGCAGCCAAAAGAACACAACAGATGTTTCTTGTATTTGGACCTTGGTGAAGTATCTCATGAAACTGCAAAAAAATGGTTCAAACAGACTGAAATAAAAATAGCGTCATCTGGACGAAAAGCTGGCCAGAGGATCAAAAACAAAGGGTGGTGAGCAGTGCCAGAGGACCCAGAGACACAAAGGGTCTGGGAGATCCCAGAAGCTCTCAGGGACAGATCTCAGCCCCGTTTAATACCTTCATTAATAATATATTTACCAAAAAAATTAAAAATAAAAATAAAGCACTGCCACCAAAGTCACAGAATCTGGGCGCTGGGAGGGGCCTCTGTGGTCACCTGGTTCAGGGGTCTTCACCAGGAGTGTGGAATAGCTTTCAAGAAGTCCATGAATTTGGCTGAGGAAAAAAATTACATCTTTATTTCAAAAGAATTGGTTTCCCTTGTAATCTTACAGATTTTATTTTATACAATTAAAAACATTATTCTGAGAAGGGTTTCATAGGCTTCACCAAGACCTGCAAAGAGTCCATGACACAACAAATAATAATAACCACACTGCAGTTATCATGTATATAGCACCTACTCTACTACGTGCCAGGCACTTCACAAATACCATCTCATTTGATCCTCACAGCAATCCTGGAAGGTAGATGCTACTGAGCCCCATTTTATAGATGAAGAAATTGAGGCTTGCAGAGGTTAAGATAGGGGTGGGAACCTGCAGCCTTTCCATTTGAATTCAGTCAAAGGGCCACACTTGAGGGCCTCACATGTGGCCTCCAGGCTGCAGGTTCACCACCCCTGGGGTAAGACATTTTCCCAGCATTCCACATCTGTGCCTGGAGCAAGATCTGAATTTAGCAAGCCCAGCCCCCCAACAATAGTGCTGTCTTTCCCACCCAGGGACATAAACAAAGGCAAAAATGGAAAGAAACAACTCAGAAAACAGACTGGGGAACCAAGGGTAAATCCAACCCTTGGGAACCAGGCAGGTGAGCCAATAATTAGCCCTAAACTAAAGAGAGCTGCTCCAGCCTGGGCCGTCCAGAGGCTGGATTCGGAGAGGGCCAGCAAGCATTCTGAAAATCAGAGAACACTGCACAGACAGGCCGCGATCGTTACCCACGGGCAAGGTATTGCCTGGGAGGGAAATGAGGCGCACGGACGGTGGCAGAAGAAGGATCTTTGTAGATTATATTATCATGGAATGTGGCGGGAGGGGAGAAGGGGGGGAGCAAAAAGCCAACACGGAGTTGGGCAGCAAGAATAGAGTTCCTATGTCACACTGTGCTACGAAGCACGAAGGTGACAGTCTGGCTGATGATGATGCACCTCCAACAGGAATTCCATTGTAAGGCACCTCCCAATCAGAAAGCCGAGGATGCAGTGAAGTGGAGTCACACGAAGGGAGAAGGATGGGATGGGGAGGGAGTGCCCTGCCCTCCAGACAACAAAAGGAAGGAAACACTGGATCATTCACAAATGCCCAAAAGGTAGAACAAAAGAGGATTTATTTATTCCTGGCATATAAAGGGAAGGTAAAGGAAAGGAGTCCATAGGATGGCCAGCCCCCCTCCAAAATAAATCCATTACCTTCAAGGGAGACTGTGGGCGCCAAAGAGAAGTCCCGACTGTGTCGGAGGGCCAGCTTTGCAATAGATAAAATAAAAATGACAGGGCCAGATAATACAAGCACTAAACAGTGGGGCTGAGGGCTCCCTCAGACACCTTCTCACTTACCCCAGCTCCAGAGCTTTCCTTCTGTGGTGATGAGGAGACTGTGAGCCGCACAGGGGCCAGAGACCACCGTCCGCACCTGAACCCCAGAGAGACAGCCGTATCTGTGTGGCCCCCACAAGTTCTGTCCCAGATTTCGATAAGCCGCTGGAACCACAAACAGGTGACAGGTTAGGCTGTTTTGTGCACTCCCCCAACCCCACCAAATGAAGGGAACGAATTACCAAAAGACAACTGTAGCCTGCAAATGGATGTTCTTTGGGACACAAGCACCTGGCTTTGACCCTAAGTTTCAACTCTTTGGCAAAATGGGGATTTTACTCTACCTACATCACCAAGTTATTATGAGAATACATTACTTCTATAAACACCTAGCCAGTACCTTCTGTGTTCTACAAAGTGTTCTATAAACACTTAGTCAGTTCCTCCCATGTGCGTGGCACTGCACACATTTATTTAACAAACACCTGAGCAGCAAAGCACCTACTATGTTTGTGGCACCATACTAGATCCATTTATTCACCAAACACTTGAGCTATCCCTACGACATGCATGGCACTGTACTGCAATAGACACCTTTATTTAACAAGCACTTAATCAGCGCCTACTAGGTACAGTGTGAAGCCAGGCACTGTGCATACAAAGAGTAAAAAGGACACAGGAGCTGCCCTCTAGGAGCTTACACTCTCCCAGATCAAATGTCTTGTTTGAATGAAGGCTACCACAGAATGCGATGAAGCAGAAGACCCTAAAAGAGTCCTTCCAATTACTCACTCTTCTAACCACAGCAACAGGTCTGCATTTGTTTTTTGACACCTATTACTCTGAAGGTACAGGAGTATTGAAGAAAGTGTCTTCAGGCCGGGTCTGTGGCCCTGCTGTGCTAGCTCATGCTTCAAGTCTCACTGATCTGGGTGCAAGCACTGATGGCGAGGCACCAACCATTAATTTTCTGGCTTCATCAGGAAGGACTTGCATGTATTCAGGATAGTCGATGCTCATATAAGTCTATTCCTACAACCCTGCCTTCATCCCCCATCCATAGGAGATGCCACACAAATCCACCTCCTTCAGGTATAGATGCAGGAGCAATCACTGAAAGGAACTGAGCCCATCTTGCTGGCACTCCACAACGAATTCACCTAACAGCCTCGGGACTGGTAATGACACCTCATTCATTCTATAACCATCTGCACCAGCCTTGATACTAGCAGAGATGGGAAATTGAAGACATGGTCCCAACATCAAGAAGCCTTCACTAGCAGGGATGCTCTTCCCACTCTGACTCATTTTTAAAGTCATCTTCTCATCCAAAGATCACAGATTTAGAGCTTACCTTAGAGATGATCTCAGCTAACCCCTAACACCCCTCACATTAACAGAGGAAGGAACTGAGGCCCAGAGACAAGTCACTTGCCCCAAGGTTCAAGGCTGAATGGCAAGCCTTGTAATAAAAAGCCAACGTCAGCGTGACCTTTTCTTTTCTTGAACGTGTCCTGCCTATGTTTCAGGCCAACACGACCCACAAAACCACGGGGGCAAAGGGTGTTCTATTTGAACGGGACCTGCCAAGTCAAACGGTTTCACAGGTGGCAGGTTGGCTGTTCACTGACTTGCCGAAGCATCCTTGTTCCTAGCAGCGCTATGAATAGAAACCAGTGGAATTCAATCAGCTTGTGTGAAGGGGGGAATTTCTCCCCGCCTGGCCTCCTGAGGAGCCCTCACAAAAAGGGATCCCAGACACATTAGCTGCCTAGCAGCAGACCCGGGCACTGGAAGGCCAGGGTGGACCCGAACTGTGAAATCTCCTGGCCTCCCAATTTATATGGCCTGATCCTAATCAGAGATGCAGTATGAATCATTATGCTATCTTGTAAATTAACAAGGCATACACAGTAGCTGATCTGACAAGATACATAGGGATACACACCCAAGGTCAGACCATGGTGGGGAGTGATGAAAAAGGAACTGGAACAGGAAGCAGGAAAACAAATCGCTTTCTTTATACAAGGAGACATGTTGGAGAGGAAAGAGTATCAGCCGTGGAGTCAGCTAATCCAGACTTGGGGGTCCTGATTCAGGGGACTGTGGGGGAGTCACTGATCATTAATTAGGGCAAAGGTTTAGTTAGCAGGGACCTAATCCAACTCCTTCGGTTTACAGATGACCGAGGCCCACAGACACTTAACATGACTTGCCTAGAGTCACATGGTAACAAGTGGGACTTAATGCATGTCCTCCGACTTCAAATCCAGCCTTCTTTCCACTGTCCCAGGCTGTCCCCCAACTGAGCCTCAGTTTCCTCCTCCAGAAAGTGGGCTTAATGTCTCCACTACCTACCTTACCTCACAAGACTTCTGTGCCAAAACAAAGCTACTACTTCGCACAGACGGGGAAGGTTATTCCCTTCTTCCTTATCTCATTTCCCACTGGAGTGGGGATCCCCTCGGAACTTAATTCCAGCGAAACACTGAAGGAAGAACATAACCTCACAGCCTCATGTCAACGAGATGGTGAGAAGCAGGGATATCACACCTTGGTTGCAAAAAAAAAGGAGGCCCCAGGAAGTGTCCAGGGCAAGAGCAGCTGACCTCAAGGAGAAGGCGGAGGTTAAGCTTAATAAGCCTCTTGCTGAAAGGCACCTGAGAAGGGAAGGATTCAGTCCCCATCCCCCTAGAAGCAGTGTGAGCCAATGGCTTGCTTGGTAAAGGAACACCATGAGAATACTGGCTACCGACGCCCCCAGCCTTGGGTTGGGATTAAAACCTTAATGGCTTGGTTGTAAAGATTCCATCTTGTACTACGGGGAGGATGGGTGCTCATCCTGCTGCCCTGGCCCATTCATTCCCCTAATGACACCTGGTCTCCTTCCTTACACCTTTCTGGCGCTTTCCAGGTCAAAGTTGGCCGTTCTTCACTCCCTCCCTCCCTCCCTCCCTATCCTACTGGGGAGTGTTGGTGTGCAAATATTTGCCCACTGGGAGAAAGCAATGCTGGAGAGTACTTTGGGATCTTTCCAAGTGAAAGCCAGTTATCATAAAACATGGAATCAGGCCAAGTGGGCTTTTTCTTGAAAGGCTGGTAACCCAGCTGGCGCCCTCATGAGGAATGATACCCATTTTCTGGAAGTGACTGGGGGGTGGGGAAGTGGTAGGAAGAAAGGCACCCTCTATGGCCCTCCCTCTACTGTTTACACATGCAAGGAAGTTCCACCAGAAAGTCAGCACCTTCCAAAATGAGTGTATTTTAAGACAGCTACTTCACAAGTCTAACTGTGGAATCTCTGGGGTACAATCTCAAAGGACCACTCATTATCTCTCTTTTTATTAAAATAACCATCCCACAGGTAGAGGCCCGTCTTGTTTCTTTCATAAAGGAATGGAGAACCAAGGGGAGACGTTCCTTGGTGTTTTGTTTTGTTTTTTTTAAACAAGCTTTGTTTCTCCTACCTTGCTGTTTAGGCACTTCCTTCCGACCAATGAGGTCCCAGTTGGTCGCCCCAAAAATCAAAAGCTGCCCTCTGCACTTAGAGCCTTCAAGTTTCTACAAAGGAGGGGGAGGAGAAAGGAGAAAAGCATCAGCATTTAATGCCATCTTTGTGGGCAGACCTCCCAGGCTCTGCAGGAAGCAAAAGGAATAATGCCTCGTTAGTCACTGGCACCCAGCTGGCCTGCTTCTCGGGCCTTGCTGAAGTGGCCCTCAGCAATCACACAACCTAATCTCCGTGCTTTAATACATGTAATTCCATTCCTGCAGCACCTCGCTTGTTATGCCCAGGGCTCATTTCTTATCCTTTTGATTTCTTATTTAAATATATTTTGCAAAACACTATAAAAATAAATACAGGCCAAATACACCACCAAATCACATACCCTCCCTCCCACCCTGCAGAATGACTTAACACAGGTATTTGCAAGATGCCTGTAGAGAGTATTACAACTGGCTTGTCCTCAGGGCCAGATCTCCATTTTCCTATCAGCAAGCAGAGCTCCACGCAGACTTCCAGTGTTGGGCCTGGGCTTCACTTCTGCATAGTAATTAAACCTGACCAGCCTCTCCTACTGTTCCTTCTCTTCACACCCAGTAGGCCAAGAATCTCTCACTAGGGAAAAGTGGGAGGGAACACTGAAGGGAAGAGCGACACCCCCACACATATTCTAGAATCCCTACAGGCTTTTCTCAACTCCTAAATCTTCAAGGAAAAGTGCGTGAACTCGAGAGAAGCAGCCAGGGCACCAGAGGTCTGGGATGGGGCTCCCTTCAAAGGCCACTGCCATTCATTTTGTTCTTCCATCAGTCAAAAGGAATCAATGATGAGTGAAATGAGGGTATTCCCCAGGGCTCAGATGTGTAAGTGAGAAGCCGGAATTTCTAGCTGGTTTATTTCAGTGTTCATTCTGACCCAGTCTACCAGTGGTATCAGCCATACATAGATTCTGATGTTCCGTTGTATCCATAGATAAAAAAAAAAGTCAATCAACTTTTCTAGGACTCTGCTTCCTCATCTGTAAAACAAGCAGGTTGGACTAGATGACGGTTAAGATCCCTTCCAGGATCATCCAGTTCCTTGCTGAACAATCTATTTATGCCGTGATATTATAAAGACCAGTAACACTGACTGACACCAAAGCACAAATTTGGGCTATGAACACAAGGCACCGTGTCAGACTCAGCTTCCATGTTGGTCACTCTAGCCCAACCGGTGTCTA
Source organism: Phascolarctos cinereus (assembly GCF_003287225.1). Lineage (NCBI taxonomy): Eukaryota > Metazoa > Chordata > Mammalia > Diprotodontia > Phascolarctidae > Phascolarctos > Phascolarctos cinereus. Next base: position 383,926,890 of record NW_027556098.1, on the reverse strand, counting down.
TTAAAATTTCACCCTCTTCCTTCCACAGGGCGGCTTTCTGGAAGAAGAGAAGGGAAATACAGGGGGAGAGAGAGGTGGTATATCAGTAAAAGAGAACACCTGTCTGCTCTTTCCAGTTACGGAATGGCAAGGAATGGAAACTGGTTTCATCTTTAATAATGCAGGCACCTCTCGAGCCTTGTGAGGCCCTGGGGAGGAAAACGTTCTGTAAACACTAGAGTGCAAGAGGACTACCTTATAATAGTTATTACTCCTCACCAACATGGATAGGAAAGGCCAACAGGAATACATCCACAGGAAATTAAGAGGCACAATCTGATTTAAAGAAACCATTTTCTGAATGGTTTCTCAATGGGGGCGGGGATTTTTTGGCCCAGACTTGTGACTTCATTGGTGTAAGAAATTTCCAATGAGGAAACTCAATGTCAGCGGGGTTATGTTCCGCACCTTTGGGATGCTGCCTGAGACCCTGAGATTGGGAGCAACTTGTCGAGGGTCTCAAACCCAGGTTTCCTCGACTCTGAGGTCGGCTCCCTTTCTTTATCCACTATGCCTCCCTACCTTTTTAAAAAGCAAAACAAAAAAGGGGGGGGGGGTGTTAGCTAGGCGGCACAGTGCATAGAGCTCCAGCCTTGGAATTGGGAGGACCTGAGCTCAAATCTGGCCTCAGACACTTGACACTTAATTGGTGGAGTGACCCTGGGCAAGTCACTTAACCCCGATTGCCTAACCAAAAAGCAAAAACAAAAAACAAAAACAAAAACCCTTTTAACCAACTGAGAAGTTTGACAACCCAATTAACTGACATTTCTATACGTTTGTTTACAAAGAGCCTTCTATACAATTAGAAGCCTCAGGGGATGCAAGTTCATAGAAGGGAAAGGACCAACTTCCTCTTATTTTGCAGGAGGAAAAACAGCTTCATCCAGGCATTCACAACCCCATTTTACAGATGAAGAAACTAAGGTTGAGAGGTTGCTGACATGCCGTGGTCTACACAGCTCAGAAGGTTCCAGACTAGAATCCTGATTCTGTATTAAGATCCTTTCCTGCTATACCACACTGCTCCCAGTCCAGGACAGTTTAAGTGCACATTTTCAAAGTAAATGGATACCATTTCCTTGACAACTTGACAACCCAAATCTGACACTGTCAGGTTCTTCCAATGGTGTGACCTCTGACCCATGCTCTGGCTGGCGTCGAAACACCAGCGTGAGAAAACATGTTCATTTACAGCACAAGCCTGCTTCATAAATGGGGGGATGGAGGGGGATGGAGGGGGTAGGAACAGCACAAGCGCCAGCCAGAAGGCGACCTCACTACACTTAAATTATTTAGAGCTAGACCTTAATCAGAGATACTAGAACCCTGCTGCACCCAAGGCTCAGATTACTTGACTCTGAGTCCAGTTTCCCCTGGTTATCTGCCCTCCTTTGGCTAAAATGGTGGGCCTTAGCTTAGGAGCGAGTAAAGATGTCGAGTTGGAGTACAGAGAGAATGCTGAAGCCGTCATCTACCGAGATCAATTTTTCTATGTCAAGAAAAAGGAAAGAAAAAACCCTGGTGAAGTTTACTCTCCAGGCCATCTTAGTTGGCCAAAGTATAATCAAGCAAGCAAGCGTTTATTTATTAAGCATCTATTATGTGCTAGAGATACAAGCACAGATGTGAAAGTTGTCCCTGCCTTCAAGGAACTTCCAATCTAGGGACTGATAGAGCAGAGAGGGGAGGGTGTTTAGGAAGAGATGAATAGAGAAAGGCCTCATGAAGAACAAGGTTCTTTAACCTGGGACCCTTACGGATTTCAAAAGGTCCATGTACTTACATGGGAGAAAAATGACATCTTTAATTCAAGATAATTGGTTTCTTTTAGAATCCCGTGTGTTTTATATTTTATGCATTTAAAAATATTCTGAGAAGGCATCCACAGATTTCATCAGACTGCCCCCAAAAGTTAAGAATCTGACACAGGAGGCATTTGAACTCAGTCTTAAAGGACATTAGGGCCCCCAAACCAAGGTGAGGAGGGAACGCACCCCAGGCTCGGGGTGGGGGGCAGCCTGTGCAAATGCAGAGAAAGACGGGAGGGAGAACATTAGCTCCTGGGGGAGGGGAGTAAAGAGTCACCAGACCATGGAAAGTTCATTCAGATGACAGAGATGACCACGGGCCAGACATCATCAATTGCATGTGGCAGAAGCATAGGGGGCGAGCAGGCAGGCAGACGCTTCAAAGACACACCTCACATAAGTCACCCCTCAGCGCGTGCCACAGGACACACCACTTTCCCAAGAATAAAACCAATTCTTTTCTGTAACAAGCGCTCCATCAACGAGCACCCATTTGGGGCCGAGACACACTGCACCAACCGGTCTTGAGCAGAGAAAGGCTGGATGGGGAAAAATCTTGCCAAAGTTCCCAGTCACAGAAGAGCCTGTCATTGCCCTAAAGACTTGAAGCCCTCCTCTAGAATGGCTAACAGTTATAAAGAGCCTAGTAGGTGCCAGGCACTGTCCTAAGCACTTCACAAGCATCAGCTCATTTCATTCTCACAACAACCTTGGCAGATCAGGTGCTATTTTCATCCCCATCTTACAGATGAGGAAACTGAGGCAGATTAGCCCCAGGGCCACACAGCTAGTATCTGGGGCAGGATTTGAAGCTGAGGCTTCAGAGCCTGCCACAACACATGCTGGTGTCTCTGCCAGGATGGCAGGGGATTTCTGCCTGTCCCTCGTGATTTCTCAAGGCCAGCTGGGAGGTACCAAGATGAATATTAGTGGTAGTTTGAGCAGCTCTTCATAGATCAATCCATTACCAAGCTATGGCCTTTCACATCGACAATAAAAAGTGAATTATGGGAGGAAGCACATTTCACATCATTCCTCATATTAGTTTAAGTGGTCTAATGACTCTAAGGAGTTAATTATCGGCCTGCTAGCAATCACATATCCCAAGACCTTCATGCTTAAGAAAGCTTCTGGAACGCAGGGACTGAATTCCTTTCAGCCTCTGTATCCATCCCCAGCGCCTGGCACACAGCAGGTCGTTGAAAATGATTCTTGACTGGCTTCAGTACTTTACATTTGCATTCTCTACATACTTAATTGCTATAAAAGAGCTTGCCTTCTTAAACTACTTCTTCCAATATATCCTCCACTTCTTATTTCACATTTTCACCCTTTCCCTAGGAAGAAACTGGCCACCTTAACTGCACACCACATCCATCAGCTATTCATTAGAGCCCCGAAATAGTCATCTCATATGGAACAGCTATCACAGATGAGTGTATGCCTCCCACAAGATGAATGCTCAAAGAGAGAATGTCAGGGTAGCAAAAGCGGGGTGGGGGAGAAGGGGGAAATATATGGTATTTGACCCTTAGATATTTAATTCAGGATTCACTGATGGGACTACAGACTGTTTACCAGATAATGTTGGCTTCTGTAATACTGCTCATATTCAAAGGCCACAGGATAGCTTAAAAACAAACAAAAAAAACCCTACCCCCAAAACGCTAAGTGAATTTCACTTAATCTTGCCGCCTCCCTCCCAACACCCTGGTCGCACAACCTGGGCTGAGATGGACAGCAATAGCAAAAACATACACTGCGCTTCTTCAATCAACAAAATGGGATTTCTGGTATAAAGTGACTTTTGAATTATTACCCAAGTCCAAGAAACATGTTTGAGAGTCAACCTTTTAACATACATTCATTTAGAAGCCTGCCTCTCTCCTAGGCGGCAGGGCTGTTCAGAAAAATGCCTTCCACAATAAATTCCCTAATGGGCTATCAACTGAAACAGGCTTTGAGCCCAGTTCTCCAAGATATTTATTTGCTGCTTTCTGATTGGACAGATTTGTCTCGGGGTCCACTAAACCTTCAGCAACCCTATCCTGGAAAAATTACACTGAGACGTCTTCTGCGATCTGGCCCGCTGCATTCACCTTACAGCTAGTGTACAGTCAACGGTACTTGGTTTAGTCTACTTAGAGGAATACCTCTGGAAGGTCGCTCCTAATTCAGATTGAATCAAAACGACACAATTAACCACAATGAGGTAGTCTGTTTGCCTGGCAGAGATCCCCGGGTACTTAGGGCAAAAATGATTTTCTCTGTCTAAAATAATATATGGCTAGTACAGATCAGACCCATAAAAATTGACATCTCATGCTTTCAAGGAAGCATGGTACAGTGGAGAAAGAGCTGGCCTAGGGGTCAGAAGCCCCACAAGGCCATTTACTAGCTGGCCTACTAAGTGAAAGGGGTTGTACCAGATGAGCTCCAAGGCCCCTCCCAGTTCTGACTGTCTGGGTTTTAAGGCCCTTGGGGTCCTGGACCAACATTTATGAACCTAAAACAAAAAAACCTTTCTGCAATGGCTAAACGCTATTGGTCCCTCCTTCAAAAGACAAATAGGTAAGGCTTCATGTGTAAACTGCAGACAACCGTAGCTACCTATAAAAACGGTTATTTGAGCAAACCATTCATATATGATTTTGCACCACCCCAACTATACAGTAGGTATTGCAGGGTTCTAAAAATAGAAAGGGGCAGAAGGAAAGGAGGAGAGGGAGAGAGAGAGAGAGAGAGAGAAAAAGAGAAGGAAAAAAGAGAAAGGGAGAAAAAGAGTGAAAGAGAAAGAACAAAAAAAAAGAAAACAAAGGGAAGGAAAGCAAGGGAGAAAGGAAGGAAAGAATGAAGTAAGGAAGGGAAGGAGGGAGGGAGAAAGGGAGGAAGGAAGGAAAGAGAGGGAAGAAAGAAGGAAGAGAGGGAGGAAAGGAGGAAGGAAAGAAAGAGAGGAAGGAAGAGGGGAAGGGAGAGAGAAAGGAATGGAGGAGGGGAGGAAGGGAAGGAGGGAAGGAGGGAGGGAGGACACTGCTAAACAAAGTAACCTATTTGTCCAAAACCTGACCTGGAGATCCTCTTGCTGGGGCTGAACACAGCAGTATGGTCCAGTGGGAAGGGCACTATTTCTTGCCATCAAAGGACCTGGGTTCACATTCCACCTCTTAGGCTTACTACCTGTTTGACTGAGCATGTTACATCACCTCCACGGGCCTCAGTTTCCTCATCTGTGAAAAAGAGGGTTGGCTCCCATGGGCTCCGAGATCCCTCTCAGCTCTCCACCTAGGATTCTATATAAAACAGCGACAGCAACATTCACCCAGCATTATCAGGGTTCATAGCAGCATTCTTTGTGATTGAGGGGGGAGAGGAGGGAGAAAGAATGCGGGACATAAAATATATCCCATGATGGGGGAACAGCTGACCAAGGTGTATAGTAAGTAAGTAAACAGAGTATTACTGCCTATTAAGGAAGGCCAAAGCATGAAGAATTCAAAGAACAGAGCAGAAGGCTTGCATGAAGCCACGGAACAGAGAAGGCTGTGCCAAAGAAGAGACTTTAGGTGGTGGACACAGCAAGGGAGAGGAGGCGAGACCCAGGTCACAAAGCAAGGGTCAAGGCCAAAGTCAAAGGGCCCACTGACCCATTCCTCCTATTCCAGGGAAAGTACTTCTGTGGGGGTAACAGGGCAGGAGAGAGCTGGTTCACATGCTCATCAGCATAAAAAATGAACCAATTCCAATATGAGTATCAATAATTTTCATAAATATGTTCCTTCCCAAATGTTATACTTCGATAATGTTGCTAGTGGCTAGTGCACTGGCCCTGGAGCCAAGAAGACTCAAGTTCAAATCTAGCCTCAGAGACACCTACTGTCTGTGTGACCCTGGCCAAGTCACTTCTGTGGCTTGCTTCAGTTTCCTCAACTGTAAAACAAGGATAATAATAGGCACCTCCTTAGCAGGGTTACTCTGAAGAGCAAATGAGTCAATATTTAGAAAGCGATTAGCACAGTGCCTATTACTGTTGTTAATAATAATGATGATGATGATAATAATGATAATAATAATAATAAAAAAAGGAAAGCAGCCTTGAGAAGGCTCAGGATCTGCTTGAGAGAATTTTAATGTTTCTTCTACTCTGCCAGAACAGCATTTAAATTATCTTACAATAGACTTATTTGCTCAATTTTTTAAAAAAATCTTCTTGATAAATGATGCTTCAACACATCAGAGGCACCCCTAGTATACTACCAATTGAATAATTCTCCACAGTATACAAAGGCTAAGATGCCAGATTTAGGGCTGAAAGAGAATTTCAAGGTCCCCTAGACCGTCAAAGGCCACCTCACCAGCCCCAATCTGTCAGAATTGCCCACAATCACAATTGCAATGATTGTAAAGTCAGGACAACATCTGGTTGCAAATCCTCTTGGCTAACTTATTTGTGCCATGTCCATGAAGAGCAATCCCAGGGCAAATACTATGTATCCTAATAGGAGAGGCCCCCGATACAAGGAGAAACAACTGACAACGTGTGGGGGGAGGCGTGGGGGGGGGTTTGAGGTTTGTATGGAAGCAAAATTGATACTCAGTTGCCTGGTACATATTTCCAAAGGGCCAGGGGAAACATAGAAGTGGTGTGAGTCAGTGGATAGAGAGCTAGCCTTGAAGCCAAGATCTGAGTTCTAGTTCTACCTTTGACACATAGTGGCCATGTGGCTGTAGGGAAACAAGTCTAGCTCTAGGCACTCTGGGTAACTAAGACCAGATGTTGAAAAAAAAGGGGGGGGCCATGCCAAACTCCCTCTACCCTGGTGAAGAGAGTTTCCCCCATGAAACCAATGCTATCACCAGGCTAGTCTCTATCCCAAGCCAAAGGAAACAGATAGCATCATCAGCTTGTGTGACCCCCCAGACAGCAGTGGACTAGAACATCTCTGGACTATGGGGTATTTAAGGCTGAGGACCACGACTGACCTTTCAATCGTGGCACAGGCTATGTGCCCCCTTCATAGGTAGAGAGGGCAAAGTATCATTACTCCCATTTTACAGAGGAAGAAACTGAGGTTCTGAGGGGGTGAAGACAACCAAGAAGTGAAATTCTAGCAACTCCTTCTAGCCTCTAGGATAAGCTACAACCCCCTCAGGTCAGTCAAAGGCTGCCACACTGGCTCTGGCCTCCCTCTCCTTCACTGGTTGGGACTATGACTGGCCCTCCTGCCTGCCCCATACACAGCCTTCAAGGCATCACAGATTCAGGGCTGGAAGGGCTTTCCTAGGTCATCTGGTCCAACCACAACACTCATTTTACAGTTGTAGAAACTGAGGCTGAGAGAGAAGGGATTTGTCCAAGGTCACAGAGGTACCACGTGGCTGACTGAAGATTTGAAACCAGGTCACCCAGACTCCAAGCCCAATGCCCTTTCACTGCCCCCCCTGCCCTTTCCAGGCCTCTTATCCCTCCAATGCACTCCCCCTCCTCACATGTGAGAGTCTTAGAATTCTTCTTTCCAAAGCTCACTTTGAATGCTTCCTTCCCTTATCAAACCTATCTATCCTAAGCCCCAGCTGGTAGCACCTTCCCTCAGGAAAAGACCTTGTGCATGCATCTCACATTTACTAATCTGTGTTGTTTCCCACTAATCTCATGTAGATTCCATGTTAATCTTTCCAATACAAGAAAGCCCCCAAGGACTGTCATTCCTCTGTGCCCCTGGAGTTTAAGTCAGAAATGTTTCTGTATCCCCAGAACCTAACTCTGTGCTTGACATGTAACACGTGATTAATAAAATCAAAGAAATTTCTTTGCCCCTAATCACACACATCAATTATCTGTCAGCACCAGGGACATAGCAGTACAAGCAAACATTTTTATAGCTCCTTCAAGTTTGCGAAACACTTTACCTATGGCTTGTTGATCCCGTGAGTAGACAGCTAGGCATATTTCAGAAGGACTGACAGGGCAAACAGAGACGGTGTGGGTTAATGGATAGAAAGCTGCCCACCAACCCACCCTGCTCCTGGGACCCCCCCTCACCCAAGCTTGGTTAAATAGTTATATTTTCTGGGGTTGGCCCCTCCTTCCCTTTTCTGGACTTCTGAGTTCTTAAAAAAAAGAAAGTTCTGAACTGCTCCATCCTAATGACAGTTGGATTTGTCCATTTAATCTGGCTTGCTGCGAAGGTCTGGATCCCTGCAAACTGTCAAAGAATCTGATCAGGCAAAAGTTTTCAAAGGAAGACATCCAACCACATGAATAGCTGCTCCAAATCACTAATAATTAGAGGAATGCAAATTATAGCCAAGGGGAGATTTCACCTCACACTCAGATTGGCAAAGATGACTTAATTAATTAATTAGGTTTTCTTGCGCTCACAAGTCTGGACTGTCACGTTGGCACTTTTTCTAGAAAATAGCCACTGGCCAAAGGAATAATAATGTTGGCTCCCACTGACATAACAGGACATAAATGACAGCTCTAACCCTTGACAGATCATTATTGATTCAATAGGGACCCTTCCACTTTGAATGAATTGTCAAGGGTTAAGAGAATTCATAAGACACCATGGTCTCTGTTTTAACCAAAATTTTTAAGACCCTCTGGGATCAAGTGAATTCTGTATGGTCTAAAAGTATGTGTGTGTTCTTCCCATCTCCTCATTTCCCACCAGGCTGCACTTCTTTTAGGACTTCTACTTTTTCAGAAGCCCAGGAACCTCATCTTTGTGAAATCTTCTCATCCTCCAAGATCCAATCAACCCTGGGTTCTCACCACCCTCTCTGCCCCTCTGCCTTTAGGTGAGAGAGTCAAAGACCCCAAAGCCTCCATTTAAGGAGGAGGTGCAGGCCAGACCCTCATTTCTCACCTTGCTCAACTACTTTGAGACTTCCCTGATCTTTCTAGCATGTCCCCTCCACAGGGTAGCTTCTTCTTCCAGTTTCCTTCTGTATGCTGTTTTCCCCCTTTAGATTGTAAGCTCCCTGAGGGGCAAGGCCTTACTTTTTTCACATCTGTATCCCCAGAGCAAAAGTTTTGACTACTATTGATTTGCCTTCTTAACTGCAAAGACCCTCAAAAAACTTCTAAAGGTCACCTCACTTGAAAAGATGCTATCTAAATACTTATTCCCTTCCCTTTGCCCCAGAAAAATGGAAGACTTTGTCGATACAGGTACGTATGTTAAGTACATGACACTTTGAAACTTCAAACCTGGGTCAAATGCACACTTACATACGGCAGAGAAGGGAAAAATATAAGCATTTATTAAGTACCTACTATGCGCCAGGCACTGTGCTAACCACCTTATGGTTATTATCTCACTGGATCCTAACAATGCTGGGAAATAGTGCTAATGTTATCTTCATTTTACACAAGAGGAAACTGAAGACAGAGGAGTTAATTTCTCAGAATCACAGAGCTAATAAACATCTAAGGCAAAATTTGAACTCAAGCCTTCCAGACTCTGGACCCAGTAATTTATTCACCAAACCACCTAACTATTTTGCTTAAACAAAACCCATCTGTTTTTATTATGCAATGGAATTTCTTCACTAAATATAGTCTTTGCATGGAGTTACTTCCCATAGGTGTATAAAGATTACTTAGGGAAAGGAGGTCAAGCATAAGAAACTTGGGTAACCTTCCTGCCTTGACCCAGATGGTCCATTCTGCAGTTCCATTTGGGACTCCCTGAACAGACAAACCCATTGCTTTAACAGGCTCCCTCAATGGGCCAGAGGAGAGCTGCCGAATTTCATTTTGCCCTTTAGAAATTATCCCTGCAAACATGAACACAGAAATGGGTTGCAGTCCAGACCACTGTATTCTGGCTGAGCTCTCGATTGCAGGTGAAAACTAAATTGAAAATTAGGAAGTTAGTGTTTGCTGGGCAAGTATCTGAATTACTCAATTTCCCAATAAACGGGGGGGGGGGGGGGGGGGGGGGAAGCTAAGAAAGTTTAAGTGGACCTGTCAATGTAATCCCCAAAACAAACACTAAGCTGGGGTGGATCATCTGGCTGTCTCTGGTACTGTCAACCTCCACACCAGGCTCTGACAGCAGGCAGGGACTCTAAATGAGTCCCTTTAGAACAGAGGAGGGCCCTTAGGGGAGAGAATAGTGTTTAAAGACCAGGAAGCCAAGCCCAAGGAAGGGGAAGTCACTTGTCCAGGGTAGGCCCCGTAAGGTGATGCAGGGTCTTCAGGATCCCATCTCTGCACACTCTAAACTCCCTCCCTACCACTGCTCCAAGTGACCTCCTTCCTTCCTTCTGAGATAATGTCATTTCAGGGTTCCTTCCTCAAATCAAACACGAGGGCGAGCATTAATTTGCGCCTTAGTGGAAAGCCCTACTAGGGCTGTGTTTAAGACCCTCAAAATACTTGGGAGTGTGCTGGGAATCAGGAAGGAAGAATAGTTACTATAGTCCCCTTTCTCTGGGCAGTAGTTGTATAAAAGACCTGAACTCCAGGCCTGGCACTGCCACTTAGTAGCAAATCATGGAGCATCCTGGGCCTTGCTTTCCTCCTCCGCAAAATGGATATCAACGTACTTTTACTACCTACCCCTAAAGGGGTATTATAAGGCAGATGCCTGCTCCTCCAAAAAGAATCCCCTATATTCAGAGTGGGAAGGGGGATCTAGTCCAACCCACAGTGTGCAGGAAATTCTTCTACGTATATCTGGGCCAGTGATTACTGGGAGTGGGGGGGGAGCTCCCTACCTGAAGAGGCAGTTCATTATTGCACTTCTGGGCTTAAGAAGCCCAGGAAGAAAGATCCAGAGACCAATGTATAGGGATATTTAAGTACTGGCTCAACCCAACGGAAAGGGAGGGGTGGGTGAACTCTCCGAAAACTACAAAAATCTACATAAACGGGCGCTGCCATTATTATTCAATTACAGCATTCAGCACCGATTAGTAATTAATGACGAGATATTCATTATTCATCCTTTCCTAAGTGGGCGCTATACAGCGTCCCCGGAGACAAGTTCTGCAAACTGCCCCCTAGCCGTCCCCCAGGGGCGGAGTCCCCCAGGGATGCGCGCACCCGCCCCACCTCCCACTCGGGTGCAAGGACAAACCAGGAAACAAAGCTCAGAACACCTCACTGCCGGGCTCCCCCGCCTCCCCCAACTTTCAAGGCAGCTCGCCCTACTGGGCATGCGCCCTCTCGGCTCAGCCCGCCCCTCCCGAAGCAGGGCTTCCCCCAGCTTCCAGGACGACGGGAATGGGGCGGGAGAGAGCGTGCGCAGTACCCAGCGTCGCCGGCCCCTCCCCTTCGTCGAGCGCCGGAGTCGAGGCGGCGGGAACCTCAAAGCCCCGGCAAAATCGCCGCTCCCTGCAGAGCCTTCGCGGGCGGGCGGGCAGCCCCGCCTCTCCCTCCCCCTTCCTTTTCCCCTCCCCCACCCCGCCATGACTAACCCGCCGCACGCAGGGGGGAGGGAATCAGGGAGGCTTCTTCCCCCCCCACAACCCCCCCCCAGCTTCCCGCCCGGAGGCGCCGCCAGCTCCTCCCTCCCCCCTTCATAACCGAACTTGAAAACTCTCGATTCCCCCAAAGGGAGGGGGAGGGGAGAAGGCAGCTCGCAGCGGCCGGCGGGGGCGGGGCCATGACCCCCCTCGCTCCCCGCTCTGTTCCGTTCCCCCTCCCCCCGGACCCCAGTGCACGCGGGCTTCGGCCTCCCCTCCCCCGCCGCCGGCCTACGGGGGTGGAGGGTGATGGGGAGGGGAAAGGAGCCCGGGCTGCTCGCGGCGGCCCCCCGCGGAGACGGCGCCCAGCCCTCCCGGCCCCGCACTCACTATCCGCTCCTTCGTGTGCTCCGGCTCCGTGATGACGACGGCCTGTCCCGCCCCCGCCTTGCCCGGCGGCGGCGCCGGCTTGGCCGACCGCTTGGCCCCGGGGCCGAGGCTGCCTCCGTCCAGTTCGGCCAGGCCGTCCTCGTCGCCGCTGCTGCCGCCGCCGCTGGAGCTGCCGCGCTCGGGCCGCTCCCGCTTCCTGCCCGCAGCCGCGCCGCCCCGCGCCTTCCTTGGGGGACCGCCCCGGGCCCCCGCCGCGCCCGCCGCCGTCGTCCCGTTGCCCGAGCTTTGCTGCTCCCAGGCCGCCGCCGCCGCCTTCGCCCCGGCTCCGAGCCCAGCGCCGAGCTTCTTCCTGGGCATCCTGGTCCCCGATGGGCGTCCTGCTTCTGCTCCGGCCGCGCTGGGTCTCCCGGCTAGGGACACACGGACACACACACACACACACACACACACACACACACACACACGCACACACACGCACGCAGCCAGGCGGGCACATCCACGACACAATAGAAGCGGGGGTCAATTTAGGAAAGCGAGAAAGCGAAAGCAGCCCGACCTGAACCCACCCAAGTCTCCGAGCCGGCCCCGCTGGGGCAAGTTTGGGGAAAGCTATGCAACGCTTGGAGATCACCTAAAGTGCCCAATGCACCCCTGCCCCCAGCGACGTCCCCCAAAAAAGTAAAATCGGGGAGGCCATGAAAGATTACACCCTCTCCCCCCCAAGAAAACCCCCAAAATCCTGATGGCAAACGATTTGGTAACACTTCTAAGAAGCTCCGGGAGTCTCCCTTGGGGCGCTCCGGCTTAAAGGGGGGGGGTCATGCTGGCCCTCTCCCCCACCTGCTGCTTTTGTCTGAGAGCCTCCTGCCAGCACCGTCCTACCCGGTTTAAAAGCCCACAGTGAAATTAATGGCAATTATCTCTTCCCCCTCCCCTTCTCCCCCAGCTTCCCTCCCTCCCCCGCCACAAATGGCTGGAGGGTCTATCCAAAGCCAAGTCTCCGGCCTCATCCATCCCTAAAGAAGTCAGGCCTGGGGGTTCTCGGGTGAGCCGGACCCTACGGGGGAGGGGTACTGGTGGAGAGTAAAGACCTTTCTCCCAGGGAGAGAAAAAAAATTCTAGTCCTCCCCCTAAAACAAAACAAAACCACCTGGTTTTTTTTTTCTTCCAACCAGAAAAAGACCCGCAACTTTGCTATGTGACCCCAACTCCGCGTCTCGCTCCCCTCGGCGGGTACCCCTCGGGGCGTCTTCCTCCCTTTTTCTCCCTCTCGGATCCCAGGTTGCAGATCTCGCTGGGCTACCCTCGCCTTCCTCCGGCGCTTCTCTTTTCTTTTGCTCTGTCTGCCTTTTTTTTTTTTATTGATTTTGAACAATGGGATCTCTGTCTGTCTCCGATTAAACCACGTGGATCCGCCTTCCTTCCCTTTTTTATTCATTCAAACCTCCCCCTAGCCCCCCCCTCCTCCCTTTCCCCAGGTTGGGAGGTGTTTTTTTTTAACCTTTTCTCTTTAAAGAGAAGGAAACATCAAACTTTCCCCTAGCTCGCAAAACTGATCGCTCTTCAATTTCAGCCCCCCCATCCCCCCCACACCTGGACCGAAAGTGATGAAAAAACTAAATCCCCCCTCCTGTTAAAAAAAAATAATTGGACCGCTGCGGTTTCGAAAACTCCCCCCCCTCCCCACATCTCCCTCCCCATCCCAGTACAGAAAAGGATTTCAGCCCACTCACCAGATACACTTAAAATGTAAATACGAGCTTCCAGGACAAATGCTTCACTACAAAACAGAAACACATGGACGAGCAGCAGAAAATGAGAGAGCTAGAAGAGAGCCGGGGGAAATAAACCTCCTCACCGCGCCCTCTCCAGGTCTGGAGGACCCCAGGGCCTGGAGGCCGGTCCCCTCCCCCATCCCTCCCCCAGGACGGGCAAAGCGGGCTGCCCCCGCCCTCTTCCACCCACCAGCGCGGCCAGCTCCGCTCCGCGCCCTCGCGGAGGAGGGCGATGATGCTTTCCTGGTACTAGCCCCCTCTTCCCCTCTTCTGCATTGCTGAGCTCTTCCAAAAACTTTCCGAACCTTTCCTCCGAGGGGGATGCCAGTCTCCAGTGGGAGCCCCACTCTTGGCCCGGCTTGTTGGGAAAGCTGGGTTTTCTGGCAGGGATCAGATCAGGCGGTTTTCCCAGCCACCCTGGGAAAGGTGCTCCCAGTCCCCACTTAATAGAGGAAGGCAGCTAAGAGCCACGAGGGGGTTCCAACCTCACACACCCAGCAGATGGGCAAAGATGAGCAAAAAAAGATTTTCTTGCATGCACAAGTCTGGGCTGAGTTACATCTTTTGCTAGAAAATGGCTCCTATTTTGGCCAAGGGAACAGTAATGACAGCTCTCATTTCTCTGTTCATTTAAAGAGCACTGGTGAAGGCAATACTGCCTCAGGTAGTAATGTCCCGAGTAAGGAGAGGGGCTAAGTTGAGGGCTAACCCTCAAGAACGTTATCATGGGATAACGAATTTAAAGCCGAAAGGGTGACTCAGGTCAGCCAGTCCACCCCCTTAATTCTGCAGATGAAAACGCCAGAGAGATTAAATAATTGGTCCAAGGTTAAACCAGCTCTAAGTAGCAAAACCTAGAATCCAACCCAGTCCCTTTGACCCCAAGGGCAGGATCTTCCCCATGACACTACTGCCTCTCAATCTGCATTCAGAAATAACTATAATATACAATATTAGGTGATAAGCCCAAAGGAGATAGATAATGTGTCTACTTTTATTGTTATGTATACAATCATAGCCAGCATTTCTGTGGATGCTTTCAGGCTTTATAAATACCTCGTTTTAGCCTCTCAACAACCTTGGGAGCTAGCTGCTAATATTATGCCCAATTTACAGAAGAGGAAACTGAATTAGACAACAGTTAAGTGACTTGGCCCAGCTAATAAGTGTGAGAGGCTGGATTTGAACTTGGGACTCCTGACTGCAGGCCCAGCACTCTATCTCCTGTAGCGTGTAAGACCTGGACCCAAGTATTCTGGATCCTAGACCAGGATAACATTAAGAAGGCAAGCACAATACCTAAGTGATTGGAATGAGCTAGACTTGCACATGGTGTTCATTAAGTGATGTTCAATTCAGTCAGTTGGCCAGCAAACATTTAAGTGCCTACTATGTGCCTGTTGCTGTGTTAAGCAATGGAGACACAAGGGAAAAACAAAAACATTGCCAGGTGTTTCCAGTCTGAGAGACAACATGCAACCAGCTATGTATAAGCAAGATATAGGGAGGACCAATTTTAAAGAATCAACAGAGGGAGAGCACCAGAATTAGGAAATACGTTCTCTTACGCAGTAATGCCTTATGTTGTAGTATCCCCCTTGTATCAATTGGATTGAAAACTCCTTGGGGCAGAAACTGTGTTATTGGGTCATTTTTATGCCACTGGTTCCCTTAATAATTGACTGCAACCTCCAAGGCTTACTGAGATTTCTCATTGGGATGCCCTAAGCTCCTGAAGACCACACCTCCAAGATTTGGCAGCTAGGTCCTACCAAGCTGCACAAGTTTGAAAGTGCAAAAGAAAGTAGGTCAGTTCTCTCAGGAGCAGCCCCCTTAAGTTCGGACGCCCTAGGTGACTACCAAATGATGAACTGTTTCAGACATAGCAATGGAGGCGTTGGGTAGTGGATACAACGCTGGGTTTAGAGCCAGCAAGACTCATCTGAGTTCAAATCTGGCCTCAGACACTTATTAGCTGGGTGACCCTGGGCAAGTCACTTCACCCTGTTTGCCTCAGTTTCCTTATCTATCAAATGAGCTGGAGAAGGAAATGGCAAACCACTCTAATATCCTTTCCAAAAAAAAAATCTCCTAATGGGGTCACGAAGAGTTGGACCCGAGTGAAACAACTGAACAAAAGATGGAGGCATTGCTCCATCCCTATTAATGAAATCACAGACCTTCAAAATGTCTGGAAGTCCTGTGGACCTAGGGGAAAGAGTGATATCAGAGAACCAGGGTTTGAATCCTACCTATCCCTGGATACCTGTCACCTAGACCAAGTCACTCTTTGGACTTCCGTTTCCTCTTCAGTAAAATAATAAGAATTGGATTTAATGACCTCTAAGGTCCCTACCAGTTCAAACCCTATGATCTTTTGCTAGAAAGAAAGCATCTTGAGGGCAGAGACTGTCTAGTGTCTCCCAAAGAACAGAACCCCCTCAGTACAGGTGTTTAATAGATTTTTGTTGAATATGAATAGTAGCCCTTTCTGAATATTTACTGACTGAATGAATGAATCCTAGAAACCAAAGGGAGTTGGAAAGGAAGCTGCTGCTTTCATATGGAAAAACTGAAAGACTGCTAACTCTCTCTCAATGACAAAAAAAGGTCAGAATCCAATAAGCCTAAAATGCTGATGGAACAAGGCAGAAGTGAGATATATATTATATTAATTATATGACTATATATATTATATTATACATGTTAATTATATTACATATAATTAATCAATATATAGATATAAATGAGAAATCTCCTAGGCCTGCATAAGACTTTGACCTCTAATCTATTATTGACTTTCCCCATCAGTTTTTCCTAGTCTTGTGTTTGCTTTCTGTCTGTGCCTGGCATATAGTAAGCACTTAATAATTGTTTGTAGACTGATTGTCTACTAACTCATACTCTCAGTATTCCCAGAACTCCCTGGATCCCCACATGCTTCTTCCCCGTGCCCCCATCTCCTGTTTTCCAGTCGGGTACATTATGCCCTAGACAAATTAGACAGCTCTTGGTCCCATGAGACCACTCCCTTCCACAAAATGCCACTTCCACTAGGACCTTTTTGTTCAAACCACACCCACTAAGCTTTTTATTTTGTAACTCCCCACAAACTTATCAGGTGATCTTTTGTACTGTAATTAACTTTGTAGATCCCATTGCTGTCAAAGGGTAGGGACTTATCGAAACTTAATGTCTCCCCTCAGTACCTCCTCTACACATAGTAGGTGCACAATAAATGGTAGAATGTGCTGTATTTCTTCCAGAGATTGCACTAAGTTTTTGAAGTCGGAAGCTGAATTAGGAAAACCTTTTCTGATCCCTTTCTCAATGACATGGTATGAACTCAACTACAGAGAGAGGTGATCCCTTGGGCTTCCCAAGGCCAGTTCCAGCAGGTTCTACCTTCCTGCAAAGGGCTTCAGTACAATCCTGGATCGTATCTAACTTCCAAGGACCAGCCTAATTAAGAAAAACTCCACCCCCACCCCCATCCCTGCCCAGGAGGCCGGCCATTTGGTGAGGAAGCTTTGGCCACGGCAAAAACACCAACCAAAATATCTTGTACAAAATAAAAGCAGCATTAACTAGAATTCAGCTAAACCTCTAGGTTCAAGGACCTGCAGGAAGTGGCATGTAGATACTTGTTCCCATGCTGTGTTTACCCCCAAACAAGCTGTATAACCTTCAGAGAGCACCTTCAGATTACCTCGGGTGAGAGGTCTTTTCCTCCCATGGCTAATGCTGCCCCACCCCCACTGGTGTAAAGGACACATGTATCCTAAACCCTGATGCAATTGGACAGTAACAGACAGTTGCATCATATGATCCCCTAGGCGTGGTGTTCTCCAAACTGGTTTTTCTGCAGAGGGGGATGCATCAGTCCAGCACCTCTTCAGGAACAGCAAAAGACTGGCCCTACTGGTCCTGCCACCCAACCCATTTTTGCTAGGGCATGCCTCCCTCCGGTGCAACCATCCATCAAGGAAAGGCCAAAGCACCTTTCCTCCCCAAAGGAGTGTCCACCATACATATACAGGGAGGTGTGTCATTCAGTGTGTTATGTAACACTTTTAAAAGCAAATCGAGGTGTACCTACATGGATGAGGTGGAAATGCCAGTCCTACTCGAAAATATGCAATGAATGCTAACTCTAATTTTAACCAAGCAACTCCTTCCTAGATGGTGAGAGGCCTGGGTTAAATGCTGGGCAAGGATCTGTTGAAGGAACTGTAGGATATAAGCTCAAGGAGGGAAAGGACCTGTGTTTGTTCCTTTTTTTTGTTTTGTTGTTTATACCTGGTGCCTAGCACAGTGGCCCACACCTAATATAGACTTGATAAATGCTTGTTGGTTTGAAGACTTAGGGAGGACAGGAGAGCTCTCTCTAGTAATCATGTGGGAAAAGGATGAGGCTTGACCTACTTGGCCCCAGAGGTTAGAACCTGGAAGTGACAGATGAAAACTGCACAGAGATTTTGGCTCAAAAAACTTCCTAATGGAGCTATACCAAAGTGTCGTGGAGGGGGAGGCTAGGTGGCGCAGTGGATAGAGCACCAGCTCTGAATTCAGAAGGACCTGAGTTCAAATCTGGCCTCAGACCAAACACTTGACACTAACTGTGTGACCTTGGTCAAGTCATTTAACCCCATTGCCTAGCCCCCCCAAAAAAAAAGAACAGGAAAAAAAGTGTTATGGAAGAGCTTGGGAGGTAGTGAGCTCCAATTATTGGAGGTCCTCAAGCCAAAGCTGGATGTGGTCCTTTTTGGGTGGAATGTAGTTGAAGTCATTCTTCACCAGGTGTGAGTTACCCTGGATAAGCTCTGAGGTCCCTTCCAACTCTGAGATTTTGTGGTTCTGCTGTTGAAGCAGCTGAGCGCTCTCTAGGGGAGAGCACGGGGCTGGGGATGGAAAAAGGGCAGATTCTTATCCTGTCCATCCATTTGCCATGGGACTTTTGGGAAGTTCTTTCACTTTTCTTGGCTTCAGTTACTTCAGCTGGAGACTGGAGAGGTTTGAGTCCATTACCAAAATTCCATCCGGCACCCAGCACTGTCCATGCACATGGGAAACATGTAGTGTGTGCAGAGAAAAAGGAAGGATGGATGGATTACATTATTTGTAATGAAGACAAGCTAGAAGCCCGCCCTGTAAGATCAGGTATGAAACAAGGATTCCCACTGTCTCCAATATGATTCAATTGGAAATCCTAGCAATAGCAATAAGAGAAGAAAAAAGAAATTGAAGGAATCAGAGGAGGAAACGAGGTAATAAAACGATCTCTTCTGCAGATGATATTGGTGGGGTATGGGCCTAAGCCAAGACCTTTGCCCCTTACCCCAAAAGAATTGGGTCTCATTTGTCTAAGGGATTCTCCTTGAATTCTCCCACTTGATCAAAGAGGTCTCTGGCATTCCCCTGAGTCCCATCAACTGGTCTTTTGTTGTCCCCCAGACCCAATCCCACAATTCTGTTACCCTTAACCAAGCCTAGAACTCCATTGTATATTACCTCCCAATGTCTCCTGGCTACTTCCCAACCTTGACCCAATCTAGATCCCATTCTTGACCTCCCAGTAATTCCCATCAAGATCCTTCCTAGATTCCTGCCACTGTCTTTCTGTATATAAGGTCCATCTTGTCTCCATTAAGGTGCTGAGATTCCTTAAGAACCTAGACAATAGCTCACAATTGTTTAGATTCCTTAAGAGTCTGGCCAATATGGCGGATATTTAATAAACCTCGTGTCTGGCTGAAAGAAGGCTTGGGTCAAATTCATTTGGGCAGGATCCTCCGTGTTGTGATTTTGGCATCCCAGCACCCCTAAACCTCTAGACCTCATCAATATGATGATACACTTGGGAAATACCAAAGACTCTACCAAAAAGTTAGTTGGAATACTAATGTTAGCAAAGTAGCAGGAGACAAAGTAAATCCATGTAAATCATCAGCATTCCTATATATATCACAAACAAAACCCTTCAAGAAGAAATAGTAAGAGATACCCCATTAAAATAACTCTAGACAGTATAAAATACATGGGAGTACACCTACCAAAACAAACCCAGGAATTATATGAACAAAATTATTTAAAAAAACACTTTTTATACAAATAAAAATCAGATTTAAATAATTGGAGAAATATTCATTATTCATGGGTAGGCAGGGCCAATATGATAAAAATTACAATTTTACCTAAACTAATTTATATATTCAATACCATCCCAATTAAATTGCCAAAAAAATTATTTTTATTGATATTAGAAAAAAGCAATAACAAAATTTATTTGGAAGAATGAAAAAAGATGTGAAGGGAGGAGGTTTAGCAGTACCAGATCTTAAACTATATTATAAGGCCATAATTTTGAAAACTGTCTGGTACTGGCTGAGAAATAAAAAGGTAGATCAGTGGAACAGAGTAGACATACAATTTACAGCAGCAAATAAATATAGTAACTTTGTGTTTGACAGGTAAAAAGACTTTGGGGGATAACAATTCATTATTTGGTAAAAATTGTGGGAAAAACTGGAAAGCAATCTAGCAGAAACTAGGAGTAGACCAATATCTTACACCTTTTACCAAGATTAGATCAAAATGAATATATAAGCTAGATATAAAGAGAGAGATTACAAGAAAATTTGAAGAAACATGGAACATATTACCTATCAGACTTATGGATAGTTGAACAATCTGTGAATAAATAAGAGATAAAGAGTAAAATGGATAATTTTGATTATATTAAATTTAATTTAAAAGGTTTTGTACAAATAAATGTAGCCAAGATCAGAAGGAAAGCAGAAAACAGAAAAAATTTTTATAGACAGCTTCTTAGATAAAGGTCTTACATTTCAAATATACAGAGAACTTTGCCAAATCTATAATAATGAGTCATTCCCTAACTGATAAATGATCAAAGCATATGAACAGGCAGTTTTCTGATAAAAAAATCAAAGCAATTTATAGTCATATGAAAAAATGCTCTAAATCATTATTGATTAGAGAAATGCAAATTAAAACAATCCTGAGATGTCATTTTACACCTGTGAGATCAGCTAAAATGATCAAAGGGGAAAGTAACAAATGTTGGAGGGGATGCAGAAAAATTAGGACACCTATTCACTGTTGGAACTGTGAACTGATCCAACCATTTTAGAGAGCAATCTGGAATTATGTCCAAAGATTTATTAAACTGCCTATACCCTTAGACTCAGCAATAGCACTACTAGGTCTGTTTCTCAAGATGATTAGGGAAAAAGGAAAAGAACCTGTATGTTCTAAAATATTTATAGCAGCTCTCTTTGTGATGACAAAGAACTGGAAATTAAAGGGATGCCCTTCAATTGGGGAATGGTTGAACAAGTTGTGTTATATGATTGTGATGGAATACTTCTATGCTATAAGAAATGATGAGCTCAATGATCTTAGAAAAACATGGATAGACTTGCACAAAATAATGAAATGTGAAATGAACAGAACCAAGAGAACATTGTATACAGTACAACTTGGAGCGACTAAGTCATTTTGACTACTATAAATACCCAAATTAACTACGAAGGACATATGAAAGAATGATTCTATCTGTATCCAGAGAAAGAACTGATAAATTGAAGTATGTATAGAATGGTGATATATATATATATACATATATATATATATATACACACACACATGTATGTATATATATGTGTATGTGTATATATGTGTGTGTGCTTGTATGTGTGTGTGTGTGTATATATATATATATATATACACACAATATGTATGTACTTGTGCTTATGGTGAGGGGATGGAAGAAAAGAAAAAAAGTTACATGATAACTATTATGTATTTAAAAGGAGCAACAAGTTGTACATAACAGATTTGTAGTTTTGTGATTTACAATCATCTTTTTTCTATTCTACTATATTATGGAAATGCTTATTTTATTTCTTAAGTTCAAAACAAAATAAAATAAATAAAATTCAAAAAAAATTTGCCAGTGCCATAGAAACATGATGGGGCAACTAGGTGAGACAGTAGATAGAGCGCTGAGCTCATCTTCCTGAGTTCAAACATGGCCTCAGACATTTACTAGGTATGTGACTCTGGACAAGTCACTTCACCCTGTTTGCCTCAGTTTCCTCATCTGTAAAATGAGCTGGAGAAGGAAATGGTGAACCACTCCAGTGTCTTTGCCAAGAAAACCGCAAATGGAGTCACAAAGAGTCGGATGTTAATAAAAAACAACTGAACAACAAAAATACTATGTCAGACACAACTGAAAAACGACTGAACATCATCACATCACAGGAACATGACCTGTTGTCATGACTTGCCCAAGGTCATACAGCCAGTTAGCACTAGAACTAAACCACGCCATGTTACTGACTGCGAGCTGAGTCAGCTCTGACCAAGAATTTGAAAGATAAATTAGACTAGATGTTCTCTCTGAGGTCCTCTGTAGTTGTAACATGCTACTCTGTTCTAAGGTCACTTTCAGACTTAGCATTCTCTATTTTAATATAGCTTGGACAGTCTATGTTCTGCAGTCTCTCCCAGCCCAGATATTCTATCTTCAGACACTCTGTGGTCTAAAGTTCCTTTCAGCTCTAACATTCCATTGACTATGCTTCTGAATGCTTTCAAATAAACTCCTCATAGAGAATCTATTCCTATCTATTCCTTCTCTGTGCAGAGCCCTCTAAGGAGCAGGAAAAAAAATAAATAAACAAAGATTTCTTAGTCTTCTTTAGGCCTTAAAACATTTAATGGTTGTTTGCCTTTAAAACCAAACCACCTGATTCTCCTATCCACTGGAAGGGGGGAAGGAGAGGGGAGGGGCTCCCCCTATTCATCAACCCACCATGCATCAATTAAGGGGTTAGTCTAAATGACTGCCCAGGCACCTTTCAAATCAAAAAAATTCTAAGATTCTAAAATTCTGTGAGTCTGATTTTAATAACACCCCATAATTCCACAGAGCCTTGAGGTTTGGTAAATTGATTTCCTTTCTACTGCTCTGTAAATGAGGGAGTCTGGGCATCCCCATTCTGCAGATGAATGAGGACATTGAAGCTCAGAAATGCTGAACAACATGCCTATGGTCGCCCAACTAGTAAGTTCCCAGCCAGAACTGTATCTATTTTTTAAAAAATCCTAATATTTGATGAATCTAAAATTCCATGAGCTTGTGATTCTAAGAATCCCTAATTCTAAGATTTTATGAGTGGCCGTGGCTAAGCTTTGAAGGTCAGGCTTCAAGAGCCACTACTGTGTCCCGATAACTTGGTCCTTGAACCTCTGAGTAAGCCCTATGTAGTCTAACTAGTTGCTATCATAACTTAGCGTGCATTGGTTTATCATAAGTGGGCACTGAGGTAAAGGGAGTTCTAAGAGAGGAGCTAAAACCTTTAGAGCCTGAGGTCCTACCCAATGAGGGCAAATCCAAGCAGGAAGCCAAGAGGCCACTGCCACCTCTTCCAGGAAGCCTTGCCAAATTCCTTTCAACTTCTCCTCTAAGACTCCAACCAATAATGAATCAATCAACATTTATTAAGCATCTACTCTGTGCCAGGTACTGTGCTAAGCACTGAGGATACAAAAAGAGACAAGAGGGGGGCTCTGCCCTCAAGGGGCTTACAATCTAACTTCATACACCACTTTGTTCAGCACCTCTAGAATATACTTTTTTTTTGCAGTTTTCTTCTTTTTGTTCTCTTTTCTTTTATTTAGTATTTTATTTTTCCCAGTCACATGCAAAAACAACTCCCAACATATGTTTTTAAAACCTTGAGTTCCAATTTTTCCCCTTCTTCCATTGAGAAGACAAACATAGGCTGTACACGAATACACTTATTTTTGTTACATTTTTGCCTAACCCTGATAACCACCAGTAAAAGCCAGCATTCTGATCTACAAAATGTTATCTTTTAATGATCATACACAGAATCATAATGTGCTCCAGTTTATTTTGAAAAGGTGCTCGTTAATTTTAGCAAGATCACAAA
This sequence comes from Phascolarctos cinereus, assembly GCF_003287225.1. Classification (NCBI taxonomy): domain Eukaryota; kingdom Metazoa; phylum Chordata; class Mammalia; order Diprotodontia; family Phascolarctidae; genus Phascolarctos; species Phascolarctos cinereus. The sequence continues at coordinate 383,903,472 of NW_027556098.1, read as the reverse complement.
ATTGCCACATTTCTTTGTTTTCTTCTGAACCATTTTTTCTATGCATTTTTCAATGTTGCTTTTTTCTTTCACATAATTATAGTCAGTATGTACCATGTCCTTTTTTACTTTCTTCATTCTGCATTATTTCATGCAAGTCTTCCAATGTTTCTTTGTATTTGTTATTTCTTATAGTTTAATGGAGAAGAAACACAGCATCATTGATGGAAGGCAGCCCCAGGAGCCAGGAAGACCTGAATTCTAGAACCTCCTCTGACACACAACACTCTCAATGCCCAGAAGGCAATTTTTTACTGATTAAAAAAATAAAACTTAATTTTAAAAAATCTACTTGTAGACCTATTGGGGAGTGAAGGGTGTGGTTAGCTTACCAAAAGGAGGAGGGAGACAACTTTTGCCATTGGTTAGGCCTGTGGCCCCTTGCTCATACACAGTAAGCCACAGTGGTTTTGGAAATCATATGACAATCCTAGAGGCAGTTAGGTGGTGAAGTAGATAGAGCACTTTCAAATCTGGCCTTAGACACTTACTAGCCGTGTGACCCTGGGTAAGTCACTTAACCCCGATTGTCTAAAAGAAAGAAAGAAAGAAAGAAAGAAAGAAAGAAAGAAAGAAAGAAAGAAAGAAAGAAAGAAAGAAAGAAAGAAAGAAAGAAAATCCTATGACAATCCTTTGGGTATGACAAGCAAGAGGAGAAAAAAAATCAAATACATAATCCTAATTAATGGGATTTATTTCTGCAACTCAATTTTTAGGCTGGGTTCCCTTCTGAATCCAAAGCATTCCCAATCCACTTGCCTGCCATAGTATTCAGTAATAGCATATTTTGTAAACCTCATTTTCCATCAGTAGCATGGGAATCATCTTCACTCAGAATTTGTTAGGCATAGTCTCAATATACATTGCAAAGGAGTCCTCATCTCGTCAATGGGGCTCCTTCCTACCTCATCATAGAACAGGACCCAGCATCACGACATTGTGAAAAATCAATCCTCAATAAACATCTATGAAGCACCTACCATGCACCAGGCATTGTACTCAGTGCTGGAGTTACACAGAAAGGCAAAAGATTGCTCTCAAGTTCATATTCTAATGAAGCGTTTCAGGGATGGCCCTCAGGTTACAGGGATAGGTTGGATGGTGATCCCTCTGTCATTTCCACTGATACAATCATCTCCGCTTTTGATGTTAAACCATGTGACAGGGCCAAGAATTTTGGTGGCTGGCACTTTCTTTTCTGGGTCTTCAGCAAATGTGGTTGTAGCATTGGAAGGAGCAGTTGCTGGGCTGCATCTCCAGAGGGGTTGCTTTCCAGGATGATGGCTGTGGGCCCCTGAGCAAAAAGCCTTCTTTGGTCACTGGTCTACGTGTCTGTTCTTTTGCATTCTTGGAGAAGAAACTGAAGTCTTCAATCAGGAGAGACAATCCATCCCCCAACTTCCCAGCATCTGGTACCCAGAGGAGCAAGGTATGACCTTTGGAATCTAGTCCAGAGGTGGCCAGAGTAAGGACCATGATGCATCTGGGCATGAACTGGGGCCCAGTGTCATATGGGAACTGAGCTAAGAGAGTGTTGCTGAAGTGTTCGGGTAAGGGAAGGGGAAATATGTGAACGTTTGTTTTTGCCATAACTTCAAAGGAATGTCCCTTCATAATAACTAATTGATGTTAAGTGGCTAAACTGAAATGGCTTACTAGTCACTGCCACCTAAAGATGGAGGGAACACGGTGGGTGGGAGCTTAAGCCAATGATAGTAAAGATACCACCCCTCCTCAAAGTACCTTAGGACATTTAGGGGAAGACGGTCACCTGCTTGGCCCTGGGGAGAGCAAGCTAGAGAATGCTGACTACATTTGTAGTGAATAAAGTTTAAAGCTTTAAATTTGCAAAATGGTCTATGTACATAAGCATCTTTTTTTTGGCAATTGGTGTTAAGTGACTTGTCCAGGATCACACAGCTAGTGTCAAGCTTTTGGTCTGAAGCCGAATTTGAACTCAGGTCCTCCTGACTCCAGGGCCAGTGCTCTATCCACTGCACCGCCTAGCTGCCCCTTGTTATATTAGCATCTTATAGTGGAGAGAGTATAAAACTTGGAGTTATGAGGACCTGGGTTCAAATCTTGCCTCAGTGATTCCCTACAAGGGTGGGGAACCTGCGGCCTTGAGGCTACATGTGGCCCTCTAGGTCCTCAAGTGCGGCCCTTTGAATCCAAACTTCACCAAACAAATGATTTGTTTGGTGAAGTTTGGATTCAGGATTTATTCTGTGAAGTTTGGATTCAGGATTCATTCTGTGAAGTTGGGATTCCGGATTCATTCTGTGAAGTTGGGATTCCGGATTCATTCTGTGAAGTTGGGATTCAGGATTCATTCTGTGAAGTTGGGATTCCGGATTCATTCTGTGAAGTTGGGATTCAGGATTCATTCTGTGAAGTTGGGATTCAGGATTCATTCTGTGAAGTTGGGATTCAGGATTCATTCTGTGAAGTTGGGATTCAGGATTCATTCTGTGAAGTTGGGATTTAGGCAAAGGGCCACAGTTGAGGACATAGAAGAGGCACATGTGGCCTCGGGGCCACATCCCTACCCCTACCCTAGCAGTATGACTTTGGGCAAGTGATTTCTTCTGAAGAAAACTTTAGTTTCCTCATCTATTACATGAGGGATAGACCAGATAGGCTCTTCCAGAACTTGATTTGTGATCTCCCTTAAGCATCATACCAAACCTAGTAATCACAATAATAATAGTACCCATTTAATAGATGAGGAAACTGAGGCACAGCATAATACTTGAGTTGTTCATCTGCTCTCCCTCACTCCCACAACATGACCAGCCCACTTCCTTTTCCTATCCCTGATGATGCCTTCTTACAGATTGTCAATGGTAAGGAGCTGCAGTGTACTTTTGCCCACCCCACCTCTCTCTGCCTCCCTTTGGGTCACTTACATCTTTGGTTCCGGGGCTCTCCAGAAGGCCATGATTCCTATGTACATCTAATCCATCTATTCCTGCTTACTTCCACTAAGCATCTTTATCCAATCCATATAATCTCCTTGATGTGGGGGACTTCCTCGCCCCAAACAACACCTTTACATCCTCTGCCATTTGTTCCTGTTCATGTCTTGTGGTAAATCCCCCATAGAGGAGCCCCTGCCCATTGGGCATGAAGTCTTCACTGTGCCTTTGAATATTCTAAGGGTCCCAGTGAACTGCTCTGAACTGATGCATCTCATGGAAACCAGAAAATAAAACCTAGCAAACTATTTTCCCCCAGGGAAGGCAGATAGGGACATATGCTTTTGAAACTGAAGGAGGAAGAGGAGGAGGAGGTACAAATTAATCACAGATTTGACAAAGAACTGGGGGATTCACTATGAGATGAAAGGGCAAGTCTGACCAAATTTCTTTTGCAATCATGGAATCTGAGGGATAGATGGACTAAGGCCACGAGACCCTTCCTTTCCTTGGAGATTAACTCCAATTTATTCTGTATTTATCTTGCATTCCCTAGTCTTTGTATGTTCTCTCCCCCATCAGAATGTGAGGGCAAAGACCACATTTTGGCCTTTCTATGTATCCCCAGCACTTTCCCCAGTGACACATGGTAAGTGCTTAATAAAAGCTCCTTGACTTGACCACTTCAAGAACAGACCAGGGTCACTATCCTTTGAGGTTACTAAGTGTCAGAGTAGATAGAGTGTTGGACTTGGAGTCAAGACCTGGCTCTAATCCTGGCTGTGTGACCCTGGGCAAGTCGCTTTACTTCTGCTTGCCTCAGTTTTTCTCTTCTGTAAAACGCAGCCTATTTCACAGGGCTGTTGTTAGGGTCAAATAAGGAAATACATGTAAAGTGTTTTGTGTGCTTTAAAGCACTATAGAAGAATGTGAACTTTGCCAGCTAATCAGCAGAGCTAATAGAGAGTGGTTTACAATGCCAGTATGAGCAGAAACCATTACATCTATTGCTAATAATAGCTCATGTTTCCATAGTTCTTTGAAGTTTTCAAAGTCTGTGAGGCTTTTATCACGAAAAGGTGAGGAGTGTAGACATTAGTACGTCCATTTTACAAATGAGGAAACTGAGGTTCAATGGAGAAGTGGTATGCCTAGAGTCACATAGCTAGTTAGCATCAGAACTGGGAGTCAAACTAAGGTGTCCTGACACTGTGCTAAGTGCTTTTTCCACTGTGCTATACTGTTGTAGAAAACCAAAATAACTTTTAAGATAAAAAGGAGGAAGAGGAGAGAAAGGAAGAAGGAGGAGGAGGACAGAAAGTGATGAGGATGGGATCCGGACCCCAAAAAGGAAAAACCCTGGGCTTTCCCAAGTATCCATATCTCTAGTTCTCCTATCAATTGGTGTTTCATTATTGCCTATTCCCAGTTCTCTGTTCCTAGCCCTCCATTGTCTTACCTCCCTATGGCCCCTGGCTACTTCCCACCTTTAATCCTATCTAGACTCCATTCTCCCTTGGCCATGGCCGTCTAGGTCCCTGCTCTTCTGTTCACTCCAGCTTACAGGCCACTCCCATCCAGATCTTCTTTAGACCCCTCCTCCAGTCACCCCAAACTACTTGGTCACTCCTAGATCCCTCCCACGGTCTTTCTGTATATAAGGTCCAGCTTGTCTCCATTAAGGTGCTCAGATTCTTAAAATCTAGTCAAATGCTCAGATTCCTTAAGAACCTAGCCAATAGCTCACAAATGTTCAGATTCCTTAAGAATTTAGCCAATATGGCAGATCTTTAATAAACCTTGTCTGTGGCTAAAAGAAAGCTCCGATCGAATTCTTTTGGGCAGGATCTGCATGTTGTGATTTTGGGGCCTTAGCACCCCTAAACCTCTGAACCTCAACTAAAAAGAAGAAGGAATAGGAGGAAGAGGAGAGAAAGGAAGAAGGAAAAGGAGAGAAAGGAAGAAGGAGGAGGAGGAAGAAGAGGAGAGAAAGGAAGGAGGAGGAGGAAGAGTAAAGAAAGGAAGAAGGAAAAGGAGGAGAGAAAGGAAGAAGGAGGAGGAGAGAAAGGAAGGAGGAGGAGGCAAACTATTAACCTGGGAGGTTACATCTGAACATTTCAGATGATCCATCCTGTGTGCCATCCACACAGGGTCAAACAAATGATAGACTGATTCTCTTCACATTCTTTCCCCTACTTGCTCACTTCTCCCCCAACCAAATTAAAATATAAGACCACAGATTTAGAGACAGCATTCCTCAATAGATAAGTAGTGGAAGGACGTGAACAAATGGTTTTCAAAAAAAAAATGCAAATGAACAACTAAATGGAAAAAAGATGTTCCGAAGTGTTATTAATAAAAGAAGTACACATTAAAACATCTCCAAGATACTTCACACACATCAAATAGTTAAAGATGATAAGTAATGGAAACAGTTGATGCTGGAAGGACTGTGGTAAAACAAGTACTCTAATACATTGTTGGTGCAGCTGCAAGCTAGTCCCATAGTTCTGGAAAATAATTTGGAATTTTGAAAGGAAAATCCTTAAACAGTCCATGCCCCTGGAATCAGCAGTCCTTGGGCAAAACATTTTGTCTCTGTGTTGAAGCAGTTTCCCTGTGACCAAATCCTCCTCCTTTTCAGTAAACATTTATTAAGCACCTCCTAATAAAGTCAATATAACTTGATGTTTGGTCATTGTGCTAATTCTCCCTTTTTTGCTACCCTGCTAGACTGTATCAGGGCAAGGTTAGAACACATCTTTCTAAGGCAAAAGGAACCACAGAAGGGATGGTGGGATTGCACACCCAAACAACAGGAAGGTAATTATAAATCAACATATTAGCAAATGAAAAACACAAAACCCTGGAAGGCTAGAACAGGATAGAAACACAGTCAGTAGATAGGGTTGGGGAGATATCACAATAGGGTGTGATTTAACTCACAGAATATTTTATGGATATTCCTAAAACATACTGGAATTAAACAAATTCTAGCCTACCCCCAAGGACTTCCGGGCAATAAGTGTTGGTTAGCAATACTGAGTGACAATCTCAGAGTTGGAATTCATTAGTAGCTGAATTGAAATCACTGAATTCTTTAGTACCTTAACAGAAACCTTTTCCCCAACATCCCCAATTTGTGGTCATCTGGTTTACCTTTGCTGCTGCTTTCTGAAGTAACCATTCTGCTTTTGGGTAGCTCTAATCATTAGGATTCTTTTCCCCTTTGATCCAGTCCAAAATTGTTTCTCGGCAACATCTAGCCATTGTTGTTACCAACTCTGCTCTTGGAGGTCAAGTAGAATAAACTAATCACATTGTAGCAACTGTCCAAACCACCTTCAGGCTCACTCCTACCCATTGCACCCATGCTAGCAAATCCCAGAGGGGCTACTGCTAGAATTACTCTTGGGATTCTAGGGTTAGGTAGCTACTCCACTAACACTGTAATACCTGAGCCCCCACTGGTGGGTTTACCATTAACAACTCAACATAAAGGAGTTACTTAAAAGGCAGAGTAAGGAACAATCAGATAGCATTCTGCCCATTGATCAAGGTAATATTCTTCAATCAATGCACTCGGTATCTACTGGGGGAAAGCCTCACAAATTTAAAGTACCATGCTAATGAAGTATGAGAAATGAAAGAGTTAAGTTTCCACATAAGTAGATAAGAAATCAGCTTGACAGGCTAACTTCTCTGTCCAAGGGGGGAGTGATAACACAATTTTAGGCACAATAGTGTATGTTAGGGGTGGGGCATATAAGGAAGATTGTAACCCAGAAGGATTAGGATCAATCCTGATCCAGAAGGGAGGAGTTAGGCAATTACTAACTATAAAGATCGCTCTGGCTTCTTTTACCCTGTGCATTTTCTTCCCTTCCAAGGAGGTGTGCCCACTTCTCGAGAGAATCAAAATGGTGCACTTCGACGTCTTGAATAAAAAGTCTTTGAGACACCAGTCTTCAGAACTGAGTCTGGGGTCATCTTTATAACATGAAGCACACATGTAGGAAATACATGTGGCTAGGGCAACTCACAACTCTGGAACTCTGAGCCTTCATATCCTTTTTCTTTTAAAAAATTTGTTGTGTTGGACAAATGGCTCTACCGCTAAGGTTGGCTGCCTGGAAGTTGTGCTGGACTGCTCCAATATAAGGCTGCTCTGCTATTGGACTGAACTATGGTACTGCAGGGACAAGCCCTCTTGCTAAGCCATGCCTAAACTGGCTAATCCTATTGGCTGCTGGGGTAATTCTGTGCTGTTTCAGGAAGAGCAAAAACCTTTAACTTGGGATTTACAGAAGCTTCTGCAATTCTATTTTTTTGTCTGGATTCTGAGGGGTTTCTACCTTCCAGGAAGCAGGTAGCAGCACAGATTGGTATAGCCTCTCTTTTGCCAACTATCTCTTCCAGGTAACAGTTGGTGATGCAGAGGCATTACCTCTCTTCCACATAGCTCTAAAGTCTTTTCTTAGACTAATCTTAATTCAGAGCAGGGATACTCTGAGTGGCAGACCTCATTCTAACTTATGGTAAATAACAAGGGCCCCCAATGCAGAGGGTTGGAGTGCAGGTAGAAGTTGATATATTCTAGGAAGGAGAGAGACAGCCTGAGCGAAAGTACATAGGCTGGAGATCAGGTTCAGGGGAACAAGGTAGACCAGTCTGGCTGGACCTTAGCATGTGAAAAGAATAATCTTCTAAACTAGGTGGGAACTGGATTGGAGGGCTTTCAATGCCATGCTGAGGAGTCTGGCAGAGGCAGTAGGGAGCCACTGAAGCTTCTTGGGAAGCCAAATGACAGGGACAAAGCAGGACTTGGAGTCTGAACTAGATGTGAATGAAGGATGCTAGAGATGCCATGGTTGAACCCATGGGAATCCCAAGGGTCTGGATGGTGATAAGCATGGCAACCCTAAGCAGAATTTAGGATGCTGTGAGGTTTGCAAAGGACTCCACATAGGCTGTCTCATTTGTAGGTGTGGGTTATGGGAGAAGGAAGAGGCAAGGATGAAGATGGATTTGCGGACCTGGGGTATTGGGAGGATAGAATTGTTCCCAACAGAAGTAGGAAAGTTTGGAGGAGAGTAAGGCTTAGGGGGAAGAGCATGAAGTCTGCTTAGGCCATGTTGGGTTTGTGAGATATTCAGGAAGGGATGCAAGAGGGTGGGGATGTGGGGCTGGAGCTCCTAGGAGAGAGTAACATTAGGTAAATGGACTTGTCAGTCGTCTGTCTAGAGATGAGAATTCTTCCTGTTTGGTAAGAACTGGGACCAGGATATCAATGCCCCTTACCTGTTTCTATTTGTTAAAGGATGAAATGAGTGTTGAGGAAAGCTAAGAAAGAACTAGCTGCTCTGCTTCTGGTGGAGGAAGAGTGGGGTGGAGAGAAATAGAGAGATGATGATACGTACAGAGAAAGAGTAAAGACAGAAAAAAGGAAAGAGAGTCAAAATGACAGAGAGAGAGGAGAGAGAGAGAGGAGAGAGAGAGAGAGAGAGAGAGAGAGAGAGAGAGAGAGAGAGAGAGAGAGAGAGAGATGATGATGATGATGATGATGATGATGATGATGATGATAGGCACAGAGACAGAGTAAGAAGGAAAAAAGGAGAGTCAAAATGACAGAGAGAGGAGAGAGTGTTCCATATCTGTAAAAGGATGAATTTAAAGGAGATGGTAGCTAGAGTCTTTTTAGGCTTGGACATTCCATATCTGATCATAACTCTAGCTCTAACATGCTATAAGGTCTTTACAATTCTAATATTCTGGCTTACTTAAGATTCTCCCAATTCTGACCTTCTGTGTTCTAAGGGTCCTCCCAGCTCTGACATTCAGTGTTCTAAGGGCCCTCCCAGCTCTGACATCCTATGTTCTAAGGGTCCTCCCAGCTCTGACATTTTGTGTTCTAAGGGCCCTCCCAACTCTCGACATTTTCTATTCTAAGGGCCCTCCCAGCTCTGACATCCTGTGTTCTAAGGGCCCTCCCGGCTCTGACATCCTATATTGTAACTTCTAGCTCCAACTTCCTTTGCTCCTAAGTTCCACATTGTCTGGCTAGCTCTCACATTTCTATGAACCCATGATTGTCATGGATTTATGATCCTCCTTTTCATAATTTGTTTGTTCCCTAGGTCACAGCGCAAACAAACACAAGTAGAAGTCTGTATCCAAATACACCCATTGACTCTAAAGACTATGGAAAACTAATGAAAAGGGAAAAAGTCAAGTCAGAACAAAGTGTTCCCCAAAGCTTTGTGCCATTTTCCTTCGAGTCAAAGGCTATTTCTGACTTTATTTCATATGCTCCACACTTATTAATATAATTCCTGCTACATAAGGAATGCTTTATAAATGATGGTAGTTGATTGATTGATTGCTCCCTTGTCTTTTAATACCTGAATTAATGAAAAATGTTCCTAATGGGATTATCTTGGAGAACATTTGACGATGGTTGAGTTGTCTTGATGTGAGTTGGGCTCCATTTGCCCAGGCGCATTAATAAAAAAAATCACAAGGAGAAGATAGTAGTAGCAGAGAAAGCAAGCCTATATAGAAGTGTCCAGACAGGCTATATCATGCCCAGTTTGGAACAAACCCATGGAAATCTTCTGGGCCTTACTTGTAGGACCAGGTGTGCACCCCATCATCAATAAGAGTGAGATTATAGGGATTAGGAAGCAGGATGTTGGCACAAAAGGAGGATTTGGGCTCATAAGTAGGATCCTGATGTTTTATTCATTTTTTAGTAAGGCAAGGATGTATGTATGATGTCATCAGAATGAGTAGTCCTTCCCCCAAAATAGACTGGACTCTTTTGGGCTTTTGTGCCATGTACCAAAGTGTTGTGGCCAAAAAGGAGTTGTGTTTCAACCCACCGCCCAAAAAAAGTAATATCTGAACTTGGTTAGATGGGTCATTCATTCATTCAATATTATGAAACACCTACCATATGTAAATGGCCATGCTAGTGATGGGGATGGGATCCGAATCCCTAAAAGGAAAAGATCATGTCTTTGGGATCTGGATCCCAAAAAAGAAAATCCCTGGACTTTTCCCAAACCTCTGGGAATGCCTGTGACTGTAATCCATTTAACTGGCCTTTCATTGTGGCTAAACCCAATCTCCCAATTCTGTTGTTACCTTCAGATTGTCCCAGGCCATTTCCCACCCTTAAACCTATCTAGACTCCATTGTCCCTTGGCCACCTGGTCCTGGTCCCTGGTGTTCTGTTCACCACCACTCCCCTCCCCACTGGCCACTCCCATCCAGATCCTCCTTAGACCCTTCCTCCAGTCACCCCAAACTACTTGGCCACTCCTAGATTTCTCCCTCAGTCTTTCTGTAGATTAGGTCCATCTGACCTCCATTAAGGTGCTGAGATTCCTTAAGAACCTAGACAATAGCCCACAAAGGTTCAGATTCCTTAAGAGTCTGGCCGATATGGAGGATCTTTAATAAATCTTGTCTTTGACTGAAAGAAGGCTTGCGTCGAATTCGTTTGGGCAGGACCCACGTATCGTGATTTTGGGGTCCCAGCACCCCTAAACCTCAACACCAGGTTCTAGGCCAGGAGTAAAGATCTGCAGCCTTAAGGCCACATGTGGCCTTCTAGGTCCTTTTGACTGGATTCAGTCAAAAGACCACACTTAGAAAATACATTCAATATAAATGTATAAGTAGAACCTATATCTGATTGCATGCCATCTTGGGGAGAGGAGAGGAGACAGAGTGGGAGAAAATTTAGAACTCAAAAGCTTATGGAAGTGAATATTGAAAACTAAAGATAAATTAATTAATAAAAAATACTTCACAGTGAGTACTGCTTCACAAAAAAAAAGGCTGCACTTAAGGACCTAGAAGGCCATATGTGGCCTTAAGGCCACAGTTTCCCCACCCCTGTTCTAGGCATACAAAGAAAAATATGACCAAGTCCCTGAACTTCTATTCTGTTGAGGGTATGGGAGACACAATAATAATAATAATAATAATAATAATAATAATAATAATAATAATAATAAGTATTTACACAGGGCTTTAAGGTTTACTAAGTTTTGCTGTTCAGTCTTTTTTTTTCAGGGTTTTCTTGGCAAAGATACTGGAGTGGCTTGCCATTTCCTTCTCCAGTTCATTTTACAGATGAGGAAACTGAGGCAAACAGGGTGAAGCGACTTGTCTAGGGTCACACAGCTAGTAAGTGTCTGAAACCGGATTTGAATTCATGAAGAGGAGTCTTCCTGACTCTGGGCCCGGGCTGTATGCATTGTTCACTAAATACTTTATAAAGTTTATCTTGTTTGATCTTTACAATAACCCAGGTAGGTGGGTGCCATTATTATCCCCACTTCATACATAGGGAAACTGAGGCAGGCAGCGGCTTGCTCAGAGTCACTCAGCTACTAAATATCTGAAGTAAGTTTTGAACTCAAGCAAAGAAGAGATTCAGATGAAGTTGTCTGGAAAAATGTAGAAAGAAGAGAACATTTAGGAGTCAGCTTGGTCAGTGCAATGAATGCTGAATTTGCCAGCAGTCAGAGGACTTGGGTTGGAATTCTACCTCAGATGCTTATCACCTGTGAGAATCTGGGCAATCAGTTAGTCAACCTCTTCATGCCTCAGCTTCCCTATCTGTAAAAAGAAGAGGGTTGGACTAAATGGTTTCTGAGGTTCTTCTTGCCCTTGCTCTAGAGCTCAGAAACTTTCAGTTTGAGAGATGAGTGGAGCTTACTGAGAAAATGTGACCTCCTGAGCTAATTCTTTTAGGAGAATTAGGTGAAAGGTAAGATCTGGAGAAATGAATGAATGAATGTAAAGACATTTAAGTGCTTACTGGGAGTTGAACCTCAGCTAAGCATGGGGAATAATAATAATGATAATTGTTAGCATTTATGCAGTACTTTAAGGATTATAAAGGTCTTCACATATGGTAGGCTCATTTAATTACAATACAAAAACCAAAAACCAAAACAAAACCCCACCACAGAACCTGTCCTTAAAGAGCTTACATTCTAATGGGGAGCTTGGAGGAAATTGATTACAAGTGTACAGGAGGGTCCTTACAAATGTCCAGAGGTTAAGTGCTATTGTTCTCGGTGAAGTGGGGTTATGGGGGAGGGTGGTAATGTGAAGTGCCTGAAGGAGGGCTAATGTAAGAGAAGCCTTGGTTCTCAAGTGACTGGTCTACGACTACTACCTATTCTATGCTTGAAGCCCTTTCAAGTGGGGATCTGGGAGAAGCCAGGAAAGAAAGAAGCATTTATTACCAGGCACTGTACTTTATAATTATTATCTCACTTGATAGACCTTGTGTTCCTTTGCTGTGGCCCATTTGTACCAAGAGAAAGCATAGATAAAGTGTAGGAACTTTGAGCAATTTGGCTAAAATGTGGTTTTTGTGATTTCTATTTTAAATCGGTGAAAGGACAGCGGAGACATCATAGTGGGCATAAACTGTCTGTAGTATATTTGCCAATTGAAAATCTTGCTTATGAGGCGGGTGTAAAAGATATGATCAAGTCAGGTCAACAAGCATTTATTAAGCACCTACTATTGCCAAGGCACTGTGCTAAGGGCGGGGGATACAAAGAAAGGCAAAAGACAGTCCCTGCTCTCAAGGAGCTTATAGTCTAATGGGAGACGACAGGCAAACAACTCTGCACAAACAAGAGATGGATGGATGGATGGATAGACAGACACAGACTATAGATCAATAGATTGATTGATTGATACAAATGTAGAGGGTCACTAGGTGGTGCCATAGTGCATAGAGTGCTGGGCTGGAAGACTCATCTTCCCGAGTTCAAAGCTGGCCTGAGACACTTACTAGTTGTGTGACCCTGGGCAAGTCATTTGACCCTGTTTGCCTCAGTTTCCTCATCTGTAAAATGAGCTGCAAAAGGAAATGGCAAACCACTCCAGTATCTTTGCAAGAAAACCTTGGGTCACAAAGAGTCAGACAAGACTGAAAACGACTCGACAACAAATACACACACATACAATTATATAAAGATACACACACACCTATATACATAATACATATATTACAAACAATATATAGTACAAACAAATCTATATAACAAGATGTGTGTGTGTATATATATATATATATATATATATATATATATATATATATATATACAAATAAGATCTATATCTACAACTTGATTGTACAGAGTCATTTACATATTTTCTCCCCCATTAACTATGAGCTTCTTGAGAGCAGGAATATGTGTGTGTACATATGTGTATACATGTATGTATATGTGTCTATGTATACATGTATATGAATATTTGTATTTAAATATTTTGATGGGACTGGAAGTCAGGAGACAAAGGTGAGGTGGGAGAGAGTTCCAGACATGGACAAGAGTCAGTAAAGATATATAACCTGTGTGACCAAAAATAGAGGTAGGCTAGTGATGTATTAAAAGAAAGGGCTAATAGAGGGACAATTCAGGTGCTGCCTTGCTACTGTCAAGATATCTACAGGAAGGCCTTAAGCATACAGGGTGTGTTTCTTGTGGAATATTGTTGACAGTGCACAGCAAGGTGATATATGTTGAGAAGACAGAGATGGCTTGTGATTTCTATAAAATATCAATGAAATAATATACGTTCACAAATCCATTATGTGGCTTTTCAAGCTAAGTGTTATAATGCATAGAATGCTGAAGTTAGAGAGAGAGGAAGACCTGAGTTTTAATCCTATCTCAGACACTATCTGTTAGACTCTTTGCATATAATCTGTCTCAGCCTCAGTTTCCTCACCTGTAAAATAAGTATAATAATAGTATCTACCTCATAGGGGCATTATGATAACCATATAGTATCATATATGCAAGCACTTTACAAATGTTAAAGCACTATGTAATTGTTAGCTATTATTAATATTGATATAATTATCTCATAGGATGTTAGAGCTAGAGGGACCTGAGAACTCGCTTAGTCCAACCCCCTTCCTATTTTAGCTGAGGAAACTGAGTGATTTGCCAAAGACCTAAGTATAATGTCATGAAAAATATATATTATTAAGATGGTGCAAGACAGTCTTTGGCAATTGTCAGAGAAAAACGAAAACTCAACTGACAAGTGAGACAACTGAAGCATTAATTATCTTTTTGCTTTATGATTAGTTTAGATAACTATGATTATCCACTAGAAGGAAAAGGGGGAATGAGTATATTACCAAACTTCATAAAACTATTATAAGTTGATTGTTTTTTCTTCCCTTTCATTGAAGTGATTGAGTAATATGGGTGTACTCAGAATCACATCATCCTAAGATGTTCATGCTGGGAGGAAATTGAAGAGCATGGAACGTGAGAACTGTAAGGGACTTTAGCCCGTAGAACATTAGAATGTAGAATAATAGAATTAGAAGGCATCTTCAAACATGCCATTTTTGTACTGGAATAGAATAGACCTTAGAATGTGCAATGTTGTTGTCTGTTCTTTCTGACATCGTGGTGATGTCTTGACTCCTTTGGAAAGTGGGTTTAAGCAAGGCAGAGAAGCGCAAAGTCATCGGCCTTGGTCTCTCTTCCAGAGTCATAAAACTCCAGTGGCTGGAAATGGCCCAGGATGCAGCAGATGACCTTGGCATGTTTGATATCTAGTGAAGCTCTAAGTGCACTGCAGAGCCTGCTTCGGGTGCCTTCATGGCTGCTGGAACAAATTGTTCTCATTTGTCCATTCCACCTGGGAAAGTCTTCACATGTTTGGAGTAGACATGTCCCTAACTCACTGATGGGTTTGAGGCCTTATGGTTACCCTCAACCCGGTTTAGTGTGTCTGCTAAGATGGTTTTACCCAGGTGTGGCCCTTGAGAGTACTACAGATTCTTGGAGCCATGGGTGAGAGTTGACTGAATCAAGTGGATACAAAGGTGGATGAACAATACTGAAAAGGGTTTAGCAAGCCTTCACACCAGAAGTGGTAGTCTTCCTGAACACTAACACTAAGGAAGAGACCTTAGAATATGAAATGTAGATGTTTGAACTGGAGATCTTAGAATACAACACAAGTTGAGAAGCTATGAATGGGTTGGGATGTTTGATAAAGGTAGAGATGGGAACTGAACTTGTGACTTCATTGATAGAGGGAATTCCCAGGTGAGGAAAACTCCCTTTCCCAATGCAGGTCAGCACCTTCTCTGTAATTTATAGTTTTAGTTACACTGGGAGGGTAAGTGACTTGTCCAGGGTCACACAGCCAGTATGTGTCAAAGGCAGGACATGAACCCAGTTGTTCCTGGCTTCAAGGCCAGCTCTCCCTATAGGACATCCTGCTGCTTCTGATCTTCACTAAATTATATAGGAAATTCACATATTCCCAAATCCATCATATGGGTTTTCAAGCTATAATCCCATGGAAGTCAGACTTTAGACCACAGAATGTCCAAAGCTAGAAAGGAAAGAAACTTAAGAGCATGGAATATGAGAACTATAAGGTACCTTGCGGGACAGTTATGTGGTGTGGTAGATAGAGTACTGAGGTTGGAATCAGGAAGACTCATCTTGATGAGTTCAAATCCAGCTTCAGATACTTCCTAGCTGTGTGACCCTGGGCAAGTCACTTAATCCTGTTTGCCTCAGTTTCTTCACCTGTAAAATGAGCCAGAGAAGGAAATGGCAAACCATTCTAGTATCTGTCAAAAAAGGTCATGGAGAGTCAGACTCAACTGAACACCAACAAAAAGGACCCTAACCCATAGAATGTAAGAGGGCATAATGATAGAATTAGAAGGGACCTTAGAATGTACAACCTCCACTTTATCCAGATGAAGGAACTGAAGTCCAGAGAAACTTTCCATCAAGTCTCAGCTCAAGTCCCATTTTCTGTAAGAATCTTTAATCTTAGTGCCTTTCCTCTGTTATTTGTAACTTATCCTGTCTATATCTTGTTTTTTTAAAAAAAATCTTTTATTTCTTTCCAATTACATTTAAATTTTTTAAACATTTTTTTGTACTTATGAGTTCCAAATTCCCTCCCACCCTTCCTCCTCTCTCCCCTTATTAAAAAGGCAAGCAATTTGATATAGGTTATACATGTGCAGCCATGAAAAACATATTTCCATATTAGTCACGTTATGAAAGAAAACAAAGACTCCCTCTCCTTCCCCCAAAAAAAACCACCAGGAAAAATAAAGTTTAAGAAGTATGCTTTGATTTGTATTCAGACTACATTAGTTCTTTCCCTAGAGGTGGATAGCATTTTTCATCATGAGTCCTTCAGAAATGTCTTGGATCATTGCGTTGCTGAGAATAGCTAAGTCATTTGCAACTGATCATGGTAAAATATTGCTATTACTGTATATGTTGCTCTCCTGTTCTGCCCACTTTACTTTGCCTCAGTTCATGTAAGTCTTTCCCGGTTTTTCTGAAATCATCCTACTCATCATTTCTTATACCACAATAGTATTCTATCACAATCATATACCACAATTTGTTCAGCCATTCTCCAATTGATGGGCATCCCTTCAATTTCCAATTCTTTGCTACCACAAAAAGAGCTGGTAGAAATAGTTTTGTACATATAGCTCCTTTTCCTTTTTTGTTTTTTAACCTTTTGGGGATACAGACCTAGTATTGCTGTAACAAAGGGTATGCAGTTTTGTAGTCCTTTGGGCATAGTTCCAAATTGCAATCCAGAATGGTTGGATCAGTTCACTACTCCACCAACAATGCTTTAGTGTCCCATTTCTCCCACATCTTCTCCAATATTTGTCATTTTCCTTCTCTGTCATATTAGCCAGTCTGATAGGTATGAGGTGGTACCTCAGAGTTGCTTTAATTTGCCTTTCTCTAAATCACTATTGATTTAGAGAATTTTTTCATATGACTCCATTTAGCTTTGATTTCTTCTTCTGAAAACGCCTGTTCATATCCTTTGACCATTTATCAATTGAGGAATGACTTGTATTGTTATAAATTTGACTCATATATATTTGGGAAATGAGGCCTTTATCAGGAAAACATGCTGTCAAATCCCCCTCCTCAGTTTTCCGCTTTCCTTCTAATTTTGATTGTATTGGTTTTATTTGTGCAGACCCTTTTTAATTTAATGTAATCAAAATAATCCATTTTACATCTTGTAATGCTTTCTGTTTCTTGTTTGGTTATAAATTCTTCCCTCATCCATAGATCTGACAGGTAAATTATTCCATGCTCCCTAATTTGCTTGTGATGTCACCCTTCATGTCTAAATCATGTTCCCATTTTGATCTCATCTTGGAGCAGTGTGAGATATTGGTCTATATCTAGTTTCTGCCAAACTGCTTTCCAGTTTTCCCAGAAGTTTTTTGTCAAATAGCAAATTTTTTGTCACAAAAGCTTGGATCTTTGGGTTTACAAAACACTAGATTATTATGGTCATTTGCCACTGTGTCTTGTACACCTAATCTATTCCACTGATCTACCACTCTATTCTCAGTCAGTACGAAACAGTTTTGATGATGACCACTTTGTAATACAATGTGAGACCTGGTATAGCTAGGCCACCTTCCTTCACTTTTTTTTCCCATTAATTCCCTTGATATTCTTGATCTTTTGTTCTTCCCAGATGAATTTGTTTTTTTTTTCTAGCTCTATAAAATAATTTTTTGGTAGTTTAATTGGTATGGCACTGAACAAATAAATTAAAGTAGAGTTGTCATTTCTATTATATTGGCTTGGCCTACCCATGAGCAACTGATATTTTTCCAGTTGTTTAGATTTGACTTTATTTGTATGAAAAGTATTTTGTAATTATGTTCATGTAGTTCCTGGATTTGTCTTGGCAGGTAGACTTCTAAGTATCTTGTATTGTCTATAGTTGCTTTAAATAGAATTTCTCTTTCTATCTATCACTGCTGGACTTTGTTGGTAATATATTGACTTGTGTGGGTTTATTTTACATCCTGCAACTTTGCTAAAGTTGCTTGTTATTTAAAGTAGCTTTTTAGTTGATTCTCTAGGCTTCTGTAAGTTTACTATCATATCATCTATAAAGAGTGATGGTTTTGTTTTTTTGGTTGCCTATTCTAATTTCTTCAATTTCTTTTTCTTCTCTTATTGCTATAGCTAGCATTTCTAGTTCAATATTGAGTAGTGGTGATAAAGGGCATCCTAAATGGCTCAATGGATAGAGCCCTGGACTTGGAGCTAGAGAGACCCGAGTTCAAATTTGGCCTCAGATACTTATAAGCTGTGTGATAGTAGACCAGTTACTTAAACCTCTGTCTGCCTTAGTTTCCCCAAATATAAAATGGGGATAATAATAGCACCTAAGTCTCAGGGGTGTTGTGAAGATTGAATGAGATAATATTAGAAAAGTGCTTAGCACATTTCTGGTACATAGTAGGTACCATATGCATACTTATTCCCTTCTCCTTTCCTTCCCATCAAAGAGATGAGCAATATAACTAAATTTATATTGTCATGTCTGCTGTTAGTAATTTACAAGGATGGCCCTTGCAGCTGTTTTGTACTCCATTCTTTCCATTGGTTTGGATAAGGATTTTTTTTGGGGTGAGGCAGTTGGGGTTAAGTGACTTGCCCAGGGTCACACAGCTAGTGAGTGTTATGGGTCTGAGGCCAGATTTGAACTCAGATCCTCCTGACTTTGGGGCCCATGCTCTATCCACTGTGCTACTTAGCTATTCCCAAGGATTTTTAATAGGCAATCAGGGTTACATGACTTCCCCAGGGTCACATAGCTAGTAAGTGTCAAGTGTTTGGTCTGAGACCAGATTTGAACTCAGATCCTCCTGACTCCAGGGCTGGTGTTCTATCTATTGCGCCACCTATCTGCCCCCCGGATTTTTTTTTAAATAGGACAAGTAGGACCAGAAATTCCAAACGGCCGATAAATAAATATTTGTTGACGGATTGAATTCTGCTGGTGGTTGAGTTAGTCATTTAATTAATTATAAATTGTTTTCACTGTTTTTTTGTGTTAGTTTTATCTTCCCAAATCAGTTGGTAAGAAAGAATACTGACCATCTACTACCCATTTCTATTACCCCATGGCACAGGCCCTCATAGTGAATTCCCCATAAATGTTTATCAACCCTTGGATTTGAGTTGGATCTGATCTGGTTATATTGAGTATCATTTATATGGAAACATGCAAATGAAGATTTCTTTCTTTTTTTAGCTTGGTATCTAAGATTTATCAGTTTGGGGAACTCCAGATGTGTAAATTTCCCTTCCTGATAGAGATCAGCAATGAATTCCCTGGGAACACTGAGAGTGTCAGTGACTTGCCCACGGTCATACAGCCAGGCCAAGGCAGGACTGGAACCCAAGTCTTACTGGCTCCAAGATCAACTCTTTATCCTCTTTCTCTCTTAAATGATGATGCTAATAAAGTGATATCATTTCCAGGGTGATGAAGATGAAAGAGACAACTTGTAACAGGGAAAAACAATTGGACAGGCAATAGGGCCACTGACAACATGCGTAGGACAGGGATAAGAGCTGGGCCTGTGATTTCATTAACAAAGGGAACTCCCAAGTTAGGAAATTCCCTCTACCAATGCAGGTTGGCACCTTTTTTTTTTGGTTATACATGTGTAGTCATGCAAAACATTTCCATATTAGTCATGTTGGGAAAGAAAACATAACCCCCCTAAAAAACCTTCATTCTGTATTCAGATACCATCAGTTCTTTCTCTGGGGATGGATAGCATTTTTCCATCATAAGTCCTTCAGGGTTGTCATGGATCATTGTATTTCTGAGAATAGCTAAGTCATTCACAGCTGATCACCTTACAATATTGCTGTTACTTTGTACAGAGTACATTTCACTTTGCACCATCCCATGCAAGTCTTTTCAGGTTTTTCTGAGAGCATCCTGCTCATCATTTCTTACAGTACAACAGTATTCCATCACAATTACATACCACAACTTGTTCAGCCATTCCCCAATTGATGGGCATCCCTTCAATTTCTAATTCTTTGACACCTGCCCCCCCCCCCCAAATGCGCTGCTATAAATATTTTTGTACATATAGGTCTTTTTCCTTTTTTTTTTAAATCTCTTTTGGGATACAGACCTAGTGGTGGTATTTGTAAGTTAAAGGGTATGCATGATTTTATAGTCCTTTGAGCATAGTTCCTAATTGCTCTACACAATAGTTGAATCAATTCACAACTCTACCAACAATACATTAATATCTCATTTTTACCACATCCCCTCCAACATTTCTCATTTTCCCTTTTTGTCCTATTAGCCAATCTAATAGGTATGAGGTAGTACTTCAGAATTGTTTTAATTTGCATTTCTCTAATCAATAGTGAGTTAGACCATTTGTCCTTATGGCTATAGATAGCTTTAATTATTTCATCTGAAAACTGTTCATATCTTTTGATCATTTAATAATTGGGGAATGAGGGGGGCAGCTAGGTGGCACAGTAGATAGAGCACCAGCCCTGGATTCAGGAGGACTTGAGTTCAAATCCAGCCTCAGACGCATAACACCAGCTGTGTGATCCCGGGCAAGTCACTTAACCCCCATTGCCCAACCAGAAAAACAAAAAACAAAACAAACAAACAAACAAAGAGATTTAAAAAAATAATTGGGGAATGGCTCTTGTTTTTATAAATTTGACTCAGATCTCTATATGTTTGAGAAATGAGGCCTTTATCAGGGAAACTTATCAGTACCTTTTCTGCACGTGAGAAGTTAAGTAACTCACCGAGGATCCTCTGGCCAGGATGTGTCAGAGACTGGCCTTGAATCCAGGTCTGCCTGACTATGAGGCCGGCTGTCTGTCCACTGTACATTGGAGACTCTTCCCTGACTGTAGAGCCTTGAGAAGAATCATTTCCTCTCTCTGGAATCAGTTTCATTATTTGTAAAATAAGCTGGTTGGAATATATGATCTCCAAGATCTCTTCCAGCTCTGACATCCTGTGTTCTAAGGGCCCTCCCAGCTCTGACATTCTGTGTTCCAAGGGCCCTCCCAGCTCTGACATCCTGTGTTCTAAGGGCCCTCCCAGCTCTGACATCCTGTGTTCTAAGGCCCCTCCCAGCTCTGATATTCTCTGTTTTAAGTTCTCTCTCTGATCAGACATTTTATATATTCTCCACCTTTTGGAAGTTCTAGAATATTATTAATTACCATTTTTCCTTATTGAGTCAGTTCAGTAGAAGGCACAAAGTTATACCTGCTACTTCAGTAAAGGAGAGATAAATCCAGGACAAGCATACCCTAGCTAGGGCTCATTGGTCAGGAACCTCTGCCAGAGATGTGATTTCATCCGCAGGTCCCTTCTTCCTGCCCACTTGTAGCAGCAGCTTGCTCACCAAGTTGGAACTGGTGGTGCAGAGAAAAACCCAGCTTCAAACACCTGTACCTTTAATCAGCAGGACACATACTTTGCCCACGAACCAGGGGCTCTTCTCCTTACAAGAAGCGTTAGAAGGACTGATGAGAAGTGCTTTAAAAAGGAGAGCTCACATTTTGAAATTTCTACCTATAGTATACAAGGTGCTTTCCTCACAATAACTTTGCTAGGCTCCCATTTCGTGGAGAAGGTAATTGAAGCTCAGACAGAGGAAATGACTTGCCCTTGTCTCGGGTAGAGGCAAGATGTGAACCCAGGTCTTCTGACACCAGGCATTCCAAGTTCGGCATTCCTCCTACTAGCCTGGGTTGCATTATGGATGAACGCTCAGAAACGCAAGGATGAGGAGAGAAATAAACCATCCTCCACTGAAACGGTTAGGATGGGTGAGGAAGAAATGGAGGCAAGATCAGGAAGAGCAGGGGAAAGAGGAAACAAGAATTTTAAAATGGAAATTTAAATATTGGCCTCTCTCCCTGGCTGGCTTGTTCCTGGCTGTTATAATAGATTTTCTGCAACGCTAGAACTGAGTTAACAAGGCAGAAGTCAGGGGAAAAAAAAAAGGAAGACCAGACATTTTTCCATTAAAAAACATAAGTTGTAGAATGTGCCTTTGATAAAGTTCACTTAAGAAATGATTTAAGACTTTCATTAATTGATTCCTCCCCTAACACTCTCCCCCACCCCCTTCCCAATGGTAACCAGCTCCAAACGCTGTTAGATTGAAACAGAAAACAACAGAAAACAATCCTGGCTTCAGATGAGAAAACACAGCAAATGTGAGGAGTTGCATGTGCCCCACCCCCAGCCCCTTTTTGTTCCCTTGCAGATTCCAAGACTGGATCATTGGGGATCAGAGGATGGAGCTGGGAGTTTCCCCAGGTCTCTGGAATGCTGTCTCCTCACCTGCGCTCAATCCCTGCCTTTTGCCAACGCTCAGCTCGAGTGACCTTCTGGTTTTTCTCCTATCTATGTGACACTTGGTCTCCTTTGCCGGATCTTTATCTAGGCAAAGTTACTCATCGAATTGTCCCCCAAAGGCTCTGTCCTGGTCTGTGTTTTGAGGACCCTCAGCTATGCTGCTCGCTTTACTTTCAGCTCTCTCTCTAATCTCCATCTCCCTGCCAGCTGTCTTGGCTACCGAAGGATGACTCAACCGAAGGCTGTGGGTACCCCTCCTCCATCCTAGCACCCCTTATGTTTTCCCTCTCTCTAATGGAATGGAAGCATCTTGAGAATAAGGGCTGTCTCGTTTTTGTATCCCAGTGCCTGGAAACTACTAAGTGCTTAATAAATATTCTCATTCTCTCTCTCTTTCTTTCTCTCTCTCTCTCTCTCTCTCTCTCTCTCTCTCTCTCTCTCTCTCTCTCTGTCTCTCTCTCTGTCTCTCTCTCTCTCTCTCTCTGTCTCTCTCTCTTTCTCTCATATTCTCTCTCTCTCTCTGTCTCTCTCTCTTTCTCTCATATTCTCTCTCCTCTCTGTCTCTCTTCTTTCTGTCTTCTCTCTCTCTTACTATTTTTCTCTCTTTCCTTCTCTCTCTGTCCTCTTCTCTCTCTCTGTCTCTCTCTCTTTCTCTCATATTCTCTCTCTCTCTCTGTCTCTCTCTCTTTCTCTCATATTCTCTCTCCTCTCTGTCTCTCTTCTTTCTGTCTTCTCTCTCTCTTACTATTTTTCTCTCTTTCCTTCTCTCTCTGTCCTCTTCTCTCTCTCTCTCTCTCTCTCTTTCCTTCTCTCTCTATCTCTGTGTCTTTCTCTTTTTCTCTTCTTTCTCTCTCTCTCTTCTCTCTCTTTCTGTCTTTCCTTCTTTCTCTGTCTCTGTCTCTCTCTCATCTATCATTCTATGCTGTTGCATTTGGTGATCTTATCAGCCCCTGTGTATTCACTTATCTCCATGCTGATAACTCCCAGATCTATAGATCCAGCCCCAACCTCTCTCCTAATCTGCAATCTTGCTTCACCAATCACCACTTGGATTTCTTGAACAGGATGTCCCATACTCATCCCATAATCATGTCCAAAACAGAATTTGTTATATTTTCTCCCAAATTCTCTCCTTTTCCAAACTCTACTGTTACATTGAGGGCACCACTATTTTTCCAAGTCAGCTAGATGATGCAGTGGATAGAGTTCTAGACCTGGAGTCATAAAGACCTGAGTTCAAATCCAGCCTCAGACACTTACTAGCTGTGTGACCCTGGGCAAGTCACTTAACTTCACTGTAAAATGAGAACCATAAAATGGGAATAATAATATTGACTCAATTTAGGGGTGCTGGAATAGTTTAAGGGTACTGGGACCCCCAAAATGGCAAGGTACAGGGTGACATCACCTGGAGCGAATTCATTCACTCAAAACATCTTCTAGTCAAGTGGCAAAGTTTATTGTGATGCCTGTAGAAGTGGGCAAAGTTCCTTAGGGAACTTGAAACTTAATGGAGGTGATACTAAAGCTTATGTGGAAAAGGGACATTGAAAGAACGCCTGCCAAGTATGCTTATTAAGTGATGCAGGGGTGGGATTAGGGAGTGGTCAGTATATGTAAGTAGTCCAGGTGCTGGGCTGCTGGAATGCATGGGAAAATTGAGGGAGTCAACAGAGACAGCTTTATTAAGGAGACAAAATAGACGGGTTGCCAGAGAATGGTCTTTGGGCCAGCACCCCTGTGTCTGCACTAGTATGAAAGGGATTACAGGGTCAGGTCTGTGTATGTGTATCTGCAACAGGGAGAGATTTTCTCATGGCGGGGCTGGGTTACTTCCAGAGACATGGTCTTAGGGCTGGGGCCCACGCACAAGCACCCCATCAATACCACCTGCCTTGAAGGGCTGTTGGGAGGAGTAAAGCACTTAGCACAGTGCCTGGCATTTAGTGGACCCTCTATACATAGGTTCTCCAATCACCCAAGTTTATAATCGTGTCATCTTTAACTCCTCGCTCACTCAACATATCGAGTTTGTTACTAAATCTTGTCATTTCTACCTTTACAACATCCATAACATATGTCCTCTTCTCTCTACTCAAACAGCCGCTACTTTAGCTCAAGTCTCATCACCTTTAACCTGGACTGTGGTAAAACCCTTCTAGTTGGATTCCTTGTCTCAGATCTCCTCCCACTCCCATCCATCCTCCTCTCAGCTGCCAAAACGATTTTTCAAAAGAACAATTTTTAAGGAAAAAAAAAGTTCTGATCACTTCACATCCCACCCCCCTCTATAAACATCTGTGGCTCCTTATTACCTCTAGGATTAAATATAGCTCTCCTCTGTTTGGCATTTGCAACCTGGCTCCTTCCTACCTTTCCACTCTTCTTCCATTCCATTTTCCTCCGTGTGCTATTGTCAGCAACGACAGCAAAAACGGCTACGGCTACGGCTTGCTCCTCTATGCTGGCTGGCTACCTCCCTGGACTTCTCCACCCCTTCACTTCCACCTCTCAGTTTCCCTGGCTTCCCTCTCAAAGCATCTTAATCTACTCTGGCAATATCTCACAAATATCCAGTCATTTTAGAACGTGAGCTCCGTGAGGGCAGGGGCCATGTTTTTGCCTTTCACTGTATCGCCTGAAACATTGTAAGTGCTTAATAAATGCTCATTAACTGATTAATCTCCTAAAAGAAATGTACGCTGTCCCATCAGCTGTTAGTCTTCTTTCTCCTGAAAATGACTATGTGTATATTCTGTGTTTAATTTTGTTGTACTTCTCTTCCCCCTAAATAGAATGTAAGCTCCTGATGACATCCAATGCATCTCATCTGTTTTACACATAGGTAAACTGAGACCCAGAGTGGTGATATGGGCCATCCAGTGGAAGAGTTTAGGCTCTGGAATCTGAGGAACTGGGTTCAAATCCCATCTCTGATGATTCCTACCTGTGTGACTCTGGGAAGTCATTTAATCTTCTTCAGCCTTAATTCCCTCATCTGTAAAATGAATGGGTTGGATGAGATAACCAGTGGGGTTCCTTCTAGTTCTTGATCTGTGATTAGATGACTTTTGTGCCTTGAACACTACAAATGTTTGTTGAATTGAATTGAAGTGACTTGTCCAAGGTCACACAGATAGAATAGGTAAGAGCAGAGACATCCAGCCTGATTCTCTCTCTCTCTCTCTCTCTCTCTCTCTCTCTCTCTGCAATTGGGTTAAGTGACTTGCCCAAGGTCACATGGCTATTTAGTGTATGAGGCTGGATTTGAACTCAGGTCCTACCGACTCCAGGGCCAGCCCTTTATCCACTTTGACACCTAGCTGCCGCCTGGTTCTCTTTCCACTGAACAGTGCAGCCCACCAGTTGGTACAGAGGATGGGATGGCTGTCTTGATGGTGCAAGAGGGAGGTCTGAAAGGGGACCCCCAAGCCCTGGATTCTCTGTCTGGTAGCAGCCCTGGCTGTTGGTGGGATTGCTCACACTTTATTCTTGCTCCTCATTCTTACCTACAAGCCAGGGATGCTTGAGGCCTGTTTCTAGGACTATAGGCATGGTGGAGAAAGATGAGCCACTCAGTGCTAAGAGCAATGGGCTCTTTTATTTGGAGCATTTAAGGCTGAGGTTCCTAACCTGTTCTGTGTTCATGGACTCCTTTGGCAGTCTGGTGTAACTATTTGTAATGACAATTTAACAATCAACTCTCTTGCACGCAGAGCTGGCTCCATCACACATTTCCTAATGCAGCTTTTCATGTAGGTATTCCCCTAGTGGGCCATGGGAAAGTCCGTTGAAATTTAGAAGGTTGTGGCCTTCCACCATATTTCTGTAGATGCTCTGAGGTAGATGTCCAGAGTCCCCCAAAAGAGGGCCCTATTCCTTGGGCAAGGTTTGAACCCAGGTCTTCCTGCTTCTAGGTCCAGGACTCCAGCACTTGGCACATAGTAGGAGCTTTATAGCTATTAGTTAATAATAATTTATGGTTATTGATTGATTCTACCTACTCTACCACATAGGCTTTGAAGAACAGCAAAGATTCAGATAATTATTAGGAAAGAAGAGGGAAATTCAGATATGGGAAACTGATTTTTTTTTTGTGGAACTATGAGGATATTCTTTAGTTGTTAGCCTTTGAGAAGCAAGATGGTATGGTGGATAAGGGGGGCTGACTTTGGAGTCAGGGAGACGGGTTTGAATTCTGCCCCTGATACTTATTATCAGGACAAATAAATCACTTAATCTTTCTGAGCTTACCTTTTCCTCATCTATAGTATGGGGACGATAATTATACCTATAGTATTGACTTCTCTAGGGGTGCCATGGTAAATCACTGTATAAACTTTAACACACTAAACAAATGTTACCTGCAGTTGTATGTGGGGAAGAGAGGGGGGTATGAGGTGGAGATTAGAACCGAGGTTGAATATACAAGTTGGTGTGCTTCCTAGGGAACAGGGCCTTCCCTCTGAGGACCCTCAACCCCAAGAAGACTTCCATCCAGGTAGCTTCGGAGCATTTGCAGATATAGTACAGATATATACTACCTTCTCATCTTCAGGGTACTTTTTGTGGGTCTACTAGAATTATATACAGAAAGATCAATTAGGAAACCGTTGGGGGCAGCTAGGTGGCAGTGGATACAGCTGTGGCCTTGGAGTCAGGAGGATCTGAGTTCATATCTGACCTTTGACATTTACTAGCTGTGTGACCTTGGGCAAGTCACTTAACCCTAATTGCCTCACCAAAGAAAACAAAAACAAACAAACAAAAAAACTTCATAAGGAAACCCTTGGATGGTTAAGCCCAGAAGTCATCTTGGGGATTATCTCACCCAAGCCATTTTCCAGAGGAGGCACTGAATAGTGCAGATGACCCATAGGTGGGCAGGCAGGTGCTTTTCAGAAGAGTGCTTTCTGGATTTAACCACAATTCAGTACATAATAAGGGCTTTGAAGTTGGCTGGAGGCTGCTCCCACTCCAGCCTGCTGCTGATGTCATCCTGGCCCTGCTTCCCCTCCCTCCTCCCCATTAGAGCTCCTTTGGAAATCTCACTCTGCCCACCGAGAGCAAGTCAGAGTAGTTAATTATTTGATTTTATTTTTTTAAATCAAAGCCTTGGTGGATTCTTTCTTGGTGTTCAGTGAGTGGGGAAGATGCGCCTGCTCCACCCTCACAGGATGAAGGTTGCGTGGCTGGGAGGTGGCTTGAAGGACAAGAAGAAACAGGCCTTTGGGGACATGCTGGCTTACCTGACGTGACCCCTTTTCTCCCCGGATTCTCCCCTGCTTTGCTAAAGGAAAGGGGCTGGCCTAGAAGAGATCTAGGAGCCTTCTAGATCTAATAGTCTGTGTTCAAGGGTCCCTTCTCTTTCAGGAAGCTTGGCATAGTGGAGAGAGGGTTACCTTATAAAATCAGGGGCTGGATTCTTTGACTTCCAGCTTCTAATGCTGACCTCTTTAGCATTAAATCTATGATTCTATGATCCTAGGAAGACCTGGGTTCAAGCCTAGCCTCTGATTGATAATGGCTTGAATGACCCCTTGTCAAGTAGAAAACATCTGTCTGCCTCAGTGTCCTCATCTGTAAAATGGGGATAATAACAGCTCCTACTTCCCAGGGTTGCTGTGTGGATCAAATGAGACAATAATTGTAAAGCACTTTGCACAGTTCCTATATAGTGCAATATAGCTATTATTATTATTATTTTTACTATTATGTCCATAAGTTATGATTCCCATATCCTAAGTCCTAAGTCAGGAAAAATTTGGGTTCAAGTCCAGCCTATGACCCATGCTGGTGTGTGTGACTTAACCCCTCTGTGCCTTCAGGGCTGAAAGCACTTTCTGTCTTTTAAAAACTAGATTAATATGCCAATATTTTATTTATGTAATACCTTTTACTTGTATGAGAATGAAATAAAAAGCTGGCCTTGGAGTCAGAAAAAATCTGGGTTCAAGTCCTGCACCAAAGTGATTTTCTAAGATTATAAAGATGCTAGCAGTTGCTGATTTGCATTGATGAAATCACAGGTCCTCTGCAAAGGTCCTTTCTAGCCCTGACGCTCTGTGTTCTAAGGGCCCTCCCAGCCCTGACACCCTATGTTCTAAGGGCCCTTCCAGCCCTGACATCTTGTGTTCTAAGGGCCCTCCCAGCCTTGACACCCTGTGTTCTAAGGGCCCTCCCAGCCCTGACATCTTGTGTTCTAAGGGCCCTCCCAGCCCTGACACCCTGTGTTCTAAGGGCCCTCCCAGCTCTGACATTCCATGTTCTAAAGTCCCTTCCAACTCTGATGTCTCTCTGTGACCACAAGCATCCTGATTTCTTCCTTTCCTGTCTTCCCTCAAGCTGCTCTTCACCCTCATTATGGCCTCTGATCCTTTGACTGCTCCATATTCTTTCAGTCTACAGGCCTTTGTGTCCTTCACTTGCTTTCTTATGAAGGAATATAAAACAGTCAGATACTTCAGTACTTTGGCTTTTATTCAGTCCCTATTGTTTATTGTTGTTTGTTGAGTCATTTTAATCAAGAGCAATCTCCATGACCCCATTTGGAGTTTTCTTGGCAAAGATACTACAGTGGTTTACTATTTTTTTCTCCAGCTCATTTTACAGATGAAGAAACTGAGGCAAACGGGGTTAAGTGACTTGCCCAGGGTTACACAGCTAGTAAATATCTGAAGCATGGTTTGAACAGAGGAAGATGAGTCTTCCTGATTCCTAGCCCTGTGCTCTAGCCACTCCATCACCTAGCTTCCCTTTGCCTGGCAAATAGTAAATGCTTAATAATTGACTTCCCAACACTGTCAGCCCTGTGACCAGGACAGTGCTTTGGAGCATGCCCCTCTGGAGCATATGGGGAACTTCCCTGGCCACTTCTAGTAAGACAGGTGACAGCACTAAAGGATTTGCATTTTGGAAAGGTGAGGCAATGCCATTATTGGTCCATTGGCCCACATGATGTCAGCAGTGGGTCTGTGTCAAAGAGGATGGGCCACTGAGTCAAGAACAATGAGCTGCTATCTTTAGATACTTGAAAGGGAGACTTCTTCCGCCCTGACTTTTCTTCCTCTCTTTGTAATGTGTGGCATGGAATTCTCTCAGACTTCCCAAGGCAGGAGGTGTACCTATGATGACTGTCTGTACATGGCAGCTAACGTGTGCGTTGCCTAGGCAGGCCTGAATCTGGGCTTTAGGACCGAGGCTGCTTCTTCTGTTTTGCATTTCTTTCCCTAGGCATAGGTGTGTTGTGATACTCAGCACAGGCCCAGGAGGGCATGAGATACCCTCCCTCACTAACGGGGCACAGTTCTGATCTCACAAAGACACCAACCTCGTTCTGTAGAGTCTGGACTCTAAAGAGAGGGGTCGGCTTCTTTCTCCTTATCTTTACCTCTTTATACCCCACTCAAGGGCCCCAGGGAAAATCATTTAAAGTTTAGGTATGTTTCATGTCTAAAGTGTCCTTAAGAGGGGGTTATAAAGGTACTCAGTGCACTGTATAAATCAGGTATAGGGTAGCTGTTTATTTTCTCTGTGCAAAAGTCTCATGAATTGAAAGATGTAAAGCTTCAAATAGTAACCTCTAATTTCAATTATAGGCTGCCTTCCTTCTGTTAATTAGTTCCTATTTATCCTGTAGTTTGTTGCGTATTTGTCCTGTGTATATTTGTATCCTGTATATATATTTATTTATATGTTGTCTCTCCCAATAGATTATAAGCTTCTTGAGGCCAGGGACTGTATTTTTCTTCTTTTTGTATCTCCTGTGCTTAGTACAGTGCCTGGCACATAGTAGGTGATTAGTAAGTATGTATTAATTGATCACTTGCTAGATGGTGCAGTGGATAGACCTAGGATAGACCCGATTCAGTGGATAGAGCACCGGCTCTAGAGTCAAGAGGATCTGAGTTCAAATCCTGCCTCAGATACATAACACTTACTAGCTGTGTGACGCTGGATGAGTCACTCATCCTCTGTTTGCTTCAGTTTCCTCATCTGTATAATGGGGATAATAATAACACCTACCTCCCAGGATTGGTGTGAGGATAAAATGAGACAATATTTGTAAAGTGCTTCACAAACCTTAAAGCCCTATAGAAATATTAGCTATTAATTATACTGTGCTGAGAAATTGTCACTTAAAATATATTATATAAAGCTTGAATGTAACATTTGGTTGGATTGCTGAACAACCATTTCATCTTCATCTTTGCAAAGCTTAAAAAACCCTCACAGTCTTCTTGTAAGTCAGGTCAAGACTTGGGCTCATTCTTCCATCAATAGTTATCTTTCTTTTGAGGAATATTGTAACAAGTACAGGGGATTCCTTCCACAGAGCAGCTGACATGGGCTGAGGAACCCAGCAACTCCCAAACTCCCAGGGTGGAAAAGCCCATCTTTCATAAGCATGGTTCTATCACCTATGCACAGGGAGAGAAACACAAAGCAGATAAAGCTATGCCTACTCTAGCTGCCATTTGTAAGCATCTGCCATAGATTCTGCAGGAGAGGAAGAGAAAAGGAGAGAGAAGGGAGGAGAAGAGAGGAAGGGAAGGAATGAGGAGGAGAAGAAGCAGAAGCAGAAGAAGAAGAAGAAGAAAGAAGAAGAAGAAGAAGAAGAAGAAGAAGAAGAAGAAGAAGAAGAAGAAGAAAGGAGATCCATACCATTTTCCAGAGAAGGGAAGAAGAGAGGAAAAGTTGTATCCTTCTTAAAGTGTACTGAATGGGAAAACTCTTGTGGTCTCATTGGCCAATTCTCTTTAATATAGGCACGATTTGCTTCCATTATCTGGACCACAGGACTAATAGAGGGATTGCTTAGTTATCCCAAAGTAAAAGTCCTTAATTGTTCAGCCATATGCATTACCAAGAGTGTCTAGAGATGCTCTGTTCAGTTGCATCCATGCTCTAGAGTAGATTGAGGTGAGGGTTGGGAAGACCCTCATTATCCCCATTACCTTAACACTACTTACCTCCTTGTTTGGAGGAAAGGTCTTTGCCCCCTTTAAAGCCTTAGGGAAATAGGAACTATCAGTATTAGCTGTGTGACTGTGGGCAAACCATTGAGCCTTGGTTTCCTCCTCTAAAAAATGGGGATAATATTATTTACAATACCTACCACACAGGGTTGTTTCAAGAAATAATGTTTTACAAAGCCGAAAGTGATGTAGAAATGGGAGTTATTATTAAGATTAAGCCTGTGGGGAGGAGAGGATTCCAGAGATCCATCCCCCTGCCTCTAGGCAGAAGAGTTAATTACAAAACCATTAACCTAAACTTGAGTTGTTACAAATATCTAGTTACTCATGTAGCTCGCTTGCCAGAGCAGAGTGTCTCTGGGTTTGGTCCAGATGTATTTGTGGTCTCTCTGCAAGCTTCCTTTGTTTTTATGAAATTCACCCTTGGGGGACAAGGATCAGGTCTATTTTATAAGCACCATAGCTTCCCCTTCTATGGTCATTTATAGTTTGCATGATAAGTTTTTGAAAAAAATATCATGTGATATGGAGAAATTGGCAGGAACATTAATACTCCCATTCAGAAATTGCCAAAGTTCTTCCTGTTTAATTTCCCCAAGATTCAAATAAGGAGGCTGAGATTAAATGAGAGGTTAAATGTGGTCTCTCCTCACTCCAAACCATCCTCCACTCAGCAGGCAAGTTGATCTTCCTAAAACGTAGCCTGACCATACCACATTACCTATTCATTAGTAAACTCCAGTTTCTCCCTATCACCTCCAGGATCAAATATAAAATCCTCTATTTGGCATCCAAAGCCTTTTTTGACCTGGTGCCCTCCAACCTTTCCAGTCCTCTTTATGCCATATTCCTTCCATGTACTCTTCGATCCATCCACACCTGCCTCCTGGCTCTTCCTCCCAAGAAAGCTCCATCTCCTGACTCCAGGCATTTCCTCTGGCTGTCCTCTATGCCTGGAACACTCTCCCTCCTCATCTTGGCCTCCTGGCTTCTCTGGCTTCCTTCTAGTCTCAGCTAATGTTTCCCCTTCTATAAGAAGCTTTTCCAGATAACTCCTTAAGGAGTATGGTTCGTACACAACTGTCTGCATTTTGCTTCTCCCGTTAGACTGTGAGCTCCTTGAGGGTAGTCACTGGTTGTCGTTGTTGTATTGGGTTTTTTTGGCCTTTTTTGGTATCCCCAGTGTGCTTAGCATTGTGCGTGACACATAGTAGGGTGCTTAAGAAATATTAGTTGAATCACTAATGTGAAAATACGTTTAATAGGAACATATATGTAGAGCTTACAGATTGCATGCCATCGTGGGAAGGGAAGGGGAGAAAAATGTAAAACTCAAAAGCTTATAGAAGTGATTGCTGATAAATCAAAATAATACAAAAAAAGGAAAAAAATATCAGTTGACCGACTGACTCAAGGTCACATGGCTAGTGAGTTTCTGAGACAGGCCTTGAACTCAGGTCTTTGGGACTCCAAGTCCAGCATGATCTGCTACTTCACATGGCTACCAGCAGGGTGATAGAAGGATGGGCATGCCAAATAAGAGAATTCATAATAATAGCTACACTTAATAGCCGTGCGACTGTGAGCAAGTGCTCTTATTCTTTGGGCCTCAGTTTCCTCATCTATGAAATTAAGGGGTCAGACATCTAAGCTCCCTTCCAGATCTAAATTTACGATCCTATGACATTCATTCATTCATTTATCCATTTGGTCCATAAGCATTTATTAAATGCGCCAAGCCCTGCCCTGAAGGAGTTCACAGTCTAGTGGGTGAGAAGACATAGGAATAACTGTGTATAAATGAGCTATAGATGGGATGGGAGATAATCAACAGAAGGAAGGCATGAGCATAATGTATTATATAATATGTATTCTGTAGCATCTAATATCATATAGACATATTGATGGACATTTTTGTTGTTCACCTGTTTCAGTCATGTCCAATTCTTCCTGGGGTTTTCTTGGTGAAGATACTGGAGTGGTTTGCCATTTCCTTCTCCAGCTCATTTTACAGATGGGGAAACTGAGGCAAACAGGGTGAAGTAACTTGCCTAGGGTCACACAGATAGTCAGCATCTGAGGCTGGATTTGAACTCAGGTTTTCCTGACTCCAGAGCTGGCACTCTATCCACTGGGCCACCCAGCTGCCCATTTATGATATTACACATATTGTATACATATGTAATTTTATATATAATTTCACTTGAGCTTCATGACAACTTCATGAGGGACATACAGATGAAGCAGCTGAGTCTCAGTGAAGTTAACTTATTTGTGGTCACACAGCCAATAAATAACAGAGGCAGGATTTGAATTAAAGTCTGCCTGACTCCAGGTCCAGAACTCCATCCATAAAAGCCCCATTGCCCCTCCTTCCCGAGATATAAAAGCATGGGATATGTACAGGAATGGCTAGTAGTCTAGTATAGTTAGACGGTAAAGTAGAAGGGGAAGTCTGAAATAAGGTGCAAATTGCATTATTTCAATTCAACAAACATTAAGAGCCTTCCAGGCATTTTGCTACAGATTAGGTGATCTGAGAGAAGTAAGTCATAGGCCTTACTCCCAAGATGAGGAACTGAGGCCCAGGTTGCAGTTTAGTCTCATGTAGGGTGAGGGGACAACATATACTCCAACAAGAAGGATGCAAGGTAGAATGTGGTAAGAGCAAAGTTAATTCCAATCTTGGCTCTGCCATTTACATCACCTTTGTGACCTTGGGCAAGTCACTTAACATTTTTGGGCTTCACTTCCTCATCTGTGAAATAAGAATGTTGGACTAATCTTTATCAAGGTCCATAAATTAAGAAAAAAATTTTTGATTAACTATATTTCAATATAATTGGTTTCCTTTATAATCTTATGTATTTTATTTTCTTTATTGGAAAATATGATTCTGAGTAGGGGTCCAAATGATGCAGTTTAGGGGTCCTGGGACCCCAAAATCACAACAAGCAGGTCCTGCCCAAAAGAATCCGACCCAACCCTTCTTTCAGCCAAAGACAAGGTTTATTAGAACACTGTCACATTGGGCAGACTCTTAAGGAGTCAGAATATGGGTAATTAGTGGCTAGATTATAAGAATCTGAGCATCTTAATGGAAACCTTATATACAGAAAGACTGTGGGCAGAATCTAGGAGTGGCCGGTAAACTGGGATGAACAGAACTCTCTGACCTGGACCTTGAGGCCAAGGGAGAATGGATCCTAGCTAGGATTAAGGGTGGGAAATGGCCAGGGGCCATAGGGAGGTAAGGCAATGGAGCAGAGATTGGTATAGCTACAAACACCAGAGATTTGGCCATGTGAGAAAATCCAGGGTTTTTCCTTTCTGGGGTCCAGATCCCAATCCCATCACACACACACATACACACACACACACACACACACACACATACACACACACATGCCCCTAAAGATAAACAAGTATGTCAAAATATCTGCAATATAAGTCCTCATCACTTCTTAACTAGACCACTGTAATACCCTCCTAGTTGGTCTCCCTGAACCCAGTATGTCTTCTTTCCAGGCCATCCTCCACATAGTTGCCAAGATAATTTTCCTAAAACCTAGCCATAAAATCAAAGATTTGCACCGAGATCATCTAGCCCAGGGGCACTTAACTGCTTTTTTGTATCATGGGCCATTTTGGCAGTGTCTGGATAAGTCTATATGATGGAGTTGGGATCTGGGCCCCAGAAAGGAAAAACTCTGGACTTTCCCATAAGGCCAAATTTCTGGCGTTTGCCTGAGGCTATGATCCCATCAATTGGCCTTCATTGTGGCTACACCCAATCTCCCAATTCTGTTACTCTTAACCTAGCCTAGCCCTACCTTTCTATGGCCTCAGGGCCACTTCCCACCCTTAATCCTAGCTAGGCTTTATTCTCCCTTGGCCTCATGGTCCAGGTCCCTGGTATTCTATTACCTCATAGTCCCTGCAAACTATTGGCCACTTCTAGATTTCTCCCACATATTCTCTGTACATAAGGTCCATCTTGAATGCATTAAGGTGCTCAGATTCTTATAATTTAGCCAATAGCTCACTAACATTCAGACTCCTTAAGAGTCTGCCCAGTATGACGGATGTTCTAAAAACCTTGTCTTTGGCTGAAGGAAGGCTTGGGTTGAATTCTTTGGATAGGACCTGTGTGTTGTGATTTTGGGGTCTCAGCACCCCTTAACCTCTAAACTCAACATATGTACGTATATATGAAAGCATGTATACATTTATACACATTTATGCTCAATGAGTGTTAACTCTTTGAGGGTACAGGCTGTTTTGTTTTGTTTTTGTCTTTATGTCTTTGGTGCTTGGTGTCAACCAGAAATCACAACTTCATGAAACATATGTGAAACTGGATTTTCTTGCAAGAGAAATGAATATGCATATGGAACTCTAGCACCATGTTATAGTAGGAACTTAATATATGTTTGTTCATTGATAGGTTGATTAGGGTAGTGGGGTTATGTGACTGGAGAGATATTGTGAAGATAGAATCCATAAGATAGATAGCTAGAATTTACATAGTGCTTACTATGTGCCAGGCATAGTCAAACCACTTAAAAAAATCTCTTTGATACATCAGTCCTGGGAGACAAGTGCTATTATCATCTTCATGTCAAAATTGAGGAAACTGAGTCAGGCAGAGGTGAAGTGGCTTGCCAACGTCACACAGCTAGCATCATAGGCCAGATTTGAACTCAGGTCTTCCTGATTCCAGGTCCAGTGCTCTATCTGCCCCACCATGGAGCTGCCTGTAGATAATATTTGGTAACTGACGTGTTGGGAGGTGGAAGATTTAACTCTGATTTCTTGAGGTACTTCATAATGGGGCTTGATGAGGTTCTTAACCTTACTCAGATGCTACCTTCTTTGGCAAATCTTCCTGGGCTCTCCTGATTTCTAAAGACCTTCCCCTTCAGACCTCCAGCAGCACTTTGTACATCTCTGATGCCCCGTTCTAGTAACACCGTGTTTCATCTTCTTGTAACGTTCTAGTAACACCGTGTTTCATCTTCTTGTAACTCCTTGTTTCATGTTTGCTATCTGGTTTATGTCCTGTCTCTCCCCATTAGAACATGAATAACATGAGGGCAGGGCCACTGTCTTATCTAAATTTTGTACCACTGCCTCCAGAGACTGGATTAGATATTTCTTGGGGGCAGGCACTGGGCTGCTTTATTTGTCTTGAATCTCTGTGAGCTGCCTTGCATGTAATATATACTCAAGAGATGTTTGTGAAACTCACTGAGCAGCCTATGAATGTTTGTTGAATATATGGAATGCATGGTTTTTTCCCTCCCTTCCACACTCTGCTTCTCCCCCCTTTCTCTCTCTATACATGAATGAAGGAAGATGACTTTGGAGTTTCAGGACCTAGGGTTCAGTTTCCAGCTGTTACTGGCTACCTGTGTGACCTTGTGCCTCTTTGGGTCTCAGTTTCCTGGTTTATAAAATGAGAAGGTTCCACAGGATGACCTCTAAGGTTCTTTTTGATTCTAAATCTATGACCCCATGAAGGAAAAGAACTCTGTGTGTGTGTGTGTGTGTGTGTGTGTGTGTGTGTGTGTGTTTCCAGGAGTACCTGTAGACTGCAACCCAGGATTTAATATGACATGGAATGTCAAAACCAGGGACCCATATGTGAATCTTATTTCTGTCCTCCTTTATTTGAAAATAAATGGGTCATGTCCTTTTGGATATAACCTCTACCTTGGTTTCATCCTGTCAGACTCAAAGTAAAATTAACCCTTTGGCTGTCTCTTCCTTCTCTCAGGGGTGACTTTCTGGCAGCCTTCAGCTCAAGAGGAACCTTGTTGTGGGCTTGGGGTTTGGGGGAGAGGGAAGACTCAGAAGCATATATAGTGGTTTTCAGAGGTTCCTTATGGGGATCCCAAGTGCTGTCTTTTTCTGTCTCCCGTGAGGTAACTTCTTTCCTGTCAGTAACATAATGGAAAACCCCCCAGCCTGAGCACCTCTGCGAGCATCAGTTTCTTCCTCTGTAAAATGGTTTTAAGAGGCAGGTATTAATGGCACAGTAGGTATAGAACAGACCTGCACAATCTGAGGCCTGCCAAAGGATTTTGGGCGGCCCATTCGAAAAACGGAGAAGAAAACATCCCAAAATCCTTCATCAGGCAGCAGGTTGTGCAGGCCTGCTACAGAGAATGGGCCTTGGAGTCAGGAAGACCGAGTTCACATTCTGCCTCTGACCTTAACTAAGTCAATTAACCTCCTTGGGCCTCTGTTTTTCACATTTGTAAAGTGGAGATAATAACTATATTTGTTACCTCACAGGCTTTTGAGGCTCAAAGGAGATAATTTGGGGAAACTTAAAAGTGCCATATAAATATCTTGAATTATTAAGTCAGGCCTCAGACATGTATAACCTGAGCGACCAAGGTCACTTTAACCTTTCAGGAAATTTTCTGAGACGATGAATTGCGTGTTAGGTGCTAATCTGTATTTGTGAGGGAGTTTCCATAAAGAGATGAAATCCCGGGTCTGGAAAGGGCCCCTCCTCCTTCTCCCAACCGTGCCGGATCTGGATGACCAGACCTGGACTGCCTAGATCTCCAGATTCTTGGGAGGAAATTGCTCTGTAAGCCTTCAAATGCTTTATAAATATGAATTGTGGAACTGAGGGAGGGGCTGTCCAACATTTCTTGAAATGCTCAGCTTCCTCTCCTGACTCATTTCTTCTTCCCTCCATTCATCCAGGACAAAATGTTTACATTTTATAAGGCATCGGAAGTGAGGGCTGGCTGATTGTTGGGCCTCATGGCCTGGTCAAGAGAAAATACAGCAGTAGAAAAAAAAAAGAACTGGGCCCAGAATCTAGGAGATCTCATAATAATGTCATAGGTTTAGAGTTGGAAGGGATCTCAAGGGTCATCTAGCCCATTTTGCAAATTTTACTGGTGGGGAAACTGAGGCCCCAGGAGGTTGCTGTAACTAGCCCAAGTTCACACAGCTAATAAGCAACACATTTACTGGTATTCTTGTTGTATCCCTTCCCCCCCCCCCAGTAGATTATAAACTCCCTGAGGGCAGGGCTTATCACTGCTTTTTGTCTTTCTATCCCCAGCCTCTGGCCCAAGGCCTTTCACTTAATAGAGTTTGTTGACTTGATCTGAATTCAAAGGAAATTCCTCTGCCAGAGTTGGGGTGGGGGAGGCTCCTGCTTTGGTTACTTTTGGCCTCAGTTTCCTCAATTGTAAAGAAGCAGTAAGGTAAATTAGAATTGAACCTGGAGTCAAAGATCCTGGGTTCAAATCTCACCTCTGATACCACCAGTGTGACCTTAAGCAAGTCATTACTTTCTCTTGAGTTTTAGTAATAATAATGATAATTAATAATAATAAGGGCAGCTGGGTGGCACAGTGGAGCAAGTTTTGGCCCAGGAGTCAGGAGGATTCATCATCTTCCTAAATTCAAATCTGGCTTCAGATACTCACTAGCTGCGTGACCCTGGGCAAGTCATTTTGATGGAGTTATGGGGTTCCTAAAATGAAGAGACCACTAGATACTCAATAATCCTTTTAACTGTCCTTAATGGGGGGGGGTAAAATTAATATTTTTACACAGAAAAAGGGGGAAAAGGGTCAGTGTAAAGATCTCCATGGGATTAAGGAGTGGTAAGTAGCCTGGGGTGGGCCAGGTGCAGACAATGAAATGAGTTAAGTAGTCTGGGCCACAATGAAAGGACAGTTAAAAAGATTATGGAGTATCTAGGTAGAAATGTGTGGGAAAGTTCAGAGGCAAAGACACACTATTTTCCTTTTAGGAGTTCAGCTTGAATCCTATAACCTCATCAACTTCACCCTGCTTGCCTCAGTTTCCTCATATATAAAATGAACTGAAAAAGGAAATGGCAAACCACTCCAGCATCTTTGCCATTTGTTACCCAAGAGTCAGACGTGACTGAACAACAACAATGATAATGATGGCTAGCATTTATATAGGGCTTTGAGGTTTACAAAGTACTTTATATATATTAACACATTTGATCCTCACAAAAAACCTGTGAGGCAGGTACTATTGTTATAACATTTTACAGATGAGGAAAGGAAGGCACAGAATGATTGTGAAATGATACTCCCAGGGTCACACAGCTAGTAAGTGTCTGAGACAGGATTTGAACTCAGGTTTTCCAGACTGCAAGTACTAACGCCACCTAGCTGCCTCAGCTCCCAATCTGCAAAGAAATATTGGACTTGGTGGTATCTGGGGTAACTTCAGCTCTAGACCTATGGTCAAATAATTTGGAATGAATTCAGATACTCATTAGTTATGTGACCTTTACCCTTTCGGAGCCTAAGTTTCTTTGTCTGTCAAACAGGAATATTAGAACTTTAAAGGCTATAGAAACAGTTGCTGATAACTTTCCTCCTAATCCATTGGGCATTTGGAAGATCAAATGAGTAACCAGAAAGTCCACATAAATTCAGGAGAATATAAATTCATGGAAGATAGAAGTTCCCCTCCCCATCTTTTTGGGGGTCTTTATACATCCCCAGAACCTGGCACACAGTGGGCGCTAAATAAATGCTTATGGACTGCCAGAGGAAAGCAGCTGAGTTTTGCTTTCCAAGCAAGTGCTAGGGGAGAGAGGAAGTGCGGAGGGCCTGGCAAAAAGTCTGTCAAAAGGTCAGTGAATGGACCTGGTCCATTGACACCTGGTGCAGAGAGGGCAGTGTCTGTTGGCAGGGAGATGTTATAGCAAGATTATATCTGAGTTAGCCGCTAGGACCTGCCAGCATTGGGGGGCAAGACCACTCTTAAGCCAGTTTTCTTACGCAAACTTGGGACAAACAGCTTCCCTTTTCTTTCTTTCTTTTTTTTAAAGCTAACTTTTAAAAAAGTTTTTGTTTATTTTTAGGCAATTGGGGTTAAGTAACTTACCCAGGATCACACAGCTAGTGTCAAGTGTTTGGTCTGACGCTGGATTTGAACTCAGGTCCTCCTGACTTCAGGGCTGGTGCTCTATCCACTGCACCACCTAGCTGCCCCACACCCTCCCTTTTCTTAGTGGTTCAAGGGATACCAATATTCTTGGTCCCAGAGGTCAGAACTAGGAGCTAGAAGTGGAGATACTGAGATTTCTCCAAGGAAAGATTTCCTAACAGAGAGAGTAATTCTTCCATAGATATAGCTGTCTCTGGAGTTAGTGGGTTCCCTCCACATCCCTGGAAGTCTTCATACAGAGACTGGCTGGCTACTTTCAGAAATGCTTTAGGCGTTCTACATTTCAGTCAAACTGGCCTTTTTTTTTTTAACATCTTATCTCCGACCTCCTTGTCTTTGCATGGGTAGTCTCCCCCACCTGGATAGCTGTCCCTCTTAAAGGTCTTTTTTATCACTACCTTCAAGGATTAACTCATATGCCACTCCTATCGGAGGCCTACTTTGATTTCTACTGTTGCAAACTGCCAACTTTTGGAAGTGATTTGTTCCCTCTGGAGAGGGAAAAGAGGAGGAGGAGGAAAAGGGAAGAGAGAAGGGAAGAAAGCAGGGAACACAAAAGCAGAGAGTGATAAAGTGGAAAGAGCCTCGTTCTGACATTGGAGGACCTGAGATAAAATCCCATAATGTCTACTTATTTCCTATATCACCTTGGGCAAGTCACTTAACCCCCATTGACCTCAATTTCCATGTTTGTTTAGATTATGATCTGGCCCGTGATCCTACAGGTTGAGGTTGAAGTTAAGATTTGTGCCAATAGAGTCCACATTGTCTCTTATTCTGGAAGAATAAGAGGGCAGTGAGTTAATGAAGTGGGTAGCTAGGTGGTGCAGTGGGCAGACAGTAAGGGGGCCACACAGTGCTCCCCCAGTAAGATACTTACTAGCTATTTGATTCTGGGCAAGTCATTCAACCCTGCTTTTGATTCAGTTTCCTCACCTGTAAAATGAGCTGGAGAAGAAAATAGCAAACTACTCCAGTGTCTTTGCCAAGAAAACCCCAAATGGGGTCATGGAGAGTCAGGCATGACTGAACACAACTGGACAACAAATAACAAAAATAGGGTCAAGAAGAGCTGAGTTAAAATCCACTCTAAGGCACTTATTAGTCACTTAACCTTTGTCTGCCTCAGTTTCCTCAACCGTAAAATGGGAATAATAAAAGCACCTCCCAGAATTGTGAGGCTAAGAAAATAATTTCAAAATGCTTAGCACAGTGCCTGGCACACAGCTAGTGTTATATAAATGTTAGCACTGTTATTACTATTATTAATAAGAGGTTGTCATGTGCATGATTTTAAGCACTCCCTAGCCCTAATTAAGATCCCTCTTTAAGAGCAGCTAAGACACAGCACATGCAAACTGGAGGGCAGGAGAGTTGCTTTCTTCTTCTTTTTTTTTTTTTTTTTTTTGCTTTTAGGCAATTGGGGTTAAGTGACTTGCCCAGGGTCACACAGCTAGTAAGTGTCAAGTGTTTGGTCTGAGGTCGGATTTGAACTCAGGTCCTCCTGATTTCAGGGCCGGTGCTCTATCCACTGCGCCACCTAGCTGCTCCTTCTTTC
Organism: Phascolarctos cinereus; assembly: GCF_003287225.1. Taxonomy (NCBI): domain Eukaryota; kingdom Metazoa; phylum Chordata; class Mammalia; order Diprotodontia; family Phascolarctidae; genus Phascolarctos; species Phascolarctos cinereus. Next base: position 383,861,755 of record NW_027556098.1, on the reverse strand, counting down.
TTCTTCTTTATTGACGTCAGAGATTCTTGCCTCCTGCCCCTTGTCCCTAAAAGTAAGCACAGGTTGGGTGGAGTTTACTGTCATGCCATTGAGAAGTCTGTCATCTGCTTCTACACGTCTAATGTTGATGTGTAGAGACATAGAATGTCAATGAGAGAAGGGGCCTTGGAATGTTTGGAATAGTATTTCAAGGTCAGAATGCGAAGGGACCGTAGAGCCATAGAAAGTCAGAACTGGGTGGGCCTTTAGAGCACAGGATGTCAGAACCTGGAGGGCCCTTAGAACACAGGATGTCAGAGCTAGCAGGGCCCTTAGAACACAGGATGTCAGGGCTGAGAGAGCCCTTAGAACACAGGATGGCAGAGCTGGGAGGGCCTTTAGAGCAAATTTTGTCCAATTCCCATATTTTATCAGAAAAAAGAAAAGAGGAAGAGACTTACCCAGGGCCACACAGCAAGGCAACCATGAAGTAAGATTAGAACCCAGGTCTCAGACTACCCCAGTGCTTCTCCAGCATTCCTCTGCTTTGGCTGCTACCCACCCCTGTCCTTTTCTTTCAAAGTCGCTCTCCCCATTACTACTGAAAGGCACCCAAGGCCACCTAGGATCAGAGAGGGGCCCATCTGGAGCTGGCTGAGTTAACAGAATTGCTTTCAGCTGTGATGTCAGGAGCCAGCCTGGGCCCCCAAGGAGAGGGGAGGAGTGCTGTGGGGGAGGGGAGTGAGAGATGCAGAGAAGATTAAGGACTCTGAGAGTCAGGCAGGAGGGGAGTTTAAGCCACATGTTCCAAATAAACCACCAAGAGATTCTTTTCTTGACTCATAATGGAACACATTGGGGGAAGGGAAGGGAGTCTGGGGATAGTGAAATTGACCAGGGTCCCTCTGGTATAGTTAAGGGTGGTCGTGTGTCTGTGGTGGCTCACTTAAAGAGGCTCTATCCTCCCTTCACCCCACTCTAGAGCCCTGGGGACCACTTTTGCTCCATCCTATGGTATCCTGTGCCACAATGCTTCACAGCTCCCCAGCCTCACCCACTCTTGGAAGGGACTAACAGCCAGGTCCAGCTGGGGAAAAGTGACTTCCTGCCTTCTAGATTTGATGAAGGGCCACTGCAGCTACATAGGAAGGTCAGTGTGGCTTTGGGATCCTCAGAGGAAGTGTTTTTGTAAAAGTTATGAAGCACCAAAGGATGGAAGGAGTAGTGAGAAGTCATCTGGCAAGATCGTGGCTTTAGAGCTGGAAAGGGCCTTAAATATTTAATTAAATAGTCAATAAATATTTATTAAGCACCTACTATGTGTCAGGCCCTTGGATACAATGAAAGGTAAAAGACAAGCCTGTGTCCTCAAGGAGCTCCCAGTCTAATGGAGGAGATGATACATTAACAAAAAAAAAAACAAATAGAAAGCCAAAAACTGAAAGGGAGGGTAGGGGAGAAGGTGAGAGGAAAGGGACAGGAGCAGGGAGCATGGTGGAGTTCTGCAGCCAGGTGGGAAATGATGAGGTATCCATGTTGGGGTCCCTCCTTAAATGAAGGATCTGGGAGGAACTCTCAGAGTTACGGAGGAGTAAATGGAGGCTCGGAGGAGTAAATGGAGGCTCGGAGCAGTTAAGATATTTGCCTAAGATCACACAGGGAATGAATAGCACAGGTGTGATTTGAACCTAGCTCCTTTAACATCTAGGGATTTTTATGATAATGTATGACCCTGGACAAGTCACCTACTTCCCAGGGCTGTTGTGAGGATCAGATGAAATAATATTTGTGAAGTGCTTAGAACAGTGCCTGGCACACAGTGGGTGGTTGGTGTCCTTCATCCTCCAAGAGACCCAAAATGATGTCATTATGTTGGGGTCAAGGGACAGTGTGTCTGACTACGGCTGATCAGACCAACTCGAGCTCAGAAGACTCTATTACAGGTCGAGCATAAACAGTTCCCGTGTGCATTTGGAGTAGATTCTCTAAATTTGCTCATCTCACATTTCTTTTGACCTACTGCAATTCTGCTTTGCTCACTGAGCACAGCGCCTTCTTTGATGCTGGACGATCCTGTGCCAATGTCTCCCATGTCTCATAATAGGTTCCAATGTTCTTCAGAGAGACCTTGAGAGTGTTCTTGTATTGCTTCTTTTGACCTCTGTGTGAGCGCTTGTCTTTGGAGAGTTCTCCATAAGATAGTTTTTTAGGCAAACCTTTGGTATGTTTGGTAATCACACAATGTGGCTGGCCCATTGGAGCTGCACTGTCTTCAGTAATTTGAATGCTTGGTAGTTTAGCTCAAGAAAGGACCCCAGTGTCTGGTACCTTAACCTGCCAGGTGATCTTCAGAATCTTCCTAAGACAATTCAAATGGAAGCGATTCAGTTCCTGGCATGGCGCTGGTAGACTGTCCAGGTTTCACAGGCATACAACAATGAGGTCAGCACAGTGGCTCTGCAGACCTTCAGTGTGGTAGTCAGCCTAAGACCTCTTCTCTCCCACACTTTCTTTTGGAGCCTCCCAAACGCTGAGCTAGGTCTCAACCTCATCATCTGTGTAGACATCCCTGGAAAGTATACTGCCAAGGTAAGTGAACTTAGCCACAGCATTCAGTATTTCTCCATTTGCCGTCACCAATGGTTCCATGGATGGATGGTGTGGTGCTGGCAGGTGGAGCACCTGTGTTTTCTTGGTGTTAATTGTCAGGCCAAAATTAATGTAAATGCCAATTCCCTTACCTTATCAACAAGTATTCATGAGTTATTTACTATGTTCCAGGGACTGTGCTAAGGACTAGGGATACAAAGGGAAAAGTTAAGCAGTCTTTGTTCTCAAAGAGCTTAAGTTCTAATGGAGGAGACTGTGTATCTGTATCTACATCTATATCTATAATAGATACATTGTATATTGTATACATACTGAGTACATATGCAAATATGTATGTAAATACAACCCTCCCCACATCCTCTGTATATGCATGTATATTATACACAAAAATTAATCCAAGGTAGTTATAGAAGGGAGGTCAGCTAGATGGTACAGTGGATAAGGTGCAAGGCCTGGAGTCAGGAAGATCTGAGTTCAAATCTGGCCACTTGCTAGCTGTGTGACCCTGAGCACGTCACTTAACTTTGTTTGCCTCAGTTTCTTCATCTGTAAAATGGGCGAGAGAAGGAAATGGCCACTCTAGTACCTCTGCCAAGAAAACCCCAAATGGGGTCACAAAGACATGACTAAAATGACTGAACAACCAGTTATAGAAGGAAAATTACTCTTAGCCCTTCCCTAGTGATGTAGGAAAGATCTCATGAAGAAAGTGGTACCTGAGCTAAGCCTTGAAGAAAATCAGGGATACCAAGAAGCTTCTGGGAGGAGGAAGGGTTGCTCCAGGCGTGAAGAATGGCCAGACCAAAATCACAGAGTTAGGAACTAGAGAGATATATGTCTGGAAGAATAGATTGGCCAGTATGGCTGGATCACATCAGTATGGCTGTGTCTCCAGTCAATGGGAATCAATTTTTTTTTCAGTTCTTTGCTACCACAAAATTGCTGCTATGAATATCTTGGTGTGTATAGGATCTTTCTTTATGCGTTTCCTCTTTTGGGGGGGGGATATGTACTTAGCAATGGCATTTTTGGGTCAAAGGGTTTAGAAAGTTCAGTTACTTAAAAAAAAATGTACAATTCTACATTGCTTTCCAAAATGGTGGGACCATAGCAAATAGCTTCCATTTCACTGTGGGTCGAGGATGGTAGGATACAACATGAAAACACACACATACATTCATATACACACATATACACATACATACATACATACATATACACACATGTATCTATACCTACAGATATATACGTATGTACACAAATCTGCACATACATATGTGCAGATGCATGTATGTCTATACATGGATGTGTATATGACTTCCCTAGCCTGCAGAAGGAGCTGAGTTTCTTGTTTTAAAGCCAGACCACACACACAGCAAAGCCATGTTCATATTAGCACACATGCATAAGAGAACCCAGGAAGCTCAGCCCATTTTTGCAGCCAAAGAAATGACAAAAGAAAGCTGAAAGGACTAAAGATTAGAATTCAGCTCCTAGAGCAGAAGATGCTGTTCTCAGAGCCAAAAATGTCGAGGGCAGCAAGTTGTAAGGGGCAGACTGTTGGGCCTGGAGGCAGGCAGTCACTGAGTAATGGCGGTGTTGTTTGCTAAATGTGGATAATGGTGCCTGTCCCAGAGAGCTATTCTTGGACCAATGCAGTAACTAGCACTCCTGTTACTTGCACTAAGTAGAATAAACATTGCCCAAAAGTCCCCATGGGGATTGCCAGGAGGAGATAGAGTCTTTGGGGCAAGACCCAGGGACAGGACAAACTGAACAGGCGAGGGAAGGATGTGCTATATGGGGAAATCTAGAGTCAAAGCACCTGAGTTCAAATACTTATTACCTGTATGACTATGACTTTGTCCGTCAATCAATAAGCATTTATTAATTGCCTACTGTATTCCAGGCATTGTACTAAGTATTAATGATACAAAGCAAGGAAAAAGAAAGTGCCTACTCTCAAGGAGTCTAATGGTAGAGTCAGTGTTTAAATGACCATGTACAAACAGGCTCTATACATGGTAAACTGGAAGTAATCAATAGAGGGAAGGCACTAGGTTTAAGAGGGGTTGGAGAAGGCTTCTCATAGAAGACTGGATTTTACCTAAGACATGAAGGAAGCTGGGAAAGCCAGAAGGTGGAAGGGGGAAGAGAAGTCCAGGTATGGGGAAGAGCCAGTGAACATGCCCAGCGTCTGGAGATAGAGGGTCTTAGTTGAGGAAGAGCAACAAGGATAGTGTCATTGTATCATAGTCATAGAGTATGTGGGGTGGGGGGGGGGGAAGTAAGCCGTAAAAAAGCTGCAAAGTTAGGAGGGGGATTGGTTAGGAAGCACTTTGCTAAACAGAAGGTTTTATATTTCATTCATGAGGTGGTAGACAGCTACTGGAGTTTATCAAGTAGGGGGATGACATGGTCAGATCTTCACTTTAAGAAGATTAATTTGATAGGTGAGTGGAGAATAGACTGAAGTATGGAGGGAGGGCAGCAGGGAGACCCACCAGAAAGCTATTTCAATAGTCTAGGGGTGGGTCGATGAAGACGTTCATCAGGGTGGTGGTGGCAGTGTCAGAGGAGAGAGGGGGCATATTCAATAGATGTCATGAAAGTAAGATTGACAGATTGGATTGGGGTGGGGGGTTAGGGATGAAAGAGAGTGAAAAGTTCAAGGTGATATCTAGACTGCAAGCCTGAGTGACTATTAGGATGGTAGTGCCCTCAATAGTAATAGGAGGGGCAGGTAGGTGGTGGATGGAGCACTGGCCACGAAGTCAGGAAGACCTTAGTTCAAATCCTTCCTCAGAACACTTGACACTTACTGGATTTGCGTCCCTGGGCAAGTCACTTAACCCCCCATGCTTCACCCCCCCAAAAAAACCCCCTCCCCAACAAAAACAGTAATAGGGAAGTTTGGAAGGAGGGAGGATTTGGGGAAATGCTGACTGAGAGAATAGAATAATAAGGAGAAGAGGGTGATCTATCATGTCAGAGGCTGAGAGGTCAAGAACAATGAGGACTGAGAAAAGTACATTGGATGTGCCAATTAAGAGATCATAGGTAACTTTGGAGAGAGCAGTTTCAGTTAAATGATGAAATCTCTGGGCCTCAGTTTCCTCATTTGTAAAAAGAAAGGGTTAGACTAGTTGGCTTCTGAGGTCCCTTCCAGCTTGAAATGTAACCTATGATTGTAAGTTGTAGCCAAGATAGGGAAGGACTCTCCTTGGGGTGGTGATCAAGGGAGAAAACTTCCTAGTTTAACTAGCTTTCCTCATTAATTATAGGTTGTTCCTACCTATTGAAAGAGTTCAAGCACTGTCAGCGACCTTTAAATATTGGCACCCTAGAGCAAAGCCCCAGTGTTCCACCCTAGTTACAGTTCTGCTCATGAAGCTCAAATGAAATTTTATGTATATATCTATATCTATATCTATCTATCTATCCATCTATCTATCTATCTAAGCTTTCTTCATGAACTTTCTGAAGATATGTCAGGCATTAAGTACTAAGAAAGGCAATACATGGTATTGGAGTCAAAAGACAAGCAAGAGCCCATAGTTTAAATACTTGCTAGGAGCCAAGGTGGTGGAGTAATGGCAGGTACTTTCCTCTCCCAAATTTCCCTCCAAACAACTTCAAATAATGCCTCAAAATGAATTCTGGAGTAGTGGAACCCGTAAAAGGATGGGGGTGACACAATTTTTCCAGGCAAAGACAACTTAGAAGATCATCAGGAAAGGCCTGTCTCAGGGGCATGAGAGTAGAGGGCTGTCTAGTTTAGGCTGTTCCCTGGCAAGCAAGGGGCAGGTCTTGGGGTAACTGAGTTGGCAATGGCAGCTTCTGGATTTCTCAGCCCACAGATGGTAAGGGGGGTGGACAACTGGTCAGAAGGAGATTCCAGGGGACCTTTTGCTGTCACTGGGAGCAGAACTCTGTTGAATTGCACATATGGGGTTCTGGGTTGCAGTCCCAGAGTGAGGTGTACCACAGCAGGAGTGGGGACCCTGGTCATAGTTTCAGGGAGGAAAAGTGCTTGTGGCTGCTCACAGACCAAAGCATAGGCCAGGAGAGCAGTGACCTTAGATCCCTCTTTAGATCTAAGGTCTTTAGAGTCTTAGTTCATACAAGCTTGGAAGAACTGAAAACTTACAGACCTCCAGAATTAGCTCTGAAAACAACAGCACCAAAAATCTGAAGCTTGGGATAGTGCCCTTCAACACGACCCAACTTTAACTTAATATTAAAAGTCAAGAAATAGGCTGGGAAAATGAGCAACCAACAAAAACAGAACGTGACCGTAGAATGTTACTATGGTGACAGGGAAGCTCAAAACACAAACTCAGAAGAAGACAACAAAGTCAAGCAGCTCCATGCAAAGCCTCAAAGAAAAATGTGGATTGATCTCAGGTCCAAGAGGAACTCCTGGAACAGCTCAAAAGGAATTAAAAAAAAATCAAATAAAAGAGGTAGAGGAAAAATTGGGAAAGGAAATGAGAGTGAGGCAAGAAAATCATGAAAAAAAGAGACAACAGCTTGGAACAGGAGGCATAAAAATGTAGAAGAAAATGATACCTTGAAAAACAGAATAGGTCAAATGGTAAAAGAGGCAAAAGAAAAAAAAATCCACTGAAGAGAAGAGCTCCTTAAAACCAGAATTGTCCACATGGGAAAAAAAATTATAAAAGTTCACTAACGAGAACTCCTTAAAAAGCAGAAGTGGCCAAATGAAAAAGGAGGTACAAAAAACTTAGTGGAGAAAATAATTCCTTAAAAATTAGAATTTGGCAAGTGGAAACTAATGACTCCATGAGAAGTCAAGAAACAAAACAAAATCAAAAGAATAAAAAAAAAAGGAGAAAATGTGAAGTATCTCATTGGAAAAACAATTGACCTGGAAAATAGGTTGAAAAGAAATGATTTAAGAATTATTGGACTTGGGGGGCGGAGCAAAGATGGCGGAGTGAAAGCAGTGACTTGCTTGAGCTCTCCTCCAAACCCCTCCAAATACTCATAAAAAATGGCTCTAAACAAATTCTGAAGCAGCAGAACCCACAAAAAGACAGAGTGAAACAAATTTCCAGCCCAAGACAATGAGGATGATTGATCAGAAAGGTGTGTCGCCCAGGGCTGGGAGTGCAGTGCAGTGCAGCGTGGGTGCGCAGGCTGCAGCAAACCTGGAGCAGGCCTCAGAGGACTGAATCTCGGGCAGCTGTGGAGGTTTCCAGATTCCTCAATCCACCAATGCCAAAGACAAATTAGAAGGTCAGTGGGAAAAGTCTGTTTCTCTCGGTGCCTGAGAAAGGAAGGCGGGGTTTCAGCTCCATTCCCCAAGAGCGTGGCCCTGTGGGGGGCAGCTGCTTCCCGAGCTTCGGCCCACAGACTGAGGGGGCATCCAGTGGCTGATCAGAGAGGGATTGCAGGGATCTCTTTGCCAGTGCTGAGGCAGGAATCTCTTGCTTTGCCGGTGTTTGGATCTGGGCCACAGTTCTGGGCAGTGCTGCGATGAGGAGGAGTGCTGGCTTGGTGGAGCTTGTAGTGTTGTGGAGAGAAGCCCCTCCTCACAGTTACAGGACAGAAAGGAGTACTTGTAGTCACAGGCCAGGAAAGGAGTAAACACCTTGCCCCTTATCATACCACCTTGGAAGAACTGAAAATTTACAGGTCCCTACAAGTATCTCTGAAAACAGCTGTACAAACCCCTGAAGCTTGGGACAGTACATTCTCCACATTGGAAGCAGATTCGTACCTTAACAAAGAGTTTAAAACTCAAGTAATTGGCTGGGATCATGAGCAAGCAGGGCAAAAAGAGTCAGACTATATTATCTTACTTTGGTGAAAAAGAAGATCAAAATATACAACCAGAAGAAGACAACAAAGTCAAAGCCCCTACATCCAAAGCCTCCAAGAAAAATATGAATTGGTCCCAGGCCATGGAAGAGCTCAAAAACGATTTTGAGAAGCAAGTTAGAGAAGTAGAGGAAAAACTGAGAGTGATGCTAAAGGAGACCCAAAAAAATACTGAAGAAAATAACACCTTAAAAAATAGCCTAACCCAAATGGCAAAAGAGGTCCAAAAAGCCAATGAGAAAAATGCCCTAAAAAGCAAAATTGGCCAAATGGAAAAGGAAGTCCAAAAGCTTACTGAAGAAAATACTTCCTTAAAAATTAGAATAGAGCAATTGGAAGATAGTGACTTTATGAGAAATCATGACACAGTAGAACAAATCCAAAAGAATGAAAAATTAGAAAACAATGTGAAATATCTCATTGGAAAAACAACTGACCTGGAAAATAGATCCAGGAGAGAGAATTTAAAAATTATTGGACTATCTGAAAGCCATGATCAAAAAAAGAGCCTAGACATCATCTTTCAAGAAATTATCAAGGAAAACTGCCCTAATATTAGAACCAGAGGGCAAAATAGAAATTGAAAGAATCCACAGATCTCCTCCTGAAAGAGATCCCCAAAGGAAAACTCCTAGGAATATTGTAGCCAAATTCCAGAGTTCCCAGGTCAAGGAGAAAATATTACAAGCTGCCAGAAGGAAACAGTTCAAGTACTGTGGAACACAATCAGGATAACACAAGATTTAGCAGCTTCTACATTAAAGGACCGCAGGGCATGGAATATAATATTCCAGAGGGCAAAGGAGATAGGATTACAACCAAGAATCACCTACCCAGCAAAACTGAGTATAATCCTTCAGGGGAAAAAATGGTCATTCAGTGAAATAGAGGACTTTCAAGCATTCTTGATGAAAAGACCAGAGCTGAATAGAAAATTTGACTTTCAAATACAGGACTCAAGTGGAACATGAAGAGGTAAACAGGAAAGAGAAATCATAAGAGACTTATTAAGATTGAACTGTTTACATTCCTGCATGGAAAGATGATATTTATAACTCATGAGACCTTTGTCAGTATCAGGGTAGTTGGAGGAAAAAAATTATATGTATGTATATGTAGATAGATAGATAGAGGGCACAGGGTGAGTTGAAGATTAAGGGGTCATATCTGGAGAATAAAATTAAGGGATGAGAGAGGATTATATTTGGAGAAGAAGAAAGGGAGAGGTAGAATGGGGTAAATTATCTCACAAAAAAAAAACAGAAAAGTCTCTTACAGTGGAAGGGGAAACAGGGGAAGGTGAGAGGGAATGAGTGAATCTTATTCTCATAGGATTTGGCTTAAGGAGGGAATAACATACACATTCAATTGGGTATGGAAATCTGTCTTACCCTACAGGAAAATAGGGGAAAGGGGACAAGAGAGCAGGGGGATGATAGAGAGGAGGGCAGATTGGGAAAGGGGTTAATCAGAAGTAAATACTTCTGAGGGAGACAGGGTCAAAAGAAAGAATAGAATAAATGGGAGGGCAGGATAGGATTAAGGGAAATAGAGTTAGTTTTTCACAACATGTCTACTATGGACGTGTTTTGCATAACTGCACATGTACAACTTATATTGAGTTGCTTGCCTTTTCAATGAGGGTGGGTGGGGAGGGAGGAAGAGAGAAAATTTGAAACCTAAAGTTTTAAAAACATATGTTTAAAAAAAAGTTTTCATATGCTACTGGGAAATAAATATAGGAAATGGGGTACAGAAGTCTGTCCTGCCCTACAGGACAATAGAAGGGGAAGGGGATAAGAGAAGGGGAGAGAGATAGAAGAGAGGACAGAGTAGGGGAAGGGATATTCAGAATGCATGCCATCTTGGGGTGGGGGGAGGGGGGAGATAGGGTGAAAACTTGGAACTCAAAAACTTGTGGAAGGGAATGTTGAAAACTAAAAATAAATAAATTTATATTAAAAAAAAAGAATTATTGGACTATCCAAAAGCCAAGATCAAAAAAAGAGCTGAGATATCATCTATCAAGAAATTATCAGGGAAAATTTCCCTGATATTCTAAAGTAGAGAGCAAAATAGAAATGGAAAGATTGCACTAATTACCTCCTGAAAGAGACCCCAAAATGAAAACTCTCAAGAATATTACGGCCAAATTCCAGAGCTCCCAGGTCAAAGAGAAAATGTTGCAAGCAGCCAGAAAGAAACAATTCAAATATAGTGCAGCCATGGTCAGGATCACATAAGATCACCAGCTTCCTCATTAAATGATCAGATGACTTAGAACATGGTATTCTGGATGGCAAAGGATTACAAGAAAGAATCACCTCCCCAGCAAAATGGAGCATAATCCTTCGGGGAAAAAAAAAAGGATATTTAATGAAATAGAAGACTTTCAAGCATTCCTGATGAAAAGACGAGAGCTGAATAGAAAATTTGACTTTCAAATACAAGGCTCCAGAAAAGCATAAAAAAAATGGTGAAGAGGAATCATAAGAGATTCAATAAGTTTAAACTGTTTATATTCATCTTTTTTTTTTAGTGAGGCAATTGGGGTTAAGTGACTTGCCCAGGGACACACAGCTAGTGAGTGTTATGTGTCTGAGGCCAGATTTGAACTCAGGTCCTCCTGACTCCAGGGCCAGTGCTCTATCCACTGTGCCATCTAGATGCCCCTTAAACTGTTTCTGTTCTTACATGGGAAGATGATACTTGCAACTCATAAGAACTTTCTCATTATTAGGGTAGTTAGAAAGAGTATACAAGACAGAGAACATGGATGTGAGTTGAATATAATGGGATGATATCTTAAAAAATATATAAAATTAAGGAGTGAGAAGGAAGGATGAACTGGGAGAAGGGGGAAGGGAGAAGTAGAATGGGGTAAAGTATCTCACATAAAAGGGAGAAAGGAGCTTTTACAGTGGAGGAGAAAATGGGAGAGTGGTGGATAATGCTTGAACCTTACTCTCATCAGTAAGAGGGGAATAACATAAATACTCATTTGGGTATAGAAATCTAGCTTGCTTTACAGGGAAAGATGGGAAAAGTATAGGGGAAGGGGGCAGGGTTGATAGAAAGGAGGGTGAATTGGGGGAGGTGGTGTTCAGAAGGAAAACACTTTTGAGGAAGAACAGAGTGAAAGGAGAGAGAGAGAAAAGGATAACCAGGGGGAAAATAGGATGGAGGAAAACATACACAGAAAGCATAATGGTAAAAAAAAAATTTAAGTCAGTATCTCTGATAAAAGCCTCACTTCTCAAATATATAGAGAACTGATTCAAATTTATAAGAATACAAGTCATTCTCCAATTGATAAATGGTCAAAGATATGAACAGGGAGTTTTCAGATGAAATCAAACCTATCTATAGTCATATGAAAAAATGTTCTAAACCACTATTGATTAGAGAAACACAAATTAAGGCAACCACTTCATACGTATCAGACAGGCTAACATGACAAAACAGGAAAATTATAAGTTCTATAGAAGATGTGGGAAAATTGGAACACTAATGCATTGTTGGTGGAGTTGTGAACTGATCTGACCATTCTGGTTAGCAATTTGGAATTGTGCCCAAAGGGCTGTAAAACTATGCATATCCTTTGATCCAGCAATACCACCACTACTTTGGATCAGTATTTTAAAGAGATTTAAGAAAAAAAAGGAAAAGTTCCCTTATATACAAAGCTTTATACATGTATAACCTATATCAAATTGCTTGTCTTCTCAATGAAGAAGGATTGGAGGGAAGGAGAGAGAAAATCTGGAACTCAAAATTAAATAAAGAAAAATGTTAAAAATTGTTTTTACGTGTAGTCAGAAGAAAATAAAGCATTAAATAAATACTAGGTTAGTCATTCTGGAAAGGTTGCTATTGCTTTCTGTGACTCCTCTGTTTCTTCTTTAGTCAAATGGGGATAATGATACCCAGAGGTGTGGTGAAGATCAAATGAGGTAATTAATGTAGATACAGAGCTTACAAAGTGAGCTATTGCATGTGTGAGCTGTTTTTATTGAACAGGGATTCTGGGAAAGCAGAGAAAGGTGAAGACGAGAAAGTGCCTTTGAGGTCCAACTCTTTCACATTACAGGGGCATCATCCTTGCCCAGTGTCATAGAGAAGGGTAAAATCCCAGAATTGCAGAACTGAGGGGTGGGGGACTTTAGGAACTGCATAGCCCAACCCACACCTGAACAGGAATTCTCCCTAAAATATACACGTCATGATAGATTTTTTTGTTTTGTTTTGTTTGTTTGTTTTTGGCAAGGCAATCAGGGTTAAGTGGCTTGCCAGGGTCACACAATTATTAAGAATCATGTGTCTGAGGCCAGATTTGAACTCAGGTCCTCCTGACTCCAGGGCCGGTGCTCTACCCACTGCGCCATCCAGCTGCCCCACAAATCATGTTTTTGCCTGATGAGTAAGCTTTTGCTCAGGACACTTGCGTTGAGGGAGAACCTTCTTCATTGAGGTATGGCTCCTTCTCCTGTTACATAGCTATTACATGTTTCCTTGTGGGGTGTTTGGGGTATTTAGGTATCGCCTCTGGTGGGAGGGCTGCTCATCCACCTTTGAGGTCTACCTTCACCCAACTCTTACCTGTGGTGCCAGGAAGCTATAGCATGTGCAGTGGCCACATCCTGGTAAAACTATCTCAGCAGATGGGCTAAACCAGGCTGAAGGTAATTGACAGGCTCTGTCTGACTTAAATCCAGTTCATGTGCAAATCAAGACATTGTCTGTGATATCATCGGTCCTCCTTAAAGTGAAGGATAAACAGCAAATGTTTCCTCCCATCAAGCCTACACTTTCATCTTAGAAACCTCCTCCTGGGATCATGGGATTACAGATATACAGCTGGAAGGGACCTCAGAAAACATCTAGTCCAAACAGCTCATTTTATAGATGAGGAAATGAAAGCCCAGGTCCCCTTTTAACAGGAAAGTTAAGTGAACTTGCCCAAAGTCACTTTCGGCCTTTTGGTCCAACATTCTATCCATTATGCTGGTTTTCTTTTAATTGGATTATAGCCTTAAACCAAAAATGAGGTTAGTCAGGATCACAGGTTCATCTTCTCCTTAAGTCAGTTTGCTTTTTTCAGGGGAAAAATACTCCATTGTATGCACTGACTCTGCCCCTCTCCCCCTTTCCCCCAGCCTCATTGCCCTCCAAATGAGAGGTAGCATGGTGTAGGGGATAGGATACTGGACTTGGAGTCAGGAAGCTCTAAGTTCATATCCCACCTCTAACCCTTACTAGCTGTGACACTGAGCAAATCATGGCTTCTCTGTGCCTGTTTCCTCATCTGCAAATGAGGGAGTTTCACTCAGCCTCTAATATCCCTTCCAGCTGTGAATCAGTGAAATCTCACACCAAGGGGTGTCAGTGGAGATAGCATGGAGTTCCTGTCCATGGTTAAATAACTCCAAACTACTGTGAGATCTGCAAGAGACTCCATCTCCTACACGGGACAAGCCCTTTGTGGCATTCCTGTAATGAGGGAGGGCAGAAGGAAGGACTACTTTGACTTTTTGCCTCCTTTGGCCAGCAGAGGGCACCCGAGGACAAGGAGTGTGCCGAGGCTGGGCTTGGATGCTGGCTAGTGGGTTTCATCTGTTCAAGATCCTAGTGAAGAAGCATCCTCCCGGCCTCAGAACTTTAAATACAAACAGTTCATGTTTCTTTAAGGTTTACAAAGGATTTTCCTCCTTTCCTATCTCTGAGGAAGGTAATGTAAATACTTGTTGTTGAGTAGTTTCAGTTTTGTCTAACTCTTTGTGACCCTGTTTGGGGTTTTCTTGACAATGATCCTGGAGTGGTTTGCCATTTCCTTCTCCAGCTCATTTTACTGTTGAGGAAACTGAGGCAAACAGGGTGAAGTGACCTGCCCAGGGTCACACAGCTAGTAAGTGTCTGAGGCTGGATTTGAACTCAATCTTCCTAATTCTATCCAGTGTGCTACCCATCCCCATTTAATGGATGAAGACTCTGAGCTCCTGAGAGGGGAAGCATTTTGCACAGACTTATATCGTTAGGAAGCATCCAGTCCAGGATATGAATTGTACCAAGCTGTTTCTCTACGTGGGACATGCCTTATTCTGATTCACTTTACTACTAGTGCCTTCCCCTTTCCAATTAACCTTTCATTTCCTCTCTATATCCTATACATACCCAATTATTTGTTACTCTCTCTTAGTTTCCTCATCTATGATATGAGGGGATTAAACTCAATGGCTTCTTTATTGGAGAGCTTTCCTAAATCTAGCTCTGTGATCCTGGGTTCAGAACCCATTACCCTGGGTTCAGAGAACTCTGGGAAGACTTGTATGAACTGATACAATGAAGAACCAGGAGAACAATTTATACAAACAACTTTGAAAGCCTTAAGAATTCTGCTTAACGCATAGTCAAGTTCTGAAACCCTCAGCTGAAGGACAACATATTATGAGTAACAAGAAAAAAACAATTTAAATATTAGAATCACACAAGACCTAACAGTAGTGACACTAGAAGATCACATGTTTTGGAAAACCATATATAGAAGAGCAAAAGATTGTGGCTGAAAATATCATACCCAGCAAAGGTAAGCATAATCCTGAATGGAAAAAAAGTGGATATTTAATGAATTTAATTAATGAATTAATAATTTAATGAATTGTCCTGAAATGAATTTCAGGATTTTTTGAACACAAACAAACAAACAAACCTGAACGTAATAGAAGATTTGACATACAAGATCCAAGAGAAAAATAAGGTACATATCAAAGACTAATTACTCTCTTGTATATGAGGAAATATAAAATGTATGTCTAAGATTGTTATTAGTAATTGAGTAGTTTGTAAGAAAGATTCAGGTAGACCTGAGTATAATATGATTTTAAAAAGTAAAATCACTTAGGAACAGGTAAAAAGAGTAACTATTTGATGCAAATGAGATATGATAGGAAGAACTGACAAGAGGAATTAGAAGGAGGAAGAAGGCTGTTGGTCTGGAACCCTATTTTCATCAGGAATGGATTTAAGAGAGAACAGTACATATATATCTAGGATGTTATAAAAGTTTTCTAAATTCAGAAACAAAAGGTTGAGGGAATAGGGAGTGGGGAGAGGATAAGGGAGGAATTTTTAGAAGGGAGGGTGAGGGAATAGGACAAGGTGGGTAACAGAAGGGTGTTTAGGTGAATGGGAATGGGAGGATAAGGGAGGGATCTTTGGTGGCAGGGTAGGTTAAGTAATAGGAAGGCAAGGTAGCAGGTAGAAATAAAGTAGAGAAGTTAGGAGAGATAGGAAATAAGAGATACACACACAAAATAAAGATCAGGAGTACAATTTATTAGGGAAAAAAGCAGGGGTAGTAATCATGATCTCAGACAAAGCTAAAATAAATTTAATCAAAAGAGAAAAATAGGGAAACTACACTATATGTTAGTCATATTAATCAGTATCATTTTAGACTATTTAACTATACAGTCTAAGGTTGGAATATTGCTGTGGTGTAGGAAATGATGATTTGGTAGACTTAGAAAAATGTGGAAAGACTCAGACTTATGAAGGAACAGGTTATCCACCCTTAGAGAAACAAAGGCAAATAAGTATAGTACAGTTTTACATAGATGCATATGAATGTATATGTCTATACATGAGTATGATTATAGATATCTAAGTATATGTATGTGTATGTAAGTTTATGTATGTGTATATGCATGTATATGTGAATGTGTTTGTATTAATATGTATGTGTGTGTGTATGTATATATATATATATATGTATATATATAGGTATATATGTGTGTGTATACATATCCACACTTAATGTAGCTTTCTTGGAGAGTGGGTAGGAAGGGCAATAAAGAACAAAGTAAAAAGTGCACAGCAGAAAACAAAAGAAAACTCACAAGGAAGCAAAGAAAAGATGGACAGCTCTGAACACAATGCATAGTATTTATTGCATAGGTTTTCTTGAAATAGAAATTCATTGTTGCATATTTTGAATCCTCACTTACATTCTGCTGTGCATGTGACAATTTTTTTCTTTTCTTATTTTGTATTTAAGTTTATAATATATTTCTTTTTCTTTTCTTATTGTGTATTTAAGTTTTAGTATTTAAGTTTAAAATAAGTTAATAATAATAAAAAAAAAGAAAAAAAGAATTCTGCTTAATGCAGTGACCAACCGGTATGGTAAAGGACCTTTGATGAAGAATATTACTCACTTGATTATTTCATAAAAACCTAGGACGACTTATATGAACTGATACAAAACGAAGTGAGCAGATCCAGGAGAACATTGTACACACTAAGAACAATATTGTACGGATGATCAACTGTGAAAGACTTAGCTACTCTGTTTCAATACGATGATCCACAACAATTCCAAAGGACTCACGATAAAAAGTGCTATCCACCTCCAGAGAGAACTGACAAAATCTGAATGTAGACTGAAGCATATATTTTTTTACTTTAAAATTCTTTTCTTGCTTTTTTTTTTTGGCAACATGGCTAATGTGGAAATATGTTTTGAAGAAGAAGAGGAGGAAAAGGAAGAAGAAGAAGATGATGATGATGATGGTGATGTTACCCAACTTCTGACAGAGAAGGGGTGGATTCAAATTGCAAATTGGGACATAGCATTTTTTTTTAACATGAGCAATACAGGAATTTATTTTGCTTGACTATGCACACTTGTTACAAGGATCTTTTTTTTCTTTTATATTGCTGGTGGAGTAGGAGGAAGAGAAAAGAAATACCTGTTATTTGAAAAAGAAAAGAAGAGAAAAGAAAAGAAGAGAAAAGAAAAGAAAAGAAAAGAAAAGAAAAGAAAAGAAAAGAAAAGAAAAGAAAAGAAAAGAAAAGGAAAGAAAGGAGAACAGAAGATAGATCATGAGTGACTCCAAGTCGAGGCTTGGCTTCAGATCAGCTTTACAAAGAAAGTTCTCTCTCATTCTGGGCAGGGTGAATATGTTCAAATGTCAAGAACTGTTGGAGCATCTTTCCTTGGGCTGAGGAGAGAGGAGATGAAGTAAAGGACTGAGAGCATGCCTTGAAGGGCGTGACCTGAAATCTCGTGGGACAAATGTCCCGGACAGCTTCCCCCATTTACGTCTGTGATATGTTGCTGTTATGGTTTGCTCTCTGGGCTGCTAAGATCCAGGCAGCTTTTGGACACCAAGAGAGAGCTTGGCTATTTCCTGTCTCTTCCAGTGGCTCATCTGAAGGCACTTGCATATTGGATCGTAGAATTCAGAGCTGGAAGAGGAAGAAAGCAAAGCCCAGAGAAGCCAAGTGGCTTGTCTGAGGGCAGAGAGGGAACAGATTTGGGATTTAGGGCAGCTAGGTGGCGCAGTGGATAGAGTGCGGGGCCTGTAGTTAGGAAGACCTGTGTTCGATTTCAGCCTCTGACACTAGCTGTGTGACCCTGGGCAAGTCAATTAATGCGATTTGCCCCAGTTTCCTCATCTGTAAAATGAGCAGGAGAAAGAAATAGCAAACCACTCTAATATCTTTGCCATGAAAACCCCAAATAAGGTCATGAAGAATTGGACATGATTAAAATGTCTGACCAACAACATGGGATTTGAACCCAAGTCCTCTGAAAGAGTACTGGATTTAGAGTCTGAGCACCTGGGCTCCATTCTCAGATTTGCTGCTTATTAGCTTGGGCAAGTCATTTAGCCTTTGTAAGCTGCTTCATCTTGGGAACGGACCTGATGGACTTCAGATGTTCTCTAAGGGGTCTTCCAGCTCTAGGTCCTATGAGCAGAATTCCAAGTCCATTAACCTTTGCATCACATCCCACTGCTAATGAAAGTACTGAAAGGAACTCTTTATGAAGTAGGCATATGAAGTATGACAGTTATGAAGTGGTCTTCTTGGGTGTTCTTAGCTACCACTTCTATCACTCAGGGGTGGGGGTGGGGGAGATAGCAAAAGATTGTACAAAAATGCTGGAAACCAATAGAGAAGTGGAGCCTCAAAGCTGAATTGAACCTAAGAGACCGTGTAGATCAGACCAGTAGTTACAGACCAATGTAGCCAAGGCCTATCTGAGCATGCCTGGTTAGCTTAACATGGGACCTTCTGCATCCCCTACCTCATGGATGGGGGTAGCCTTCACAGCTTTTAAAAAGGCATGACTGGGCCAGCTGGTGTCTCTTTTCCACCTCCCTTTCTTCTGTGTCCAGAAGGTGAAGATCCCAATTCACCTACACCATGGGTGCCATGAACTGAACCCGTGAGAGGGGAAGGACTTTCCCTCCCTTTCTCTTTTATCCCTGGCTCCAAGAAATGGGCCTGGGAATGTTCCTGTTCTGTCTTATTTGTCCTCTTTAGTTTCAGGAGCTGGAGGTGAGAAAGTGATCCTCACTGGACTTGGGAATTTGAGCCATGGTGACCTTGGAGCCAGGATTTGCCTGAAGGATGTTGCACCTGGCCATTCCAGCATAAGAACCCCAAGAAGCCAGGGTGCCTGGGACTGGAGGCTGAGGATGGCTTTGGTCACAGAGCTGAGGCTGTGCTCTATAGGAATGAACCCTGATCTGCTTCCCTTCCCCAGAGACTGAGGTGGGACAACAGGGGAGGAGCATTATGGTTCCCATGTGTTGGGAGAACAAGTTCATATACATTTGTGATTATAGCTTTTGAAGTAAATATTTCTGTATGTTAGTAATTAATGCAACTGGGGTGCAGGGGAATCTCTCCCTCTACTTCATAATCCATTGGTGTGGGGCTGGAGCCATCGGCAGAGAGGCCAGATGCCCCCAACCCTTTTAAGGATCCCAGAGAAGCCGGGTGGCGAGAGGAGATGGTGAAACCTTACCTACCTGGCCTCCCAGGCAATGAGGGCCATGGTAGTCCTCTATTGCATTCAGTGGCTCACGGTTTCTCAGGGCTTCCATGCCAGGTTGGCAGGGTACAGCTCCCCTCCTACAATCCTGGCTCCAAGGTCACCATGGCTCAAACTTTTGATCCCATGAGGATCACCTTCTCACCTCCGGCACCCCAAACTGAGGAGGACAAACAAACAAACACATGGAAACAAACACAGGCCCATTTCTGGGAGCAAAAGCGAGGGAGTCCAGGACAAGGAAAGTCCTTCCCCTTACACCAGTTCAGTTCATGGCATCTATGCTGAGAAAAAGCAGGAAAGGGAGGGAGGAGAGAGGAGACAGTGGTGAAACATGGTGGAAAAAGAGCTGTGGCTAGCCTGCTGATTACTCATCCCTGCTCCCCCCCCCCGCCCCATTCTCCCTTTTCTTTTCATATATGTTATGGGATCACAGAATCACAGACTCCCAGTGGTGGATGGTACTTTCAAGATCATCTGGTGATGTCCAGCCTGACCAAGAGTCCTTTCTTTCGTATCCTTGACAAGTAGCAATCCAGGCTCCACTTGGAGACTTCCAGTGATGAGAAACTCCTTCCTTCCAAAGGCAACTCATTCCATCTGGGGACAAAATCTGAGAAAGAGCCAGGAAAGTTTTCCTTACACAGAGCCTTGATCTTCCACTCTGATATTTCTACCCATTGCTTGTAGGTTAGCCCTCTGGGGCCTAGCCAGAGCAGGACTAACCCTCTCTTCCATGGTACAGGTTTCCAAATGACAATGTAGCAGTCAAGTCTTATGTGCAGGCTAAACATCCCCAGTGCCTTCAACAGATCCCCTCATGCCAAGGTCTTCAGTCCTCTCCCAACCCAACCACACCGGCTTGTACAGTGGCCTCCTCTGGACATCACAGACCATCCTGCCAGTTACAGCTCCAGCCTTCCCTCTCGCAGACGCCTCTCTGCGAATGACAACTCACATGTCTATAGTTTTAAGGTTTTGAAAGCATTTTTGCCACAACCTCCCTGTGAGACAGGTAGTTATCATTATATCTGTTTCCCCACCAGCTTCCATTTCTTGGCCTGGGCTCCAGAGCAATCCCAGGAAGCTCACTATCCTGGAGACTGGTACTCACTCTTCATCAGTAGTACTCGCTGTGATTGGAGGACTGGAAGGTGGAACTAAAAACTTCCCACTACGTCTCTATTCAAAGAGCGCCCCGAGGAGCAGCTAGGTGATTCAGTGGACAGCACTGGTTCTGGAGTCAGAAGGACCTGAGTTCAAATCCAACCTCAGACATATAACACTCACTAGCTGTATGACTCTGGACAAGTCACTTAACCCCAATTGCCTCAAAAAAAAAAGTCAGAGGGCTCCCAGGCCCACCAACTCTTCGTTTCTCACCAGCTATCACCTCTCGGGCCAGACTCCCTTCTTTTCCCCCTTCCTGATTTCCTTTTGTGTGACATCTTTCCCCTTTAGATTGTAAGCTCTTCAAGGCCAGGGATTGTCTTTTTTTTTCGATTTTGTCTCCCCAGCACTTGGCTCAGTGCCTGGCACATAGTAAGAGCTTAATAAATATTTACTGATTGACTGACAAGGAAGTCACTTGCTCAGGGTTGCACAGCTGATTGGACACTTGAAATCTGACTTCTGGCTCCAGATGCAGCACCCTTCCCATTGGGCCTAAAGGACTGTCTGTGGCCGTGTCACAGAGCCAAGTTAACTGGTTCTCATGGGAGCCAAGAGCACAACCTTGGCTTTATGAGCGCAATGATCTCACTCACTGGGTACACCAATTAGAGATAACCCCCTGTGTGCTAAGCTCAAGACAGAACAGCCCCAAATATCTGCCTCGGGGAAGACCACTGAGAACCCTAGGTTCTGTTGACATTTCTATTGAGGACGATAATTATTTGTTAGCTTTAAGAAGAAAGCTCTAGGCCAGTATGAAGGTGTCTGCATTTAATAATACTTACCTAGTCTGGGTTCCTACTTTGAAAGACATATACATATACATACATACATACATATATATAAACAGATGTACATATATACACCACACACATATGTATATAAGCATACATACATATACATATATGTATACACATGTATATGTATGTGTGTATACATACAGGTATATATACACTTGTCCCTAAAAAACGAGGCTAAAGGAAGCAGCAAAAATTAATTAATTAATTAAATAAAAATAAAATATATAACTTTGTTGTTCATTGTTTCGGTTGTATCCAACCCTTCATGACCCCCTTTGGGATTTTCTTGGAGAAGATACTGGAGTGGTTTGCCATTTCCTTCTCTAGCTCATTTTCCAGTTGAGGAAACTGAGGCAGACTAAGGTAAGTGACTTGTAGTAATTGTCTGAAGTCATATTTGAACTCAGGTCTTCCTGACTCCAAGCGTAGCACTCTACTTCACTACCTAGTTACCCAAAGTACATAACGAGACATAAATTACTAACTTTACAGTAGAAGTGGAAAGAGGCCATAATTAATTAATTGATTTACTAGTTGTGCTTCCTTGGTGTAATTTTTAGCTCCAATTAGTAAGTAGAGGCAGTTTTAGGTTTCCCAGGATTCTCCCCTCCCCTCCCCAAACTTTCCCTATATTACCCTCAAACTCCTGTTTCATTTGGGGCCTTTCTCAAGTTAATCATGGTGATGAGCTTCCTCTCAGGTGGCTTTGCCAACTTTGAGGGTTCCTCACCAGCTTACCAACAATCTTCCTAAGCCCTTCCTCCTGAGGTGAACAGCTCATAGCCTGGGTATCTTTTGGGAAGATGGTGCCATGATAGAGAAATCCATGAGGTTAATAATGATGGTGGTAATAACTAGGTAAAGTAAGAGGTTTAGAGCCCCTGATTGTCAAGGACCCTTCATTAGCCCCACCCCCAATTTCCTGTGTTCTAAGGATCTTCTCTGCTCTCACATTCTATGTTCTAAGTAAGGTCTCTCCCAGCTCTGACACTTTGTGTTCTAAGAGCCCTCCCAGCTCTGACTTCCTGTGTTCTAAGGCCCTCCCAGCCCTGACTTTCTGTGTTCTAAGGGCCCTCCCAGCTCTGACATTCTGTGTTCTAAGGGTCCTCCCAGCTCTTACAATCTATGCTTTGACATTCCTCCAGGATTCTATATTCTATATAGAAATTCTATATTCTAGGGTCCCTTCCTCTCATCCATAGCTTTCCTTGTTCTCTGGCCCTCTTCTTCACTGACATTTTACAATTCTGTGAATACAACACTCTGTTTGACCTTGGACAAGTCCCTTCCCCAGTCCGGGCCTCCATCTCCCCATCCATGCACGAGGGCCCTGGGCTTGCTGAGCTTGACATTTCCTTCCAGTTCTGACACTGGGATCTAAGAGTTTTTTTTTTCAAAGCCTTCTCTTTGATTTGTTCTTTGCTGAAAGTTAAAAAAAAGAAAATCCCCAGCTGCCTGTATTTTAGAGCTAATGCTCACAGTAGCCGTAGGGCTGCTGAAGGCCAAGGTCTGCTGGAAACCAATGAGTGCATTCGCTAATAGAGGAATAAATAAAAACAAATCATATTGCAAGAGTTCTCAGTGGGGTCACTTATCCACTGTGAAGGCTCCAGGGTGTTAGGAGGAGGTGGGAAGAGAACTCTGTACCAGCATGCAAACCGCTTTCCACATGTGGGCCTTGCAGCTGATAACATTTCCCTTATTTAGCCCTGCTTTCCTTTTCTCTTTGGGCCTCTGCAAAACGAGAGGATTTAGATTTTAGTGCGTCAGTCGACAAGTGTGGACCGAGTGCCAAGGATCTGAGGATGATGAAAGGAAGTAGATGAGAGGAGGCGGATGGAGGTGAGAGGAGACAGAGATGGCACCAGAGGACCTGGGTTTGAATTCTGACTCCATAACTTACTACCTGTACAACCTTGGGCAAGCTACTCTTCACCCTCACCCCTATCTCTACCCCCAAAACAGGCTTCAGCTTCCTCATCCATAAAATGGGGGAATGGGACTAGATAATGTCCCACTCTAAATCCTTGGACTTAGAAGGGGGTAGAATCAGGAACTGCCTAGAGATGAAAAATGGGCGTATTAGAACTGGGTTCCCTCACTAGGGCTAGATTTGGGTGGTGTTCATAGCAGCAGGTCCCTGGAAGAGAGATCTCTGGGATTTTGTGGTTTGGATTCTTGTTGGTATTGTGATTCGTGGTGTTTTTCTCTTTCTTAGGAGAATTTTTTTTTAAACCACAACTTCATTTACACTGAGGGCAAAGAGATTTCCCACCCATACTTTGGCCAGTAGAGTTAAGGGAAGAAATGAATACATTCCAGGGCAGTCCATTTCCCACTTAGACTGTTTCCCTAAGTCTGGAGCGCTCTCACTTCTCACCTCTGCCACCTGGAGCCCCTAGTTTCCTAAAAAAAAAAATAGCTCTTACAAGATGCCTTGGGAAAATTACTTTCCTTGCCTGAGCTTCAGTTTTCCTCTCTGTCAAATGGGATGATAATACTTGCACTGTCTCTCAGGGTGTTGTAAGGATCAAATTTTATCTATCTATCTATCTATCTATCTATCTATCTATCTATCTATCTATCTATCTATCTATCCATCTATCTATCTATATGTGTGTGTATACACACACATGTACACACATGTAGATATGTACACATACACAAATGCACACATATGTATACATATAACATACACACATATGCACATCTAAAATATTTATGTATGTATACCTGTATGTATGCATGTATGTGTATAGTGCTTTTACAAAATGATTTATAGAGAAGAATATTATTACCAGAGAGTATAGTTTTCTAAAAATTACACCCATGATTTCAGTGGTGCAGGTAGATTCCTGGTAAGGAAACTCCCTTTCTCAATGGAGATGGCAGGAATTTGCTTGGCAACTTAGAAGCAGAGAGATTTTTCTGGAGACATTGAGGGTTAAGTAAATGAAATAGCTAGTTATCACAGTGAATAGAATGCTGGACTTGGAGTCAGGAAGACCTGAGTTCAAATCTAACCTCTGACACTAGCTGTATACCCCATGGCAAGTGACTTAACCTTTGCCTCAGTTTCCTCATCTGTAAAAGGGGATAATAATAGCACCCACCTCCCAGGGCTGTTGGGAGGACCCAATGCGATAAGATGTATAAAGCACTTTGTAAACCTTAAAGCTTGTTATAGAAATGCTAGTTATTATGATTATCTATAGTCCAAGGTCTCACAGTAAGTATGTATGTGTCCAAGGTGGGACTTCTCGACCATGAGCTGGGATCTTTATCCAGTATGTTAGATTCCTCTTTATGCCAGGTATCTTGGGAAATTTGAGAATTGTTAGGAAAAGAAAGTACTTTCAAGGACAGCCTCAGATGTAGATGTTACTACAGTATTGAGTGCTGAGGGTGCCCCTGAAACTCTGAAAGGAGGAAACCCTAATGTAGAGTTACTGTGGTTGGTTAAAATCAGAAGCAGTTCCTATTCTAACTACTCAAGTCCTCAGTATTTATTAAGCACATACTATGTGCCAGGCATTGGGCTAAGTACTAGGGATACAAAGAAAGGCAAAAAACAGTCCCTGCCCTCAGGAAGCTCACAGTCTAGTCTGGGAGACAACATGCAAGCAACCATGTACAAGCAAGCTATAGAGAGGTTACACTGCAGATAATCCCAGCATAAAGGGGTCTTTCCCAGTCTTGAAGAAGGGAGGATATTAGCTAGGACCTGAAAAAAAAAAGAAAGGAGCTGGGAGATGAAGATAAGGAGGGAGAGGATTCAGGGGATGGCAGGCAGCCAGTGAAAAGGCACAAATCAGGAGATAAGAGTGTCTTATGGGAGCAACAGCAAAAGGGCAAATGTCGCTGGATTATAGCGTAAAGGATTACATTGTAAGAAGATTGAAAAGGGAAGTTGAGGCCAGGTTCTGGAGAGCTTAAAAGGTAAACAGGATTTTCTAATTGAATCCTCCAAGAGATAGGGAGTCAATGGAGTTTATTGAATGTGGGGTGGTGACGTGATCAGGCACGCACTTCAGGAAGGTCATTTGGATAGCTGAGTTGGGAGATGGACTGGAGCGGGAAGAGATTAGAGGCAGGGAGAGCAACAGGCAGGCTATTTCAATAGTCTAGATGTGATGGGTGAAGACTTGCACCAGAGTGTCCGAGAAGAGGAGGCATATCAAAGGGAGATGTTAGGAAGGCAGAATCAGTATCTCTTGACAAGTGATTAGATCTGGAGAGTGAGAGAAAGTGAGGAGTCCAGGATCTCAGGTAGGTGGTGGACCTGAGTAACTGGGAGGATGGTGGCATCCTCAATAGTGAAGGGAGGTTTGAGGGGCAAAGATAGTGGGTTCAGTTTTAGACATGTAGAGTTTAAGATGTCTATGGGACGTCCAGTTGGAGATGTCTAATAGGGAATTGGAGATAGATGCCAGACTGGAGGTTAGGAGAAAGGTTAAGGCTGGAGAAGTAGATCTGAGAATCATCCTCATGGAGATGATAACTGAATCTGTGGGAGCTGATGAGGTCATCATGAGTGTAGAGAGATAAGAGAAGAAAACCTAGGACAGAGCCTTGGAGGACCCTCAGTGGTTAGTGGAAGTGACTCAGCTAAGGATCCTGCAAAGGAGACTAGGAAGGAGAGGTCGGAAAGGTAGGAGGAGAACTAGGAGAGTGAAATGTCATGAAAATCTAGAGAGAAGAGAGTCTCAAGGAGAAGAGGGTGATCAGCAGTGTCAAAGGCTGCGCAGAATCAAGGATTGAGAAAAGGCCATTAGATCTGGAGGTTAAGAGATCACTGGTCACTTTGGAGAGGGCAGTTTATTTGAATGATGAGAAACCAGATTATTGAGAGTTAAGATGAGGTGAGTGGAAAGGAAATGGAAGTACTGATTGTAGATAACCTTCTCAAGGGGTTTAGCTTATGGAAGGGAGGATAAAAGCGTGGATGGATCAAGTGAAGGTTTTTTGTTAGCAAAAACATCTACCTCTCCCTCATCCTCAAAAAACCTTCACTTGATCCATCCACACTTTTGTAGACTGGCTACTGATAGAGGGGGCATTCTACTGGAAAAGATGGGATAGAATGGGATGACTTGTGCAGGGAGAGGGGGTTGCCTTTGCAGACGAGCCGGGCCACCTCTTCATGTGAGATTGTGATGAAAGTGGCAGAAGGCATCTGGGTTGTATGAGATGAGGAAGGGGGAAGAGGGAGGTCTTGGTGAATGGTCTCCATTTTTTTTTTCAGAGAAATATGTAGCAGAGTCATACCTGAGTGGGTAGATGGGGTGGGGGAAGCCATGGGAAGTTTGAGGAGGGATGAAAAGGTTTGGATAAAAACATTGTGTTGAATGAATGGAATAGTGGATTGATCAGGGAGGTGTGAAAGGATTGCCTTGCAGCATGGAGGGTTCAGTTGAGATTATGTAACATAAATTAGCTTCAGTGGTGGAATGTCTAAGGGCACAGAGACAATCCCATTGTGTTGGAGAAAGCTAATGGCTAGCTGGGGTCATCTATGAGTTCAGTCAAGACCATCGACCAACTCGGATCTAAATTTGGAAAGACAACACATCACAAAAGAGCTACAACCATCTGACTTATGTGCCCATAGAGAAGCAGCTTTTGCACAGAGGAGGGAACTCAAGCTGTTCATGGGAGAGAAGGTCTTAAACTTGTTCTGTCTGGTGCCAGAGGGCAGAAGTGGGAGCAATGGTGGAAGTTTGAAGAGAGGCTGGCATAGTTTGGCTCCAGCTAAGGAAAAAAACCCCAACAACTTTTCTAACAATAATTAGATTTGTTTAGAAGTAGAAATTCCGGCTCTAGGAGTGTTACGATGCCAAGTATCCCACCCATCTCTTTTCTATTTGTTTGTTTGTTTGGCTAGGCAATGGGGTAAGTGACTTGCCCAGGGTCACACAGCTAGTAAGTGTCAAGTGTCTGAGGCCGGATTTGAACTCAGGTCCTCCTGACTCCAGGGCCAGTCCTCTATCCACTGCGCCACCTAGCTGCCCCACCACCAATTCCTTTTCGAAAAGCTTGGCTATGTCCAGGATTCAGCTAAGTTGCACCAATAATAATAACTAACATTTATATGGCATTTACTATGTGCCTAGCATTGTGCTAAGTGCTTCACAATTCTTAGGGGAAGTAGGTGCTATTATTATCCTCATTTTACAGATGAGGACACTGAGGCAAACAGAGGTTAAGTGACATGCCCAGGGTCACACAACTAGTAAGTATTTGAGACTGGCTTTGAATTCTGATCTTCTAGACTCCAGGCCCAGCACTCTAGCCTCTGTACCACTTAGCTGCTTCTTTGACTTTTTTAGTTCAAACCTTCTATGTTCTAAGATCCCTCCCTGCTCTGACATCCTGTGTTCTAGGGGCCCTCTCAGCTCTGACATCCTGTGTTCTAAGGGCCCTCCCAGCTCTGATGTTCTTTGTCTTAAGAGCTTTCCTAACTTCAACATTTTCCTCTAAGGGCCCTCTTAGTTTAGTGTCTGACACATAGTAGGAGCTTAATAAATGCTTGGTTTTTTAAAAAAAATTTTTAAATTCTTGCTTGTTTGAGTCTAGGCTCTATGGTCCCTTCTAGCACTCATACCTTCTGATTCTGTGAATCCTGTGGCCGAGGTTATGGGTTCAGTCCCTGCCTTTGAGTACCAAGGGGACTGACCATCATTACTGCGGAAAAACATTTCACCAAGCATACCCAGTGGATAATGTCATCTGAATGTAAAATTAGTAGATTATAGCATAGTCATAGGAGTATGTCTCATCCACTGGTATAAATTTGGTTTTCAGGAGGGCCCTCTCACACATGAGATTTGCAGACTAAACATCCTGACCCCTCCCCTCCCTTCCCCCTCAGTCCCGGCTGGGAGGGTGGGGGTTGGAGAGGGAGATATTTGGACTGGGCTTTTATGCCCTGATCCCAGCTCTCCGCTTCCCATGCATCCATACAAATCTCTCCTCAGCCGCTCACCCACACAAACCCTCCTTTCTCTCTCCATCCTAGGTGCCAGCTCCTGTCATCAATTACCCTCACATGCTGGGCCTTGACTGAGTACATCGGCCCAGCTCTCATGCCCACACCAAGGCCCCTTTCTCACACCCTCCCTCACCCTCTCTGCATCTGGTGCCCTGCTGATGCCCACCCGGCAACGGGCCTTCTCGCATCAAACCCAAAGGGCTGGAGCAGCTGGATTAAGAATACTTGGGGGTTTGTGTTAGAAGAGAGCTTGTCTTCATCTCTTATTTTACCGGAGAGCAGAATGAGGCCCAGACAGGGACAGAGATCTGCCCGAGGTCACACAGCTCAAAAATAGCAGAGTCTGGACTCTAATCCTGGGCTTCTGGGCTCTAAATCCATCCTCCTTTCCACCATGTCACATGCTTCTGCATTCACTGGAGGTGGGGGTGGGGGTGGGGGGAGGAACCCAAACAGCATAATTGGTGCCAGGAATGGCGAATTTTCTTGGCAACAAAAATGCCTTTTTTCCCTCCTTCTAAATTCCTTTCTCTGAGATTTGCACTGTGACCCACACACAGAATGACTTTCAGTGAGGAAATCTTTGAAGAAAAATATTTAACCTTTGAAAGAACTCCCTCTGGATAAGGTGAAGAAGAGAAGGAGAAGGAAGAATGATAACAGGAATAATAATGGTGAGGATGATGACTGCAGTGATGATGCCTCACATTTTTAGAACACGAGGAGGCCTATCTAGGTGTCTGACAGGAAATCTTTTTTTTTAAAATAATACCTTTTTGTAGCTTTTAAATCCAATCACAGAAATTGGGTAAACATCTCATGGGCTGTTAAACTTCTTTAGAAGAATCGATGGATTTGGATTTAAGAGACCTGGGGCCCCTATTCTGGTTCCTTCTCTTTCTATCTCTGTGACTTTGGGCAAATCCCTGTACTTTTCTGAGCCTCAGTTTATAAAATGAAGCTAATGATCCTTCAACTGGCTCCCTCTCAAAGACAGTTGGGAGGAAAGAACTTTATAAACCTCAAAGCCCTACAAAAATGGGAGTTATTATTACCAGGTTTAATGACCAGATAAAAGTCAATTTCTATCTGCCTAGCAATTGTGTGTAATGCCCAGTACACAGTAGGTACTTGACTGACTGGCAGCTTGAAGAGTTTGTTAATATTGTTTTTTTTCAGAGAAGAGTTGAGAAATTGTGCCTTCATTCATTCATTCATTCATTCATTCATTCATTCAGGAGCTGGGGAATTATAGGTATGGAATACTGCATATCCTGGTGCAGAGCTCATAGAATTCCAAAGCTAGAGTCCCAAGGAATCTCCCATTTAGTCCAACTCCCTCTTTTATTTAAGAAGATTTTTTAGGCTATAATAAACTTATTTTGTCTTTCACATGAAAACCTTTTGAATATTTTCAGGCAGTTATCATGCCTCCCTGACTATTTTCCTCTGCAATTTAAATAGACCCAGTTTCTTTAAAAAAAATTTTTTTGGGGGGCAACTAGGTGGCGAAGTGGATAGAGCACCAGCCCTGAAGTCAGAGGACCTGAGTTCAAATCCGACCTTAGACTAAACACTTGACACTAGCTGTGAGACCCTGCGCAAGTCACTTAACCCCAATTGCCTAAAAAAAAATTACAAACAAAAATCTTTTTTCTTTCTCTACCTCCATCCCTTGTTTTATGCATGAGGTAACTGAAATCTAGAGAGTTCAAGCAATTTGTATGTAGGAATGAAGAGAAGGAAAAGCATTTATTAGACTCTTAGGAAGTGCCAGGACTGTGGGAAGTACCCGGACACAAATACAAGCCGGAGGAATAGTCCCTGCCTTTGAGGATCTTACGTTCTAATATGGTGGAGAGGCAGTGGGTGGCAAGCCTCAGAGATGGTGGGAAGTAGCTGCTGGTATTGGGTAAGACAAGATGGAAACTCACCATCTGCCCAAGGTCCCAGAGGCAAATGTCCAAATTCTGATGGGAAGAGAGGGTTTAGCCTGGAGATGGTTGGGAGGTGGAGGGGAGGACCTGCAACAAACCGTGGCTTAGCCCATGTAACAGAAGTAGTATTAAAGGTGGGATTTGAACTAAGGTCTTCTGATGCCAAAGCTTCCACTTATACTAAGGTACTTCGCATGTGGTATGTTGGCTGGTTTTGCTCTTTTAATGTCTTCATATTACAAGGGAAGGTTCACTGGGTGGAGAAACTGGAAGGGGCATTTTTAGAAATGAATGTGATGTCCAAAGAAAAAGGCATCAATAAAAAAAGAAAGAAAGAAAGAAAATGAATGTTTTGTTGTCCTAAGTCAACCTTTGTCTTAGACCAGAAAATTTATTTTTAGGGGCTGAGCCTTCTTCCCAGCAGGCTGCCTCTGCCCTAGACCCTGCCTCTCCTTCTGCCTATAATCCCCACCCTTCCCTTTTCTAGAGATTTCTTGAAATGTCCATGTTGGAAACTTCCATGACCTATACTTACAGAGGGGGGGTTAAAATGGGGTTCTCTTGTGGTTCTCATGGCCAATCCCCAGTGTTTACCTTTGACATTGCAGATCTGAAAGCAATCAGTAATCAGACATGTATGGACAAGTGACCAACCCTTTATAAACTCATAGGCCTTCCCTAGGGGCAGCTAGATGGCACAGTGGATAGAGTATCAGATGTGGAGTCGGGAAGACTTTTCTCCTTGAGTTCAAATCTGGTCTCAGATATTTGCTGGTTGTGTGACCTGGGCAAGTCACTTCATCCTGTTTGTCTCAGTTTCCTCATCTGTAAAATGAACTGGAGAAGGAAATGGCAAACGATCCCAGTATCTTTGCCAAAGAAAACCCCAAATGGGGTCACGAAGAGTCCTTCTTTGCCTTCCCCAAGCTATCCTGGTTCAGAGGTGAATGACAACTAAGGAGAGTGGGATGACTTTGGTAACACCTGGGTATTACCTACAGGGAGGCTTCCTGATTGACCATCCTTGACTGACCCTTCAAGGTCCCATCAATCCTTAAAATGAGAGAATTATTCATATTCTGTTTGGATGGAATCACGTCCTACTTGTGATACATGCAAGCAGTGTGACCCTTCTCGGGGCCCCAGTATCCTCATCATAAAGTGAGAGGGTTGGATTCCATGACTTTTAAGGTTCCATCTAGCTCTGAATCTGCTCCTGCCTAACTCACAGGATTATTGTTTTTTTGAAAAGTACATTTAAATAATATAGGGATGTGTACTCATTACTATTAAAGTTATTAAACTCTTTCTCATAGAAGAGTTTTCAAAGTAAATTTCAATTCCATTGGTATTGTCACAAATTCCCAATTTGTGGAACCTGAGATTTCCACTTTCCATATCTGGGCTGGCTAATGTCTTCAATAAAATATTTCAGTTGTTGTTTTTTTTCCCTCCATCCAGACAGGAAGTAGCTTTTGCCAAGCAGCTGGGATGCCAAATGTGGATGAAAAATGGATGGATAAGGAAGAAAATCCTTTCTCTGGGGGGCTGGGTTGAGCTGCCATGAAGGCGGCACCAGAAAACTGGCAGGCAGGCATCGAACAGTAACCACTGTGATTTTTCACAGGAATGATCTGTACGGGCAGGAGTCTCGTTCCCAAGTTTTTGCCCCAGTGACTAGTCTTCTAACATATTGTTTCTGAGAGGGTTTCTATTGGATTCAGAATATGGACCTTCTTCCCCACCCACATTGATTATAAAAACTAGAACAATATGTGAATCATTCCTTGTGACATTGAGGGGAAAGCCAGTGTAGTAGAGGAGAAAGAGTTTTTGACTCCAGAGGGGGAACTGGACTCAAATCTCATGTCTCTCCCTTACTACCTGTATGACCTTAGGTAAGTCATTTACCTCCTTGGGCCTCAGTTTCCTCATCTGTAAAATGATAGGGTTAGACTAAATAATCTCTGAGACCCCTTCCAGCTCTAGGAGCTAATACAACAACTGTTGTAGTTCATTCCCCTTTGGTATTGACTAATTACATGAAAGGCTCAGGGGTTGCCAAGTGGCTGAGTCCTTGGAACACGTGCAATACGCTCTTCTTTCTATCAGCCCACTTGGAGGTTTGGTGACCTTGCTTCTGGAAAAGCATGATGGAGGGACCTTTCTCTTTCCTCTTCAGATAGGGTCTCTTTGACTATCTTTTAACGGACTGTTGGGCCTGATTATTGTGAGCATACAAAAGCTTGGATGAAAGCTGGATGAAAGCTCTTTCTGTTTCTTGGTGGCTTTTGAATGAAGAGGAATATGAGCCTCAGGATGAGGGAGGATGTGGTAAGCGGTGGCCTCTCCTCCCAGCCACCATGTGGCTGTAAACATTTGATGCCATTTTTCTGTCTCTGTTTTGTATCTTCTTTCCAGGTCCTGGGTGGAATATGAGAGACAGAATGGGCCAGATTGCTGTTTGTCCTGAGAACCCAGACAATGACCAAGTGAGGTTTGGGCTGGGAGCTATTGTTGGCCAATCAATGAGAGCGATTTGCTTTTAAGTCATGGTTCTTAAAAAAGAAATCGAGCCCATAAACCCCAGGATATCTAGCAAGGTTTCAGCAATCGAAATTGATGTTCCTTTGGGCAGAGCACCTGTAGTAAGGGTATGATTCCTTTATGTGGACAGAGAGAAAGAAGGAGGGAGGGGGGGAGGAAGAAGTGTTGACCAAATGGAACTGGCCAGTTGGGTCCCCAGTGGGGTAGCTACTACTACTCACAGACTGTTGTTTCTCCTTTGTTCTCAAAGAGGACCAATGACATCAGGAGGGAGATGTCTTGACTTGCAAGTGGACTGGATTTAAGTGAGGCAGAGCTGCGCAAGGTCATCAGTCTCACTCTGTCCTCCAGAGTCATCAGAGTCCGGTGGCAAGACATAGGTCAAGAAGACTGGCAATGACCCAGGTGCAGTGGGAGACCTTGGCCTTTTTAAGGCAAGTTCTTTCCTAAATCTCAGTTTGTCTGAAGCAATGCTCATTCAGTAATTAAAGGGTAGATAAGAATTGAAGCGAAAGATGGCCTAGTTTGCCTTCACAAAAGAATCAGTCTGGGAGGGGAAGACCCTCGAGTTTCTGGCCAGAGCAGAGACAATTGCTATTTACACTCACTCTGAGCCATCAGAACCCAATGATGAGCAAGTAAGGCTTGGGTAAGGTGCAAGAAGACTGGAAAGGTAGGAAGGGGGAAGATTATGAGGGGCTTTCAATGCCAGAGGACTTCCTGTTTTATCCTGGAGCTAAAGGAAGCTACTGGAGTTTATTGAATGGGAGGGGAATGGAGGTGGGGATGATGTGTTCCTTCTTAGGAAAAAATCTTTGGGAGAATGGATTGGGGTGGGAGGCTTGAGGCAGGTAGACCCACCCGAAATTCTATTGCAATACTCCAGGTGTGAAGTGATGAGGCTCAGTACCTGGGTGGTAGCAACATCAGAGGAGAGAAGGGAGCAAACATTGAGAGATGTTGCAAAGATGACATTGATGTGCCATGGCACCATATTGGTTATGGCAGGTGTGAGAGAGTGAGGAGTGAAGGATGACACTGAGGTTGTGAGTCCGAGGAACTGGGAGGATGGTGGCACCCTCTATAGTTATAGTTTTCCACACGCTTCATATTCAGCATCCACACCCAGGTAACACTCTCTTGGCAGATGGGCTAAACCAGGTTGAGGGTAACTGAAGAGTCTTGAACCCATTGGTAAGTTAGAGGGGTTGTCTACTCCAAGCATGTGAAGACTTCCCCTGGTGGGATAAGAGGGTGAGAACGATTTATTCCAATGGTTGTTAAGGCAACCGAAGCAGGCACTGTGGAGCATTCCAGCTTGGTCAGATATTACAGACACCAACGTCATCCAGTGCATTCTGGGCTATGCCAGTTGTCCTGACTTTTGTCTTGCCACTAAACTTTGATGACGCTGGAAGAGGGAGTGAGGCTGACGACTGTGCAGCTCTGCCTCACTTAAATGCAGGTCATGCACCAGTCATCACCCTGTCATGGGTCCTCTTTGAAATGAAGGACAGAGAACAGCAACTACAACAGTTTTCCACTTGCTTATGGTGAATCTCTAGACATTTACTTCCTTCCATCCCCTAGCACCTAGATGATGGGACCTGCAATCACATGGTTGAAGTTTGGATTCAGTCAAAGGGCCACACCTGAGGACCTAGAGGGTCACCTGTGGCCTCAAGCCCGCAGGATCCCCACCTCTGATCTAGTCAAACTGACCTTACTGTTGTTCACATACAACTGACTCTCTCCCATGCCTGGAATTCACTTCCTTCTCACCTCTACCTCTTAGAATTCCCAACTTCCTTCAAAACTCAGCTCAATTCTTCCTTTTCCAAGAAATCCATTGGGTTATGAAGAGTCAGGCACGGTTTGAATGACTGAGCAACAGAACTAGTGGTCCCTGATTCTCTCTCAGCTTTTCCATGCCTCCAGGGGACCACTCCCCAAATTCCATATGTATGCGTTGTCTCCCCCAGAATGGGAACTCTTTAAAGGGAACTACTGTTTTGTTTTGTCCCTAGTGCTTAGCATGTAGTAGGCACTCAATTATGCTCCTTTGCTAGTAGATTGATTGATTTCCGATCTTCTTCCTGGCTTCCTCCAGGGCAACTGGGCTGGGTCAGGCTTTTAACAAATATTTTCTAAAGGACTGGGAGGAGGGATGAAAATAAACAGCTCTGTATGCCAGCAGCTCCCAGAAAGACCCCACAAAGATCCATGTTCTTAATACAAAAGGTAATGTAACAATTTAAAAACAAACACACCCAATAATATATATTCAATTGAGTTCTGTTCTTTCAGAAGGCAACATTCTTATTCTAATAATGGAGTTATTATTTTGTATCCCAGGGCATGTCCTGAATTCCACTTTTGGAGTTTATTAAAGACCGATAGTATAACCCATAATATGTTGGCTCCATTATGCTAGCTATGCCATAGGGGGTTATTGATTACATTAAATATACTGAACATTTATTAACCACCCATTATGTGAGAGAACACGTGCAAAAATAAATAAGCTTTGGTTCCAGCCCTCCAGGAACTCCCAGTCTACAAGATTTTAGTATTCGATTACTCAGAGAATCATAGAATTATGTAACTTGTCCCCACCGCTATATATTTTGCTGATTTTAATTCCTGCTTTTCTAATCGGGGCAAATTAAGAGGAAGGCCAGCTTAAATGAGTGTGAAGTTTGAGTTCTAGAACATTTCCCCCAATAAATGTTCAAAAACATATAGAGGTTAACAGAGGGCAAAGGGAAGTTCCTGTTGGATTTACTATTCTAATAAAGGGAAAAGAGTGTGATGTAATTAGCATATCAGCACTTTGTGTGTCTGCTGTTTTTTCCCTACTTTTGGAGAGTCTTTGGCTCTCTTAGATGCCAGGGCAGTGCTGTTTGTCTTTGCCTGGGGCTTAGTCAAACCTCCTTCTTAGGACATGTCCAGAGGGCAAGTATATTTCTTCCTAGTTAGAACTATAGACTACCCCAGACTCCTCCTCAATAGCTCTTGTGGGAAATTGGGTCCCAAAGAGCCTAGACCCTTGGATTACCAATGGATGAATTAAGAGTAATGGGGATGGAAATCAACCAATAAAGCATCAAGGGTAATATGGGTGAACTGTTCTATCCAGAGATTCCCAAACTTATTTGGCCTTCCTCCCCTTTGTAAAAAAATTACTCAGCCTCCCTCCCCCGCCAGAAATCTACTTTCTTTTACCCTTTAACTTTAAAAAAAAATTTGCTTAATTTAAAAATATATCATTTTTTAAAATGATGCATCTTAAATTTACTAAGTTATTATAAATCTGTGGGTTTTTTTTCCTGCATTGAAATTTTGATGACAGAATATTGCATCATGTAACCTTTTGGTATCATATTGTAAACAAGTCATTACATGGACATATTTCTGCCAATGCATGCTGGACATCCCAACAATGTGAGACATGCTTGCCTGCCAACACTTGCTTGTTAAGACCTGTTGGGAGATTTGACCCCTGATCAATCACAACTTGTATTTTGCGTGTTTATTTGGAAAATAATGCAATCACTATGACTTTAACTCTATTACACAACAGATGAAACATGTATGAAGGGTTTTTCAAAATGTTCTTATCTTCTTTCCTTATTCTTCCACCGCCCCCTTATTTTTATTCAATGCCCCCCAGTTGCCCCTGAGGCTGTTACTGCCCCCCTGGATTGTTCCAG
Source organism: Phascolarctos cinereus (assembly GCF_003287225.1). Classification (NCBI taxonomy): domain Eukaryota; kingdom Metazoa; phylum Chordata; class Mammalia; order Diprotodontia; family Phascolarctidae; genus Phascolarctos; species Phascolarctos cinereus. The sequence goes on along the minus strand of NW_027556098.1, from coordinate 383,825,315 downwards.
AGCCCTCAGAGGGTGGTATCACCCACTTTCGGAACATGTGTTACAGGGTCCTTTCCTTGGAGCATGCACAGATTTTCTAGACTTTGGTCTACCTCAAAGAAACTTGGACAGTGTTGAGTGGAGTAGGAGCTACTTCTGGCCATTCTAAGGGCTTATGCTATGTAATGATGAAGAATTCCCTAACTGGCCGCTGAGCCAGAAGAATTGATGATTCAGGAGATAAATAAAAGCAGATGTAGTGATTACTCTGGCCTCACTCCCCTAGAAAGAATGCTGGTCCCGATGGGGAGGGTCCAAGTTCTCTCTCCTTATAGCATCATCTCTCTTCTCCTACTGGAATGCTGCCAGGCAGGAAGAAGGCACACCAAGAGAACATGTAGTAATGTAATATGCTTTGAATGTTCCCTAGTTCTGGCTACGCAGCCAATTAAAAAGTCCCCTTTTCATCATGTGGTAAGTGGACCAGAACCAGTTACAGAATATCTGTGCATGACCCAAAGACCATGTGGGGATTGCATCAGAGGTACTTGACACATGCCCATAAAAATGAGGTTTGCTGGCCAGTGCCCTGCTACACTCATTTTCAGCTTTATGCTAGCTCAAGGTGAGAGGAGTCCAGTGCTTCACTGTATGAGCTACTGGGCTCCTTGATTTTCCCTTAAAGTCTGGTGGATGGAGGAGCTGTCTCCCACCTGACCTCCACGTGGCTGTTAACCCAGGCCACCGATAGAGAGCCTGTTGGAAAGATAATTAAATGTGGCTATCTGGGAAACAAGAGGTAGTAAGCTGCCTGCCAAACTGAAGGTCTACAGAGCTGTTGTGGTGACTTCTTGCTGTATGCCTGTGGAACCTGGACAGTCTACCAGTGCTAGGTCAGGAAACAGAACTGCTTCTATTTGAATTGTCTCAGGAAGATTCCGAAGATCACCCAGCAAGATAAAGTATCAGACACTGAGGTCCTTTTTCAAGCTGAACTGCCAAGCATTCAAACTCTCACTTCAGAAAGCACAATCTTGATGGGCCGGCCATGTTGTTTGAGCGCCAAAAGAACATTTGCCTAAAAGGCTATTTTACAGAGAATTGTTATCTTATTTGATCCTCACAACAATCCTATTACTATTATTGTCCCCATTTTACAGATAAAGAAGTTGAAGAGAGTGCAATTGACTTGCCTGAGTCACACAGCTAGTAAATGTCTGAGGCTGGATTTGAACTCAGGTCTTCCTGACTCCAGGTCTGATACTCTAACCACTGTGTCACCTAGCTGCAGTTCTTTGTTCTAGGGGCCCTCCCAGCTCTGACTTTCTCTGTTCTAAGGCCCCTCCCCTCCCAGCTCTGACATTCTGTTTACATTCTATATACAAGGCAACCTAACAAATATTTATTAAATGCCTACTTTGTGCAAAGAGCTATACTCATTGCCAAGGCTACAAAACCAAACCTTTAATAGTCTTCTCCCTTAATAAGCTTGCATTCTATAGGGAGTGATGGCATGTGTTTTACCAGCGAGTTAGGTCCTAAGCTGAGCTTTAAAAGAAAGTCAGGATCTCAGAGGCAGAAGTGAGGGGGGTGAGCATTCACTGACTGGGAGGACAGCCTCTGTGAAGGCCCAGAGAAAGATGGGATGTCAGCTTCAGAACAGTAGTGATTCAGGTTTGCTGGGACTTAAAGGGAAGTAATAGGAAGTAAGTCTGGGAAGGTAGATGGGAGCCAGTCTAATCCTACAATCATGGGCTAGTTGATTATAAATTTATTTTTTTATTATTTTTTAGGAAATTGGGGTTAAGTGACTTGCCCAGGGTCACACAGCTAGTAAGTGTCAAGTGTTTGGTCTGAGGCCAGATTTGAACTCAGGTTCTCCTCACTTCATGGCTGGTGCTCTATCCACTGTGCCACCTAGCTGCCCCTTGATTATAAATTTTACAGCTGGAAGGAATTTTAGATGCCTAACCCTTTGATTTTTAATGTAATGGGAGTAGTGGCCAATGAGGACCCAGTTTCAGGAGCATGTATAGAGGGCCCTGGTTCCGGAAGTGAATGATGGTGCAGAATGAAGGGGTGCTACCCCCCCAACTCCAGAACATGAAAAGGTACTCTATGACTGTTTCGTGGGGTCTAGGTGGTGACTTTTAACTGGCCGATGAGCAATAATACTGAGCACGTATACAAAAGGCTTTTGTCCCCTTCCCTAGAGGTTAACAAGGCCTGGACACCTCCCTGGGAGTGCTAGTAAGTTTGCTCAGATGGGTCAAAGGGCTTTGTCACGCACTGTGGGTTGTTTGTACAATAGCAAGCCAATTTGGGATCAGAAGATTTAAGTGAATGGAGAGATCTTTCCAGCCAAGTCCTCGAGGAAGAATAGCTTGGTTGGGGGAGGAGAGAATGAGGCTCAGGTGTCAGCCCCTTCTTTCTCCACCCCTACCCTTTGCCCTTAACCTGAAGAGGACCTTGTGAACTTCAGAGGAGCAGAGGCTTTGAGCTTTTTATTGGTGTCTTTATGGCACCCCCTGGGAGAGCAGTAGCTGGCATCACTGTCAGTGTGAAGATTGACTGGATGCAATGAGAAAAGACATATTCAAGGCTCTACAAGGATCCCAACAGAAAAACTACAACATACCTAAAAGAAATATATTGAGTGCTTCTAGGAGCTATGTGTTACCCTTTTATGCCATAATTACTCTCTAGACTTAAGCCCACTTTCCTCTAGACTCCATATGTACTGGTGGGACAATATGTCACAGAGTTTTTTTGGGGGAAGCAGAGAATGTTTTGTATCAAAAGCTCTTATAGTGTCAACTTAATTAGTACCCCTGAGAGCTAGTTAAATCTGGCTGACTAATCGATATCAACTGACTGTCACTGGTGGTTGTGGTAGGGAAGCACATTGGTGGGGGCTTTTGTGCTATAGCATTAGAAAAATGCTCCCCAGCCCTTCTAAGATACCTTAAGATTCTAGAGGGGATACATAGCTGAACTCTGAGGATCTGGCCTGCCAGTACGAGTCGGGGTTGAAAGAGTAGCTTCAGAGTACATGCTACATACAAATGAAGGAACTGAGGTCTAAAAATGTTAAGTGACTTGTTCAAGGTCACAGAAAGCCAGGAAGAGTTTGTATTTTATATTAGCAGTCAATGGACCCAATGGAGATTTTTGAGCAGAGAAATGGAGTAGTAGACATGCTATAGCAAGACTTTGGTTTTTTTCAGGAGAGTAATACAGACTATAGAGGTTGGGTTAGAAATGGAGAGGATTTGCAAGGAGGGAGACCAGTTAGAAGGCTATCATGGCAGTCCAGGTGAGAGGCAACATAAAGTCGTGGTCATGTGAATGTAGAGAAAGGGACAGAATAGATTAAACGAAGCATGGCAACTAATTGGATACGAGAGGTGAGGGAGAAGGAAGTCTAAGGAATGGCTCCAATGTTGCAAACTTGAGACACGGGGAAGATAGTGGGTGGGGCCCTCAACCGAAAAAGGGAAGTTTGCACAGAGGAGGTTGGGAGGGAGAGATGATGGGCTCTTTTTGAGATGCTCATAGGACGATCATCTCCACCATTCTGGACACTAAAGATTTTAATAAGGTGAGAAGGGAACAAGACTGGCCTATTATATTCCAGACACTGTGCTAAGTGGTTTTTCAAATGCCATTTCACTTGATCCTCACAACTCTGAGAGATAAGGGCTATTCTTCTCTCCTTTTCATAGTTGAGGAAACCAAGGCAAGTAGATCTAAAGTGACTTGCTCAAGGTCACACAGCTGGTAAGTGTCTGAGGCCCTATTTGAACTCAGATCTTCCTGACTCCAGGCCTGGTTCTCTATCCACTGCACCACCTAGCTGCCCCTAGGCCTGGCACATACTTGCTACTTAATGACCAATTGAAAGGGACAGGAGAATGGTGGAGAGATACAGGTAGGAAGGGGACATGTTAGGAAGTCCAGTCATCCTTACTTTGATTCCTGATTAAAATAGCAAAATATTTTATTGTATTTTACTTTTCACAATCAAAATGTATTCTTAAAGGGACAATTAGTAAACATCTACCACTTGCTACCTAAGCAAATTCCCCCCCCCCCCACAACCCCCACCTCTCTAGGCCTTAATTTCTTCTTTCTTTCTTTCTTTCTTTCTTTTCCCCAAATAGTTGCTTTATGAAAAACAAAAATTGTGCAATTTAGATCAAACATACATTTTTCACAAAACGACCTGACCAGCAGAGGCACTTTTCCAATAGAAGTCCACTAGGTAGCCATGGACCCCATTTGCTATTCTCCCAAAGCTGCAGAGACCCCAGGATCCCTTCCCCCATCCCAATTCTTCTGGCTTTGCCCTCTCCCCTCAGTAAAAGTGGTATTAGATTTAAACTCTAGGTTACTAATGGGCCTCAGTTTCTTCATCTGTAAAAGGATAAGGTTGGATAAAACGATCCCTAAGTGTATTACGCTGCCCCAGAAGCCTGGCACACTGATGCTTGTCAGCTTCAGGTACGGATTGGACTAGGAGATAGGAGTTGGACAATGACAGTCTATGCTGAAGCAGGCCTTCAGAGGACAACCCCGGCAGGGTGCATTTTCATCCATTTGTGTGGGAGGGGCTTTTTTCTGGACTGTTAGTTCAGTCCAGCCTGCTCTCTGACAGTGGTGTCTTTGCTGGTACTGCAGTCAGTCACTGGGACTGTGTGACTCCTCCAACGTGGTTCATGTTTCCACTTAAATAGGCTGTACCACGCCTCCCCACAAAGGTTTCTGGACAGGATCATGTTTTCACTCATCAGCGGTCTTTGGCAAACGTGGTGGCCTGCATGGCTTTTCTGGAGTATAAATAGCTTTCCCCTGTCATGGATGGAGCTGAGACAGAGACTGCTCCTACCTTGTGGGACGGGGCTCTATACTCCTGACTGAAACTTTGAGCTGAGGGACCTGAATTTGAATCCTACCTCGTACTCTTTAATCTTTTTTTTTTTAAATTTTGGAGGCAATGGGGGTTAAGTGACTTGCCCAGAGTCACACTGTTCGTTAGTAAGTGTCTGAGGCCGCATTTGAACTCAGGTCCTCCTAACTCCAGAGCCAGTGCTCTAATCACTGCACCTCCCCCTCATACTCTTAATAATGTGTAACCTTATGAAAGTTGCTTAATCACTCAAAGCCTCAGTTTCCTTACCTGAAAAATGAGGATAATCGTGTTTTCACTGCTTGCTTCACAGGGAAGCAAGTCAGGAAGGAAGAAGCTCTTTGTAAACCTTAAAGTATTATAGAAATGTGAAGTATTAGTATTGCCTCCATTTTACAGATGAGGAAACTGAGGCCCACCAAGGTAAAGAGATTTACCCAAGGTCTCATGGCTAGTCAGTAGCAGTGCTAGAACTCATATCTTCTAATCAAGAGCCAGGACTCTTATAACTAATACTCTATTCCATTCAATAAACACTTTTTTTGAACTGCTTGTGATGTGCAAGGCTCCATGCTGGGGGCTGGGGGTAGAGCCCTCAAGCAGCTGCCACTCTACTGAAAAAACACAACATAGAAGAAAGGGAAATGCAGGAAAGATAGATAGATAGATAGATAGATAGATAGATAGATAGATAGATAGATAGATAGATAGATAGATGGATGGATGGATGCGTGGATGGATGGATGCATAGATAGATAGAAAGATAGGTAGATGGATGGATAGCTAGAAAGATATATAGAGACAGAAACAAAGATAGAGATAGAGACAGAGCTAGAGAAAGAGATAGAGATCACAATGGAAATACAGAGACAGAGATAAAGACAGAGAGAGATAGAGATAGAGGCAGAGAGAGACAGGCAGAGAGACAATGACAAAGATAGTGATAGAACTAGAGACAGAGAGAGATAGAGACAAAGACAGAGAAATAGAGATATGTAGCACCCCTCTGTGTTTGCTCCTCCAATTGACACTAGTACTTGTAGGTTGAAGTGGCTCCTACTACTCTCGGAGTTCTAGGGCTAACCCTGTGAGTACATGGCTCTGTTCCTAACACTAGCACATGAGCCCCCACTGGTGTGCTGTCCCTTAACAATCAGCTAGTACATTTAGTTCTTTAGCAAAGATATTTACTCAAATGTCAAAAACAGCTGCAAAGCATTTCCCCCCCAAAGTTGGAGCATACTCTCCCACAAATACACAGAGAGTTCATGAGGAGGAAGAGTGGGCATAAGCTTAAAGTACAGTGGTAGTAGGGTACCCTTGTTGTCAAAACAACTCACAACTCCAATAACAATGGCCTTGATGCCATTTCTTTCTTGGGAGGGTTCTAAAAAAAAAAAGTACTATGGGGTATAACTTCAGAGCTAGATGAAGAGCTTCATGGTTCAGCTGGACCTGCTCCTAAGAGGGCGTGGCATCTCAGCCAGACAGGTTAATCTGGTGTCAGGTGGGGTCCAGCAGGGCACTCAGCTGTGGAGCCGGCTCCTCACCAAGCTCAGCTCTCGCTGGGATGCTACAGGTCACTCTGCTACCAGGCAGCCGCTGCCAGATCAGGCCAGGTAATAGTATTCCACTCCTCTAGGCTGCATTGTGTTCTTTTAGAATGGGCACCAGCCCTTTGTCTAATGTCAGCAGAATCCTCTTTTCCTTGGCTTCAGCAGTTCAGCTATGAGGTTTGTAACTTCTGGGCAAGAAATGGGAAAGATCAAGTGAACCTGTCTTGTTGGATAATTCTTCCTGTTTCGGGCGTGGTTTTCCTCAGTTTTGGACTCCACTTTCACTTTCAGTGACCAATTAAGTCCCATTTCCCAGATTCTTATTGGGGCTTTTGCAGATGAATGTCTGGGGACAAAAGTGTGAAGGCAGCTGGTGCCCGGAGGCATCTTCATTGTCTCACCGGCTTTTTCACTGGTGAAACTATTCAAAACCCAGACTCTTTCTAAGATGCAGAATGCTTCCTTCACCTATACATTTCAATATCTATGTTTTTGCTCTTAAGATCTTCAGCTTTGTTGAAGCTAAAAGTATATAATATATGTGGATAAATATATATTTGTGCACATGTGTGTTTGTAATGCATATACACACATGTAACATATGTGTACGCACAAACACACAAATGTAGACATATGCACACGTTATATGCTATTTAAAAAAATTTGCTAGACCTGTGATTTCATGATGAGCTGTAGGTGAGGAAACTTTCTCCACTAAAGCAGGTTGGCACCTCTGGAACATAGAACCCCAGACAATGCCTGGGAGACATTGACAGATTAAGCCACTTGCCCAGTGTCATACCCCCAGCAAGTGTCTCAAGGCTAACTCTCCTCAAGTCCTCCTCCCTCCAAAGCTACCACTTTATCCACTATCCTAAGCCGGCTTTCATGGAAATAAAATACATACGAGTAAATAAATAGCAATTTGTTACCAGGAAAGCACAATGACTTGGGCTGTCAGTAGATAGACAGATAGATGGATGGATAGATAAAAAGAAAGATGGATATATAAAATAGAAAGATAAATGGATGGATAGATAGAAAGATAAATAAATAAATGGATGGATAGATAGATAAGTAGAAAGATGGAAGGATGAATAGGTAGATAGGTATAGATAGATAGATATGGTAGATAGATAAATGGATGGGTGGCTGCATAGATAGATGAATGGATAGATGATAGATTGGTTGATAGACAATAGATGGATAGATGGACGGATACACAGAACATTTGTTTAGCACATGCTATGTGTCAAGCACTGTTTATCTCTGGGGATAGAAATAGAAACAAAAAGAAAGACAGTTCTTGCCTTCAAGGAGGTTACCTTCTAGTGGAGGGAGACAGTACAAAAAAGGATAGTTAAAAAGGGGGCAGCAGAGAAACAGGAAAGATCGAGAGGTGGTCTGGGGCACCATAGGCTGGTCTAGTCTTGATGCTTCCTGAAATGGAGGTTCAAGGAGGAACTCACCAATCAGAAGAGGAGGCTGAGTGGTCACTCCATTTCCTTCTGGGTGGACTTTAAACTCTCTCTTTAAGAAACATGGCATCAGATTCAGAGTCAAGAGACACAGCCAGCTGTGCCACCACTTACTTGCCATGTGACCTTAAGCAAGTCCCTTCATTTCTCTGAGCCTCAGTTTCCTCTTCTGCAAAAAAGGCTCACAGATCTAGGGCTGGAAGGGATTTCAGAGACCATCTCCCCCATTTTACAGATGAGAAGCCCAGGACTCAGGGAAGCTATGAGCTTCCAAAGGTCAAGCAAATAGCAAGCATCAGAGGTGGGATTTGAACCTAGCTCCTCTGTCTCTGGCGGCAGCTAGTTGGCTCAGTGGATAGAGCCCTGGCCCTGGAGTTAGGAAAACCTGAGTTCAAATCTGCCCTCAGAAGCTTACTAGCTGTGCGACCCTGGGCAAGTCACTTAACCCTGTTTACCTTAAGCCACTGGAGAGGGAAATGGCAAACCATTCAAGTATCTTTGCTAAGGACAGTATTGGCATGCTATGGTCCACAGAGTCAGGAAGCTGAACACAACAACTTCTGTCTCCAGAACAAGTGACATTCCAAATTGGACGTCTCAGAGACATCTCCAGCTCAGCACATCTAAAATAGATCTGTATGGGGATCCAGCAAAGGGGACAGAGAAGGAGAGGTCACGTGGGTAGGAGAAGAATCAAGAAGGGGGGGTATCCTGAAAGTCTAGTGAGAAGAGGGTATCAAGGAAAAGAGAGTGATCAGCAGTGTCAAAGACTGCAGAGAAGTCAAGGAAGATGAGGATTTGACCACTAAGGGCCATTAGTAACTTTGGAGAGAGAAGTATTAGTGGAATGATAAGGTAGGAAGCCAGATTATAAGGGGTTAAGAAGAGAGTGAGAGGAGGCACCTGTTGTAGATGGCCTTTTTGGAGAGTTTAGCTACGAAGGGGAGAAAAGATACAGGACAATACTTAGCAGGATGGAAGGAGCAAGTGAAGGTTTGTTTTCCTTAGGATAGGGGAGACATGGGCATGTTTGTAGGCTGTAGGAGAAGGAGCCAGTAGCCAGTGAGAGACTGAAAATAAATGAGAAGAGTTGGGAATCACAGAAAGATCTATCTGTGGGATCACTTGAACAAGCAGAGGGGTTAGCCTTGGTAAGCAGCAGGGCCACCTCATCATGTGAGACAGGAGTGAAGGAGGAGATAGTGGCAGAATGCATCTGAGTGATGGGAGATGAGGAAGAGGGGAGAAGAGGGAGTTCATGGTGGATGGCCTCAATATTTTTCTATAAAATACAAGGTAAAGTTCTCAGCTGAGAGAGTAGGAGGTGGAGGAGTCATCAGTGGACTTTTGAAAAGGGGATGAAAAGGTTTGGAAGAACTGATGTGGAGAGGGGATAAGGGAGCTATGGTAGGATTGCCTAGCAGCAGTGAGGGCCCAGTTGAAGTTGTAACATAAATTTGTAGTAGACACAGTCAGAACAGTTGTGTGATTTTCTCCACTTTCCTTCAGCAGCGTGTGTGTAGGAGCAAAGAGAGTGAATACACCTCCTCCTCGCCTTCCCCACCCAGAGTCCCTTCAAATCTCAGCTAATGTACCACCTTCCACAGAAAGCCTTCCTGTATCTCCCCTTCCTTCCTCTCAGTAGGTAGCTTGTTGGGCTTAGAATCAGGATGACCCGAGTTCAAACGCTATTGAAACAGCTTACTAGCTGTGGCCCAAGGCAAGTAATTTAACCTCTCAGCTTCCCTTCCCCCATCTGTAAAATGAAGATAATAGTAACACTTGCCTTGTGGGGCTGGCTGGTGTGAGACTGTAATGAGATGAAAAAATGGAAGCTACTTTGCAAACTTGAACATGCCATGTAAATGCTAGCTATGATTATTATTGAAATGATCTTGTATGTATTTTATATGTCTATACCGTCTCCTCAGGCTGGATTGTAAACTCCTTGAGGGCAGGCACTGGTTCATTTTTGTTATATGCTCAGCACCTAGCACTTTGTCAGTTGCACAGCAGGAGATGAATCAATATTTGTTGATTCAGGTGGCAGGTGGATACTGCCCCAGGCCTGGAGTCAGGAAGACTCGAGTTCAAATCTGTTCTCAGACACTTACTAGCTTTGTGACCCTGGGCAAGTCATTTCACCCTGTTTGCCTCAGTTTCCTCATCTGTAAAATGAGCTGGAGAAGGAAATGACAAACCACTCTAGTATCTTTGCCAGGAAAACCCCAAAAAGGTGTCATGGTGAGTCAGACATGACTGAAAAATGACTAAACCCCTGCTTCCTGTCAAAATTCAGGAAACACCTCAGGCCTCTATATGAAAAGGCCTGTACTCATCAAAGCCTCACAAGAAATGGATCGCGTAGGGGCAACTAGGTGGCACAGAGGATAGAGCTCCAGTCTTGAAGTCAGGAGGACCTGAGTTCAAATCTGGTCTCAGACACCTGACACTCACTAGCTGTGTGACCCTGGGCAAGTCACTTAACCCCAACTGCCTAGCAAAAAGAAAAAAAGAAAAGAAATGGATTGCATCTCCAATGACACAGGTCATTAACTGCCCACATGTCCCCAGCCTCCCAGAAGTTCAATACAGAGTTGTCTGCCTTCTGGAGTCCGCTTTGCTGTCTGCTTGGCATTAGGTCCTAGGACGCTGATGGAGCGCTCAGACGTCCATCCGTCACCCCTTGCCTTTGTCAGCTGGAGTCGCAGAGGAATCAAGGCTCACTCTTGCCTTCCAGAAGCTTACCCTCTCAAGATGAACATAGATAAGTAGGATGCAAAGGGAGAGAATGATGGGGGTAAAGAAGTCTGAGGAAGTTGAACAGGTGTTAGCAGCAAAAAGTCTTACCACAAATTCCACAAAGTCATTGTGTGAACCAGGAAGAAACTTTATTAACGACTGGGAAGGCCAGGCATCCCACATGTGGGAGCACACATGTGTCAAACAGATACAGATCCTTTTTATTCCCTGTTCCCCATTCTAATTTCCTTCCCCTGTTTCCCCATTGTCTGGGTACTATAGAGGTTACAGCCTGTCTGAAGCACCTAATTTCCCCATGTGAGTCTCCGCCCCTAGTTACATCTCCCACTCCCCACAATTCAGGGACCTAGGCCTGTATGCACTTTTGCCTTTATTTGGGAACACCCCTTTTGATGTTAGTCTATACCTAACCTCAGAACTAGTTTTCAGCCGGTTAGTCTATCCACCCACCAGTAGTGTTTACTTACTCTAATTTATAGCTTCCTTTATTCAACTTTCACCTAACCCTAAGACTGACTTCTGTGGAAATGAAAACTAGCTATTTTTCACATTCCCTCCTTTTTTTTCATCCACAATTTTTATTTCCACATCCTCCTCAAATTTGGTTCTTATACTATGCAGGTATTTGGTAGTGGTGGTTTCTATTAACCTCTGCACTAGTCCTCGTACACAGGGTATTATACAACATCCACCCGCTGTTAACAACCCCAGACATTATTAAAATTAGATACTGCCATTCCTTTCCATTTCCCAAACCATGATTCTAATCATCCAGTCAATGAATTACCTGTCCCAGAGTTCTCTGCCAATTCTTCAGCTAAAGTGGTTAGACCTTGCAATGCCTTAGTAGTGGTTCCATTTGGGGCTGTGTTGTTGGGCAAGACTTCATCAAGGGGTTTTGGGGACTTTTAACAATATGAAAGAAGGGAGGGAGAAATTGATCTACGCATTGACAGATCAAATGGGGGCAGTCCCCTTAGTAAGTACAGGTATGGACACCCGAAAGTAACAATAAATTGTCCATTTAAGGCTTTAGAAGTCTCCTTTCATACATCTGTCTGGTGTTCTGGACATCACCCGGTGAAGTTTTCTGGTCTAAGTGCTGTTCAAGCAGTGTCCAGTAGACTGTCTTCTTGTACAGATCCTCTTTCTTGTGTCCACTCTCCTACAAGATTGATCTTAACACAATTTTAAATTACCTTGCCAATAGCCAGGTCAAATAATGAAAGTTAACTCAACTCTAATGTCTCCATTACTATAAGATCAAAACTGGAACCTTGGCCAATTGTCATGTTTAAGAAACTCAAATTAGAAAAGTTAGAACCTAGTTTTATGCTTTGCATTAATTCTTTTTTTTTTTTTTTGGCTAGGCAATGAGGTTAAGTGACAGAGCTAGTAAGTGCTACATGTCTGAGGCTGGAATTGAACTCAGGTCCTCCTAAATCCAGGGCCGGCACTGTATCCACTGCGCCACCTTGCTGCCCCTTTGCATTAATTCTAGTTTTATACCTTGCATTAATTGTGGGTTTTTTTTTTTTTTATATTTTGCATTAATTCATTATTTATTCTTACTCATATTCCCCCATCAGGAGGATGAGATTCCACTAAGGAATTAATAACAGACTCCAATACATACATAAATACATTGAGTAATCAATTTAAAAAGAATTCCAACTTCTGGCCATGTACAAATAAATAACCCTTAATTAAAGTGGATGCTTCTTTTAAGACATTTACAAGATAGGCCACAAGCCATTCTTCTTTTATCATTAACTAATTGTAAGAAACTGAGACAACTTTGATATTAACTAAGTAACAGAATAATATCTTGGTTTCACAAGCCCTTGGCCTAATTATCCCCATTAAAGGACCCTGACTTATACAAGCATATACTAGTAACAAATGTCAAGGTTTGAATACTTAATTCTAAAATTCTAGGCCAAATAGCTCAATCTTATACTTGTATCTTATTATAATAACCTCAGATGTTCCCACATCAATCTATTATTTAATAGATTTGATATGGTGCTCATAAAACTTATGATTATAGAAATTTGCCATGAAAGAATAGGGACAGAACTAAGGTAAGGGAACAATGCTTCCCTAATTTTATGTCAATTCCAAGCAGGAATTATAATGGCCAACTGCACTGAGCCAGGCTTAAAGTCTGCCAGGTGTCATAGTGGGGAAATTGAGTCAGGAGAATCCTACCTCAGCCCATGCTGACCTTCCCTGAGAACACCCTCTTGCAGCTCATAGATGCAGCTCACAAACCTCTCACAGGTTGCTGACATCAAGGGTCAGTAGCTCAATCAGTTCCTTGATAACCATACCTGGAATTAGATTCAGAATAATTGTTCATTCATAGCCCCTAAGATTTTGAATAGCAAATTCCCATCATCAGGGTTTCAGGTGTGACTATAATCTCACATTAGTTAGGGAACATCTCTAAAGTGAGCCGTAAGTAGTTTACATGCATTCTTACACATGTTCCAGTTCCTGATTAAATAACATCCTGAGTAAAATCAAATTTCAATTAAGATTATAAATTGCTACTGTAATAGATTTGCATCTCTGTTTCTCAAGCTTTTTTATCCTTAATCTGAAAGAATGAGACACTTTCAGGGATTGAATCTTATACATGTGAGAAGTTCAAACACTAATTCTAACCCTTGCTAGGCCATGGGATGAATTCAGATCAAAACAGCAAGATCTTCCCCACTTACAACTCATTACAGTAATTGCTTTAGTATTAATACCTCTGACACTGCTTCCATCGAGCTGCTGATTCTGACTCTGTTTCTCAGAAAGCACTCATTAAGACCAGTCTAAGGACACAGCAAACCTAGGAAATACACACCTAGGAAAACAAACTCGAAATTCATAATAGGTTTGGACATAATTGTCATCAAAATCAAATTATTACTTGCAACAAAATTAGCTTGCAAATGGAAATTTAGTAGGCCTTCTAAAAATCACACAAAAGATTTAGCAAAACATTTCTTCATAAAAATATTTCTCTTTCTTAAAAACAGCTTACAATTTATCCTGTCATTATAACAAACTAAATTAATTACAAGAAGATTTTATACAGCCCTTTCTTTGCACAATTACCAAGTTTCCTTTCACAAAAATACTTTTACAAATACTTGATTTAAACAATAATTCCAAATAGTTTAGTTAACAATCTTAATTTTCATAAATGAGAACCAAATAATTTTAGCTGAAACTTCCCTTTGAATATAGACAAAACTTGTAAATTCATGTTTCTTAAATTACAGTACTTCAAAATGTTACAACACATGGTCAGATAGAATGACCTAACAGCTTCTTAACACATGCCTTTTTCTCTTTCTCTGACAGTACAATTCTTTTTTTTTTTTAAGGCAGTTGGGATTAAGTGACTTGCCCAGGATCACACAGCTAGTAAGTGTCAAGTGTTTGGTCTGAGGCCGGATTTGAACTCAGGTCCTCCTGACTTCAGGGCCGGTGCTCTATCCACTGTGCCACCTCGCTGCCCCTAATACAATTCTTAATCTAATAACATTTAGATTATAAGAGAAATTGCTTTTCTAACATAATAGGTGATAGAATTGTTTATCAAATTGCACAATTTAGGAATGTAGTGATTCCCTACACATTATAATGTATTTTGGAACTTGAAACAGCTCATTATCAATATAAGATTTTTTTTCTAATTCTGTAACAATGCGATTTCTATTCCATTCAATCAAATTAACCCCAAAGTTGCTGTTGCCCCCACAATCACTCGTGTTGTAAGGCAGCTAGTGATTGTGTAGAAACAAACAATATTCTTTTAGAGTCAATTTTTAAGCATTTCCAGAAGAGAAATGGATGAAAAAGGACATATCCTTGCCTGCTGAGATCGGAACTTTTAGCTTCATTTAAACCTAATGGTCTAAACATTTCTATAATTATGGCTTTCATGAAGATTACCTGTAGGCAATTAGCAAGCATAGGCTATAAAAGTACGATCTTTCTAGCTTTAACTTTTCTTCCGTAATTCAACTGAAGGGGCATGAGTCCAAGTTGAGATCTTTGCTCCTCACCCAAAAAGAAAAAGAAAAAATTTGTCCTATCAACTGGTGTTTCCTTATTGCCTACGCCTAATCTCCCAGTTCTTTGTTGTCCTAATAGAGTCTATTGACCTGGAGGGATGCCCTCAATTACTTCCCGTCTTTGATCCCACCTAGATCCCATTTTACCTCCTAGTCACTCCCCATCAAGACTCTCCCAGAACCCTCCCCCAGTCAACTCATCTTACTCTGTAACCTGATGTAACCAGAGTCCCTTCCCCCTATTCTGAGTCTGAAACAAAAGAATTGCCCCTGCGTCACCCCTATCCTATATTCCACCTCTCCTTCCACTTTCAACCTGTGCCCTCATGCCCTGTCCTCTTTATCCTATGTCATAAAATCCTTCCTTGACCCGTCTCTAATCTTTAACCTCCATAAAAACCTCCAAAACTACATCATCCTTTTGGAACTTCTATATAAACATAATTCCCCCAAAGTTTTTACAATCCAAGAGAATTTTAGAAATACAATTTAGAAATGCAAATAATAAACTTCAGATGACTTCAATTGCATTTTCAGGTTATCACATGTAGAAATTATTAATCTTATTACTTTTGGTACTTTTAACAATTTCATTAAATTAGAGAGATAATAATAATGTCATGTCTAGCATATGCCAGTCATTTTACAATCATGTGATCCTTAAAATATCCCACTATTATTCCCTTTACAGAACAGTAAACTGAGGAAGACAAACTTAAATCAAATCAAATCTGGATTTATAATCACTAATGATAAACATTTAAGAACATTTTTGTTTTTAAATCCAATACTCTTGGCCCTTTAAAAGGAAATATTCTCCACAAATTCATATATTCCCTTAAAAGACACGTGGCAACAATTCCTGGCTCTGAACAACTTACTTTCTTAAGAGAGCTTCAGGCTGATGCAAAGCACCTTAAATTCACTTGTAATCACTCAGGTTACCTAAGAGAACTCAGACAATCCCAGAAACCCATATGAATGCAGACAGGGTATGGTCAGTTTCCCCAGGAAGAAAACCTCTAGAGTTCCAACAATTAATTGAACAGCACAGGAAAATATTTTAAGAGTTCATATAACAATCTCAAATCGTAATAACTGATACCTTTACCATAGCCAAAATTTATGCAAAGTCAGATTTAATAAGACCTTTCTACAAGTTTATTCTGAAAGGTGGATGGTCTTCTAACTCTTTGTAACTTCACTGGTTTTCAAATCAAGCTACAAAATTTTCATTTCCAATTTTTCTACCCAAAACAAAATGAAACTTCCTTACCTTCTCAACATGTTTAAGCCATCTGAAGCTGGAATAAAGGCACCCAGAACAACCAACCAATGATGGGGAACTTAGAGCACATGGGCCTGCCATGGAACACCCCATCCCCATCCACTCTTAAGCCATTTTTTCTACCGTCATATTTTCACTCAAAACTTTTATTCCTCTTTCCTAATCTTTCAAACCCTTTACTCAGACTACCTCCACCTTCCTTCATGTTACAAATTAAAAAGATTGTACTCATCCTACTTTCAGTCCTGTTTCTCTTCATCTTGTTAGAATCTGGAGGAAGTTAACGCCTAACAATTCACAAATCAAGAGAGCTATATTTTCCCTATACTCTTCAGGATCAGCTTTTATAATGTTAATGCTTGAAAGACAGGAAACCTCCTATCTTTGCACTCCAAACACACTGCAGTGATATCAGATGCTTTGTCAGGAGGGGTGCAAAAACATTTTTCTAGATTTAATTTTAACATAAAGTACAAACTCTAGCTTTATCTGATTACCCTGAATTTAAACCCTTTAGTTTTTCCCTCTGTCAGCCCTTGCTCTATATCCTTATCAGTAAAGGCTACTTAATGCTCTGATTTCACCTTCCACTAACTTCTGAGAGAATCTCTTCCTGCTTTCTCATGACTCATTATCTAACTTTATTCTGGAATCCCAACTTGGCCAGTGTTGGGCCCCGCAAAAATCTTAATCTCCCACTGAAAGCCTAAGGTAGGAGTTCTTCCCCAGTGTTCTCTCTAATTACAGGCCTCAGAAGTTTTTTTGGCTGCATTTTAAAACTTTCACCCCAAACATGAAACATTTTACAAACACAAACAGAGGTAGAAGCAGCTTGACAAGACCAAGTGTGCGCAAATCTAATTTTCTTGTTGGCTTTTTAGGCTTAGTTTGTTTTTAAGATAAAGTAACTTTGACTGGTCAAAAGAACTCCATCATAGCCAACATAAATTGGGCCTATCCTTATTTCACTGACACCAGTGCTGATCCTTTTCTTATCCTTCTGTTTATCATCCTCCCAAAGGAACTATTTGGAGGAATGTTCACAAGGGTCCCATTATTTCCCCCTGGTTTCCCTGGCACCTTTGAACTTTCATTTCCAATCTTACTCATTTGTCCAAGTCTCAGGACTTCCAGTAAGATTTTTCCCAGCCACCAAGGTAATAATTAAATAGTCCTCTTTTTCCTACCTTGGTCTGTGCACAGAGTTACCTGGTTGCCCCATGCCTATTTTCCCTTTTCCCTTTTTGTTCCTGGTTCAGCCATGGCCTCACTCACTAACTTGGGCCTAGTATCTTGAACAGTCCATGAGCTGGGATCCCCACTAAGAATGCGTGGGACCGTTGAAATCAATGGGACACATCTTCCCATTCATTCTGATGTGGTCGCCCCTTACTCAGTAGGTTTATGGATTCCGGATGATCCCCCATCTGTGAGCAGCAAAAAGTCTTACCATGAATTCTGTGAAGCCATTGTTTGAACCAGGATGAAACTTTATTAACTATTGGGAAGGCCAGGCATCTCACATGTGGGAGCACATGTGTGTCAAACAGATACACACCTTTTTATTCCCTATTCCTGATTCAAATTTCCCACCCCTGTTTCCCCATTGGCTGAGTGTTATAGAGGTTACAGCTTATCTGAAGCACCTAATTTCTCCATGTGAGTCTCTGCCCCTAATTACATCTCCCACTCCCCACAATTTGGGGACCCAGGCCTGCATCTATTTTTGCCTTTTTGGGAAGCACTCCTTTTGATGTTAATCTATACCTAACCTCAGAACTGGTTTTCAGCAGGTTAGTCTATTCACCCACCAATTGTGTTTTCTTATTCTAATTTATAGCTTCCTTTTTTCAACTTCCACCTAACCCTTAGACTGACTTTTAAAATTTTTTTAAATTTTTAACTTAAAAAATTTTTTTTTAGATTGACTTTTGTGGAAATGAAAACTAGCTATTTCTCACAGAAGGAAGAAATCTCTGTTAGCTGAAGGAATTGGGGAAGAATTCATACATCCAAGGTGCATTCTGAGCTAGATCCTAATGAAAGAGGATTTCAAAAGGTAGAGAGAAATAGGAAAGGAGTGCATTAAAAGCATGGTGGCTGACTGGAATGAATTTTGCAGACAGACAGAAGGAGATAGAGCTAGATCAAGGCTCAGAGAATCATCCAGTTAAGCTGGTCTCTTCCATTGCTAATATTCTGTGAAGGACCAGAAGACTATTACTATAAAGGCTTGTGCTTAAGGAGAAACCAAGCCAGCTTTTAACTGATCAGATTGGAGGGATTTCCCATGCCATCCACTTCCTCATTACTCTCTTTTCAAGCTCTGGGTGTGTTTGTGTTATGGCTATAGGTGTGTATGTTGGGAAAGAGTTACCGAAGCAAGGCTCTGCTTGTAATTTAAACATTCTGGTTGAGGTGTATAATCTGGGTGACCTTGGGCAGGTCGCAGCCTCCCTGGGCCAAAATTTCTGGATCTATAAAATGAGGGGGTTGGTCTAGAAGGCCTCTGAGATCCTTTCTGGTGCTTGAACTATGATCAGTACAACTTGGTATTGGTACACCTTGGCCCTGAAAGGAAATTGGGGTGTCCATACAGAAAGAGCCTCGTGGGGGAAATTCAAACACATTTTCCTTTGTTTTGGGCACTACACTACCTGGCTTGAATGTAGAGAGGGTGCCAAACTCAGAACAAAAGAGTGATCAGTCTTGACAACGGGAATAGAAACAGGATCTGATTCACACCTTTGCTAGTTGCCCTCTTGGGATTTCTGGGATCTGCTTTTAAAAAATTGGAGAAGAGGTTTCTTAGTCAGTTTTACAAATCCAGGGCTTAACAGGCTCAGAACTAACAGATTAATCCCTGACCCAACTGTAAAGTGGTGGAAAATCCCAGCTCTGGTGACCACCTGGTGATGGGCCTCCTTGCTGATGTCACCAGGTCTATACTACATAGGAAAAACGTCCTTCAGACATATCTTTCCATTGTTTCTTCTCAATAACTCACATCCCCGTAACCTTTTATGGCTCATAAAATGAATTCCTTCTAACAATCCTCCTGAGAGAAAAAGTACAGAGAGGGAGTATGGCCTAGTGGAAAGTGTTTTGGGTTTGGAATCAAGACACACCTGTTCTGTTCTAATTCTATCTGTCACTGTGTGACCCTTAGCAAGGCAATTGACATCCTGGGGCCTCATTTCTCATTTCTGTAAAGCTAATGATGTTGTTTCAGTCAATTACTCACTTCTGACTCTTCCTGACCTGATTTGGGGTTTTCTTGGCAAAGATACTGGAGTGGTTTGCTGTTTTCTTCTCCGGCTCATTTTACAGATGAGGAAATTGAGGCAAGCAAGGTTGAGTGATTTCTTTTTGTCTATTGCACATCACTCCTTTATTATAGTGAATAATCAAAAAAAGGGGTGGGGAACAGGGTTAGTACAGTTATGCTAAAATTGAGGAGGACCCAGGGGGCTGGACATAAGGTGGAAGGTAATGGGATACTGAGACACATTTCAACACGAGCTAGGGACATTTCACTGCCACAGAACAGAGCAGGGGCTATAAACACGCAGAGGGATGCACTCCTCCACCTCTTAGAAATCAAGGAACTCTCCCTCCTCTGACTCAGCTGGAGATCTCTGATGACTACTGTGTGGGACAGTGACCCCAACCCAAATTAAACTCAGAGACTTCTCAAGGTGGAAAGCAAAGGTTACTTTTATTACAATCTCCAGAGATGGCTGTCTGCTCCTCTGATACTCATGGAGAGAGAGAGAGAGACCTCATAACAGGGGCCACCTTACAAAAGTAAATCTCCACCTACCACGCAAACAAGCCTCCACCCACCATGAAATAAGCCTCCACCCACCACTATCCCTTACCCCTTAACTGGGGGTGGGCTTACACTGTAACTGGGAGGTGGGGCTTACATTCCAGGCGAAATTCAAAGACAAGGAAAGAGGCTGGAAGCTCAGGTTGGGGGTGGGGCAGGGCTTATTCCTTCTGTTAAGTGCTTAAAAACAGGGTCTGAGCAGGGGAGGATTTTGAAAGTAGTAATCAAGAATTATTTGACCCTTTGAGGAGCCTTCACTTCTGAGAGTTCATTTCTCACACTACCTTCTGAACTCATTACCTTAATTACACTGAGAAGTCTTCACTGGGACATCCCATTCACTACCAAGTGGGACAGTTTAATTTCAAAAGCCACTAATAACCAGCCTAGAAGGATCTTTTGTGAAAGCAAATGCAATAAGTAAACATTAGGACAACCTCCCAGATCCATTTTTCTTGGATTAGGGAGGAAACACTCAAATAAAACTTTCATGATTCGTTAAATGACTGCCTGAGTTATAGGCAGCTTCCTACAACAGCCCCTGAGAAGACTGCCCTACGGGCAGAACTGGCTCATAGGAATAACTGGACCAACTGCTTCTTCCAACTCTCCACAGTGGTCACTTTATACCATGTCCCCATCCCTGATCCCTAACCAGGTCCTTCCTGAGCCAAACCGCCCAGGAGGCATTCTGACCAATGTGGTTGAGGGGAAGGGCAACAGGAGAGAAAAGAATTGGTTTGAAATAGAGAGGAAGAAATGAGAAAAGGAACCATCAGTCCCCCACCTGCAGCTATGTGTCATGATTCCTAAGGCGATGGTCAGGGTGTGGAGCAGGCGGGGAAAGATGTGGTGGAGATAGTGCGAAGGGAAGGACCTGGCTACTGCTAGCACATGCTGGTAGCCTGCTTTCACTTCTTGGCCTTGCCTTGGACTGCCACAGCCTCCACGGCTTTGTGCACAATCTCCTCGTCCCTGAGGAATTGCACGGGCTTGATGGCTTTCAGAGCCTTGTCCAACTGGTACATGATGGGAATGCCAGTGGGCAGACTCAGCTCCGTATCGCTTCTTCGGACAGACCCTCAAGGTGTTTGACAATCCCCTGAAATCTATCGCCACAGGCTGCAATCAGCACGCACTTTCCTTCTTTGATCCGGGGGCCGATTTCCTCGTTCCAGAAAGGTAGAGCCCAGCGATGGTGTCTTTCAGGCTCTCACAGCTGGTCCTCAGTCAGATCTGCATAGCGGTGGTCCTTGTTGATGTTGCTCTAGACAGTAGTCAGGCTCTAATGGGGTGCTCGGGTGCTTGTGGTTATACTTGGACCCCAATTTCTCCCTAGCCTCAGAAACACTGTCTCTGACAACCACCCCCCAGCCCAAGGACATTGTGCCTAGCAGTCATTCATGCATGGGCCTCAGCACCACCCTTCTCTCTCTCCCTGGTACAGCTACACAGAGCTGGGCTGCTCAGGCCCCAGCCCTCAGATCATGTCTCTGGAAGCCTCCCAATTCCTTAGTAAGTTCCTGTCTTGTGAGAAAGCTTTCCCTTATTGCAGAGCATTCTCTCATCAAGACAGAGGGAGAGGGGTGCCTTGCCCAGCCCAAGAACTCTGCCTCCTGCCAGACTCCAAAGATCCATACCTCTGTCATCTCCCTCCCTGTCCGATATACTCCCTGTACTTTCTCATCCATAGCCCCCAAAGACACCTGCACTTTTAGATTACCTCATCAGTGTCCCTGGCATTCCTTTTCCATGCCCTTTTCCATATAAACCCTAGCTCCATCCTCAGTCTCTCACAGGTTCCTTAAGAATCCTTGCCTGCTGAAAAGCATAACAATAAATCTTTGCCACCTTGACTTAAAGAATGCTTGAGTCTGTGAATTCATTCCAGATGAACCGGCCTGTACTCCGGTCTTTGAGGGGTCTTACTCTCTCAGACCGCAACAGTTCCATTGGAGGTGGTGGGATGTTGTAGGATTGTCACCAGATCTTCACCTGGGCCTCACCATGCTTAGCAGCTGTCTCTGCTTTGTTGAGACCTGGCAGACCTCCATAGTGCCACTCATTGAGGCGCCAAGGCCTCATATCTGGTCAATGGCATCTAGTATTGTTCAATGGATACAAATTGCTCTCTTCTGGACAGAGGTGAAGAAGATATAAAATTCATAGCAGCATCTCGCAGCACTTGGACGCTGTGCTTGGCTTCCTTGTGCTCAGGTCTACAACATACCAGCCACTGAAGGTATGAAGGTTCTCTAGGTTCCAGGCATTCTCTCCATGCTGCATCAGCACCAGCTTGTAGGCGGCCATGGCAGGGTAGAGACCTGGGGCAGTGGGTATTGAGGAAGCTGGCAGACGGGCAAGTACACACTCAATTAAGTGACTTCTTGTCTAGGGTCATACAGATAGTAAGTGTCTGAGGTTGCATCTGAACTCAGTTCTCCTTGATTTTAGAGCTGGCAGTCTATCTGCCGTGCCACCTAGCTGCCCTAAAACTAATGCAGGTTCAGTGCAAATAGTGCAGATTACTTAGTCAGAGGACCCAGGTTTGACTCTTTCCTGTATTTTACAAGTTACTTAGTCTCAGTCTTTTTTCCTCTTCTGAAAAATATGAGGGCTTGGTGCCGTATATGTATGTATGTATGTATGTATATGTATTTTATTTATTTATTTTTTGAGATTCCATTTCCTCATCTCACCCAGGCTGGTTTTACAGTGGCCACTTATGAACTGATCCCTATACTGATCTGTAGAGAAGCTTTGACCTGCTCCGTTTCTGACCTGAGTCCCTTTACCCTTCCTTAGGCTGCCTGGTGGGGCCTGATGAGTGCCTCCTCCTGCAATAATATTGGTGTTAAACTCAGTGCAGACTTGCAATCACCTTAAGCCAGACTGCAAGATCTCAAGCAGTTCAATAGCTTCAAACCTTCCCCCTTCCCCAAAGGAGATTATAAGCAGGGATGTGCTGGTAAATATTTGGCACCAGACTTTCCAGAAGGGAAAGAAACAAACAAACATAAACATGACACACTTTTTGAAAAGATTTCTAGTGTTGATTTTTTCCAATTACATGTAAAAACAGTTTTAGCATTTGTTTTTTAAAATTTTGAGTTCCGAATTCTCTCTCTCCCTCTAGTTTTTCCCCTTCCCTCTCATCAAGAAGGCAAGCAATTTGACATAGGTTGCACACATGCAGTCGTACGAAACGTATTTCCGTATTAGTAATGTTGCGAAAGAAAACACAGACCAAAACCAAAAAATCCCAGGAGAAATAAAGCAAAAAAAGTATGCTTCAATCTGCATTCAGACTCCATCATTCTTTCTCCAGAGGTGGAGAGCATTTTTTTTTGTTATAAATCCTTCAGTATAGCCGTGGATACTATTGCTGAGAATAGCTAAGTCATTTGTAGTTGATCAAAGTACAATATTGCTGTTGTTATACACTGTTCTCCTGGTTCTGCACACTTCACTTTGCATCAGTTCATGTAAGTCTTTTCAGGTGTTTCTGAAAGTAGCCTGCTCGTCATTTCTTATGGCACAATAATGTTTCATTACAATCATATACAAAAATTTGTTCAGCTGTTCCCCAACTGATGGTGTCAAATCTCAGTTTTAAAAAGTCTGTTCTAAGAAAGAGACAAACGAAATTAGGGTGCATGTGGCCATGTTTAATTTTTCTCCGTCTGGCTTGACATGCATTGCATGAGAGTTCAGTCCAAAACTAGGCCCCTCTAAGGGGGCTAGTTCAGAACTGACTAAATTTGGAATTTAGGGGTACAAAGATATATACCTTTTCAACAGGGGCTGATATCAACCCACCATCATTCTCGACCACTACCAGCCTTGGTCCATTTAGGCATAAGAATCTGTCTTCACCCAAGCCTGAGTAGGATAAAATCAATTCAGGATTGGGTCCTGTTTGACCAAGATAAGAAGATTCAATGCAATCTCCTTATCAGTAAAGTCCTTCTGAAGAACTTCAGAGCAGAAGACTGGGGGGTGGAGCTCTGACTCTCCAAGACAGAAAAAAAAATTTTTCATAATGGGCATCCCCTCAATTCCCAATTCTTTGCCACTACAAAAAGAGCTGCTATAAATATGTTTGTAAATAGAGCTCCTTTTTGTTTTTTATTTGATCTCTTTGGTATACAGACCTAGTAGTGGTATTGCTGGGTTAAGGAGTATGCACAGTTTTATAGCCCTTTGGGCATAGTTCCAAATTGCTCTCCAGAATGGTTAGATCAGTTCACTACTCCACGAACAATGCATTAGTGTCCCAATTGTCTCATATCTCTTCCAACATTTGTCATTTTCCTTCCTGCCTTATTAGCCAATTTGATAGATGTAAAGGGTTGCCTCAGAGCTGCTTTAATGTACATTCCTCTAATTAATAGTGATTTAGAGAATTTTTTATATGATTGTAGATAGCTTTGATTTTTTTTTTCATTCGAAACTGCCTGTTCATATCCTTTGACCACTTATCAATTGGGGAATGACTTGTATTCTTATAAATTTGACTCAGTTCTCTACATATTTGAGAAATGAGGCCTTTATCAGAGAAACTTGCTATAAATCCCTCCCTCCTCCAGTTTTCTGCTTTCCTTCTAATCCTGGCTACATTGGTTTTGTTTGTACAAATGCTTCTTAATTTAATGTAATCAAAATCATCCATTTTACATCCTATAATGCTTTTTATCTCTTGTTTAATCATAAACTCTTCCCTTATCTATAGATCTGACAGGTAAACTAGTCCGTGCTCCCCTAATTTGATTATGATATCACCATGTACGCTTTTTCACCTTATCTTGGTAGATGATGTGAGATGTTGGTCTATACCTAGTTTCTGCCACACTGCTCTCCAGTTTTCCCAGCATTTTTTGTTAAATAGTGAATTGTTGTCTCCAAAGCTTGGATCTTTGGGTTCATCAAACATTAGATTATTATGGTCATTTGCTACTGTATATTATATACAGTATACAATATATAATCTATTATGTAGAATATATTCTACTGATCCACCACTCTATTTCTTAGCCAGTATCAGACTGTTTTGATGATTACCACTTTATGAAATAGTTCAAGATCTAGTACAGTTAGACCATCTTTCTTCACATTTTTTCCCCTATCAATTCCCTTGATATTGTTGACCTTTTGTTCTTCCAGATGAATTTTTTTTTAGCTCTATAAAATAATTGTTGGTATTTTGATTGTTATGACATTGGATAAATAAATTAAATTCGGTAGAATTGTCATTTTTATTATATTGGCTCAGCCTACCTATGAACAATTACTATTTTTTCCATTGTTTACATCTAATTTTGTGTGAAAAGTGTTTTGTAATTGTGTTTATATAGTTCCTGGGTTTGTCTTGGCCAGTAGAGCCCTAAGTATTTTATATTGTCTACAGTTATATTAAATGGAATTTCTCTTTCTGTCTCTTACAGCTGAACTTCCTTGGTGATATATAGAAATGCTAATGATTTTTGTGGATTTATTTTGTATACTGCAACTTTGCTAAAGATAATTATTTCAACTAGTTTTTCAGTTGATTCTCTAGGATTCTCCAAGCATACCATCAGATCATCTGTAAAGAGTGATAGTTTTGTTTCTTCATTGCCTATTCTAATTCCTTCAATTTCTTTTTCTTCTTTTATTGCTATAGCTAGAATTTCTATTACAATACTGAATAATAGTGACAGTAATGGGCTTTCTTGCTTCACCCCTGATCTTATTGGGAAAACTAGATTATCACCATTGCAGATAATGCTTGCTAATAGTTTTAGATAGATACTACTTATAATTTTAAGGAAAGCCCATTTGTTCCTATGCTTTCTAGTGTTTTTGATAGTTAGGAGTATTGCATTTTATCAAAAGCTTTTTCTACATCTTGTGAGATAACCATATGATTTCTATTAGGTTTTTTTTTATTGATATGGCAATTATGCTGATAATTTTCTTAGTATTGTACCAGCCCTGCACTCCTGGTATAAATCCCACCTGATCATAGTATATGATCATTATTAGTGATTGCTGTAATCTCATTGCTAATATTTTATTTAAAATTTTTTCATCAATATTCATTAGGGAAATTGGTCTATAATTTTCTTTTTCTATCTTTGTTCTTCCTGGATTAGGTATTAGCACCATATTTGTGTTATAAAAGGAATTTGGTGGGATTCCTTCTTTGCCCATCTTTTCAAATAGTTTGTATAGTATTGGAATTAATTATTCTTTAAATGTTTTATAGAATTTGCTTGTGAATCCATCTGGTCCTGGTGATTTTTTTCTTAGAGAGCTCATTGATGGCTTGTTCAATTTCTTTTTCCAAGATAGGATTATTTAAGTATTCTATTTCCTTTCTGTTAATCTGTGCAACTTACATATTTTTTGTATATATTCATCCATTTCATTTAGATTGTTAGATTTATTGGCATATCATTGGGCAAAATAACTCCTAATAATTGCTTTAATTCCATCTTTATTGGTGGTGGATTCACCCTTTTCATTTTTGGTACTGGCAATTTTGTTTTCTTCCTTTTTAAAAAAATCAAATTAGCCAATTTTTAATCTGTTTTATTGTTTCCCCCCCATAAAACCAGCCCATAGTTTTATTTATTAGTTCAATCATTTTCTTAATTTCAATTTTATTAATCTTTCCTTTAATTTTCAGGATTTCCAACTTTGTCTTTAATTTGGGATTTAAAATTTTTTCTTTTTCTAGTTTTTTTTTTAGTTGCATGCCCAATTCATTGATCTTTTCTTTCTGTATTTTATTGATATAAACATTTAGAGATATGAAATTTCCCCTAAGTATAATTTTGGCTGTGTCTCATAAATTTTGTCATGTTGTCTTATTGTTGTCATTCTCTTTAATGAAATTATTGATTATTTCCGTGGTTTGTTAACCTACTTGTTCTTTAGGATTAAATATTTAGTTTCCAATTATTTTTAATCTATGTTTCCACATCTCTTCACTGAATATAATTTTTATTGCATTATTATCTGAAAAGGATACATTTAATATTTCTGCTTTTCTGCATTTCACTGTGAGGCTTTTATGCCCTAATACATGGTCAATTTTTGTGGAGGTGCCATGTACTGCTGAGAAAAAGGTATATTCCTTTCTATCCCCATTCAATTTTCTCCAGAGTTCTATCATTCCTAACTTTTATAAAATTCTATTCATCTCCTTAACTTTTTTCTTGTATATTTTAAAAGTTAGATTTATCTAGTTCTGAGAGGGGAAATTTGAGGTCCCCAAATAGTATAGTTTTACTGTCTATTTTCTCCTGTAACTCATTTAGCTTTTACTTTAAGAATTAGGATGTTATACTATTTGGTACATACATGTTTAGTATTGATATTGCTTCATTGTTTATGGCACCTTTTAGCAAAATGTAGTTTCCCTGCTTATCTTTTTTAATTAGTTCTATTTTTGCTTTTGTTTTGTCTGAAGTCATGATTGCAACCCCTGCTTTCTTCCTTTTTTTTTTTAACCTTAGTGGAAATATAATAGATTCTACTCCAGTCCCTTTTCTTTACTCTGTGTGTGCCTCTCTGCTTCAACTACATTTCTTATAAACAACATATTGTAGGATTCTGTTTTTAAATCCACTCTGCTATCTGCTTCTATTTTATGACTGAGTTTATCCCATTCACATTCATAGTTATGATTAGTATGTATTTCCCTCCACCTGACTTTTTTCTTCTGTTTTTTTTTCCTCTCTCTTTTTACCTTGCCTCTCCTCAAATATACTTGGCTTCTGACTACCACCTTCCCCAATCTGCCCTCCCTTCCATCACCCCTGCCTGCTTCTCTTATCCCTCTTCCCTCCTACTTCCTGTAGGGTAAGATAGATTTCTACATCATTATGTAGAAATGTATTATGTATATGTTATTCCCTCTTTGATCCAATTCTCATGAGAGTAAGTTTCAAACATTGCTTCCTACCAATGTTCCCTTCTACTGTAAGAGCTTTTTCATCCCTCTTTTGTGTGAGATAATTTACCCCATTCTATCTCTCCCTTCCCCCTTTTCCCAGTGTATCTTTTTTTTCTCACCTCTTAATTTCATTTTTTGAAATACCATCCCATCACAGTTCACTCACACCCATGTCTCTGTCTGTGTATACTCCTTCTAACTGCCCTAATAGTGAGAACCTTCTTAGGAATTACAAGTATCACCTTCCCATGTAGGAATGTTAACAGTTTAACCTTACTGACTCCCTTATGATTTCTCTTTCCTATTTACCTTTTTATGCTTCTTTTGAGTCTTGTATTTGAAAGTCAAAGTTTCTGTTCAGCTCTGGTCTTTTCATCGAGGATGTTTGAAGTCCTCTGTTTTGCTAAAAAGCCATTTTTTTTTCCCCTGAAGGACTATACTCACTTTTTCTGAGTAGGCAATTCTTGGTTGTAGACCTACCTCTTTTGTCCTCTAGAATATCATATTCCAAGTCCTCTGATCACTTAAGGTAGAAGCTGTCAAATCTTGTATTATCCTGACTGTGGCTCAATGATATTTGAATTGTTTCTTTTTGGCTGCTTGTAGTATTTTGTCCTTGATCTGGGAGCTCTGGAATTTGGCTATAACATTCTTATAAGTTTCCATTTTAGATCTGTAAGTTTTCAGTTTTTCCAAGGAGGTATAATCTCAGAAGCAGCGTGGTCACTTTCTCCTGGCCTGTATTCTTATCTGCAAACAACCATAAGCACTCTTTTCTACCCTAGAACTGTTGTCCAACATCCCTGTTCTGCTAGCGTTTCTCCTTATATGGAGACTGTGACCCAGAGCTAAGTATGGGCAATGCAACAGAGTTCTGCTCCCAGTGCCAGCACAGGCTCCCCTATTAACTCCTTCTGGCCAGTTACCCAACCCCTTACGATCTGTGGGCTGAGAGGTTCAGAAGCCTCCATGATTGACTCAGTTGCCCCCAATGCCTGTTCTTTGCTTGCTGGACATGGCCTCTGCTTTCTCGGCCTGCGCTGGACTGCATTCCACTTTTACCCCACTGAGACAGACCTTTCTTGCTGACCTTCTAAGTTTTTTGGGCTAGAAAATTGTTTCCCTCCGGCTTTTGTTTGGTTTTACTGCTCTGAAATTCGTTTCAAGGCATTATTTTAAAGTTGTTTGGAGAGGAATTTGGAGGGGAGCCTGGACAAAGCCTTGCCTTTACTCTGCCATCTTGGCTCCACCAGGACATGCTTTTAAGTTTAATTTTCATTATTAACATTTTCTCTACTATTTTCTTAAGCCTAGACAATCAAGAAAACAATAAATCTGGGCCAGATTTGTAGTGTTTTCCATTTCTGAGGTGTAAAAGATCATAGTGAAAATTTAACAATCAGCTCTCAGCAGGGAAAGAACTGGTTCCAGCACAACCCTGAAGGTGTGCACCACTATGCCCGGGTCTTTTTATTTGTTTATTTTGTTTTTACAATGGACCAAAGAGAATTTGTAATGAAAGCATTTTGTTAAATTCTCTGAAAACAAAGATCAAAATTAATCTGGGCCTTAAATGTCCCTTCCAGCTGTACATCTATGATATTTCTGTGATTTCTTCTTCTGTCTACCTCGTGGGGCTGTTGTGGGCAAGGGGGTTTGTCAGCCTTAAAGCACTACACAAATGTGAATTATAATGCCAATTATTATCACCCCATTTTCCAGAGGAGAAAACTGAGGCTTAAAGAGAGAAGTGAGGTGATGTAAGGCGGGGAGGAGGTCATATAAGTAGCAAGACTCTCCTGTCTCTTGGCTCGGGGCACTTTCTCTGGCTTTCTTCCATTCCTGGCATACTCTACCTCCTTTCTGTGACTACTGACCTCCCTGCCTTCTTTTAAGTCCCAACTAAAGTCCCCCCTTCTACAGGAAGCCTTTCCCAACCTCTCTTAATTCCAGTGTGTTAGAAAAATCTGAAACAAAAATTTACTATAAGAGTAAGTGAAAGAAAGCCTTTATTATGCTTCTCACCACACTCTAGTAGCACGTGCCTCATGGTGCAGCGATAGAACCAACTTTTAAATGGTTAGTAAGATCCACACTCCACCCACCAGGGCTAGGACTGGTCCAGCTCATCTGAGTTACACTTTTCCTGAACCACCCATCCCATGTTCCTCCATGTTTCTCCTTGTCATGTGTCCCAAGTACAAAAATGGAGGCTATCTCCACCCTCAGGGTTTGTCAGTTAATATTCAATAAGCTTATTAAGCAAGCTCAGTGGAGAAAAGCCTTTGCCCTGTTGAGGCCCCATCCTTGACCCTGATGGGTTGCAACCAGTTTAGCTTCCAAGGCTCTTTCTTTTTTTCTTATCTTTTTTTAAAAATTTTTTTAATATAAATTTATTTATTTTTAGCTTTCAACATTCACTCCAACAAGTTTTTGAATTCCAAATTTTACCCCATCTCCCCTCCACCCCAAGATGGCATGCATTCTGAATATCCCTTCCCCTACTCTGTCCTCTCTTCTATCTCTCTCCCCTTCTCTTATCCCCTTCCCCTTCTATTTTCCTGTAGGGCAGGATAGACTTCTGTACCCCATTTCCTGTATTTCTTTTTTCCCAGTAGCATGTGAAAACATTTTTTTAAACATATGTTTTTAAAACTTTAGGTTTCAAATTTTCTCTCTTCCTCCCTCCCCACCCACCCTCATTGAAAAGGCAAGCAACTCAATATAGGTTGTACATGTGCAGTTATGCAAAACACATCCATAGTAGACATGTTGTGAAAAACTAACTCTATTTTCCTTAATCCTATCCTGCCCTCCCATTTATTCTATTCTTTCTTTTGACCCTGTCCCTCCTCAGAAGTATTTACTTCTGATTACCCCTTTCCCAATCTGCCCTCCTCTCTATCATCCCCTGCTCTCTTGTCCCCTTCTCCCCTATTTTCCTGTAGGGTAAGACAGATTTCCATACCCAATTGAATGTGTATGTTATTCCCTCCTTAAGCCAAATCCTATGAGAATAAGATTCACTCATTCCCTCTCACCTTCCCCTTTCCCCTCCACTGTAAGAGACTTTTCTGTTTTTTTTGTGAGATAATTTACCCCATTCTACCTCTCCCTTTCTTCTTCTCCGAGTATAATCCTCTCTCATCCCTTAATTTTATTCTCCAGATATGACCCCTTAATCTTCAACTCACCCTGTGCCCTCTATCTATCTATCTACATATACATACATATAATTTTTTCCTCCAACTACCCTAATACTGACAAAGGTCTCATGAGTTATAAATATCATCTTTCCATGCAGGAATGTAAACAGTTCAATCTTAATAAGTCTCTTATGATTTCTCTTTCCTGTTTACCTCTTCATGTTCCACTTGAGTCCTGTATTTGAAGGTCAAATTTTCTATTCAGCTCTGGTCTTTTCATCAGAATGCTTGAAAGTCCTCTATTTCACTGAATGACCATTTTTTCCCCTGAAGGATTATACTCAGTTTTGCTGGGTAGGTGATTCTTGGTTGTAATCCTATCTCCTTTGCCCTCCGGAATATTATATTCCATGCCCTGTGGTCCTTTAATGTAGAAGCTGCTAAATCTTGTGTTATCCTGATTGTGTTTCCACAGTACTTGAATTGTTTCCTTCTGGCAGCTTGTAATATTTTCTCCTTGACCTGGGAACTCTGGAATTTGGCTACAATATTCCTAGGAGTTTTCCTTTGGGGATCTCTTTCAGGAGGAGATCTGTGGATTCTTTCAATTTCTATTTTGCCCTCTGGTTCTAAATATCAGGGCAGTTTTCCTTGATAATTTCTTGAAAGATGATGTCTAGGCTCTTTTTTTGATCATGGCTTTCAGATAGTCCAATAATTTTTAAATTCTCTCTCCTGGATCTATTTTCCAGGTCAGTTGTTTTTCCAATGAGATATTTCACATTGTTTTCTAATTTTTCATTCTTTTGGATTTGTTTACAGTGTCTTGATTTCTCATAAAGTCACTATCTTCCAATTGCTCTATTCTAATTTTTAAGGAAGTATTTTCTTCAGTAATCTTTTGGACTTCCTTTTCCATTTGGCCAATTTTTCTTTTTAGGGCATTTTTCTCCTCATTGGCTTTTTGGACCTCTTTTGCCATTTGGGTTAGGCTATTTTTTAAGGTGTTATTTTCTTCAGTATTTTTTTGGGTCTCCTTTAGCAAGCTGTTGACTTGTTTTTCATGATTTTCTTGCATCACTCTCAGTTTTTCCTCTACTTCCCTTACTTGCTTCTCAAAATCCCTTTTGAGCTCTTCCAAGGCCTGGGACTGATTCATATTTTTCTTGGAGGCTTTGGATGTAGGAGCTTTGACTTTGTTGTCTTCTTCTGGTTGTATATTTTGATCTTCTTTTTCACCAAAGTAAGATAATATAGTCTGACTCTTTTTGCCTGCTTGCTCATGATCCCAGCCAATTACTTGAGTTTTAAACTCTTTGTTAAGGTAAGAGTCTGCTTCCAATGTGGAGAATGTACTGTCCCAAGCTTCAGGGGTTTGTACAGCTGTTTTCAGAGATACTTGTAGGGACCTGTAAATTTTCAGTTCTTCCAAGGTGGTATGATAAGGGGCAGGTGTTTACTCCTTTCCTGGCCTGTGACCACAAGTATTCCTTTCTGTCCTGTAACTGTGAGGAGGGTTCCTCTCCACAGCCACTACAAGCTCCACCATGCCAGCTCCTCCTCACCCCAGCACCGCCGCCCAGAACTGTGACCCAGATCCAAACACGGGCAAAGCAAGAGATTCCTGCCTCAGCACTGGCAAAGAGATCCCTGCAGTCCCTCTCTGATCAGCCACTGGATTCCCCCTCAGTCTGTGGGCCGGAAGCTCGGGAAGCAGCTGCCCCCCCAAGGGCCACGCTCTTGGGAATGGAGCTGAAACCCCACCTTCCTTCTCAGACACAGAAACAGACTTTTCCCACTGACCTTCTAAGTTGTCTTTGGCATTTGGATTGAGGAGTCTGGAAACCTCCACAGCTGCCCACCATTCGATCCTCTGAGGCCTGCTCCAGGTTCGCTGCAGCCTGCGCACCCACGCTGCCCTTCCAGCCTAGCGCGATACACCTTTCTGATCAATCATCCAGGTTGTCTTGGGCTGGAAATTTGTTTCACTCTGTCTTTTTGTGGGTTCTGCTGCTTCAGAATTTGTTTAGAGCCATTTTTTATGAGTATTTGGAGGGGTTTGGAGGAGAGCTCAAGCAAGTCACTGCTTTCACTCTGCCATCTTGGCTCCGCCCCCCCCCCCCAGCTCTTTCTTAAGGAACTAGTTGTTTGCAGAATGTTTGGGGCACTTTCTGATTGGTTGAGGGGCTATCCACAAGATCTTGGCAGTCCTTCTCAGAGTTCCCTTGTTCTGTTGTGGAAGCCTAACTCTTAATCTTTTCTCACACAGTGCCTTCCCTCTGTTAGTTATTTCTTTATCCTGTTATGTAGCTTGCTTTGTATGTATTTGTTTGTGTGTTGACTCCCCCATTAGATCATAAACTCCTTGAAAGCAGGGACTGTCTTTTGCCTCTTTTTGTATCCCTAGCACTTAGCACCATGCTTGACACATAGTAGGTGTTTAATAAATGTTTTTTGAATTGAAATGAAATTGAATAGCAAGAAGGAGAGCCCCAATATGAACCCAGGTCTCCTGACTCCCAGTTCTGTGCTAGTAGCATTCCAGCACAAGGCATGACTATTATTATCTCAGTTTAAAGAAGAGACTGATGTTCTGAGAGAAGTGACCTATCTCAAATCAGAAGGCAGCAGGGTCATAACTTGAACCCAGTTCTTCTCTTTCCATTCTAAAAGAGGCCACTATCTCATATAGTTCATTGATTTAGAACTGGAAGCTCAACCTTGTCATTTTACAGATGAGGAAACCAAGGTCTAGAGAAGGGAAATGACTTGTCCAAGTTCACAGGACCATAGATTGTGAGCTAGAAGGGGACCTCAGTTCAACCTCCTCATCTTTACAGATAAGGAAATGGAAAACTAGGGAATTTAAGTAACTTATTTGAGGCTACACAGATAGTAGGCATGGGTAAGGGTGCATGATTTGAATCCAGGTCCTCCGATTCCAAGGACTTGGCTTTTTCTGACACTCTACAGATCTGGGAATTTGAACCCTTGCATCCTTCCCCTCAGATTCTCTGACCCCAGAGGCAGTGGTCTTTCCACCATATTGACTCATAAGCAGTTGGCTCCATTTGCCCCAGGTACCCAGGCAGCTTGACTTCCTCCCTTTGTCCTTTGTGGTATAACCCATTAGGTGGCACTTCCTTTACTCTCTACCTCTCTCTGGGTTTGCCTCTCCAACAGCTTGAGGGACAGACCAGCCCAGCCCAGCCCAGCCCAGCCCTGCTTGGCCTGACCCGGCCTGGCATAGGCTGACTCATTCCCAGCTCCTCCTGGGAGCCAGGCTGGTCTGGCAGGTAAATGAATCACCCTCTGGTCTTCCACTGTCCGGCATACAGAGTGGAGAGGGATTCAGCCTGGGACTAGGGCTCAGGAGGCTGCCTCAGACACTGAGAGAGAGCCCTGCAAGAGCAAATTCATTCCCCAGCCTGCTGAGATAGACAGACAGGCAACTCCCCCCATCCCCGCTTGGAAGCTCGCCTGCCTTCTTCCCCTGGGCAAAGGAGAGTTGGGAAGAAGCCAGGTAAGCTTGTTTTCTGTTTTTTAACAATCCATTGCTGTGTGCTGACATGGATCTCAATTTGTTCGAATGTGTGAATTGTGACTTGTGGCATTTTCTGACAGCTGTCAAGTAATAGTTACGACCACTGTTTCCCCAGTACTCTGAAGTTTACAAAGTATCTTCCTTAAATCTTCTCCTATTTGGCTTAAGCCTACATATGTCCATGTTGTCTTCCGTGACTATACTGTAAACCTCCTGAGGGCAGGGGATGCTTCATTTTTGTCTTGTATCTCTAGTCCCTAGCACGGTGCCTGCGATGCAGCAGGTGCTTAATAAATGCTTGTTGATTGGTGCATTCGTTGGTTGACTTTGGGCAAGTATTTCATTTCCCTGGGGCTCTGGGGTTTTGCAGACAGTTTGTGGCTCTAACCCTTGGTTATTATCCCTGTTTTACTGATGAGAAAAAATGAGGTTCAGAGAGTGAAACTATTATAGGCTTCAGAGCTACAGGATCACTTAGAGGAGAGGTGTCCTGAACCAGATTGAAATGTAATTGGGAAATATTTAGCAATGAAATAAAAATATATTAATATATAGATAATGTTAATATGTAGCTTTCTAAGTCATTATTCTGCCTCATATTGGGATCCTTCCCCTGACACCAGACACTCATGTTCTTTAGAGGTAGAAGGGACCCGGATTATCATCTAGACTGATCTTATTTTACATAAGAAGAAACTGAGGGCAAAATAAGAGAATTGACTTGCCCAAGATCATACAGCTGGTCTGGGAAGGATTTGAATTCAGGTTCTCCATCTCCAAATCCAGCATTCTTTCTACTATATCGAGCAGTTCCACACTAGTCACTTGTCATATTATCTCTTCCAGAACAGGAGTCCAGATTGGACAGAGGAAGGTGGGAGAGGGCAGGGGGGTCACGCTGGCCAAAACTATAACTAGGGTGGTGAAATAGGGGACTTTTCCACAGGGCTCTGACCACATTTTTTGTGCCTTTCGCTCTATAGAAACGTGAGCCTGGCCTGAGTTAGAAAGAATAACAAATTAAAATAGAAAGCTACCAGATGTTGGCTACCTCCCCCAGTGACTCTGCCCTGTTCTCCCCTCAGGATCAATTGAAACCTCCCAGAAGCAGGCTTGCAGGGTCCTGTGGGCCTCTGATGCCCAATGCCTCCAAGTGAACTGATGGCTCATTTCATTCCGAGCATACAAGTTCATTAGCTGTATCTGTGAATATAGCTCATGGGGGTTGGGGAGAGGAAGGGTTTGAAGGAACGGTCCAGCCTTAGCACTGCTCCCCCAGCTCCTCTTCCTCCAAAGTATAAGAAGCCCTTATAAGAATGCTGAATTTTGGAGAAGGAATTGAATTATTTAAAGGCTGAAAGACACCTTAGAGGTCATAGGGAGACTTAGAGAGACAGGATTGAATTCTTCCCTCTCCCTCCCTCCTATACCTAACATTATCCACTATTTCCTCATCTCATCTTGCCCTCTGTGGCAGATAAAACATGAAATAACTGAGGAAACAAAGGTTCAAGCATCCCAGCATCTTGACTTATTAAGCAATGTATGCCAACTGCCTAATAAATTGGGACCAGGCCCCTTCTTCAGTGTAGGGCTGGACTCCAAACACAGGGAGAGACAGACCTTTATACATTAAACACAATTGATCAAATAAGACTAATTAATTAAAAGGAAACGATACAACATTGGATAATCTGATTTCTAATTGGAGGAAAGATTAAGGATTCTCCAGATTAGGAGAGGAAGAAAAAATAGGTGCAATTCTCTGAATTCAGAAAGAGTGGTGTCTCATTCCCCTCAAATGTCTTTGAACAATCAAAGCAACATGGAAACAATAGCTGATTCATCAGTACGAGGGCAGTTTTCAGATAAGACATCTGGGTTTCATCTTTCACCCAGCACGCCTCTCTTACTGCTGGGCACTCATATAGGGTCTCCCTCAGACCTGTGCCCATGCCTGTAACACAGCCTCCTTTCAGTCTGTTGAAATTCTTCTCTGCTGCCAAGGCCAAGCTCAGGAACCACTCCCTCCAGGATGCCTTCCTTGATTTCTCCAGATTCTGAAGGGATCTCTTCTCCTCTCTAATTTTGTTAGAGCTGTTTGTCTGGGCATGTCTGAACTTCAGAAGTGGGAGACAGAATGTCGGGGACAGGGAAAAACTAATAGTCTAATTTGATAGAAGCATGGAATGAAAATATGAATGGGGATTAATTCTGAATGTGACTAGAAAGGTAGGTAGAAATCAGATAGTAGAGGACTTTAAATGTTAGGCCAGGGATTTTGTATTTGATCCTAGAATGAACAGGGAGATACTGAAGACTGTTGAGCTGAGGAATGACATGATCACTCCTCTGCTTTAGGTAGATTATTTGGGCATTTGTAAGGAGGATGGATTTGAGAAGGAGGGAGAGGCAAGAGGTAGTAGGAAGACTAATTAGAGAGCCATTATTGTAGTCCTGGCAAAAGCTTCTGAGGGCCTGAGCAAACAGTGGTGGTCATGTGAGAGATGGCTTGGAGGTCTGTGACTTGATGGCTGATTGGATGTGGATGGACAGTGAGGGAGAGTGAGGAGTCCCAAATAATTCAAAGTTTTCATGCCTTTGACTAAGGTGATGAGCGAATGGTGATACCATTGACAGAAACAGAGAAATTTGGAGGGGAAATAGGTTTGGGGGAAAGACAATGAGTTCAATTTTGGACACATTGAATTGGGAGTGCCCAACAGGACACTTGATGAGGCTGAAGAGAAAGAGAGAGAAATATGAGAATCCCCTGCATTGAGGAGCCACTGTGACCCATGAGTTTGGGTGAGACCACTGAGGGAGAGAGCGAAGAAAGACAAGAGGAAGAGACCTGGAACAGAGCCTTGGGGAAGCCTAGATAATTGTTGGATACTGGCTCTGTAACTAGGTAATCGTGGGAGGTGAGCCTCAGTTTCCTCCTCTACAAAATGAAAGGGTTCGATTACGTGAGCTCTAAGGTCCTTGCAAGCTCTGATAGTCTGTGTCCTGGTCTTCTTCTTCGTCTTTTTTTTTTTTTAGGCAATTGGGGTTAAATGACTTGCCCAGGGTCACACAGATAGTAAGTGTTGTGTACCGGTCTTCTTAAACCTTACTCTACATGCTATGATCCAGTGATGCTGGCCTGCTTTGCTGGTTCCTGGGGATGGCAGTCCATCTCCAGACTCCTCACCTATTTCCTGGCTGGCTGTCCACCATGCTTGGAATGACCCCTTCTCTCTTCTCTGTCTCTGCTTCCTGGCTTCCTCAGCTTCCTTCCAATCTCAACTAAAAATCTCACCTTTTATATATTCTTGCAGAATGTGGGAAAGCAGGCTTTTCCTGATCCCCATTATGCTAGGACCCTTCCTCTGTTGATTATCTCCAGTTCTCTCTCTCTCTCTCTCTCTCTCTCTCTCTCTCTCTCTCTCTCTCTCTCTCTCTCTCTCTCTCTTTCTCTCTCTCTCTCTCTCTCTCTCTCTCTCTCTCTATATATATATATATATATATATATATATATATGATTTTTTTTGTTTGCAAACTTGAGGGAAAGGACTGTTTTTTGCTTTCTTTGCCTAGTATAGTATCTGTCACATAGTATGTGTTAAGAAATGCTTGTTGCTTGCTTGCATTCTAAAGTCCCTTCCAGCTCTGACCTTATACCCTCTAAAGTCCTTCTCAGTTCTGACAAGACCCTCCCAGCTCTGACATTCCATGTCCTAAGGGTCCTCCCAGCTCTGACGTTTTATGTTTTAAGCGCTCTTCCAGCCCTGACATTCTATGTTCTAAGGGTCCTCCCAGCTCTGACAGTCTGGGTTCTAAGGGCCTTTCCCAGCTCTGACATTCTGGGTTCTAAGTGCCTTTTCCAGCTCTGATATTCTGTATTCTAAAGGCACTCCCAGCTCTGACATTCTATTTTCTGCATACTTTGTGGCACACCTGGAGTCCATGCTGCAGATGTCACTGTCATATGCCTCATTTTGGCCTTTTATCTTTGCAACCTCTATAACCAAAGTCCAGGAGAAAGTGGTTAATGATAG
This sequence comes from Phascolarctos cinereus, assembly GCF_003287225.1. Taxonomy (NCBI): domain Eukaryota; kingdom Metazoa; phylum Chordata; class Mammalia; order Diprotodontia; family Phascolarctidae; genus Phascolarctos; species Phascolarctos cinereus. Next base: position 383,786,759 of record NW_027556098.1, on the reverse strand, counting down.
TCAGAGGATGCCACCAGGTGCCTTGTGGGCAGGTGAGAGAGTGAAGTGTGTCAGGGAGTTAGGATGAAAGTTTTCACAGGATATTGAATGACCTGACCTGTTTAACAGAAGCTCCCAATTGGGGTGGTGTTCTTAGGGACAGAGAGGAAGAGGAAAAGAAACAGAAAGAGCCAAAAGCAGTGAGTTCTTTGATCTCTCCTGAACTTACACTGATTTGCTGGGTAATCCTTTTCTGATTGGTTTACTTTAGTTCACACATCTGTGAAATAGTTTCCATAATTCTTTGCTCTATCTCATTCTGTTTCTTTATCTGTAAAGTGAGAATAAATAATAGCATTTACCTCTTAGGGTCGTTTGAGGGTAAAATGAATTAGTATTTGTAAAGTGCTTTGTAAGCTTTAAAATATTATATAAATGTTAGCTATTATTATTGTTGTTGTAATTATCATAATCAGAAAATCCTTACAAAGTTTTGTTTCTATTTTTAAAAAGCTGTTAATCTTTTCATGATTTTCTTGCATCACTCATATCTTTTCCCAAATTTTCCTCTGCAACCCATCTCTGTCTTGAACTCTTCCAGGAATTCTTGCTGGCCTTGGGTCAAATGAGCATTTTTCTTTGAGGCTTTACTCATAGTTGTTTTAATATTGTTGTCTTCGGTTTATCTGTCACTGCAGTAGCTTTTTTATGCTCCAGTTCTTTTTTTTAAAATTTGTTTGCTTATTTTCCTAGTCTATTCCATCACTTTGAACTTTATGTTAAATTTGGCTTTGCTCACCTGGGGAGGCACTATGCCAAACTTCAGGCTTTTTCTGTGCTGTTTTCTGAGCTAGTTTGGGTGGAGTCTATAAATTTTCATTGCTTTTGAGGTGGTATGATTTAAGGAGAGGTGTGGTCACTACTCTTCTAGTCTATGCTCTGGTATTTACCAGGAAGGGACTCTGCTCCCCTGCAGCCACAAGTACTAGTGCTCCTCTTCACCCTGTAACTGTGACAAAGAGCCCTGCTCTCCTGAGCCACAAGAGCTCCTCTCTGCTCTGGAGCTGTAGTCCAGAACTGCTTATAGGCAACAGATTTTCTAATCAGTGCCAGCTGTACCCAGTTCCAGTAAAGGGTCACCTATAATCTCTTTCTGACCAATTGTCCAACCCTTTCCCATTCCTGGGCTGAGAGTTCCCAACGCTGCTGCTGTTGCTGGTATCTCTGCTACCTCCAAGGCCCACTGCTGGTGCTTCTGCTGCACTCTGGGCCTGCACCCACCTTGGTGTTACAGAATCTCCTGCAGTCCTCCTAAATTATCTTTGGCTAGAAAAATCTCTCTGACTTTTTGTTGGCTCTGCCGCTCCAAAATCTGACTTGAGGCATTATTTTCAAGTTGTTTGGAAAGGAATGTTGGGAGAGTTCAGCTGGGTCCCTGCTATCTTGGCTCCCAAAGAACCTCGTAACAAAGAAAAACCATTCAGTGGAATTATCACATTGACCACATATGACAACATTTGCCACATTGTGTACCTGTGGTCTGCCATCTCTCTACTGAAGGCAAAAGTCTGTTCCATCACCTGGAATTCTGGAATCAAGATTGGCCATTACTTTCATCTGAAATCTGTCATGTTTTAGTACTGTTTTCCTTTATACAACTTTATACAACTATACACAATAGTGTATGTCATGCTTATGGTTCTGTTTGGTTCTCTGCATCAGTTCATCCAAGTCTTTCTAAGTTTCTCTGAATCTACTTATATCCTTTTCTTATGGTATGATGATATTCTGTCCTCTTCCTAAGCCACGAATTGCTCGGCTTACTCTTCAATCACAGGATTATAGACTGAAAGCTAGAAGGGAGCAGAGACCATTGAATTAAACCTTCTCATTTTATAGCTAAAGAAACTGAGACTCAGTGAGGTTAAATGACTTGCCCACCATTGCACAGTTACTAAGTATCTGAGGCAGGATTTGAATACAGGTCTCTTCTGACATCAAGCCTAGCACTTTATCCACTATGCTATGCTGCCTTTCAAATTGAGGGGTACTCATTTTGCTTCTGAGTTTTTAGGGGTTTTTTTTTGTTGTTGTTACTACAGAGAGTATTGTTAGAAACAATTGGGCATATATGGGACTTTTCCCTCTGTGTGCAGGGTGAATATTTGTCCCTCTTTTTGACTTGAAGCCAGGCTGTAAGCTAGACAAGGAAGAAAATCAGGTATATTTTGCTCCAGGAGACCCTGAAACTGATTCTTGGCACCACGCCCTAAGCACAGCAGGGACTTCTGGGAATAGGTTTCTGGGCCAACACAGAAGATGGTTGATTAGGCAATTGGGTCAGGGGTGGGCAGTGGGGCAAGGAGCTAGGTGGCTAAATGGTGGCCAGAAATATCCAGGCATGGTGGGAAAAGCACAGGATTTATAGTCAGAAATACCTCAGCTTGAGTCCCAACTCAGCTACTGAAATGAGAGTTAACTTAATTCTCTGATCATCAGTGCTCTTACCCATAAAATGGGGACAATAATGTCTCTACTATGTCCCTGACAGGGCTGTTGGCAAAAGGAATTTGCTCTTTGGTGCATACCTTTTCTGGTTTCTGTTTTGCTATGACTTCGTTAAATGGGTTTCTTTGGAAAAAAAAGTGATTTGTAAACTCTAACATGCGTCATGGAAATGTAAACTGTCATAGGCCATTGTCATTGTTATTATTATTGTACCCAGCAATAAACTGGCTTCTTTTCTTTCTTTGTTCAGTGGAACCTGGAGAGACATCTCCTCTCCATGACTGTGGCTTGCTTGCCCTGAGACTTGCTCTACAGGTCTCTCTCCCTAAGACTGTGACTCCTCTCAGCCCTCAGCCAAGGGCCCAGCCCTATTCTGCAGATGTCAACAAGCTTTAGCACTGTGAGCACAGGGAGAGGGATAGATGGATCAAACTAGAAGATCAGCTGCCCCTATCTCATTCTTCCCCATCTCTCTCCTCTTTCCTTCTGGGTGATCATAGATCACTTAGGAATCTTACAACATCAGAGCTGGGGGGCTCTTAGAACATAGAATGTCAGATCTGAGTAGGGCTTTAGAACATAGGGTGTCAGAGCTAGGAGGCCCTTAGAACATGGAATGTCAGAGCTTGGAGGGCTCTTAGAACACACAATGTCAGAGCTTGGAGGGCTCCTAGAATGTAGAATGTCAGAGCTGCATAGGGCTTTAGAACATCAGAGCTGGGAGGGTCCTTTGAGTTTACCTAGTTCAATCTTTTCCATTTCATTAACTCTAACAAAACTTTATTCTACCTGATAATGGGGAATCAAAATCATAGTTACTTTTAGACTATGTGATATGAGGCAAAGACCCCTGAGTTGGAATCAGGAGGCCTGGACACTAGGGCTGTCTCTGCTATGAATTTCCTTTGTGACAGCAAACTGTCTCCTTTCTCTGGGCCTTAGTTTCTTCCTTTGTAAAATGATTGGGGTGGGCTTGGTGATCTCTAAAGTTCTTTTTAACCCTAACACCATAAAGTCCCATCTAGCTTAGAACATCTTAAAAGTGAATGAACTGAATGCCAGGTGGTGTCCAGACAGACAAGACACCTCCATCTTTTACCTTTCATTTCCTATCCCTCTAACACTGACCACCATTAGGAATGCATGTGCCTGCACATACACACATGCATGCACACACACACACACACACACTGTAACCACATACAAACATGCACACATCACATGCACACACATACACACACACTGTAACCACATACAAACATGCACACATCACATGCACACACACACACACACACACACTCTTGCATACATATTATTTGCTCAAGAACATTGTGGTATATCAGTATTCAAGTGCAGCCTCTGACAGACTGCTTGTGTATTCCTAGAAAAGTCTCTTAACCTCCTCGTGCCCTAGACAAGTCTCTAAGATGAAGAGTTGCAGAACAGGGGCTGATTCACTTGGGTAGAGACTTTCTTACCTAGAGTTCCCTATCCTGATGAACTCATGGGTCCAGACCAAAACCAAAGCAGAATAGACTAGAACAAAAATGAGCATCACCCAATTCTAGAAACCGAGGCTGCCTAATCCATCCTGACTAATGTGCACAGCATGATGTTTGACGTACTAACCTCTTCTATAAAGGGAACCTTGTACCCAGACGCCCCACGCTCTTGGAACATTTCCTGCTCTGCTCCTCACAGAGCCTTAGAGCTGAGCCAGTCCATTCAACCCTGACCTTCTCCAGTGTCTGTGGCAAGTGGCCCTCCACCTTCTGCTTTAAGACCTCCCATGAGGAGTAAGCCTCTACTTCCCAAGGCAGCCCGTTCCACTTTGGGACGACTCTCAGTTTTTAGGAAGTTTTTGCCTTCAGGGAGCCTGTTTGTAGCTTCTAATCCATTGTTCCCAGCTCTGTTCTCTTTGGCCAAGCAGAGAAAAGCTCAATCCCTCTTAACTAGGTCAGTCCTTTGGCTACTGGAGGACAGTGATCATATTCCCTCTATGACTATTTCTTCTGTTCCTGAGCTGGAGTCAGGGTGACTTGGGTTTGAGCCGCTAATGATGGTAGGCAAATCACTTAACCCATGTGTGCCTTAATATGACCATCTTCAAGATGGGGCTTACCAATACACTCCTTATCTCCCTAGGTTGTTGTGAAGAATCATTGAGTGAATAAGGGGAAGAAAAAGATTATTTAGCTCTTGGGATATGCCAGGTAATACAAAAAGCAAGAAAGTTCCTCCCCTCAAAGGACTTACATTCTGTTAGGGAAAGACTTAGTGGGTGAGCTGGTAAATGTTTAATAACTTGCTCCCACCCCCGAAAAAAGTATTTGTGACACACTCTTTAGGTTTGACCTGAATTATTCTCATTTTCTCTATCACTTTTTAAAGTCTAAAAATCAATGAAACAACAAATCGAGCCCTGACTTGAAGTTTGTTGATATCTAGGGTATAAATACCCATACTGAAAATTTAACAATTGGCTCATCCTGGCACAAGCTGGCTTCGGCACATCCGTGGGAAGATGACACATTTGGGTAGTGGCCAGGGAGGAGGGTTTTTTTTTCAGGGAAATCCCAGAGATAATTATTGGAATCACAGAGCAATTGATTGACATGTTCTCTCCAGGTGTGGTAACATTAGAAGGCAGTCAGTGGTACTGTGGAAAGAACACAGGGCAGGCTCTCGGGTCAGTTGGCCTGTGTTCAGATCCCACCTTTGACATTCCCTGTGGGACCATGGGCAAGTCAACCTCCCTGGACCTCAGTTTCCTCAACTGTAAAATAAGAAGGATTAGGCTAGGTGGCTGCCGGGGTCCCTCCTACCTCTAAACCTGTGGTCTTCTGATTTACCTACTGTCCCAAGTTCTGATCACACCTCCTACATAAAATCATTCCATTACCCTTGCTCCAATTTATACTCCAGAAATGAGCCAGAGATGTATGCGTGTGAGAGCTCACCATATCAGGCCCCAGATGGGGTGGGGTGGAAACTGGAGAGACAGGGTACAGGAAGCAACCTGTTCAAAGCTAATTTTTCCCTGGGATCTGCTTGGACTCCAACTACTGATCAGAATCAACAGACCCAGAAAAGTATTGGGGGTCAGGTCGCTCCCAAAGGTAAAGAACAGTCAACAGGTCATCCAGTGAGCATTAATGAAGCATCTGCTGTATGCTATACACTGTACCAAGCCCTGGCGAACACTTGCATCATCCCTCTGCTTTCTGCTCCCCTTCCCACTCCAGAGATGCTGGAGGAGAATCGGAGGTGGTCAGAAGTAACTCTGCTGAAGCTCTCTACCCTTTATTCAGAATGGCCTGAGCTCCTAACCCAGTGGGTTGGTAACAGTAACTGACACTTCCATAGCCTTCTAAAACCTGCAAGGGGCTTTATCTGCTTTAATGTACTACAGCCTTGGCAGCTAGACTGAAGAGCTACTGGTGTGAGTACCATCACCATTTTAGAGAGGAGGAAACTGAGGCTCAGTGACTCTCTTAGGATCCTATAGCTAGCAGCACGCTAGCATCAGAGGCAGAATTTGAACCCAGGCAGCCTGTCTCGAAGTTTATGACTTTAACCATTACTTCGGGCTGCCTCCAGTGATGGGGTATAGGAGAAAGATTTGTAGACTAGGAGATGGGTCAGGAAACCGGAATTCTGATCCTACTATAAATAGTTTTGTACATGTGGGTCCTTTTCCCATTTGTATGATCTCTTTGGAATATAGCCCTAGCAGTGCTATTGCTGGGTCAAAGGGTATGCACATTTTTATAGCCCTTTGGGCATAGTTCCAAATTGCTCTCCAAAACTGGAATTCTAATCCTCTATTGCTTTGTAAGGATATGATCTTGGACAAGTCAGTCAATCTCTCAGAACCTGTTTCTGCATCTTTAAAAGGAGAATAATGGTTTGACCTCACAGGGCATGTGTATATGTTAACATAAATGGAAATTAACAAGCATTTATTAAGCACCTACTATGTGCTAGGGCAGCTAGGTGGTTCAGTGGATGGAGTGCCAAGCCTGGAGTCAGGAAGATGAGTCTTCCTGAGTTCATTGGCTGTGTGATCCTGGGTAAGTCATTTAATCCAGTTGGCCTCAGTTTCCTCATCTGTAAAATGAACTGGAGAAGGAAACGGTGAACCACTCCAGTATCTTTGCCAAGAAAACCCCAAATTGTGCCATGAAGAGTTGGACATGACTGAAACGACTGAGCAAACAACATGCCTAGGCACTGCACGAAGTGCTGGGGATATAAAGACACATAAAAGACAGCCCCTGCCCTCAGTGGGCTCACAGTCTAATGGGGGAGATAACAAGTAGACAAACATGTAGCAACACGCAGAATAAATAGGAAACATTCAAGAAGAGAAAGGCACTGGAATTAAGAGCTGGGAGAGAAGGCTTCTTGTAGCAGATGGACTGAAAGGAAGCCAGGGAAGGCAGGAGGCAGAGATGAGAAGGGAATGCATTCCAGGCATGGGGGACAGTCAGGGAAAATGTTCAGAGCTGAGAGAGGGAAGGTCCTGAGAGGGCAACAGCCCCAAGGCCAGCTTCACCAGCTGGCAGAGTAGGTGAGGGCCTGGGGTGCTAAGAAAGTTGAACGGAGCTTGGTAGGAAGTTAGGGATTCTATGAGGAGGAGGTGTGTTGGAGGCATGGCGGACAACCTTGGCTGGGAGCTCCCAACTTGTTTCAGTCATGTACTCCTCGGCCTTCAGTAAATCTTCCTGGGTTACCTAATCAATATGAAAGGAAATACATTCTAGAAGCTACATGTGGCCTCGAGGCCCCAGGTTCCCTCCTCCCCCCCTTAGAGTTTACCACATGTAAGCACATTGCTTTTTGGTGAGGTGATTGGGGTTAGATGACTTGCCCAGAGTCACATAGCTAGTACTTCTTAACTGTCTGAGGCTGGATTTGAACTCAGGTCCTCCTGACTCAAAGGCCAGAGCTCTATTCATTGTGCCACCTAGCTGCCCCCAAGATATTTTCAATAGGATAAAATGGTTATTTACCAAATATTCCCTGGAGGCCTTGCTAAGTTTCTTATATCCCAGGCTGGGAACCCTTGGCCTAGGCAAAGACATAGAGGTGACAGAGTGAATAGCAGTTATTAGGCCAATCTGGCTGAGACATAGAGTTCACGAGAAAGGGTAGTGGGTGATAAGACTGGAGTCAGATTGGGAAGGCGTTTCAATGTCAAATTGAAGAGTTTTTATTTTGTTCTGGAAATCAGAGGGAGCCATAGGAGCTTCTTGAGAAGGGGAGTGACACAGTCAGACCCACACTTCAGAAATGTGACAGTTCTTTCTACTGCCCATGAGAGGATCAGCTAAACACACGGTCTCAGATAAATGTAGCTTGGGGCTGGCCAAGAATGCCTTGGTGGGAAGAGTAGCAGAAGAGTCAGGAGAATTAGATTCTATTCCTAATTCTACCACAATGTGACCTTGGACCTGCAACTTCTCCTCAGGATCTATTTCCCTAGTTGTAAAATGAGGTGGTTGGGTTAAATGGTATTTGAGATCTGTACAATCCCTGGTATTCCCTATTCTAAGGTTCCTCCCAACTCTGACATCCTGTGTTCTAAGGGCCCTCCCAGCTTCGACATCCTGTGTTCTAAGGGCCCTCCCAGCTCTGACATCCTATGTTCTAAGGGCCCTCCCCGCTCTGACATCCTGAGTTCTAAGGGCCCTCCCCGCTCTGACATCCTGTGTTCTAAGGGCCCTCCCAGCTCTGACATCCTGTGTTCTAAGGGCCCTCCCAGCTCTGACATCCTGTGTTCTAAGGGCCCTCCCAGCTCTGACATCCTGTGTTCTAAGGGCCCTCCCAGCTCTGACATCCTGTGTTCTAAGGGCCCTCCCAGCTCTGACATCCTGTGTTCTAAGGGCCCTCCCAGCTCTGACATCCTGTGTTCTAAGGACCCTCCCAGCTCTGATATCCTGTGTTCTCAGGGCCCTCCCAGCTCTGATATTTTATGATTCTAAAATAAGCTTCCGTGGCAAAATGATATATTAGTAAAATGTTTCAAGCAGTCAATCAACATTCATTAACCAGCAAAGTTTACAAACCTTAATGATTAAAAAAAATCACTAAGTTCATCCCTGTTTGGACAGTTTTCCTTCTGAAAATAAAACTCCCCTTTGTTGATATCCTTGCCTGGACTTTTCCAGGAGTTTTCTCCTAGTTTCCATTCAGCGGCAAACATGTCACTGTTTTCCCAGAGAAATACAAACCAGCTTCTCCATGGGAGGACCAGCAGGTAACAGGGACGTAAGAAACACAATGCGAGGGATCAGTGCCAATTTTTGGGGGTGGAGCAGTTTGAAAACAAACCATGCAATAACCTCAGGGCAATAGAGGAGCCATTGGTCCTTGGAGTCCGGCTTCAGGGCGTGTTTAAGAGCCTGTGGGCCTCGGAAGTGTCACTGCAATGACCCGAGCCTCATTAACCTGGCTGGAAGCTTGTTCCTTAATGATCTTCAAAGGAGAAACATACTAGGGGATGAATAGGAGATACATAGTAGATGACTTGGAGAAACGCACCAGGGAATGAGTAGGAGAAACATAAATGGGCTGGAGAAACATACTAGGGGGTGAGTAAGAGATACATGCTGGGAGATGTGGACACAAACTTTCCATCTGATGTTTGCTTCAGGGACGCCCAGAGAGTTCACAGACTGAGGGAGATGGCCTTGGAGACATCTGTTGCCGTTGCAGAGGGCGGTTAGTGTTTGTGAGGACTGTGATGGTTCCCCAGAAAAGTTGGGCAATGGGAGGGATCTATTTCCAAATAACATGTTAGGTGCTTTTGCTTTAAAAGATTGTAATCTTTGTCCCAGGAGCAAAGCAAGAGAAGGATAGAATCTTATAATTAGAGCTGGAAGGGAGGAAGCATACAGTGTCAGAGCTGGGTAGAGCCATTGAGATCAGCTAATCCAGCCCCCTCTTTTCAGTTGAGGAGGAAACTGAGACCCAGAGAAGTAAAGTGACTTCTTCAAAGTCACCTGGACAGTCCTTGAACTTCAGATCTAGCATGATTCAGATGGTACATAGTGTCAGAGCTGGGAGGGCCTTAGAGCACAGAAAGACAGAGTTAGGAGGGGCCCTTCGAACAGCTGGTGTCTGAGTTAGCATTTGAACCCAGGTCTTCCTGACTCCAAATCCTGGACTCTATCCACTATGCCATGCTAGCAGTAGGGGCCCTGAAAATGTGTGAGCAGGAGAGGGCTGCCCATCAGAGAGGGAGGGGATTGTCCAGGGCGTTTAACTGCTGTGGTATTCAGTGAGGAAAGGCTGTAATGTCACTAAAATGCTCTTGTCTGCAGCTTTTAGCTCACTATTAATGATAGTTTTCTCGCAGGACGCTATATAAAAGTGCATTGTTCTGTGTTGGGGGTGGATTTTGTAACACTTGGAAAACACCTTTCATCTCTGGATCTTGCCTGTTCTCCCAGATCTAGAGTGAAACCTTGAAACCATTGCCAGGCTCCTGTTACAGAAGGGGTGTCTGGGGGAAGGCCAGAAGAGCTCCTGCTGTAAAATTCCTAGCTTTTATGCCTTTAGCAAAACCCAATAAATTCCAGGTGCTTCCGGTTTTTTTCCAGAATTCAGAAAACATTTACTAAGCAATAGTTTTGCAAAACCTAGAGGTCTCTCTCCCTTCTATAGGATCATGAATCTAAAGCCAGAGGGGACCTTTGAAGGTATCTAGTCAAATCTCTTCCTTTTACAATTGAGGAAATTAAATTAAGTGATTTGCCCAATATTACACAAGTAGAAAGTAACAGAAGAATGATTTGAACCCAGAACCTCTCCAAATTCAGTACTCTTTCCACTGTACCCAAGCCTGTTTTCTTTCTGCTCTTTCTTCCATCCTATCCCCAACTTTGTTACCATGTCTAGGCAGCCCTGCTCCAACCTGGAGCCTGGCCTGGAAGCTCCATAATGGTCAGACATAACTGTAGAGACTTTCCTAGCTCAGATGTCCTCCCTCTGTGCCCAGGGGCAATTCCTCCCCTCACCCCATGTTAGTGGGCAGCCATCAGGGCATCCCCAAGGAGTGATGGTATCTGGAAGGCAAGCCACCCTCAATTTCTGCCTTCCTGTTGTCCAACTGGTCAATCTTGGCCCTATTCCATTCTGGGAGGTGCTTAGCTGGACTGGATAAAGAAGAAACCTGATGCCGGAAAAGTGGAGCCTCTCTTGTCTCTCGGAGCTACTTGGTCTGGGCCCCAGCTAGGGAAATCCAGTCTCTGTGTGGCTCTCCTGATGGATGGGGGGCTCCATGGAACAGCCCACTATCTGGACGCCAGGGCTCATTGGGCTGGGACAGGCTCTAGGGGATCTCAGGAGGTCCAGAGCTGGTCTCCTCCTACAGAAGGGCCCCTGGGCAGGAGCTGAAAGCAAACTGCACTTGGAGGTACTACTCTTTGCTGGTTTGACTAGTGCAGTACTGGATTTATCCAGAAATCTATTTTTTCTGCTCCCCACTCCTATGCATATTTGTTTATGGAGGCTGGAACATGACGTGGGTGGACTACTCCTAGCTGCCCCCGTGGGGGCTCTAGAGGCTGGATGCATGGCCTCGGAAGCCTTGGTCAGAAGTCCAGAGGCCTCTACAGTGGCTTAATCTCCTCTCCTTTCCTTTCTCAAATATGGAAGCATTCCGATCCTCCCAATTGCTCTGACCAAGCCTTCAAGAACAAAACATTTATGAAACTCCTGCTGAGAACAGAGTCCTGAGAGAGAGAGAGGGAGAGAGAGAGAGAGAGAGAGAGAGAGAGAGAGAGAGAGAGAGAGAGAGAGAGAGAAGGAGAGAGAGAGGGAGAGAGAGGGGGGAGAGAGAGAGAGAGAGAGAGAGAGAGAGAGAGAGAGAGAGAGAGAGAGAGAGAGAGAGAGAGAGAGAGTGTGTTACAAAGTCAGGATAAGACATGGGCTGTGCTGCCCCATCTAGTGGCCTATAGTCCAGTTAAAATTGCCTGTTGTTGACTGACATCCTGGCCACCTATCTGGGGAAGGATTAGGGGTGGATGAAAAATGCCATTTATGTTCTTTGCAAAATAGAAGAGGCAAGTGTGTGTGTGTGTGTGTGTGTGTGTGTGTGTGTGTGTGTGTGTGAGAGAGAGAGAGAGAGAGAGAGAGAGAGAGAGAGAGACAGACAGAGAGCCAGAGAGACAGAGAGCCAGAGAGCCAGAGAGCCAGAGAGAGACAGAGAGAGAAAGTGAGAGAGCAAATCTGATATTTGGTAACATTCCTTATTGATTCTGGCAGCAGGATAGAGTACTACATCTTTAAAAAAAAACCCGATATCATCATCTTGGCTCCAACTTCTATCTGTATGACAAGTCCTTTGACTTTCTGGGCCTCAGTTACCTGATCTGTAAAATGTAGATAATCTCCCTTTCAGTATCACCTTTGAGGCAGCTAGGTGGTGTAATGGATAGAACACCAGCCCTGGAATTATAAAGACCTGAGTTCAAATCCTGCCTCAGACACTTACTAGCTATGTGATCCTGGGCAAGTCACTTAACCCTGTTTGCCTCAGTTTCTTCATCTGTAAAATGAGCTGGAGAAGCAAATGGCAAATCACTCTAGTATCCTTTCTAAGAAAAACCCAAATGGGGTCACAGAGAATCAGACTGAAAAGATTCAACAACAGTAAATATCACCTCCACAAGGTGGTTATGGGGAAAGTGCTTAGGGCCGAAGAAATAGGAACACTTATTGTTACTGAGGCAGTTAGATGGTGCGGCAAATTGAGTGCTGGACTTAGAGTCAAGAAGACCTGAGTTCAAGTTTAGCCTTAAATACTAGTTGTTTGACTGAGGGAAACTCACTTAACCTCTGTTTGCCTCAGTTTTCACATTTGTAAAATGGGGATAACAAAAGCACCTACCTCCCAGGGTTGTGAAGATCAAATGAAATAATATTTGTAAAGTGCTTAGCACAGTGCCTGGCACATAATAAGCACTTAATAAATGCTTGTTTTTTCCTTCCTATTAGTTACTAATATTGTTCTTGAGAACGTATCAAGTGTGTGGTTTTAGTGGAAAGAATTCTGCCTGTAGGGCCAAAGGTTCTGGATTCCAATCCAGTCCAATCTGGATGCCAAATCTCTTTACAACATTTCTTGTTCCGTTCCCTTCTCCCATTCACATGACTTGTACCCTTGTGAAAGCCTCCACTCCTGCAGCCCTTCCTGCTTGGATCGCTGCAATAGCCTCCCTGCCTCATCTCTCTCTATTTCAATCCATCTTTCCCCCAACTTTCAAAGTGATTTTCCTAAAGTATGTCTGTCCATATTTGCATGATGTCTCCCCCATTAGATTACAAGCTGAGGGCAGCTAGGTGGTGCAGTGAATAGAGCATTGGCTCTGGAGTCAGGAGGACCTGAGTTCAAATCTGAACTCAGACACTGGGGAAAAGACTTAACCCTGATTGACCCTTCCCCCCCCAAAAAAAAATATTGAAAGCTCCTCAATTTACCTTTTGCCTCTTTTTGTATCCCCAGTGCTTAGCATAGTGCCTGGCACATAGGAACCACTATCTAAATGTTAGCTACAATAATGATAATTATGACTGGTAGTAGTCACTTAAAGCTTTGCATGACCTGGCCCTCCATCTCTCCCTAGTCTCATTACTGCCTTCTACATGTTCTATGGTTCAGCCCCGGTGGCTTATTTGCTGTCCCTTGAATACTATCCTACATCCCCTGATTCTAGTTCTTCACACTGGCTGGCCCTCCGGGCCTTTTGGTTTCCCTGAGGTCTTTCAATGACTTTAAATCTTACCTTCTGCAGTCCTAATGCCGTGTCCCCCACCACCTCCTACCCGCACGGTCACTGTTTTCTTCTCCTCTAAAATGACCTTCCATCAACCCTGTAACGAACTTGTGTGTGTCTAGTCATGGACCTGTCATCTCCCTCATTAGAATGTTTACTCTTTGTGTCTTTGCCTTTCTTTTTACCCCTAGTGCTTAGCAGAGTGCCTGACAAATAGGCAGCACTTACTTGACTGAAGTCAGAGAACTGTGGGTTCACATCTCGGCTCTGCTGCCAGCTACTTGTGTTACCTTGAGCAAGGCACTGGCCTCAGTTTCTTCACCTGGAAAATGGGAGTATTAGCTTAGGTGGTTTCTAAGGTACCTTGTCACTCTAAGTCTTTGACATACTACGGCATGACGTGATGGTATATGAATTCACACACCAAACCCAGCCTTTGCTTGGAGACCTCTGGTGAGCAGGAGTCCCCAGCCCCCACAGGCAGACCATTTCATCTTAGAGGGGGAGAAGGGCAAAGCACCTTCTATGTACCATACCCGGTACCATGCTAAGCACTTTACAGATATTATCTTATTGATTCTCATGACAATCCTGGCAAGTAGGTCCTATTTCCACCCCCACTTTACAGTTGAGAAAACTGAGGCAAACAGAGCTCAGGTGACTTTTCCAGGGTCACACAGCAGGTAAAGTTTCTGAGTTTGGATCTGACCGTGGGTCTCCCTGAATCTAGGCTCAGCGCTCTATCCGCTACTCCATGTCGCGACTTCTAATGTTTGGGAGCCCTCTTGTCATTAGGAAATCTTTCCTTCATTAGATAAGGAGGCCTTCCAAGATGTTCCAGCTTGTGGACCACATCTTGCTGGTGGTGTCAAGTCTGAGTCTCATGCGTGAGCCCCGAGGCCCCCTCATATAAGAACAGGCTAACAACTCACCTGAGAGTGTTAACAGTGACTACCCTGGCCCTTACTGAAGGCCAGGTCTAGTACATTTCACCCCCCAGATTCTCTGGTGCCCTCAAGGAGATCCAGGGGTATCTAATCTCTGTGATTGTCTTAAGCCCCCTCTGAAGGTAGTCTCCCCAACTTGAGGGGTCCCTTGTGCCCTAGTTTCTTTTACCTATTTAATAATTACATCTGTTTTTAACAAACATACAAACATTCTTCCTTCTGTCACCTGGGAGGCAGAATCCACCCCTCTACCCTCCACTGTCTCTGGGGAAGGGAGAGGGATTAGGGTTACTTACACTTTAATTCAGTTCCCATATAACACAATCCCACCAAGTTCCAAATCCAAAGCTCCCCTCTGCTTGAGGGCTCGCTGAGATCATCCCAACACAACCAACTTACACCCATGCCCTCTGTCTATGTATACTCCTTCTAACTGCTCTAATAATGATGAAGTTCTTAGGAGCTACACGTATCATAGCATATAGGAATGTAAATGTGAACCTCATGAAGTCTCTTATGATTTCTCTTTTATGTTTAGCTTTTTATGCTTGTCTTGAGTCTTGTGTCTGTATATAGAATTTTCTTTTCAGCTCTGGTCTTTTCATCCAGAATGCTTGAAATTCCTCTATTTCATTAAACATCCATTTTTTTTTTCCTCCTGAAGTATTATACTCAGTTTTGCTGGGTAGGTTATTCTTGGTTGTAATCCTAGCTCCTTTGCCTTCTGGAATATTGTTCCAAGACCTTTAACACGGTAGCTGCTAAGTCTTGTGTGATGTGGACTGTGGCTCCATGGTATTTGAATGATTTCTTTCTGACTGCTTTCAGCATTTTCTCTTTGCCTGAGAGCTCTGGAATTTGGCTATAATACTCCTGGCAGTTTTCATTTGGGAAGCACTTTTGGGAGGTGATTGGTAGATTCTTTCAGTTTCTATTTTACCTTCTGCTTCTAAGACATCAGGGCAATTTTCCCTTATAATCTTGAAATATGATGTCTAGGCTTTTATCCAGTCCAATAATTCTTAATTTATCTCTCCTTGATCTATTTTCCAGGTCAGTTGTTTTTCCAATGAGATACTTCACATTTTCTTCTATTTTTCATTCTTTTGACTTCGTTTTATTGTTTTTTGATTGCATGGAGTAATTAGCTTCCACTTGTCCAATTTTAATTTTTAAGATACTAGTTTCTTCAATGAGCTTTTGTTTTCCATTTGGTCAATTATGCTTTAGAAGATGTTATTTTCTTCAATATTTTTTGTGCCTCTTTTTCCATTTAGCCAATTCTGTTTTTTCTTTCTTTCTTTCTTTCTTTCTTTCTTTCTTTCTTTCTTTCTTTCTTTCTTTCTTTCTTTCTTTCTTTCTTTCTTTCTTTCTTTCTTTCTTTCTTTCTTTCTTTCTTTCTTTCTTTCTTCCTTCCTTCCTTCCTTCCTTCCTTCCTTCCTTCCTTCCTTCCTTCCTTCCTTCCTTCCTTCCTTTCTTTCTTTCTTTCTTTCTTTCTTTCTTTCTTTCTTTCTTTCTTTTTTGGTGCTTTCCCAGCTTACTGTTGTATGTCAAAATCCTTATTTTTCTTCACACTTCTGCTCAGGTAAAGCCTGGTCAAAACACTGTGTATTTACTTATCTGTGTGGCATTTTCTGTTCTCGCTCGTCTTCTCTCCACTGCCGAGTAGAATGTAAGCTCTTTGAAAGCAGGAACTGTTTGTGCTTTAATGCCTAACTCATCTTCTCTCCACTGCCAAGTAGAATGTAAGCTCTTTGAAAGCAGGAACTGTTTGTGCTTTAATGCCTAGCTCAGTGCCTTGAACATAGTGAATACTTAATAAAGACTTGTTGAATTATATTGAAAACCCAAACCTTCTCAGTAATTTTTTCATGATGCTCCCTAGGCCAAAAGAAATATCTACCAGTTATGTTTATTAAGTAATTAGGTTGAAAAATATAAATATCCCACTGGGTCCATGTGAGTTCTTTTCTATGACCTAGCATTGGGGCCACTGTGACACAGGTCTGCACCATACCTTGCAGTAGGATGGACAGCTCATGGAGTTAGTCCATCAATCTGTCTCAGATAGACACCGCAGAGGGAATCAGTGGGGCTGAAAACTGAATAGAAAGCAAGAAGGCTGGATTATATTTGGGAAACTGTCCTAAGTTACTTTCTGATGCAAAAACCCTTGACAGTTAGTTAACAAGCACTTATTAAGCACCTACTATGTTCTAGGCACTGTGCTACATCCCCACTATGTGCAAAGCACTGTGCTAAGCTCTGGGAATACAAAGAAAGGTAACAAACAAACAGACTGTTAACCATTATTTTCCTGATGTTGTTCCAAGACTGCAAATCATAATTTTGAGAAGGGTTACATATATGTGTGTGTGTGTGTGTGTGTGTGTGTGTGTGTGTGTGTGTGTATGTGTATATATATATATATATATACATACATACACATTTATTTATTTATTTATTAGGGTTTTGGAGAACACCAAATATAGGTTTTAATAGTACTGTAAATGTTATATTTATTATAGAATTTTAAGAATACATCCTAATATAATGCCTTGTCTCATTTAGAGGTGAGAGGTTTCAAATACTTTGCTGACAACCTATTACAGCTTAAGCAGCCCTGACAGGCAGGGGGGAAAAAAGAATCATTTTCCCATTTTACAGACAAAAACACCAAGATCTCAGCCAAGGAAGGTCCCAAGGGGCTAAGTGACTTGCTGACGTTGCTAGCATCTTCTCCTGCCCTAAATCACATGCATTTATTGTGCATCTATTTTATATCCATGGCCTTGTGTAGTGGATGGAGAACTGGCCTCTTAGTCAGGAATACTTGTGTACAAGTCCCACCTCTAACACAGGGGTAAAGATAATAATAATAATAATAATTTTGTTGTTCAGTCATTTCAGACTTCCCATGTCCCCATTTGGGGTTTTCTTGGCAAAGATACTGGGGTAGTTTGCTATATCCTTCTCCATTTCATTTCACAGGTGAGGACACTGAGGCAAAGAGGGTGAAGCGACTTGCCCAGGGTCACACAGGCTGGATTTGAACTCAGGAAGATGAGTCTTCCTGACTCCAGGCCTGGCACTCTAATCATTCTGTCATGTAACTACCACTCAGATAGAAGCATATGCTATAGCTTCATTTGTTATTCAGTGCATGAGCACGCAAAGGAGAGGGACTTAATGCATGCCCCAAACCCAACTCAGCTCTGTTCATCATCACGGCGAGTCACATCGAACATAAGCTTTAAGTTCAAGCAGGCACTCCTTTATCCTTTCTAGCCCTGCCCTAAAAAACAATTTTACAAAGTACTGAGATGTTGGGAGTGCAGGGATCAGAATTCCCATTTTGCAGATGGGGATAGGGAGACTGCTAGCCGGAAAGTGACTTGAAAGATATTATTATTATCATTACCATCAATTAAGGAGGAATTGTTGATAAGAATGAACCCTTTTGTTGAGAGTAATGATGATTACCATCATTAGTGATCATAATGATAGATGCCCAGAAGCAGAAGCATTTCTCTTTCTAGAACAGAGAACAGAGGGGCTGGAAGCTTCTAGACCTTGGGGCTAGGATATTAACTGGAAAAAATCAGATTGTTGGAAAGCCAAGTCTCCCAAACCCATTCATTGGAGCTTCCACTTTTTCAGCCACCTAAGGTTCAAACATCATTGCCTTCCTCACCTTCTCACTCACCTCATATACTGAATCAATTTCCAAATTTTGAGATTTCTTTCCCAATAACATCTCTCACACACTCCCTTCCACTTCTCCCCACTCATATAGCCACCATCTTAGTTCAAACTCTCAAGGCAGGACAGCTAGGTGGTGCAAAGGGCAGAGGCACCAGCACTAGAGTCAGGAGAAGCTGAATCCAAACGGGTCCTTAGACACTTACTAGCTGTGTGACCCTGGACAAGTCACTTAACCCCAATTGCCTCCAAAAATACAAAAACAAAAAAACCTCTCATGGTCCCTGTCCTGGACTACTGAGGTAGACTTCTAATTGGTCTCCCTAGTTTTTAAAAAAATATTTATTTATTTTGCTTAGGTGATCGGGGTTAAGTGACTTGCCCAGGATCACACAGCTAGTAAGTGTCCAGTGTCTGAGGCTGGCTTTGAACAGGTCCTCCTGACTCTAAGGCTGGAGCTCTACCCACTGGGCTACCTAGCTGCCCCTGGTCTCCCTATTTCAAGGCTCTCTCTCCAACCCATCCTCCACAGCCGACAGTGAATTTTCTAAAGAATAGGTCCATGTCACCTCACTACTCAATAAATTCCAGTGGCTCCTTATTATCTCTAGGATCAAGTATTGTATCAATTCCTCTGTTTGGGATTAAATCCTCTGCCCCCCCAACCCCTTCTTCTCTTTCTGGTGGTTTAATAAACCTTACTCTCCTCAATACGCTCTACCTTAGAGTCTTGCCAGCCCACTTGTGCCTTTCCCTCCGTGGTCCATCTTACATCTCCCTGACTATGCAGTTGACCTCCCCCGCCACCTACACCCTCTCCTCTAACTCCCAAATGTTAACATTTTTGCCTTCCTTTAAGAATTCATTTATGAGTCACCTCCTCCAGGAGGCCTTCCCTTCCCTTATCAGGCTACCTTCCATTTACTGTGTATTTTCTTATAAGTACTGATTTTTGCAATGTGTGGTCTCCCCCAAGCTCCTTGAAGGTAGGTCTGGTTTCTGCCATTTACCACCTAATGCCTGGCACATAGGAAACATTCAATAAATGCTGGTTACTTGAGTGATTGGTAAGTGATTTAAAACCCTCTTAACCATGTGGATTTAATTTAATGCAACCAGGATTCATAGAACATCTACCATGCCTAAGGGGCATAGAAGAATTATAGGTGAGCTGCCCATGGAGTGAGAAAACCTTTGATTAAATCCTGCCTGTGACACACACCAAGTGTGTGATCAAAGACAAGTCAGTCAACCTCTCAGTGCTCCCCTCCCCCAACACTAATCAACCAACAAGCATTTATTAAACACTTACTGCATACCAGTCATTGTGCTAATCGGGGAATACAAAGACAAAAGGGAATCAGTTCCTACCTTCAAGGAGATTACATTCTAATAGGGGAGGCACAAGTATCCATTCGAGTATATAGAGTCTATCTACAAAATGAAAACAAAGTTATTTTGGGAGGAGGTTCGCCAGCAGCTGAGGCCCCCATCTGGATCCATGTGAGTGATTTCCAATATGGGAATGTCCTTCTCCAGCAAAATCACGGGTGTGAACAAGAACAGCAATAATGACAAAGTAACCAGATTGTGCAAAGTGCTCTGCTACAGTCAATCAGTCAGTCCTGGCCTTCAAAGGTCTTGTATTCTATGGAGAGTGGTGGTGGTGGGGTGTGCAAAGAATACAGTATGGAAACAGAAAATCTATACATGATAATTTGAGGAGGAGAAGGGAATGAGTTAAAAATTTCAAATTAAGGGGCTCAGGAAAGGCTATCCATAGAAAAGGGCATACTGAGCTGTGCCTTGAAGGAAGATAGGTGCTAAGGTGATGAGGGGGTGCTATCTGGGCAGGAGGACGGACAGCCTATGCAGGGATGGTGGTTGGAGATCGGAGTGAGCTCTTGTTAGTAAGTTTCATCTTTTTAAAGTAGTCACTCCCTTTATTTACAAGAGTTGCCTGAAGTCAAAGAAAAGAGGGAAGTGGTGTGGTTCAATCTTTGCAGCTGGAGGAATAAGAACCTGGGGTGGTTCATACTGAAGAGACAGGTCTAATAACTCGGACAAAAGTTTGACGCAGTGGAAAGAGAGATGAACTGAGAATCAAAGACAGGCTGGAGTCCTAGTCTGCTACTCAGTAGTAGCTGGGAGACTTCAAGCAATTCATTTCCCCCTCTGGGCTTCACTTTGTCAAGAATCACTGGAGTCTCCAGCTGGAATTGCCATTGGAGATACTAGGATCATAGCTCTGGAGGTGGCAGGAGCCTTGGAGGTCATCTACTCCAACCTTCTCATTTTTCAGATGAGGCAACTGAGGCCCAAAGAGACTAGGTGATCTGCCCAAGATGAGTTGAATAAGAGTGTGCTTGAAGTACCCTAGGTGCCAGGCACTGGGCTGAGGCACTTTCTACAGTTTCATCCTATCATATTAAGGATGACAAGTGATTAGTAAAACAGAGTGTAAGCTCCTTGAGAGCAGCAACTGTTCTGTTTTCGTCTTTTTATTCTCAGAATCTAACAGCATATGGCACACAGTTGGCACTTGGTAAATGCTTGTTGATTGGTTGATTAGAAAAGTAGCTGGCCAGGGAGTCAAGAACTCCAGGGGGTTCTAATCTTGGCTTTGGCATTGATTAAAATCCACAGTCAAGTCACTTCTCTGGGTCTGTTTCTTCCTCTGTAAAATGGAGGTAAAATGGAGGTAATCCCTGTGTTTTTTCCCTCCCAGAATCCCATCGGATTTAAAGCTAGAACAGACCTCAAAGCTCATTAGAGGTAGCATTGTGCAGAGGAAATAGGACTGCATTTGGATTTGGAGGACCTGGGTTCAAATTCCAGCCTTTCTTCTTGCTTCCTGAGCGACCTTGGACAATCTACTTAAATTCCCTGGACCAAAGTTTCTTCCTCTGTAACTGGACAGGCGGGGACTAGACGGCCTTGAATCTCTGATCCTACCTTGTAGCTCAATTCCACTCCCCCATCCCCATTTTACAGAGGAAGAAACTGAGTCCCAGGGAGACAAAGTGACCTTGAGATAATAAGTAGCAGAGACGGAATTTTAACTCTGGTCTTCTGACACCAAATTGGAGTTCTTTCCACTCAACTGCAGAGTACAGAGTCACAGGACCTTACATTTAGAGCTGGAAGGGAGATATGGAGTTCAGACACTGGAAGTGTGAGGCATGATGGTCTCTTCAACTCTCCACTGCTTCCCTCCCTGCCTCCTCCCAGTTCATCTAAATGTCTCCAAACAGGAGGCTTTTATCGCCGACCTGGCTACAAGGGGTTAAGTGACAGAGCGTAGTGTGGCAGGAAAGGCCGTGGAAGGAACTCAGTTTGCTCCGTATTTGTTGGATGACCTTGGGAGGCACTTTAGCTGGATGGAGGCTTGGAGAGTGAGAGGTTTAGACCAGGTCATCTCTAAGGTCTGAGGCCTTCCATCTGGAAAGAGCTTTGGCTCAGCTCTGGCCTCGGTGGCACTGTCTGGGCCTGGGGCAGAGAGGGCTAACAAGGCATCCCTACTCGAGCATCTCGCAACTTGGCGCCTAGTTTAGGAGCAGCTCAGGGGCCGAAGCCCTGGAGTGGGATCCGGGAGGGCCGGCGGGGGCAGGGGGAGGCGCCTGGGAGGTTTCGGATCCGGGGCCTTGGACAGCGCGGCAGCTGAGCATTCAGCAGTGTCCAAGACCTAGAGCGCCCGGCAGCCCTCTGGCCCGGCCGGGGGAGTGAGGGTGGGGGGGCGGGGGGAGAGCTGGGGGCTCTCCCATTGGCTGCGGGGCGGGGCGGGGCGGGACGGGGAGCCTGGGAGGGCGGGAGGGCTCCGGGTCCAGCCGGGCCCGGAGCAGGGCCGGGCTGCCCCTGATCACTGGTGGAAGGGGCCGAAGAGCGGAGCGGCGGCAGAGCTGGAGCCGGTACTGGGGCAGGAGGAAAGGAGAGCCGATCCGATCCAAGCCGGCCGGATTCAAGCCGGGAGGGACAGCGCAAAGCAGGGCGGGGCTGGTCAGGGCTGGTCAAGGCTGGCGGCCCAGGGCTGGGGGAGGCTCTGGTGCTATGGGCGCAGGAGAGGAGACCTAGAGCAGGAGGCTCAGCGCGCGGCCCGGGCCAGCCGGGTATGGGCACCGAGCGCTGCCCTTGGCCTGGCCCTAACCCCAGCTCCAGCCGGGGCGCCTTTGTAACTCCCCTGCCGCCGCACCACAAAGAGCCCGCCAACCCGAGAGCTGGGACCTCCACCCGAGACCCGGGTAAGTGAGTGGGGACCATCTCTTCTGTCCGCACCCTCTTCCCCCGCCCTCCTGCTCCCTGGGCTGATAGAGCTCTGCCCCGGGCGGCGACGTGGTGTGCGTGGGTGAGTGACCCGTTTCAGAGAGTGTCTGTGTGTAGTGTTTATCTCTGTGTGTGCGTGGATAGTGTGCGTATTGTGTGTACCTGGGAACGTGAGCACAGTGTTTGGGGGCCTCTGGGGGTGGGGATGTATAGATAGTGCTTATGTGACCCTGGGTGTGTTAAATGTTTGTGTCACGGCTGTGTGTATCTGTGTCTATGTCTCTGAGTAGTGGCTACCTGTTTATATCCCTGGGTGACCTGTCAGGATGTGTGTCGTGTGTATCTGTGTTTGTGTATATCCCCGTGTCTGTGTGCAGAGTGTATCTATGGTTATGTGCTTCTTCTGTGTGCAGTGTGTGTGTATGATGTGTGACTCTAGTCTGGGAAACAAATAGATTGGGAGTGAACCCTTCCCCCTTCCCCTTCAGTCTCTTGGGGGCAGGCGGACCCTCCCCATCCCCATCCTTTCTCCTGCATTCAGGGAACCATCTTCTCCTATTGTCCTTCCTGGCTATTCTCACAGTCCTAGCCCCCTTCAGATCTGAGGCAGGAAAGGAGGGGCTCTGGTCCCCAGTCTGAACCTCTTCAACTCGAATGAGAAAAAGGAAGGGTGGGTCTGAGGGTCTGGGGGGTATTTTACTATTTTCAGGGGCATGATCGGGGTCCTAGCTTTTACTGTGATAACGCCAGACAGAGGGGTTGGAGCCATGTGGTTGGCAACCTACCTCTCCTTCCCTCCTCCCAGGCACAAAAGTCTGTAACCATGGGATACGTATCCTCTGGCGTTTTCTTAAGGGGGGGAGGGGGAAGAGGGACAAACCGAGACCTGCCTTCAGGGTTAGTGCCCCTGATACTTCTTTTTGAACCTTTGAGGACTGAGGACATAGGACTTTTTACTTGTCCCTAGGAGAGAAGACAAATCCTATTGATTTTTTTTTTTTGGCTTTGGGTCAGTACTTTAAGGAAAAGAAAAAAATAAACTTATGATGGGGTGTTGAAGAACCCTTTCACTTGTAAAAATAGGAGCTCAAAACACCTACCAGGTACCACCTCATGGACGGTCAGAACCTCTGCTTGGGGGGAGTAGGAGCTGCTGGTACTCTTATTTTAGAGGGGTGGCACACAGGCTGAATGACTCTTCCAAGGTCACCCAGCTAGTGCTAGTCGGAGACATCACCATAGGGGTTTCCCCATGAAAGCTGGGTTGGGGAGCAGAAATGAGCTGAGACTTGATGAAGCTGGGATTTATGGTAGCAAGAGCCCTGTACATGGAGTTGGAGGGCCTGGATTTTAGTTGAGTGACCTTGGGAAAAATCATTTCCTTTCTTTGGACCTCCATTTACTTCCCTGTAAAATCAGGAAGTTGGATTAGAACAGAGCATCTCAACTTTGTGTCCCGGAACTCTTGGGCAGTCTGGTGAAGCCTATGGGTCCCTTCTTGGGATCATTTTTTTAAAAAATGCATAACATAAATCACATAGGATTACAATGGAAATGAATTATATGGAAATAAAGATGTAATTTTCCCCACTCAAATTAATGGACCCCAAATTAAGAATCCCTGTTCCAGATGACATTCTTCTGCTTTAGCTCCATCTGCTATTTCTTCTGGCTCTAATTTGATAGGAATATTGACAAGTAGAGTTGTGGTTTCCATGTAGTTTGCTTTACTTGTGTCTGTGAGAGTCGGGGAATGTTTGGGCTTGGAGGTGGGAGCTCAGCTTTTGTGGTATAGTGGAAAGGGCTCTGGATCTATAGACAGAAGACCAGGGTTCAAATTCTGGCTCTGCTGAGCCTGGCCAAGGCATTTCCCTTCTCTGGACCTCAGTTTCCTCTCCTGTAAAATGAGATGATTTCCATGGTTCCTTTAAGCCTTAAATCCTATGGTTGTAGGTCTTTGTATAATTTTGGAGAGTTGAAGTATGGTCAGGTGGCCTGGGTGGGAAGTTCTAAAGGCTGATGACCCCTCTCAGGAGGTTCAGCTCAACTAATATAGCTCAGGTGAAGGTGCTCTTTTCCTTCGCTCCTATTCCAGGAGCTGCACCTTGAATGAGCCCAAGCTTTTGGTGGAAACAGGAATTCTTCTGGGCAACATCCTGAGGGAGGGGGGATGGAAACTAGTCATAGGATTTAGGGTGGCCTGGAGCTTCCTGAGGTTAAATGACTGGCCTAGGGTCTCACAGCTAGTAAGTGCCAGAGATGGGGCTCGAACTCAGGTCTTGGTGACTGACTCCAACTCCTGTACTCTCTCCACTATACCATGCTGAGTGCTTCCAATTGGCTTTTTCTTGCAGCTTTGAGATCCATGGTTATTATCATGATACTTGAAATTTGTAGAGTACTTCATGTGCCTTGTTCAGCCAACAATTCACCAGAATAAACATTTATTAAGCACCTGTTACCTGTCGCCAGCAGTGTGTCATAGTTTAAAGAGTCAGGGAGGCCATGTCGTTGACACTTTTACCTGTGTGATCTTGGGCAGATTCTTAGCCTCTCTGTTCCTAGCTCCTAAGACTTTGCTGCCAAGTCATAGATTGAGGTTTGGATAGATGGAGGGGGTTGCTAGGGTTCACAGATCTAGACCCAGAAGGGTTCTTAAAGAGGTCATTTAGCTCACCCTGTACCCAGGGGGGATTATATAACTTTAGTAAGATCAAACTGGCAGTAAGTGTCAGAGCTCCTGAGGTTTGAACCTAGGTCCTTTCCACTCCAGAACTCCTGCTTTTTTTCCCAATATATCACACCAAGGTCATGGAGCCTTTGCCAATTCCTTTTTTTTTTTTAAGGCAATTGGTGTTAAGTGACATGCCTAGGGTCACACAGCTAGTAAGGGTCTGAGGCCATATTTGAATTCAGGTTCTCCTGACTGCAGGGCCAGTGCTCTATTTTCGGCCCCACCTTTGCCTGTTCTCCTACGTATATTATACTGTGCTAGTGCTAAGGATATGAAGGCAGAGACAACCCAAATCCTACCCCCAAGGAGTTTATAGTCTAGGGACACTAGAAAGAAAGCTGAATTTGGACTCACAGGATGCTGACTCTCTGCTACTTAACTTCCCTGGGCCTCAGTTTCCTCACCTGTAAAACTGCAGGGTTAGACCTCTAGACTCATGGATCTTATAATGAGAAAGTAGGAGAGGGGACAACAAACATACAGATACCTGTAATACATAAAACAGTGATATAAATAGAAAAGGGGAGGAATGATCTTCTAGCAGCTCATAATCTTCCTATGTACTTTGGCAGCAATATGAGGGAAGAAACAGTGATCATTTTTATTAGGTGGAAGGGAGGGGACTGCCAGGGAAGGCTTCCTGGAAGAAAAGACACGCGGGTTGGGCCTGGAAGAAATGAAAGAGCCTGGCTAGAAAGTTGGCCTTGGAATCTAGAATACCTGGGACTATTAAGTCCCCCCTCTGACACAGAGTGGCTGTGTGACTAGGAGGAAGTCACATTTTCTTTGCGTCCCCAGTAGCCCTGGGTATATAGTAAGTATCTAATAAATGCTTGTTGATTGGTTGAGTTATTAACCTTTCAGTTCTCCCAGGTAATACTCTAAGTCAAAGAATAGGTATTAGTCTGGGGCAGAGAAAGTTTCTGCATTAGAAGTTTTCTAAACCAAAGAAAAAAATAAATGAAAGAAAAAGAAAGGATTTCAGCAGATGGGGGTGGAGGAGGGAGGGGATTTCCAGGCAGAGGGGATGTATGACCAGGAGCAGAGATAAAGAGAAGATGGCAGGATGAGATTGGAAGATGCAGAATAGCACACGGTTGTTTTATTTTTGTTTTTGATCACAGAGGATCAGTAAGGAGGAAGGGAATGAAGCTGGAGATGAGTTGGTGCCAGATTGTGAAGGACTTTGAAGGCCAGGGTTAGAAGTAGATACTTTATTTAGTAAAAAGTGGGGATCTGCAAGAGATTTTTGAGTTGAGATATCACATGATCAGAGCAGCAGTTTAGGAAGGATACTTAGGCAGCACATAGAAGAGGTGGGATGGAGAAGGGTTAGGTGAGGCTGGAAGACCAGTTAGGAGGCTATTGTCATAGTCTAGCCCAGTAGTCTCCAAAGTGGGTGCCACATTATGACCCTAAGAAGGCTGTGGTTTGATTCCTCCTGCCCCAAAGAATATGGGATTAACCACTCAAGAGGTGGGAAGATGGGTCCAAGGTGAGAAGATGGGTCATATCTCATCCTCCACACCACAGTCAATCAGGGGGCTTGTCTCTATCATACCCACACCTACCTTTTATCTGTTTCAGCCCAGCACTCCTCCATTTACCTTCTCCCACAGTTATGCAAGCTTCCAAACTCCTCCCATGTGAACCTGGGCATCAGTCCCACAGGACAGTTATAACCTAATCCCAATCCAGGCACCCGTAGTAGCAGCTGGGCAGGAGCTATTGGGAAGAGCTCTCTTCTCCCCACTCATATAAACCAGGAAAACAATTATTGGTAGGGGTGCTTGATTAAAGAAGTTTGGAGACCAAAGCAGGAAGAAATAAATGTCAAAACAGATTCACTTGAGTCTTCTGACTGTCTTTATGGCAGGCAGGCAAAGTTAGTGGTATTATACTCATTTTACAAATGGGGAAACTGAGGGTCAGAGAAATGAAGTTCCGTGTCCTAGGTCACATGGTAAAGCCACTGTAGAACAGGATTTAAAACTTGGGTCTTTGTCTCTTAGAAATGGCTTTGTCTCCTACGGGTGGTTGGTGTGGTACCTGAGTACAAAATGGTCCAAACTTTTCTGTTTAGATTTGATTTTTTTTTTCTGGATCACAGATTCATGTGATGACTATTTATTGAGTGACTCCTGTGCCTAGAGGGGTGCTCTGAGGAACAGAGAGGTCTGTCACAGCTCCTGCACTCAAGGAGCTTACTGTAAGGTGGGAGAGAAAATAGGTACCCATGGAATTCCATGTTCCAGTCAGATTGCCCTTCTAAGCTGTATAAGCTGTGTCTCAGACTCTCCACTCTATCTCCTGCCTGTCCCCTATTCCCTCCTCCTCCTCACTGCCTCTTAGAATCCTTGTCTTCTTTAAGGGTCAGCTTTGGAGCCTCTTCTTCCACAAAGCCTCTGCTCCCTGCCTCTTTCTCAGCTCTAATATTCTGTGTTTGACACTTCCTTCCCAGCTCTGACATTTTATTCTCAGGTGCCTTTTGTCTCTGTCTTTCTATGTTCTATGGTCTCTCCCATCTCTGACATTCTATGTTCTAGGCTTCCTTCATTGCTCTGAACACCTACTGAAGTCTCTCCCATTGCAGACGTGCCCTTCCAGCTTTTACATTCTGTGCTCTGTGTTTTAAGGGAGGCAGGATAGACCTGGTCCCCTAAGACAATCTCCCCTATGTTTTCAATTACTCAGTATTGTCTTATTGGGTGTGATTTCTACATCTTACATTTTATATGACCTGACTCAGGGGAAGGTGAGAGGCACTAGGGCTTGGGTGACAGAACATGGAAGGAGCCAACATTTCCTCCAGTTTGCCTCATCAAGGGGAGGTAGGATTTGAGGAAAGTCTGGAGTGAATGAGCCTGGGTGGATGGAGAGAGAGAAATTGTTAGTCATACATGAATTTTTTTTTTGTTCACCTCTCTACATGTTTAGAAGACTTCTACACCTTTCCACCTAGCACCAACCTTTCTTACAAACTACCTTAGTAATGATGACAGTTTTAGGAATACTGCTGACAATTTCATATATACATATATATATATGTACACATATATGTATATACACATATATCTGTATCTATCTGCCTATCTATCTGCCTATCTGTCTGTCTATCTATCTATCTATAAAACAGTTTCACCTTAATGAGTGCTTTATAATTAGTCTTTAATGTTTTCCTTGTATTTCTTCTGGATCTTTTATATTGAATTTTTCATTGAGTTTTGGTCTTTTTGTTACACATACCTGAGGGTATTTCAATTTATCAAACGTCCGTTTTAAAAAATTCAGCCTGATTACAATAATAAGCTTCTAAAATAAAATAAAAATAAACATGAATAAGCAAAGGAAAAAGAACCCGACCATATGTAGCTACTTGGGTGTAAAAGAATATCTGGTTTCAAATTCAGAAGAAGATAGTGAGGTAAAAAAAAAAGCCACTCCTGCTGCAAAGGGTAAAATCAAATGGTCACAAGCCAAAAAAGAGTTCTTGGAAGAACATAAAAAGGAAATCAAAAATCAAATAAGAGAGATTGAGGAAAAATCATGGAAAGAAACAAAAGCAACACAAGAAAATTATGAAAAGAAAGTTAGCTCATTGGAAAAAGACATGCATGGAGTTATGCAGATAATGAATGGTCCGAGCAATCCAATACTGCTGCCAGTGCTGAGAGGAGACATCGTGGATGGGCCTTACAGGGTGGACTGTTAGAGGAGAGTATGGATCTGTGTTGGTCTAATCCATTCACAGGGATTCAATGTTAGAGCAGGGAATTAGATATATAGGTAGACAGACAGACAGAGCATCTATTAAACACTTGTTATGTACCATCACCTGTTAAGTGCTGGGAATATAAGTGTAAGCCAAAATAAAGATACATCCTGCTGTCAAGGAGTTTACATTCTAATGGAGGAAGATGACACTTACCTGAGAGGGGGAGGAAGAAGGCATAAGAGAGAGAAAGGAAGAAGGCACCCTTGGGAACTATGGCCCTGGTCCCCACCCACTGACAGATGGTCACGGGCCAGACCTTGTTCATTTGCATAATGGAACTCTCACTAGTCATTTATTTTATTCAGAAATTGGGACAAAGGTATTGAATGCCTCAGCCTGGCATACAAGACTTTCCCAACATTCTGTCTCTGGCCTGTTTTTCCAATCTTATTTCTTACTAATTAATTCAATTCATTTAAAACCCACAAACCCATATTAAGCACCTGGTATATTTAGTGCTTTGAATGTGAGGTTATAAAGATGAAAAGTGATGTGGTCACACCTTTAAGGGAAGGCAGAATTTCATATGCAGGATCAGCCATATAAAATTAACTCAGCCAGCCAATCAGCAAGCATTTATTAAGAGCCTAATGTGTGCCGAGCATGGTGTTAAGTGCTGCAGATACAAAGAAAGGCAAGACCAGCCCCTTCCCCAAAGGAGCTCACGTTCTAATGGAGGAGACGACAAGCAAACAATTATGTACTAAGAAACTCTAGACGGTGTAAATGGAAGCAGGAAGTAAATGACTAGAGTGGAGGGGAAATTCTCATGAAGAGTCGGAGGAGGGGAGCAGCTAGGTGAAACACTGGATAGAGCAAGGGCCTTGGAGTCAGGAGGACCTGAGTTCAAATCTGGCCTCAGCTGGGCAAGTCATAATACCAATTGTCTCAAAAAAAAAAAAGAAAAGAAAAAAGAAATCTGTGGAGGGAAAGATCATTTTTAAATGGGAGGGGGCACTCAGGAGGCTTCATGGAACCTTCATGAGCTGGGCTTTGAATAAAAAGAGGATTTGCCTTAGGAAACAATGGGGTAAGGCTACAAAGTGTTGCCAGATTTGGAATTAAAGGGACTTGGGTTCAAATTCCATCTCTGTTTCTTTTTTATCTGATAACCATGGGCAAGTGACTCCCTCAGCTGGTTTCTCATTGGGGTGGCTGCTGAGCTTCCTTCAGGCCTAAATTTATGATCCTAGGATTCTACAGTTTCAACAGGTAGAGCCATGAGGGGCGTGTGATTCAAGGCACAAGAGGATGGGTTGTGGGAATGGATTGGAGGTAGGAGGTGGGAGAGGAGCACAGTTCAGTTTGGCTGGAATGTAGAGTATAGGGAGGTAGTTAATGTGAAATGAGGCCAGGAAGGACAATTTGAGCCACGGCGTCCAGGGTGTTGAATGCCAGACAAAAGTCTGTATTTTTTGTTAGAGATGATAGGGAGCCGCTGAAACTTTCCCCCTTGACTTGTGCAGGATGGATTGAAATGGAGAAACACCAGAGCTGCAGATATTAGGTAGCAGATAATTATTACCTGAGGCTTTCAATAGACAGAGATAGAGTAGAGGACATTCCAGGCATAGGGAATAATGTGAACAGGAGTGGGAGAAGGATCTTCCTGTTAGTTTGATTGGGGCACAAAGTACATGGGGGGGGTGGTCTTTGACTCTCCATGCCCCCTCATCCCCATAGCCATTCAGTGACTAATCCTGTCTCTTCTGTCCCCATCACTCCCTTGTCTCTGACATCTACTTTCCTTTCCACTGCTGCCTCCCTGACCCAGCCCATCATGACTTCTTGCCTGAGTGACTGGAATAGCCTCCTACAGGATTCCTCAGGCTCCAGCATCTATTCCAATCTGACCTGCACACAGCTGCCCAGGTCATCTTCACGAGGGGACCATGTCTCCATCCTGCTCAAATACCACCTACCTCCTCCCTGATCTTTGCTCTCCATCACCTCAGCTCCAAATGGCCTGTCCCTTCTCTGAGAGATCTTGGGGTGCGATGGAAGGAGCCCCAGCTTTAGGAGCTGGAAGATGAAGGGGAGAGTCCTATTCCTGGCTCTGGGACTTAGTACCTTTGTGGCTTTGGGCAGGAACTGCCTCTTTCTGAGCTGCGTTTTGGGGAGCTGTAAGAATGAGGGCTTTTGACTGGGGTGTATGCTAGACCCCTTCTCTCTCCAACTCCTAGGGTCTCATCGCCCTTCATCTTTTTCTTATGCACTTAGATAGTTCTAACGTGTTACAATGACAAATATTCCTTCTGTTCATTCAAAACAATCCATTTTGCCAGCCTGTCCCTTGGGAACAACCCTGCAAAAACACCCCGGCTCTGATATTGATGAAGATGGAAAAAAAAGCCAAAACATTCATTTTTTAAATTTGAGGTTCCAAACTCTCTCCATCCCTCCAGCCCCTCCCAACCACTTATTTTTTAATGAATGAAACAAGATGTTAATTCACTTCCAAAGATCTTCAGAGAAAGGTCTAGCAGCAAGCACAGGGTGGGTATGTGTTCCCACTTTCCTTGTACAGTTGAGGAAACTGAGGCTCACATAGGTGAAGTGATTTCAATGAACTAGCATTTATAAAGCTTGTACGAGGTACAGAAGTGAAGCAATCCCTGCCCTCAAAGAGTTCATATTCAACTGGCGGGAAACAAGATGAGCACAGAGAGATATTTAACAGACTTGTAATTTTATTGGTATAGGGAGCCCCCTCCAACAATGTTGGGCAGCCCTTTGTCTCCCACTTATGGTTGTAGAGAGTTGTCCCTAGAGCAGCAAACTTTTTGGTCTCAGTACCCTTTATGCTCTTCAAAAATTATTGGGGACAACAAAGATTATATCTAAAATATTCACCATATTAGAAATTAAACCTGATAAAATTTTAAAATATTTATCAATTCATTAATAATAATAATAATAATAATAATAAACTCATTAATGTTAACAAAAAATATCATTTGGCATGGGGCTGGAGTCAGGAAGACCTGAGTTCAATCCAGCCTCACATGAGTCCTAGCTGGATGACCTTGGGTTTGCCTCAGTTTCCTCATCTGTAAAATGGAGATAAGAGTAGCACCTACCTCCCTGGATTGTTATGAGGATCACATGAGATAATAATTGTAAAGTACTTAGCACACTGCCTGGCACTTAGTAGGTGCTATAAAAATATTAGCTTATTATTATTTTCCAAAACAAAAAATAATTAGTGAGAAGAATGGCTTTGTTTACATGTTTTTGCAAATCTCTTCATAATGTGTGCCTTAATGGAAGACATCTGGATTTTCCTATCTGCTTCTGAATTCAGTCTGTTGGAATATGTTATTTTGGCTTATGAAGCATATGAAGAAATCTGGCTTCTCACAGGGACCAGATATGTAGTTAGAAAAAAGAGGAGTATTTTGGTAAGAAAGCCACATTTTAGTATTATGATGAAAATAATTTTGACCCTTTGGGTCCTCTGAAGAAGTGTTGAGAACTCAGAAGCTGAGTTGGCCAGGGTCTAAAAGCTAGCACGTTGGAGGGTCAGGACTTGATCCCTGGTCTTCTGGGCTTTGAGGCTATCTTTCTGTCCTCTACATTACATATGCTGCCACACATCAATCTATGTAAAAAACTACAAAGTACACACCAGGTTGTTTTGGGGAGGGGAGGGGAGGAGAGAAGAGACTAGCAGGTGGGGAGATCAGGAAAGGCGTCAGGTAGAAGGGGCACCTGAGCTGAGACCGAAGGAAGCCCGGGACCAAAGATTTGCTAGGGTGTCTCAGGGGCGGAGCTAAGATCAACCCTCTCAGATCTAGTGTTTCCTAGACTTGGGCTTTTAGGGATCAGAAGGCCTTTTGAAGCTGGAGACTCAATCCTTGGCAAATACATCAGAGGTCAAGGGACAGAACAGGGGCTGGAAGTAAACCGTTGTGGATTCCAGCTCATTAACAGCCACATTGTAAAGGGACCTGCTGAAGACTCGGGTACAAAGCCTTTGTTGGCAAAGAACACCAGGAAGCCCAGCCAGACATGCAATGGATTATCCTCTTTGTACCTTATTCCCAGGCCAGTTTTCGAATCCTCAGTCAGCCTCTTGACCTCTCAACTTGCTTCTGGTCTTGTTCTCCCCCTGGTTATTACAGTGTTGGGCACCCTGGGAATATGGAACCATTTGACCATCATGAGATCATTGACTTACAGATTAGGCACTGGAGGGATCAGCTAAGAGGCTGTTCAGTCTCTTAGCGTCCTTGAACTGCAAGATTCTTCATCTTCTACAGGAAGCCTCTTGTCATCATTTCAGCTGCTGGTAAATGTTTAACACCTGGCTCTCCAGGAAAGAAAAAATGTACCCATGGGACAATTAAATTTAATCAGCATTGTTAAAAATTGTTCCATCAGTCTAGGCAATCAACAAAATAGTAAACCCGGCCTTGATTTCTTGTGCTTGCTGCTTTCTGAGTTGTAAATGCTTATGCTGCAAATTTAACAATCAGCTTTCTCCAGCTAGTAAGAGTTGTGTGGTATAGGACACCGCTGGCTCTTTCCATCTTTTTGCTATTACAAATAGTGCCGCTGGGAATATTTTTGCACAGTTAGGTATGTTCTGTCCTGAATAAGGAAGAAAGGAAACAAATATTAATGAAGAGCTTACTATGTAACTAAGCTCTGGGTATACAAATACCCAGTAGTTGGAAGGACAGCTCCTATCGCCTAGGCGCTTTTATTCTAATGGGAGAGCTGAAAAACAGAGGAGATGGAGGAGGGAGGGGAGGAGGAAGATACAAGTCCAGAAAGTCAGGGACAGGCCTGGGAGAAGAAAGAAATAACCTCACTGGAGTATGAACTTAGTAATATAATAAGAGCTAACATGTATGTATTTGTATAGCACTTTAATGTTTGTGAAACACTTTGTATGCTGTATTTGATCCTCACTACAGCCCTGTGAGGTAGACGCCTATTGTTGTTTCCATTTTACAGATGAAGAAACTGAGGCTGAGAGAAATTTAGTGAGTTGCTTGGGATCACGTAGCGAGTAAGTGTCTGAGGCAAGAATCAAGTTGTATCTTTCTGATTCTAACTATAACACTCACCCCACCTTGCCACCTCCCTGGGGGGTGAATGCTCCTTTTAGGCTTGGCATTCTGTGTGCTAAGGGCCCTCCCAGCTCTGACATTCTGTGTTCTAAGGGCCCTCCCAGCTCTGACACTCTGTGTTCTAAGGGCCCTCCCAGCTCTGACATCCTGTGTCCTAAGGGCCCTCCCAGCTCCGACATCCTGTGTTCTAAGGGCCCTCCCAGCTCTGACATCCTGTGTTCTAATGTTAGTACCTAACAGTCAATATTCTAAGGCCCCTCCCATCTTTGACTTTTATTGTCCTCATATCAAGTGACATTCTAATATCTGAGGTTCAGAGAATAGATGTCTCTGTGGATCCCTGTGTGTAGAGATTAAAAGGAGACTCTGAGACCATGGAGACCAAAATCTTTGCAAACAGGAAACCAGAAGCTCCAGGAGGGGATGCCGGACCAGTCAGAAATTGAAGCCGACTAGGAGTGGGTGCAGTCCATGCCTCCCACTTGACCCAGGATGAAACCTGGCACCAGAAAGCGAATGCCCCTGAGTGTCCCAGCCTCCCAGGTCTGAAAGCAGACTCAGACCCCTTGCTGCCCCACACGCTTCCTTGGCTCATGGAGAGAACCAAGAGTGTCAGTGAGGGTGTTGGACAAAGAGTTGGAAGCCCTGAGGGCCAGAGGCTCAGTGATGCAGAGCTAGAGCAGGGGCTCAAGAGGCCTGAGAACCCAACCTCATTATTTTACAGATGATGAAAGTGAATCCCTGATTTTGCCCAAGTTTGAGCAGGCAGGAAGCACCTGAGGTGGGATTTGAACCCAGGTCCCTAGATTCCAGAGTCAGTACTTTTCCCATTCTTCCTCAGACTTCTTCCAAGCTTTCTTTTTTCCCCTCCTACACCTACTATGTATTCAAGGGATGCTAGTCTCTGTATCATTTCCCTTCCTAGAAAGGGAACCTGAAACTGATAGATAACGCTCCTTGCTGAAGGTCACGTACCTGGCTGGGACGGCAGACTCCTCCAGCCCTGCTGACTGTTAACTAGGCATCAGCAGCCATGCTGCCTCTGGGGTGAGTGAGGGGCAGACAGATGGTGAGCAGGGAGGGATGGGATTTACTGGCAGTTTTCACCCGGTCGTCCCCTTTGCACAGCCCTCCCACGTGGCTGGCCTTTCAACATCGCGGGCTTCCCAAGTTTGATAGACGGTCACCTCCTAGGGAGCCAGGGCCTGGAGGGCAGGTAGGATCTTGTGTGCTGAGTTGCTTATGTGCAAAACTGCGTAGAGCTGAAAGGGATCGTAGGACTGTGGATTTGGAGCGAAGGAGTCGAGGTAAAAATAATTTAAAAATTTTAAAAAGCATTTACTTTTTCTCCTGTCTGCCTCTCCATCCTCCACTTTGAAAAAAGAAAATCCTTGTAATAAATGTACATAGTCAAGGAAAAAAAAATTCCCTACTTGGCCATACCCAAAGTATGCGTCTCATTCTTAGTTAACCCTTATCTCTTTTATTGGGTACAAAAAGTGGTTTGTAACTATAATGTAAATATCAATTTGATGGAAATCTCTGCTGTTTTTATTAATTAGGATGATAGGAGATGGGATGGGAGGATAGAGTAGGTGAGGGCCTGAGGCCTTCCACAGTCCTAGTGGTTGGGGATGCAACCCTTCTTTATTCCTTTACTTTCTATCTTACGCTTCTCTAGGCTAAATATTTCTTCTCCCTTCAGTAGATCCTTGTAGGGCATGAGCAAAGGCCCTTTACTGTACTGATTGCGCTCCTCTGAGAGTTTCCCAGCTTAGCAATGTCTTTTCTAAACTGTGACAACCCTAACACAGCACAGTGTGTGCTCTGGGAGTGATCTGAATTCAGAGTTCAATTTACATACCACTGATTGAGAAATGAAATCAAGGCTGTCCCCTCTTTGGGTAGCTGTCTACGTTTTCCCACCAGGGAGATCAAGGCCACAATAATTCATGAAAAAGTCTGGCCCTCACCCTCTTTGGCTCCACATATCACACGCTTCCACCAATTTAAGCAACATGTGAAATATGAGCCCCAGACATAGCTCTTGAGGTTTTCTGGGTGGGGAGTCATGGGCAAGAACATTGTCCTGGGGCCTGGCCAAATAGAGCAAAAGTTGCCCCTGAGACTTCCTGCATTGTGAAGGATTCCATGTGAGGTCCAC
Source organism: Phascolarctos cinereus (assembly GCF_003287225.1). NCBI lineage: Eukaryota > Metazoa > Chordata > Mammalia > Diprotodontia > Phascolarctidae > Phascolarctos > Phascolarctos cinereus. The sequence goes on along the minus strand of NW_027556098.1, from coordinate 383,750,828 downwards.
ATCAGAGAGGGGTGAGGGGGAGAAGAAGAGCAGTAGAAATGCTCGGGACAACTTGGGGCACCCATGGATAAGAGGCCCCAGGATTTTTCCTGGCTCTGCCCCAGAATGGACCAGGTCCAGCCACAGGGGCCTGGGACGTTGCAAACTTTCCATCCAGCTTGTCAGAACTAGGTCCAGCTGTGTGGTAGTGAAGTGAGCCCTGGCCCAGGAATCAGGAGACCCAGGCTCTGGTCCTGGTTCTGACACAGCCTAGGTCTGCAACCTTGGATCAGTGAGTTACCGTTCATTAGTCTTAAATTTTCTTTTCCTCAATATGGGGAGGATTATTCCTGCTCTATCTCTCTCCTCAAATGAGGCAAGAAGTGAGAAAATCTCTGAAAGGTCATAAGAGGCATTTGAAGTAGGAACACACCGACTGAGAGACAGGCCAAAACCAGGCTGAAAACGCTAGCGTGTTTGTGAGTGGTTTAACGTGAGGCCTGGCTCGACCTCTGCAGATGCAGCCTCTGGGAACTCTGGGAAGAGCAGGTGTGGTAGAAGGAGCGCTGAATTTGGAGTCAGAGGATCTGGGTTCAAATTGTGGCCTGCTCCACCAGAGTTCCCTCATCTGTAAATGAGGTTATTGGCCTTTGATGATCTCTAAAGTTCTTTAACATTCTTTGTTTTCAGGGTGTTTCTGCTTCTGACATATCAAATGATACATGTAATGTGCTTGGCAAACCTGAAAGCACTGCAGCGAGCTAGCATTGGTATGAAGCTTTAAGGCTTGCAGAGAGTTTTGCAAATACAATGTCATCTGATCCTCATAGTGACCTTGGGACATAGGTACTATTAGGATCCTCATTTTATCATTAAGGAAACTGAGGCAGACAATGGTTAAGTGACTTGCTCAGGGTCACACAGGCAGGAAGTGTCTGAGGCCAGATTTCAACTTTACCTGAGTCCCAGGTCCAGACTTCTATACACTGTACTACCTAGGTGCCTTATCATGTTAGATATCATTGTTACTTCTATTATTGTTATCATTATCCTCATTAGTCTATATTCTTAGGTACTTTGAAGAACATTCTGTGTTCTAAGTTCTATAATGTGGCTCTGATATTCTGTGTTCTAAGGGCCCTCCCAGCTCTGCCATTCTATGTTCCAAGGTTCTGCCCAGTTATGACATCTGTGTTCTAAGGACCCTCCCAGCTCTGACATTCTGTGTTCCAACAGCCCTCCTAGACCTGATATCCTGTGTTCTAAGGGCCCTCCCAAGTCTGACACGTATAATAGGGTAACTTTCAACTCTGACATTCTGTGTTCTAGGCGCCTTCTAACTCTGGCATTCTATATTATCAGGTCCTTTCTAACTCTTAACATAATATGCTCTTAGCCTCCTTCCAGTTTTGACATTCTGTGTTCCAAGCTCTAGACTAACACTGGCATTCTGTGGTCTGAGGACCCTTCTGGAGATAATGTTCTGTCTTCCAAAGCTCCTTCCATTTTCATAGGAAGTGGTGCAAGACAGGGAAAACAGCATTGCCTCTAGACTCATAAGGCCTGGGTTTGAGTCTTGCCTCTCATGGGTTTTATTTCTCTGTTACCTTAGGCAGGCCAGCTTCCAGGAACCTCAGTGTAGTCCTCTTGGGGGTGGTGACAGTTTCTGATTTTTTTTTAATTCTTATTTTATAAATTTTTATTTATTTATTTATTATTTTTTTGTGAGGCAATTGGGCTTAAGTGACTTGCCCAGGGTCACATAGCTAGTAAGTATCAAGTCAAGTGTCTGAGGCTGGATTTGAACTCGGGTCCTCCTGACTCCAAGCTGGAGCTCTATCTACTGTGCCACCCAGCTGCCCCCCAGTTTCTGATTTTAAACTTAATTTCTGAGGGATAATAAGATTGTCCACTGCCTTTCTTATCAGTAGGTGCTCTATCATGCAGCTAGGATAGAGGCACAAGCAGAGTGCAGAGTGAACTACCCAGTCAAATCTCCCTAGTTCAAGGGTAAGTCCTTGGCCATGTGGGCAGGGCTGGTTTCTTCCCTTCCCTCTTCCAACTGTTGCTTTTATTTATTTTTTCTTTTTTCCCTCAATTAACAAGCATTTATTTTCTCTCTTTGTGATCTCCCCACCCTTCACTGAAAAAAAACTCAAAACCAAAACCTCTTGCAACAAATATACTTAGTAAAGCAAAACGAATCCCCATCCTGGCCATGTCCAGAAATGTGTCTCATTCTGCATATTTAGTCCAACACCCATCTATCAGGAGATGGGTAGCATTCTTCATCACTGGTCCTCTAGATTGACCACTGATGAGAGTGCTTAAATCTTTTAGAACTGTTCATTTTTACAATGGGATGGTTTCTGTAGAAACGATTCTCCTGGTTCTGCTTCCTTCACTCTGCCATCAGTTCATTCAAGTCTTCTCAGTTTTCCCTGACCATCATCCCTTTGGCTATTTCTTACAGCACAATAGTATTCCATGACATTCCTACACCATAATTTACTCAGTTATTCCCCAGTTTGGGGACACCCTCTTAGTTTCCTGTTTCCTGGGATGGCTTCTGATATCTAAGGATGGCTGGAATCTTTGGTTATCTCTAATTCTGGACCCTAGGATGTGGTGGAAAGAATGATGCTTCTGGGGTTTGAGGGTCCAGGTTCAAATCCGGGTTGTCCTACTTCACATATGTGAGGGCTTAATCACACTTCCCCTCTAGGGGCTTCAATTTCTGCATGAGTAAAATTCAAGAGTTGGACTAAGTGACCTCCAAGGTCCTTTTAATTCTAAATGTAAGGTCTCTGAAGTGATGGCTCTCACTTTCTGATTCTTTCTCATGTGCCATGTGCTCATTGGGAATGCATGAGAGAAAACACCTGCAAGTGAGCAGGTAGTTTCTGATTTGAATGTCAAATGATAATTACATGGTTTTTTTTCCAGTTTCAATTGGATAACCAAGAGCAACTCTGCTAAAAGCAGAGCATTTGTTCTTTTGGGAAATATGGTGTAACCAAAAAATCCCAAACCAAACAAAAAAAAAATTAGGGAGTCAGAACACCCATGTTTAAATCCCAGCTCAACTATATGTGACATTAGGCCAGGAAGTGAGTTTCTCTAGGCCTCTTAGTGAAGGGAGTGGACTCCAAGGTTGTTTCCATCCCGGAAATTCTATGACTCTTATGACCATATTTGAGCCTGATTTTAATTGTGGGCCTTGGAGTTAGCAGACTTGGATTCAAAAACTGGCTGTGTGACCATGGGCAAATTATTTCACCTCTCTAAGCCTCAGTTTTTTCTTCTTTAAAATGGGAATAATAATATTACCACAAGGTGGGCTATGAGACTTGGTAAAGTGAGAAGAATGTTAGATTTTTGACTAGAGAGTCAGGGATCCCAAGCCTGTCTCTGCCACTTCTACCACGATGACCTTGGGAATCTCTCCTGGCCTCAGTTTCCTCATGTATAAAATGAAGGAGTTGGACTAGATGACCTCTAAGGTGCCTTCCCCCTTTAAATCGATGATCCCATCATGGTAGCATCTCCGTCCCCCATGCTGGGACAGATTCGTGCTGGTGATTAGAAGCTATGAAGAAGATCTGAGGTTGAGAACCTGCCTAAAGAAGAGGAAACCGGGCCCAGCAACAGTTGATTTGTACTCAAATACAAGAGTCAGGCAGGATCAAGTAATTGGCAAACATTCATTAAACCAGCCCCTGTCCTAGCACTGGAGATAACAAAGACAAAAGTGAGGAGGAACTCATATCCTATTCTTCTGATTCCACCCATGATCATAGCATCAAGAGTTGGGAGGCACCTTTCAAGGTCCTCCTTAAGATCGAAGGATCTAGAGTTGGAAGGAACTCTTTGAGATCATCTAGCTCAATTCCACCTTAGTTTGCCATTGAGGAAACTGAGGGATAAATAAGGTAAGTGACTTATCCAAGGCTGCCTAGGTAGCGAGTGTTGGAGCTGGGGATTCATAGCCTTTTTTTTAAACTTCGACTCCAGTGTTCTTGTTGGTATTCCACAGACGCATTCTTTGAATGTCTCCTTGTGGGTGGTAGCTCCAGGACAGGTCCTACTAGAAGAGTGACCAAATTGTCCAAGAGGGACTGAAATGCTGATTGATTTAAATGGACTGAAATCCAGTGAGTAGAGTAGCAAGACTCCACCTGTCACATGCATGACCGATGTCACCCACTTCCTTGTTGGACCTTCATCTTCTGGATGGGTGTGCTACAACAAAACTTTGAAGAAGATTGAAGACAGCTTGGTGCGGCTGACAGGGGTGGGGAAACTGGGGTCTGGAGGCCACATGTGGCCTTCTAGGTCCTTGGGTGCCAACTTTTGACTGAGTCCAAATCCTCTGTTAAAAGGATTCAGTCAAAGGGCTGCACTTAAGGACCTAAAGGGCCACGTGTGGCCTCCAGGCTCAGGTCCCCCACCCCAGTGTAGCAGAAAGAATGTTGGCCTTGAAGCCAAATTTTGGTTTGAAGCCAGACTCTGCTGCTAATTAGCTGTGTGACTATGAGCAAGTCACTGAACTTTTATGACCCTGAATTTTATCATTTGTATAAGAAGGGATTTGGTTGAGATGAGGAATTCTTAACATTTTTGGTGTCCTGCACCTCTTTGGCAGCTAACAGGTCTCTTCTCAGAATGATTGTTCTAAATGCATAAAACAAACTGTATAGGATTACAAGGGAAATTAATTATATTTTAATTTATTTTAGTGTAATATTATTTAATATTTAATTTAAAATATTTAATATTAATATTTATTTTAATATAAAAAAATCGTGGCCTCCAGGTTAAGAACACTTTTCAAAACTGCTCTGATTTATGCGTTCAGGATCTGATATTTGTAAACTTTGTGGCCAAGGCCCAACCACCCAGGCCTCAAATTTGTCATTTGCCAAAGATAGAATGCTACTTTAGACTGAGAGGCAGCCTCTGCTGTGGATAGAAAGCTGGGCCTCAGAGTTCTGAGAGCCTGGGTTCAAGGACTGCCTCAGACACCTCCTGGATGTGTGACCCTGGCCATGTCATTTAACCTCTTAGTGCTCCCAGAAATCTCTCTAAGGCTACAAGAAGCAGGTGTTGATGCACGTTGGTGGAGGGAGTTCTGAAACTGATAGTTTTAGATTCAAATAATAAAAAAGGACCAAAAAAGTTTCCTTTAGACTACCCACACTATCTTTAGGTATCCAGGTTACACAGTGGATAGGGCACTGGCCTGGAGTCAGCAAGTCCTGGGTTCAAATCCAGCCTTAGACACTCCCTTGATGGGTGACCCTGGGCGAGTCACTGTTTTTGTTTCCTTATCTAAAACTGGGGATCACAAAAGCACCTACTTCCCAGGGTTGTTGTGACGATTAAATGAAATGATGTTTATATAGAAATGCTATCTATTATTATTGTTACTGTTATTATTACTTCCTATTTCAAAGTTTGGTCAGTTGCTCTGTGAAGCATAAAGGACTGCAGAAATGTGAGTTACTGTTGAATAATTATTAATTTTAATAAATAACAAACACTACACATTCCTGCACATCCCTGAGGCTGTGCCCAACACCTGCTGTGGGGAAGAGGGTGAAACCCAGGGTCCTCTTTTCTCAGCGTGCTGCTCTCCTCTCCTGGATGGGAGAGATTGGCTGTGACTTGGGACATCTTTGTTATCGCGATTGGCAAGGGAGGTTTGGTATCTTCTGAGGTTTTCTTGCTTGGTCGCTGGCAGGTCATTTATTGGTCCACGATTGAGAAGAGGATGGGGGTTCCTGGGTTGAACAGAATATACTTAAGTCATAGAAATCAAAGGGAAACTTAATGATCTTTTATATACTCTCTAGGAATAGTTTTTCATTCATTCATCATTTACTCATTCCAATTACAGTCCCTCCAGGATAGTGATTGGCAGCCATACTTTGGATTAGAAGAGCTGGATGCATTTTTAGAACAAGAAATGTCAGAGATAGAAGGGCTTTTAAAGGTCATCTGGTATAATCCCTTCATTTTACAGTTAGCCATTTCCTTCTTCAGCTCATTTGACAGATGACGAAACTGAGGCAACAGGTAAGTGACTTGCCCAAGGTCACACAGCAAGTAAGTGTCCGAGGCCAGATTTGAACTCGGGAAGATGGGTCTTCCTAACTTTCTTTCTATTGCTCCATATTAGGCACTTAATAAATGCTTATTTACCTTCATTTTCCCTATGTGCCAGGCACTGTGCTAAACTCTGGGAACACAAAGACAAGCAGAAAGAAAGACAAAACCGAGGTGCCGAGGGTTTAGTCATTAGCTCACAGGTAGGCGGTAGCGGATCTGGGATTTGAACCCATATCCTCTGACCCCAACGTCTGTGCTCTTTCCAGTGTCTAGACAGCACCTACTTGCTGTGTGCACGATGCTACTTTCAGCCCTGGGACAGGATCCAAGTTTAGTGAAGACATGTTCCTGCCTTCAGGTAGCTTATAGTCCTGGAGGGAAGCAAATACACCATTGTCAATCATAGCATGAAATGCATCTGGTGCCCTCTTGGTAAAGGGGCCGTGACTCCTCAGCTGCCTTCAGGCCCCTTCCTCCTCGTGGAGGCTGGGATGATGGAATGCCTCCTGGGCCCTGGACGTTGGCATGTGTGGTAACTGCATTTCCCATCAACTGTGTGGAGGGCCTTCCTTACTTTGCTTCATCCTCGTTCCTGGAAAATATCCTCTTACTGGAGTCTTCATATGCCAGTTCAAAAGAGAACAGGGGATTTGAGGGCTGATGGGTGTAATTCCCTGGATGCTGGGCTGATGCAACTGCGTAAGCCCCTTGTACTCCTGTAGTGATGCTTTCAGATTATTTTAACCAGCTTCTCCACGTTGGGTGACTCTATGACCCATCTGGGCTGGTTAGCTCTCCTTTTGTCCAGTCATTTCAAGAAGGCTTTGGGAAATATCATATTGTCTCCTTTCTTTGGAATGTGGAGAAGCGTCCACTAATCTTTTTTTTTTTAAATTTTTTATGTGGTTTGGTTCTGAAGAGTCCAAGCTAGGAGGCTTCCCAGCGGTGTGACCTTGGACCCTTAACCTCTGACCCTCACTCCCCTCATTGTAAAACCACATCTTGTAAGCTGGTAGAGGGAGGACACCAGAGCTGGGAGCTAAGGATTGGTTTAGGCCCCCTCTTATGGGAGGAGGCATTTGAGCTGAGCTCTGAAGGCGGCTGGGGATTCCACAAGTCAAAGGTGCCCTCGTCAGGCACCGAGCCAAGGTGCAGTGATGGTAGATGGGCTCTTCTCTATGAGAAACAGCAGACAGACTGGTTTGGCTGGGTCTGGGGGAGTGAAGCGCCATAAGCCTGCAAGGATGGGCTTGAGCCGGGTTTGGAAGGATTTGCAGTGCTTATCAGAGAAGCTTGTTTGTGATCTGCTTCTAACAGAGTACCTCCGACTCCTGCTCTGGGGTTCCTTCCATTACCGCACACTCCCAGTACATCCCCCTCTCCCTGCCTTCCCAGAGGCTTGGATTGAGGAGGGTGTGGCCTCTTGGAGATGGAGCATTAGACCAAAGGGTGTGGGAGGCCAAGAGCTGACACCCTTGAGGGCCTGGAAGAATGCAGGGCCCCTCCTGCCCCAGCCTCCTCCCCTGGCAAGCTAAAAATAGACCAGTCCTCTGACACCTGCCCAGATGGGCCGGGCTGCCTGCATGAGCACCTTCACGCTCGGGTTCCAAGCGCTTGTGGGCTGGCAGCTCCGCTCCTCCGTCCTGGCTCTCCCTTCCCTGGCTGGTGCTCACACCACACTGCTGATGCTCTGGAAGAAGAATTTGGTCTTTTTTGGAGTGGGTCTTTAGAAGCTAGTAGCAGTCCTCCCTCCTTTCCGCTGACTCCCTGGCGTGGGGCCCAAATCTCCTTCTCAAGCCAATTTTTGGCAATTGCTCTGCTGTATTGTGGCCACCTTGTTTGGGGACAGTTCTGGGGGAGAAGGAGCTGGAGGCTCAGGGGACCCAAGGACTCCTTCCTGCCCTATTCCCAGGATGGGGAGGGTGAGTTTCACCAGCTCTCCTTGCCTGGCCTCGCCTCTGGTGTCAATGCAGAGTGAAAATGATGGGTGAAAATGACGTGCACGCCTGGGCCAGAGCAAAGCCAGCCAGCCTGTTCCTGTCACCTGAGACTCGAGCTCCTCTGCAAGCCCAGCTCTTTTCCAAGGGCTGACCTTTTTATGCTCAAAGGCACTGTGGTGTGGTGGATAGAGGCCTCCCTTAGAGTCAGGAAGACCTGGGCTCGAGTTTCACATCTGATGCTTTGTGACTTTGGGCAGGTTATTTAGAGCTCTCAGAGCCAAAGGCTGCTAGCTCTGCACAGCTTTAGCCTAAAGACATTTATTTGCTGGCCTGAATTATTAGTGCGCAGAGTTTCCACCATAGGAGTTTCTCATACTGATGAAAGGTCCTTTTCTGGCTAAACATTTTCTGTTCTAAGGTCCTTCCTAGCTCCCACATTCTCTGTTCTGAGAGCCCTCCCAGCTCTGACACTTTGTGTTCTAAGGTCCCTCCCGGCTCTGACATTCTGTCTTCTAAGGCTCCCTCCCAGCTCCAACATCCTGTGTTCTAAGGTCTATCTCAACTCTGACGTTCTCTGTTCTGAGGCTGCATACAGCTCTGAAATTTTTATAGGGTTGATCGTTGTCCTTTGTGATCAAAGGAAACAGAAAATGACATCACTATGTTGGAGTCCAGTTACAGTGTGTCTGACTATGGCTGAATCAGACCAATACAAGCTTAGACGGTTCTACCACAGGTCAGGCCCAAATAGCCCCTGTAAACATCTGGAGTGGACATGTCTCTAAATTTGTGCATCTCATGTTTCTTTTGAGCCGCTCCAGTTCTGCTTTGCTCACAGAGCACAGCACCTTTTCTGATGGGGGCACGCCATGCCCGGCAGTCCTGCGCCGGCGTCCCCATGTCATACGATCAGTTCCAAAGTTCTTCAGAGAGATCTTGAGAGTGTCCCTGTGTCGTTTCTTCTGACCTCCATGTGAGTGCTTGCCTTGTGTGAGTTCTCCATAAAATAGTCTTTTAGGCAAACACATATGTTTGGCATTTGGACCACTCTCTGCACTCTCTGCAGGAGACTTTGAATGCTTGCTAGTTTAACCAAGAAAGGACCTCAGTGTCTGGTACCTTATCTTGCCAGGTGATCTTCAGAATCTTCCTAAGACAGTTCAGATGGAAGTGATCCCGTTTCTTGGTATGGCGCTGGTAGACTGGCTTATGGGGTAAGGGCCCTCTCATCTCTGGCCTTCCATGAGTCTGGCCCATGCCAGGACTGAATCCACTGTTTTGACCACCATGTTGCACCCACTTACTGAACTCATCTTGTGCTCATGGGGAGGGATTGAAAGAGGTGGCATGAGAGGCAGCTGTTTTCTTCGATGAATTGGTTAATCCTTCCCTGTGAATCATGGAAAATGTATGTAGACTGGCCCGGCCTCGGGGTGCTGAGGTACTGTCTGCGCCGCTGTTTCTCTTTTGAGCTGGGAAAGCTGAGGGGACAGACTGAAGATGGAGGGGTGGGTGTTGTGTAACGAGGAGCTTGGGGCATGGTTTCACTGTTCCTTCTGTGGTTCTGGTTGTGGGCTGACTGTGGGCAACTTCCTGCCTCCATCAGTGGGGAGTGGGGTGCCCTTCCTCCTCATCCACGTGGTGCGGAGAGAAATGAGCGTGGGCAAGGCTTTCCATCATCTGTTGGTGAGAGGGGGATCAGGGCAGGGGATGTGGATGACTCATTAGAAAATGCTGGAGCAGGGGGCAGCCAGGTGGCACAGTGGATAGAGCAGTGGCCTTGGAGTCAGGAGGACCTCAGTTCAAATCCAGCCTCAGACACTTGCCACTTAACTAGCTGTGTGACCCTAGATAAGTCATTTAACTCCATTGCCTAACCGAAAAATAAAAATGCTGGAGCAGGGAGAAAGGGAGAGGGATTTGGGGGAGAGGGGGGAGACAAGGAGCATACAAAGTGTAGCCTGTTTGTCTCCAGGGGTGGGGAACCTGCAACCTCAAGGCCACATGTGGCCTTCTAGGTCCTTAAGTGTGGCCCTTTGATTGAATCCAAACTTCACAGAACAAGTCCCCTTAATAAAAGGATGTGTTCTGTAAAACTTGGACTTGGTCAAAAGGTGACACCCAAGGACCTTGAAGGCCACATGTGGCCTCAAGGCCCCAGGTTCCCCATCCCTGCTCTAGAGCTAGGCCCCCATTAATAATTAATATTATTTTAATAACAATTAGATTATTATTGTAGCAGTTATTATAGCTAACATTTTGGTAGCGCTTAGAGACTTTCCAAATCACTTTACACATAGTATCTCAACCCTGAGAGTTATATGCTATTGTTATCCCCATTTTACAGACAAGGAAACTGAGGCTGAGAGTTAAGCTAGTTGCCCAAGGTCGCAGAGCTAGTAAATAACTTTGGCAGGATTTTAATTCAGGTCTTCTTGACTCCCTAGTCCAGCCCTTTATCCACTATAGAAGTTATTGGAGGAAGGGGAAGAGAGAGTGTCTCTAGTCCTGGCAGCCTAGAGATATCAGTAGGGGAAGAAAGGAAGAGGAAGAAATGGATAGGCTAGAAAGATAGCAGGGGCCCTTAGCTTGGGCTGTGAACTCATTTAAAAAAATGTTTTGATAATTATATTTCAATATAATTGGTTTCCTTTGTAATCCTGAGTATTTTGCTTTCTTCATTTAAAAATATTCTGAGGGGCAGCTAGGTGGCGCAGTGGATAGAGCACCAGCCCTGGAGTGAGAAGTACCTGAGTTCAAATGTGGCCTCAGACCAAACACTTGACCCTTACTAGCTGTGTGACCCTGGGCAAGTCACTTAACCCCAATTGCCTAAAACAAACAAACAAACAAACAAACAAAAAATATTCTGAGAAGGGACCCATAGGTTTGACAGGACTACCAAAGGGGCCCAGGACAAAAAAGGTTAAAAACCCATAGACTAGAGCAAAGGGCTTGGGATACAGTTCCAGGCAAGCCAGACGACTTATGGTGTTCCAGACACTGGGCAGCATGGGCGAGGGTAAAGGACACTGCATTTGGCATCAGAGGACCTGCCTTCAAAGCCTCGCTCTGTGCTAATTCTGTGGGTTATATAAAAATGAAGAGGGTTTTTGTTTATATTTCTTTTTAAAAAAATATTTCTAAAGGCTGATCTATCGCTAACTCCTTTGATCCTGGGTTCTAAGGTTCCCACCTCTGTGGCTATGTACTGGTCCTTAAGTTTGTTGTTCAGTCATTTTCAGTTGTATCTGACTCTTCGTGACCCCATTTGGGGTTTTCTTGGCAGAGATGCTGGGGTGGTTTGTCATTTCCTTCTCTAGCTCATTTGACAGATGAGGAAACGAGGAAATGAGTAAACAGGGTGAAGTGACTTGCCCAGGGTCACACAGCTAATAGATGTCTGAGGCTGGATTTGAACTCGGGAAGATGAGTCTTCCTGACTCCAGGCCTGCTGCTCTATGCACTATGGCGCTCCCTAGCAGTCCAGTGGCTTAGCTAGGCCAGCCAAAAAAGTGAACACCATTTTGGGTTGCAGTAAAATGAGCATTCTTCAGTTCCCTACCCAAATTGTTCTCCCCTTCAACTTTAGAATGTTGGCATTCTGATGGTCCTCCAAGGCCTAGCTCAAATTACTCCTCTTCTGGCAAGGCTTCAGTGATCCCGTGTCCGTCATCTGATCTTACAGTGCTCTCATGGTATTCCTCTGCACCCATCATCATCTAACTTGCATTATATATATTTGCCTACCTGTCTTGCCTCTTTGGCTAGATTGTAATCTCTTTAAAGGCAGTTGACTATGTCTCATTTCCCATCTGGACCTCACTGCAGCATGGAGTGAGATCTAAACCACTTGGTAGTGGTTAGTAAATATTTGTTCAGTAAGTGAAGGAAAGAAAAAGGAGAGGAAGATGTCAGGAAGGGATAAGTAAATGTAGTGGAAAATCCCTGAGGAGGAAAAGAATCCTGCCCTTTCCACCAATTAGCCGTGTGCCCTTGGGCAATTCACTTCTCTCTGACTCTCTGAAAAATGAAAGGGTTTGCAGTATAGTCTCTAAGGGCCCTCCCAGCTCTGACATACTGTGTTCTAGGTTCCTCCTAGCTCTGACATCCTGTGTTCTAAGGGCCCTCTCAGCTCTGACATCCTGTGTTCTAAGGGCCCTCCCAGCCCTGACATGCTGTGTTCTAGGTTCCTCCTAGCTCTGACATTCTGTGTTCTGAGGGCCCTCCCAGCTCTGACATACTGTGTTCTAAGGGCCCTCCCAGCTCTGACATTCTGTGTTCTAAGGGCCCTCCCAGCCCTGACATCCTGTGTTCTAGGTTCCTCCTAGCTCTGACATCCTGTGTTCTAAGGGCCCTCTCAGCTCTGACATCCTGTGTTCTAAGGGCCCTCTCAGCTCTGACATCCTGTGTTCTAAGGGCCCTCCCAGCCCTGACATCCTGTGTTCTAGGTTCCTCCCAGCTCTGACATTCTGTGTTCTAAGGGCCCTCTCAGCTCTGACATTCTGTGTTCTAAGGGCCCTCTCAGCTCTGACATTCTGTGTTCTAAGGGCCCTCTCAGCTCTGACATCCTGTGTTCTAAGGGCCCTCCCAGCCCTGACATCCTGTGTTCTAGGTTCCTCCTAGCTCTGACATTCTGTGTTCTGAGGGCCCTCCCAGCTCTGACATTCTGTGTTCTAAGGGCCCTCTCAGCTCTGACATCCTGTGTTCTCAGGGCCCTCCCAGCCTGACATCCTGTGTTCTAGGTTTCCTAGCTCTGACATTCTGTGTTCTGAGGGCCCTCCCAGCTCTGACATTCTGTGTTCTAAGGGCCCTCTCAGCTCTGACATCCTGTGTTCTCAGGGCCCTCCCAGCCCTGACATCCTGTGTTCTAAGGACCTCCCATCTCTGACATTTCTTTATTCCAAGGCTCTTAATGGCTCTGACATTCTATGTTTAATATTCTCTTCCCGCTTTGATGCTCTTCAGTTTTTTGTTCTTGGGTGGAGGAAGAGTGGTCCTAACTTTGCCTGCTGTCACCTGTGCCACAAGCTGGCCACTCTGGTCGCCTCCCCTTCCCCAGTGGGTGCTGGGCCATGGAATGGTGTGGGCTGGTGCCCAGACCTCCCCTTAGCCCACCAGTGGTGTCAGTGCTTGCCAAGTTCCCATCCTCCTCCCAAGTCGAACTTCTGGGGTGACTATAGCATAGAGACCGACCCATGCTCTGCGCTCAGACTTTGGTCCCCTGGGTCCTCTTTCCCAGGCCCAGGGCAGGACTAGCTAACAGCTGTCAAGGGCCCCAGTTTATGAGGCTGCATCTAACTCATTCAGTCTCCTATTCATTTCTTAAAAAAAAAATTTCAACAGACGTCTTTTAAAGTTAATTTTTTCGATGAACAAAAATCCTTCCCAGCCCTCTCGTCTCCCCCACCCCCCACTGAAAAAGAAAGAAACCTTGTAACATGTATGGTCAAGGAAGACAAATTCCTGTACTGATCATTTTCAAAAAATGTCTCAGTCTGCACTGAGTCTGACCTCTCTCTCTCTGGCTCCCTGGCTCTGACTCTTTCTCTTCTCTCTATCTCTCTCTGTCTCTCTTTCTCACACACACACCTCTCTCTCTCTCTGTGCCTCTCTCTCTGTCTCTCTGTCTCTGTCTCTCTGTCTCTCTCTCTCTCTCTCTCTCTCTCTGTCTGTCTCTGTCTGTCTCTCTCTCTGTCTCTCTCTGTCTCTCTGTCTCTCTCTCTCTCTCTCTCTCACCTCTTTCTCTCTGTCTTTGTCTCTCTTCTTGCCCCTCCCCATTTCTCCTTCTTTTGGTGCTCAGCTTGTCAGGGACAAAGGGGTTAATCCCAGGGAGCTAAAGAAGCCTGAGCACTTGAAGGGGATGGGGTGGGGCTGGGGTGGGGGAGGGTCAGGGCAGGGATGCAGACTAAAGACGGCAGAGCCTTTTCTCTAAGAGGCCTCCTTTCCCTTCCTCATTATGGGACCCTCGCATACATACAGCCCTTGGTTACTGTGGCAACCAGACAGGCCAGCCCTGGAGAGCCCTGGAAGGGGCGATGGCTGCTGGGGGAGGTTCCCAGGCCGCCCTCCCCCTGGGATTGGCCAGGACCAATCCGGGTACCCAATTCCCCATCCTGCCTGGGCTTTGCCAGAGGGGGAAGGAGGTGAATGAGGGATGTGTGGGAGGGGGGAGCCATATGGCCTGGGAATAGAGGCCCCATTGTTAATAGGCTGAGGGGCATTTCCTAAGGCTGACCACCCCCCACATCCCAGCAGGGTCTCTTCCATTCAGGACTCCCCGTTTTTCTATCTCCTCAATTTCCCTCGTGTAGTTTTTCTCCCTTTAATTTCTATACTGACACAATAATCTTTCTTACACATAACGGGTTGTTTCTCCTTATGCCTTTGTTCGATGTCTTCAGCGGCCCCAACTGCTGGTAGGGTCAAAGTTCAGAGTCCAATACTTGGCATTCAAGGCTCTCCACACAACTCAGCCTGGGGTCACTGAAGTCAGAACTCAACAGATGTTTGTTGAAGTTCACTGAACCCTCCTGCCTCACGGGGGCAGTCTTAGATTCGGATCTGGAGGATCTGGGTTCGAATTTTGGGTCAGCCGCTTCCTAACCTCCTGACCTTCCTGTTTCCTCATCTTTACATCTTGTGTCCTCAGGGCTTAGCAATACCTGGCACAGTAGGTGCTTAATAAATGCTTATTGATTGTCTGGGAGTCAGTCTGGGAGGGCAGGGAGGACTATATTGGAAAATGTGGATGATATAAAAACAAAAGATATGACTTTTAGAAAGTCTATTGATTGCAATAGTCCAGGCTCTAGAGAGATGATGAGGGCCTGACCTTGGGGAATGGCTGTGTCCCAAATGAGTTTTGTTTTACTTTTTGTTTCCAGTGGGGTGGGGAGGGGGAGGAGGAGAATTGGGAGAAACAATAAATGCTTGTTAATTGAAAAAAAAAAGCTGGGTATGGATGGGAGAGCTGTTCTGAAGGTAGAATCCTATCTGACAACCTTGAGGAATGAGAGGAGATGATGAGGGAGGGACCACCCTCTCCCACCTGTGGCCTCCATCAGTGAAGGGTGATCAGATGGAGAATCTGGTGCCCAAGCCTCCAGCAAAGAAGGATCCAGAGCAGAGATGAAAGAGAAGCAGGGGCCATGGGGGAGGGCTGGAAGGAGGGGGCCACTGAGAGGCCCAGCCTGGGGCGAGGCACAGCCTCCAGCTCTGGGGGAAGGTAGGAGAGTGGAGGGAGCTGGAAAGGACCCAGATCCAGGCAGTCCTCCAATCCTAGCAGAAGGGCCCTTAGGAGCCGAAACTTCATCCTGAACTTGAAAAGGAGAACATTTCTCACCAGAGAGAGCTTGTTGCCTGGGTTTCTGGTGGCAAAGATCTGCCGCCTCCTATCTCCACTGCCCCCTTCTCCCATGAACCCCTTAGTTTTTACCACTGAAGCCTTTCCAATTTGGATTGAGCCATTCTGAGCAGGGTTAAAGGCAGGAGGTTAGAGGCAGGGGAAAGGGAAGAAGATTGCTCAAAAATTCTGCCTTTGCTAGAAGGGGTGTTGGTATCCTCTTCAGACTGCTTGGTCACTAATTCATTCAACAAACATTTAGAGGGGCAGCTAGGTGGTACAGTGGATAGAGCTCTGGCCTTGGAGTCAGGAGGACCTGAGTTCAAATCTAGCCTTAGACACTTGACACTAGCTGTGTGACCCTGGGCAAGTCACCTAACCCTGATTGCCTCACCAAAAAGGGCGAAAAAAAGTCAACTAATATTTAGAGAGGCCGTGGATGAACTGGAGAGGACAACCTGGATGAGGAAGGGCTTTGAGCTCATTTTCCAAAATAGTCTTCCCACCCCTTCTAGGGAGCCATCTCAATAGAACAAAGGATTTTTTAAAAAGGAAAAAAACAGTTCAGAAAAGGTAACCCACACCTCAACCAAATCCAATATTATGTGTAGTGTCATGCACCTTCCCCCCGCCTCTGCCAAGAAGGGACAGAGGCACCTTCTCCTGTCTCTCTCTTTTTTTTTTTTCTGGCTAGGCAATGGGATTAAGTGACTTGCCCAGGGTCACACAGCTAGTCCTGAATCCAGGGCCGGTGCTCTATCCACTGCGCCACCTAGCTGCCCCTTGTATCTCTTTTGAAAACAAGTTTAGTTCATTATACCGCAGCAGCCTCTCAGTTGGTCTCTGTGCTTCCAGTCCCTCCACTCTCTGGTTCATCCTTTACCCAGCTTTCAAACTGATATTCCTGAAACACAGATCTGACCATTTCACTGTTTTGCTCAGAAATCTACCATGGCTCCCTATTGCCTCTAGGGTCAAAAAGATATTTCGCAGCTTAACTGAGAAATTGCCCCTCTTTATCCTCTTAAGGCAAGGGGGTCCTTAACTCTTTTGTGTGTCCTGGACCCTGTTGGTACAGTCTGGTGTGGACTATGGACCCTTTTTAATAATACTATTTTTTTTTTTAGGCAACTGGGTTAAGTGACTTGCCCAGGGTCACACAGTTAGTAAGTGTCAAGTGAGGCCAGATTTGAACTCATGTCCTCCTGACTCCAGGGCCAGTGCTCTATGCATTGTGCCACCTAGCTGCCCCAAGAATAGTGTTTTTAAATGCATAAAATAAAAATACATCTAGAACAGAGATGAAAGAGAAGTGGGGCTGTGGGTGAAGGCTGGAATGGGGGATCGATGCTCTGAGGTCCCGCCTTGGGGGAGGCACAGCCTCTAGCTCAGTTGGAATTGGGGTGGGGGGAAGGGAGGAGAGTGAATTTCTGGTCGATCGAAATACAATTATATTGAAGTGCAGTTTTTATCCAAATATATTCTTAAAAACCCTAAGTAATTCATAGATGCCACAGATTAAGATACCCAAGCCTAGGCAGTGCCTTGCACACGGTAGGCACTTAAGAAGTGTTTGTTGAATTGAATTGCCTCCTAACATCCTCCACTGATTGGAAGACTCCTCTTTCCTACTGTCTTTTGTAACTTTGGAGGCAGATCTGTGGCGAGAGCAGGGGAGAGATCCTTTTCTTCCTTCTCTCCTTCTCTTCCTTCTCTCCTTCTTCCTTCTCCCCTTTTTCCTTCTCCCCTTCTTCCTTCTCCCTTCTTCCTTCTCTCCTTCTTCCTTCTCCCCTTCTTCCTTCTCCTCTTCTTCCTTTCCCCTCCCTTCTCCTCTTTCACCTCTTCTTCCTCCTCTTTTTTCTCCTTTTCATCCTCTTTTCATTTTTCTTTCTCTTCTTTCTCCTTCCCTTCCTCTTCCCCATTGTCCTCCTCCTCCTCTTCTTCTTCCTCCTCCTATTCTTTCTTTTCTTCCTCTTCCCCTTCCTCAAAATATTCAGCTCTTCTTGCAGAGGTATCAGGGTGTTGTTGAAAGAGCAGTAACCCTGAAGTCAGAGGACCAGTTCTGAGTCCTGCCCCTGTTGCCTTACTGTGCATGATGTGGGTTTCAGTTTTCTCATCTGTAAGAAAATAAACAAACAGAAAAACCAACCAAAAAAATGAGGGGTTTGGATGGATGACCTCGAATGTCCCTTCCAGTTGTGAATCCCATGGTCCTAAGGACTGGTTCTCCCACCAGTGGCCCTACCCTCATCCCACAGGAAGCTGTTGCTACCTCTGGCCTGGAGTCCTTGGCCCTTGTTGGACGTGGCAGGGTCCTGCCTGGGCAGCATTTCCTCCAATCAGTCAACATTTATGAACAGACAG
Source organism: Phascolarctos cinereus (assembly GCF_003287225.1). Lineage (NCBI taxonomy): Eukaryota > Metazoa > Chordata > Mammalia > Diprotodontia > Phascolarctidae > Phascolarctos > Phascolarctos cinereus. The sequence goes on along the minus strand of NW_027556098.1, from coordinate 383,733,089 downwards.
TAGTGAGCTGGACTTCCCAGGGGAAGTTCCCTAGGCAGCATCTCCTCCTTTTCTACGGATCCTCAATGAAACCTGGAACTCTGGGAGGCTGAGGCCTTGAATTCTCTCTCAGAGCAGCCAGAGCCCACGATGCCTGGGAAGCCAGGGGTAAGGAGCTGAAACTAGGTCTGGAAACCCTGGAAGATGTTACTTGTTCTCTTCTGCTCACTCCCTATCCCTCTTGCAATGGCCTCATTTCTTTTTGGGGGCCCATTTCTTCTTCTATTCCTGGCAGTGCTTGTGGACGCACCCCAGCTCTGGCCGCTGTCCTGCCTTTCAGCCTTTCTGTTTGTTTCCATTTGGAGACCCTTAGGGTCCCACCCTTCAGTTGCCTGCTTTTGCCTTGGGGACGCTGGTAGACTTAGATGTAAAAGGCACCTCAGAGGTGATCTAGGTCTCTTCCCTCCCCACCCCCCATTTTATATATATTGAGCCCACATAAAGTCACAGATAGACATATTGGTAAGGCCTGCCAGGCGCATCAGTTAGGATCTGAGACTCTTGGACGGCAGACAACAGCTCATTTCATTTAATGCAATTTTATTTCATTTAATAAACATTTATTTTGCTAGAGGCCTCGTGGAAGAAGCTGTATGTGTGTCATTGAGGGAGATTACAAAGCTGGGATAAGATATAGCTCCTCTTTTCCCAGGGCTTACAGGCTAGAAAGGGAATTGGGCAGAAACACAGACAACTGTAATACATGATAATGAAAACTAAGTATATTAGAAGGACGAAAATGAAGTGCCCTTGGAAGTCTGAGATAGAGAAGGCTCCCTGGGGGTGGCAGCATTTTAGTTGGGCTTTAGAGGAGCAGTGAGAATTTATCATTCATTCATTCATTCATTCATTCAAGCATTTATTAAGTGCCTACTATGTTCCAGGCACTATTCTCAGCACTGGAAGTACAAAAACAAAAAACCAAAAAAATCCTTGCCCTTAAGGGGCTTATAGTCTATTTCGGGTAAACGTACACAAATAAATATAAATATGTACGTAGTGAATTCAAAATCATTTGGGGAGGGGGATGTAAACAGCTGGAGGATACCTGACAGAGAAAGTTGGAGAGGTTCTGTCCAGAGGATGCACCCCTGTCCCACCCCTTCCCAGGGCTTCTGAGGAAGGTGGCTGACCTCTGGCTGGGGATGTTTGGTCAGGTGCCAGGCCTGGAGGATCTGGCCTTGGAGTTTTTTCCCAGACTGAGATTCTGAGAAAGTGTGACTTCACTATTTCATGAGTGCCAGAGCTGGAAAGGTTTTTAGAGATTGTCTGGGCCATCTCTTCCTACACCCCCCCCCTTTATTTTCCCCTCAATGATTATTTATTAAATGTCTTCTCATTTTTGTTTTTGGATTCCCAGTGGCTAGCACAGGCCTAGTCAGACACATAGTAGGCTCTTTATAAATGCTGGTGGACAGGTTCCTTGATGGCTAGGTGCTGGGGATATGAAGACAAAAATGAACCTGTCTCTGCCCTCAGGGAGCTTACTTACAGTCTATAGACCTTCTATACTGAAATACAAAATGTATGCAATGTAAATTAAATGTAATTTAGTGGAGAGAACTCGGACAACCGAGATGATTAGGAAAGATCTCGCGAGGAAGGTCGCCCCTGAGCTGAGCCTTGACAGGTCATGTTCCTGGTCCAAAGAGATGGAGATGAGGAGGGACAGCATTGCAGGCATAGAGGACAGTCTGGGCAAGTCACATACAGGGAGTTAGCTGGCAGACCAGTTTGGCCTGAATGCAGGGTATGTATGTGGAGGAGAGTAAAGTGAGCTCAGCCTAACATGGTAGATTAGAGCATGAATGTGAAGGAATTTAGATGCTAAGCAGAGGATCTTGGATTTTACCCTAGGGGGAATGAGGAACCCTTGAAGCTTGAGCAGGGAAGGGACCAGATCTGTGCTTTAGGAATGTCATTTTGCCATCTGGGTGGAGAATGACCTGGGGAAGGGGAGGAGTGAGCCTGGAGATGGAGGACCAGTGAGAAGGCTAAAGCTGTAGTACAGGTGAGAGAGTGATAAGGGCCTCAGCTACCATGGTACCAATGTCAAGGCAAAGAAGGAGGTGGATGAGGCTGGATAATGTGTCTCTAGAGCAAAAAAGAATGGGCAAGTCAGTGGATGTGGGGTGATGCTCCCATTTTATTGCAGGAGAAACTGAGGCCCAGAGACAGGCAGTGAATTTCATAAGTCAAGCAGTGAATTTGGAGCAGAGCCGAGGTGAGAAGCCAGAGCTTTTCAACCTCTAATTCTGTGCTCATAATACTTTCATCATATTACCCTTTACATAGAATCCTTCCTGAAAAGCCAAGACCTGAGTCTTGGAGCTGGGGGATCCTGGGGTCACATTGGGCTGGGTTGTTATAAATGAAGGGTCGTGAAGAGACACAAATCCTGGGCTGTGTGTTGGGAATGGTGGCTCTTAATGGATTAGTGTGGGCTCCATTAATTTTCAGAGACCTGGGTCTCTGTGGTGTTGATTTATGAACCCTAGAGGGGAGGCCATCTGGTCCCATTGGCAGACTCTGCTTAGGGCTTGTTGTCTCTGAGTCTGCGGCCCCAGGGAGAGGAAAGCCCACAAAGTCTCTGTGATCGGGACCCTGGAAATGAGGAGCACCTGCCATCTGGGGCCCTTTTGTCCAAAGACTTGTGTTCATTGCCTTGAATATGGCCAGTGATGAAAACTAGGACTCCTATTTATATCACACTTTCTCCCCCACCCTCCTTCTTTCCTTCTCTGCGCCCTCCTCCTTTCTCTTTTTTCAAACTTTATTTTCTTCAGGTAAGGAACAAGTCATAATAACTCTCACTTCCTCCTTTAAAGAATAGCATTGAGGCAGGCAGGTGGTACAGTTACCCCTTCCACATCGAGAAGGTTAGGGACGCAGTGCCCTCATGTTCTAGAAAATAAGCGTAAATTTTTTGGCCCTCCCTTCATACCAGACAAGAAGTCTGAATGTTTTCTTTTTCTTTTACGAGGTATTTATTGTAAATTTGGGTTAAGTATTTGGTCAAAGGCTCTGTTTTGTCTGCTGCTCCTACAAATCCTGCCCCCCCCAAATTCCCATTTAATTTCTTATGCCGACTCATGGATATATTGAAACTGAGATGGGGAAAGTCGAGATGTGTAAGAGATAACTGTGTCAAAGTACCTGACTTGGAGTTAGGAAGACCTGAGTTTGAATTTTGCCTTGGACATTAGCCGCGTGATGTTGAGCTGGTCAGATAGCTTCTGTCTCTCTGTAAAATGGAGTCATTGACCCAGGTCCTTCTTGCCTGCTCCAGAGAATGCCCAAAGGCTTAAAGTCTTAGAATAGATTTGCCTAGGTAGAAGGAATTTCCTCCTCAGAGACAATTAAATGAATGCAATTAGTCAGATTAAAAAAATGGTTAACAGCTCACGAGTAGATGGTATTTTAAGGATTTCAGAGCACTTGCATGATCTCATCTGGGTTCACAACAAACCTTTTGAATAGGTGCTATAGGCATATCCTCCTCATGTCATAAATGTGGAAACTGAGGCACATAGAAGTTAAGGAATTTCCGAGGTCATGAAGCTACTAACAACCAGTAATTGGAGAGGGTTTGAATTCAGGTTTTCCTTGCTCTAAGGGAGCCCCAGTCAGAGCTAAGATTTGAGCCTGGAAATTCCTGGTGACCAATGAAACCCTCTCCCCAGTACACCATTCTACTTATTCTCTCGAATGGGGACATGGAGGGCCAAAGAGGGTGAGGCTTCCAACTGGATGGCAGACAGGATGTTGAGCCAGCTAGAGAGGGAAAGGATGGTTAATGTTTGGCCAGAAAGAAGAAATATCCTGCCAGTTCCCAGAAGGTAGCTGGCCACCTTTTCTTCTTACGTTTCCTTCTTCATCCCAGGACCAGGCTTCCCTTACTGCTGATGTTGGGATCTGAGTGTTAGCTGGAATGTCCACTCCGGATTGGAGCAGGCAGGAGTCTTTGAGGGCTCATGGCGTTTGAAAGCTGCCTGGTGGCTTGGGCAGTGGGGAGATCTGCTATGGGGGCTGGAAGAGGGTGGGACAGTAGCTAACTCTACACGATCCACCTGTGGTTTATGTTTGGGTTAATGATTTGCAAAAGGAGGTGATCAGGCTCTTTCCTGGCTTGGAAGCTCCTCCTACATCCGATGGGGCAGCTGCTAGAGGTGAAGGCTGTAAGGGAGGTAGATGGTGGGTAGAGAAAGGCCCGGGGTGTGTGTTTGGGGGGCATGTGTGTGTGTGTGTGTGTGTGTGTGTGTGTGTGTGTGTGTGTGTGTGTGTGTGTGTCCCCAACCTTGGGATGCCAATGAAGCCTCTACAGGCTTCTCCATGACCTCCTTTCCCTGGCCTGTCTGACCACATTTCCTCTCTTTCTTCCAATAGGAGAAGGTGGTGAGCTGAGCATAGTCACAGGCAGATGGCTTCCTCAGATCCATCTCCTCAGCCTGCAGTAGGTACTGTAACCACCAGACTTTATTATTATTTTTTTTCTAATTGTGCTTCACATGTTGTATTAGAAGGGAGGGGGTCCTGTTTGGTTCCTAAGGGGCTATCATGCCCATCTCTGGAGCACAGAGCTGAAAAGTCAGTATGGATGAGAGTATGTGCCACTAGGTCTGAGGGTCTTTGCAGGCAATTAAAGACTCCTGAGTTTAAATCCTATTTCCGCCATGGACTTGTGTGAACTTCGTGAAGGCTGTCTCACACTTCATACTCAGTGGCTCCTCTACTGTGCTTCAGTTTCTCTAAAGCAGATCTAATTCAACCATTTATTCAGTACCTATCATGAGATCAGTGATAGGAAAAATACCTGGACTCATAGATACTGTCACCATTGCTACTGCCATGCCTAAGAGGCATTACTGTAATGGGCTCTGGCCTATGAAGTACTTTCCTCCAACAACCCCAGGATACAGGCAGTCTGAACATTATTACCCCCATTTTAGAGATATGGAACCTAAGAGACAGATACAGAGACTGGCCTATAGGTCATGATTTCAACTAAGAACAGATTTCAAGTTGGCCACTCTTCCAAGTGTGCCTAAATTTGTAGATTGTCAGAGCCAGCAGGGCTTGGGACCTTAGAATGTCAGGATGGTCAGTCCTCAGAAAAAAGAATGTCAGAGCTAGAAAGGAACCTTAGAATTGGGAAGGACCTCAGATCACAGAATGCTGGAGCTGGAAGGGGCTATAGGGTTCATCTCAGCCAGCTCCTTCCTTATACAGAAGAGGAAATGGAGCCAGGATTTGATCACTGTCCTCAAAGAGCTCACGGAGAGATAACAGGGGACAGAGATAAATACTGTAACTACTGCATAAAGGAATGATCAGCTTATGGGAATTCTGACTTGGGAAAATCAGGAAAAATTCATGGATGTCGTAATACTTGGCCTAGGCTTTGAAGGTAGGGTAGGATTTTTGACAAGTAGAAAAGTAAATTAGAGACATTCTAGGCTGGCCTCTAAAGACGTACAGAGGGAGCCAAGAGCTTGGGAAATTGTGGCTAATCTTCTGGAGGAGGAGTATAGTATATGTGACAAGGAGTCATGGGACATAAATCTGGAAGGGTCAGTTGCGTCCCATTCACAGAGGACCTTGAATTTCAGGTTGAAATTTTTACTGCTTTGCTCAGCAGGCAATAGGAAGTGATTGAATTATCCTATCAGAGTTCTGCTTGAGGAAGATTCTCTGGTGGCAGTATAATTAGTTTAATTTAATTCAGCACATATTTATTAAGTGGCTACTCTGGGTCTGGCACTGTGCTTGGCCCTGGGGATACAAAAATGGAAATTGAGCAGTCCCTGCCTTCAGAGAGCTTACATTCTATTGGGGAATACCACAGGGTCATGAGTAAATGAATATAGATTATTTATAAAGTAGGAAGAAATGAAGAAGGGGAAAGAATATTTACTCTGCAGGCAGGGGTCCTGTGTTCAGGTTTGACCCTCAAGTTTACTACCTGTGATCTGGGGCAAGTCAATGGACTAAAAATATGGTGGTTGGGCCAGTTCTGAAGTTCCTTTCCGATCCAGGTCTATGGTCTTGTGATGCTAATGCCCAGTGAATTCAGCAATTGGAGAGTGCTAATAACTGGGGGATGGAAGTGGTCCAGAGAAAGCCTTGAGTAGGAGTCAGGATCATGAGCCAGGATTCTACCAGGCAGAACTGAAGAGGGATTGGATTAAATGCGAATTTAATGCAACAAGCCTTTATTATGCACCTACTATATGCCAAGCATTGAGATAGGCATTGGGGATACAAAGGTAAAGGTGAAATGATTCCTGTTCTGAAGGAGTTTTAAATCCTACTGGAGTTCTCTATCTGGTGAAGCATTTGTGCAAACACATGGAGGTGGGAGATGACTAAGGGAACAGTTGGCAGCCCACCTTCACTAAGAGAATAATATGAGATAAGACTGAAAAGCTAGGTGGGAGCTAGGTAGTTGAAAGCCTGGACTGGAGCTGGGAGAGAACAGACATGGGGCGACCAACATGGAGGCTGCGATGGTGAACGATCCCTTCCTTTTGTCTGCTTTCCGGGTGTTGGAAAGAGATTACATCAGTTAAAAAAAAAGCATTTAAAGGTCTTAGAGTAAATGATATTCGGGAAAACCCAGCAGATTTAAGACTCCCTCACTGGGTCTCAGTTTCTCATCTGTAAACTGAGGATTATCTTTATCTTTTTGGTCTTTCCTCTGTGTATGTGTGAGTGTGTGTGTGTGTGTGTGTGTTTGATTTATGAGTCAGTGATCCAAAATGTAAGACTTTGTTCAGTCATTTCAGTCCTTTCAGGTTCTTCATGACCTCGTTTGTGGTTTTCTTGGCAAAGATACTTGGAATAGTTTGCCATTTCTTTCTCTAGCTCATTTTACAGATGAGGAAACTGAGGCAAATAGGGTTAAGTGACTTGCCCAGAATCACACAGCTAGTAAATATCTGAGGCCAGATTTGAACTCAGGTCCTCCAGACTCTGGTCTTGCCCAGGACAATAACTTACTTCTTCAGTTATCTTAGAGCCTGGGAGATATGGTTGAAGTTCCACTTCTAATACCTACTGGTTAAGAGACCCTGGACAGATTGCCAAACCTCTCACTGCTTTTGACAGCTTCTAAGATTATAAGTTGCAGAAAAGATGATGATTTGCATGGGTAGAGGGGATTCCCTTGTCCAGTGAATTTCTACACCAATGAAATCTTAAGTCCAGTCCCTGTCTTTAATACCGAAAAGGTTATTCATTAACCAGTGAGAGAAATGCCAGAGTTCTGATTATCTAAAAATATCAAAGGAAGTAATTATTCATTTTTCAGTAAACATAGACTCCAACATAGTGATGTCATTTTGGTTCTCAGAAGGAAGAACAACAATCTACCAAACATTTGCTAGGTGGGAAGTGGGAGTGGGGGAGGGGATAGAAAGATAAAAGATAAGAAGTCTCTGTCCTCAAGGAATTTCAGTAATACTAATAGCAGCTAGCATTTACATGGTGCTTTAAGGTTTACAAAGCACTTTACATATGTTATCTCATTTTATTTTCACAATATCCCTGGCAGGAAGGTGCTTTTATTATACCCATTTTACAGATGGGGAAGCTGAAGCTGATAAATGTTAAGTGACTTGCCCAGAGTCACATACCTAGTAAGTATCTGAGGCTGGATTTGAATTCAGGTCTTTCTGACTCCAAATCTACTGTGCCACCCATAGGGTACTATGACACATATATACATAGCAAGAGAAGGGGGCCCAAGAAGAATATTCCAAGGGTCACATTCAAGTTCAGAAAGTGGAAGGATGGTGAAGCCCTTCCTTAGTCACTCAGGGAAAAAAGACTGAGGAGGCAGGAAGGGATAGAAAGAACCAGGAGAGAGCTATGTTATGGAAGCCAGAGGTTACTTAGGACAGACGCCATACTGAATACTGCAAGAAGGTCAAGAAAGATGGGCCAGATGGAGCCCAGTAGTTGAGAGATCAGATTTATTGGAGTGATGGGATTAGAAGCCAGGCTTCAAGGGTCCAGAAGTGGAGCACGGGCAGTAGAGGAATGGAGCCTGCAACTGTGGATTGCTTATTTGTAAAACAATTGGTGTATTTTGTTTGGGCTCGGTAGACACTTCCTAACAAAGTTCATTCACTGCAAAGTTAAGCAAGCTTCCTAGTGGAATGATGACCTTGACAGTAGATGTAACTTTTTATTCTTGTCATTAAAAGAAGGAAAGGCTGTGTATTCTCACTTTAATAATTTGGCACAAACTTTCTTGTTTTTGGCCCAAGTTTGGTTTCCTTTTATTGCTGTGTAGAGGGACTTTTCATGGGATTATGGATGTGGAGCTAGAAGGGGCCTTAGAAGTCATCAATCTAAACCTGCTATTTTCTAGACAAGGAAACTGAGGCAGACAGAGGTTACATGACTTCCCTGAGATTGAGCAGCTAGGAAGGGCCTGAAGCAAGGCACACATTTCTGAATTGAGGCGCTTACACCTCATACATCTTGTCTTCTAGGGGGTTGGCAGGAAAAGGAATGGGGAGAATTGTTCAGGCTGAAGCAATGTCAAAAAAATTTTTTGTAAGCATTTAATCTATGCTAGGTATGTTTTAGGGATACGAAGGAAGGCAGAACCAGGCCCTGCCCTCAAGGAGCTTCCAGTCTAATGGAGGAGACCACATGGCAATAACCAGTTGCATGCAAGAAGGGGAAGGTATTAGCAGCTGAGTAGATGGAGAAGAGCCTCCTCCAGAAGGGGGTATTTGAGCAGAGACTTGAAAGAAGCTGGTGATTTTAAGAGGTGGAAGGAGGGTGTCCCTGGCCTAGGGTGGTGACTGCAATTTGTGCAAAGGCATGGTGTTGGGAGATAGAGATCTGTGGGAGGAATAGCGAGGTCAGTATTGTTGGATCTTCTAGGTCAGGGAAGGGAGTTCAGTCTAGGACACTAGCAAGTAGGAAGGGGCCAGGTTGTGAAGGGGTTCAAATACCAAACAGAGAATTTTATATTTGATCCTGGGGATAATAGGGAGCCACTGCAGTTTATTAAACTTATTATTTTTATATTCATTAATACATTTTATTATTTTAATTAACATTAATTATGTTATTAATGTTATTATATAATATATTAATAAATAAATATATTTATTAATAAATTAAATTTATTAAATAAAGGGTGACATGGTCAGACCTGGGCTTTATGAAAATCACTTCGGCAGGTGAGTGGATGGGACTTGGGGAGAGACTTGAGGAGGTTATTGCAATAGTCCAGGCAAGAGGTGATGAGGACCTGAACCAGGATGGGAGTTGGATGGGCTGAGAGAAGGGTGTTTCTATAAGAGATGTTGTTTGGTTAGAAATGAAGGCTTTGACAATAGATTGGGTAAGTGGAATGAAGGTAGAGGAGTCAAAGAGGCTCTCCTAGTTTGTGTCTGACTCTTCATGACTCCATTTGGGGTTTTCTTGGCAAAGATACTGGAGTGGTTTGCCATTTCCTTCTCCAGCTCATTTTACAGATGAGGAAACTGAGGCAAACAGGGTGAAGTGACTTGTCCAGGGTCACACAGCCAGTACGTATCTGAGGCTGGATTTGAACTCAGGTCTTCCTGATTATGTGCTGTGCCACCCAACTGCCCCTTGATCCCATAGTCGCAAGTCAAATGTCAGGAAGGAGTCATTGAGGCCTGAACCTTCACAAGGGCACAGTGGCCAAAGTGGGAAAGGTAGTATCTGAGAGCTAGAAAAAGCCTGGATCCAAAAGCTTGTTAATTCAGCTAGTTCAATTCAGCACTGTGGAACTATGGCAAGAGTAGTGGGTGGCTCTGGTGTCAGAGAACCTGGGTTCAAGTCCTGCTTCTGAAGGAAGCCTTGGGCAAGTCACTTAATAAAAATAACAAAAGCCCACATTTATTTATGTCTGCAAAATACTTTGTGTATGTTGTCTTGTTTGTGGGGAAGGTGCTGTCATTGGCCCTGTTGTGCAGATGGAGGAGACAGAGGCAGAGGAGAAAACAGAGGTTAAGTGACTTGTCCAGGGCCATAGGGCTAGGCTGTGTCTGAGGTAGAGTTTGAAGCCAGGTCATCCTGATTTGCAGGTGCAGCACTCTGTCTGCCACTGTCTACACCATACTGGTACCTCCTTGGGCCTCTGTTTCCTTATCTGTAAAATGAAGAGGTTGGACTAGATCAGGGGTGGTCTCTGGAGTTCAGATGTTGCAGTCATCCAACTCTTACGATCTTATTAAGCACCTACTATGTGCTGGGAGCAGTGCTAGGTATGGGGTGCAAAAACCCCTAAATGAAATAATTCCTGTCTTCAAGAGCTTACAAGACATTGCCAGGGGAACATTATAAATATAAGAAGACAAGGGAGCATCTGGGTGGTGCAGCGGATACAGGCACCATCCCTGAAGTCAGGAGGACTTGAGTTCAAATCTGGATTCAGGCCAAACACTTGACACTTACTAGCTGTGTGACCCTGGGCAAGTCATTTAACCCCAATTACCTAAAAAAAAAGGAAAAAAAGACAAAATAATTGTAAAGGGAAAGAACAGAATGTAGTAAGGCTGGAATAGCTCATAGGATCATAGATCAACAGCTAGAAGGAGCAGGTTTGTTCCTATCTTTTCATTTTACGGAGGAGGAAACTGAGGCACAAAGCAGTGGCATGACTTGTTCAACTGATATTAAAGATGAGACTTGAACTCGGGTCTTCCTGACTCTAAGGGCAGCTTGTGACCCACTATGCCATTGCTGATTGGAGCCAAACTGTATAGAACCTTAAGTGCCAGGATAACAACTTGGCATCATATACTATAGGCACTGGGGAGCCATTGAAGACTTTTGAAGGAGGGGACTGGCACTTGACGAAGGCTAAATTGGAGCAGAGAAAGATGGAAGCCAGCAAGCATTTATTAAGCAATTGCTGTGTGCCAGGCAACTGTGTCAGGCACTGGGGATACAAAGAAGCAAAAGACAGTCCCTGCCCTCGAGGAGCTTACAGTCTAATGGGGGAGACAACCTGCAAACAAAGGTGTGCAAATAAGCTCTGGACTGGTTAAGTAGAAAATAATTAATCGAGGGAAGGCCCTAGAGTGAAGAGGGGTTGTGAAATGCTTTGGGGAAAAGATGGGACTTTTGTTTGGAATTAAAGGAAGCCAGAGAGGTCAGTCGTCAGAGCAGAGAAGAGCATTCCAGGCATGGGGGAGAGCCAAAGGGAATGTCTGGGCTGGATGGAATGGCTTGTTTGTGCAGCATCCAGGATGTCTGCGTCGTTGGATTGATGAGTATGTAGGTGTAAGAAGGTGTAAGGTGTAAGAAGATTGTAAAGGTAGGAGGGGCTAGGCTGGGAAGGGCTTCAGATAACACCAGAGGATTCTGTAGTTGATCCTGAAGGCTATAGAGAACCACTGGAGTTTATTGAGTGGGAGTGGGGGGGGTGTGTGACATGAAAGGACCTACACTTTAGGAAAACCACTTTAGTGGTTGAATGGAGGGAGACTCAAAGCAGGCAGACTTACTACCAGGCCATTACAGTAGTCTAGGTGTGAGGTGATAAGGGCCCACACCAGAGTGGGGCCGGTGTCAGAGGAGAGGAAGGGGCATGTTTGAGAGATGGTGCAAAGATGAAATCGGGAGGCCTTGGCAACAGCTTGGGAGTGAAAGTGAAGAGTCCAGGATGACTCCAATATTGGGAATCTGGGGCACTGGGAGGATAGTGTTCCTTCTATAGTAATAAGGAAAGTGGAGGGGGCGTAGTATTCAAGGGGAAAGATAATAAGTTCTGTTTTGGACTTGAGTTTAAGATGTCCACTGGCCATCCAGTTAGAAGTGTCTAAAAGGCGATTGGAGATGCAAGATTGGAAGTCAGCTGAGAGATTAGGGTAGGAATGGTAGATTTGAGAATCAGCAGCATAGAAATGGTAAGTAAGTCCATGGGAACAGATGAGATCACCAGGTGAAGAAATATATAGAGAGAAGAGAACAGGGCCCAAGATGGAACCCTGAGGGACACCTGTGGTTGGAGGGCAAGATATGGAGGAGGATTCAGCAACAAAGCTCACTGAGGCCCTTAATCCAGGGCTGAGAAAGTGTTATGCTCTTTCATTAAAAAATCAAATGAGTACTGTTCAGTCCCTTTAGGCAGAGAACTATAAAACCCCTCAGGTTAGTGTCTGGGTGATGCAGACAAGCCCAGCTAACTCTTCACTGAATGGTGAAGAGCTTTTTCTCATCAGCTTCTAGCAAAGCAATGCCTCTTCTCCAATTAGCCAAGCTCGTAGCAAAACAAATGCAAAGCTTGTATTTCACTCTGTTTCTCCCTCATCTAGCCAGGTATCCCAAAGGGTTTTCCCCTCCTTGGGGCCTTAGGCGGTGCCCAAAAGCATTGAGTTCAAATAGCACTGTGCACAGTGGTAGGATTCAGCTCTCCTTCAGTCAGCAGAGCAAATGGAGAGCTCTCACCTGTGACCCAGCCCTTTTCCAACCAATCAGAAAAGTGATTCCTCTCTTCCAAACTGTAGGCTGCCATCAAAGCAGCTGATGAATCAATTGAAATGGAAACGTTCTAAACCTTTTGTTCTCTACCCACTACTTGTGACTTCTCCTGCGCTGGCTGACTTTTTTTTTTTAATATACCTTCCTGTAATTTTTTTCTCAAAGCTTTTTCTCTAGCTATCTTCTTCCACTCCCTCAAATCAGAGCCTCTAGTGGTCAATAACTCATCTTTACCTTATGACGCAAAACGTAAGAAAAGCCATCTCTCTGTCAGGTATGAACTTATCTTCCCACAGTTTCTTGACAGTTATTTGATGAATAGTCTCTCAGGCATAGATTTCAAAACTCTAAAACAGTCATATGCCAAAGAATTGATGGACTGCAATGCTCTGCCCCCTCATTCGTTGCTCTGTCTTCAAATAGTCCTCTTGGCACCTTAATCTGAGGGAAAAGTTTTCTAATTTTGGATTTTAAAGTCCTTCATCACCTAGCCCCTTCCTAACTTTCCAGTCTTCTAACACATTACTCTCCATGAAATCTACTGATGCCAGCTTCATTTTTGTTCCTCGAAAAAGATACTCTATTTCCTGACTCAGTACATTTTTACTGGCTGTCTCCTCTGCCTGGAATGCTTTTCCTCCTCATTTTCAATTCCAGCTTACTTGATTTGTTTCACATCTCATCTGAAATCCCACCTTCTATAAGAAGACTTTTCTGGTTTCCCTTGATGCTAATGACTGCATTTATCAGTCCTGATTTATCCAAGTTGTTTGCATGTTATCTCTCCCATTAGATTGTAAGCTCCATGAGGGCAGGGACAGCTTTCCCCCCTCTTTTCTTTGTATCTCTAGAGCTCCGCACTGTGCCTGCCTGGCACATAGTAAGTGCTTAATAAAAGGGTGCTGACTTGACTTGACTGGGGGCTCAGGATACCTTGTGTTACTCTTCAACATTTTATCTTGGAGATTTTGTCCCTTCACACCTCAATTTAGTTTGTTTACTTCATTCGAATGTTCTCTTCCCTTCTCAACAACCAAACTGTACATTTGAAAGGGGGTAGTTTCTTACATGTAAAATGAGTGAATTGGGCTAGGTGGCCTCTGGGGTCCTTTCTGACTTCAGATCTGAAGTTCCTACACCATGCTCCCTCCCCAGCCACATGGCATTGGGCAAGTCCCTTGATGCTCCTAGCCTCAGTTTCTTCTTCTGTAAAATATTGAGGTCAGGGTGGGGCTTTCGACTGAATGAGTCTTTGTTTCATTTTTGTCTATCTGTCACATAGTAGATAGTTGATAAATATGTGTTACCTGGTTTCAGCCCTGAGACTTAATAGGTCTTGGAAATGTGTGTGTGTGTGTATGTGTGTGTGTGTGTGTGTTTCCATTCTGTTTGTTCAAGCAGAGGTTGACAGATGAACCACCCTCTAGCCCTATTCCTGCAGTTGTGCTCTCACCATGCACCCTATGCCCTCCATTTGCAGTTGTGGGCATTTGAGCCTGGTCTTGAAAAGTGAGTAGTATTGCCAAGTTGGGATTCAGATGGGAGTGGGGAAGTAGGACATGTTCCAGGTGTGGACATAAAACCCTCATTGACCACAAGGCACTCTTTATGTTGATTCAGTCTTATCTGATTATAACTAGCTCACTTCCCCATATGACCTACATAGACTAATCCAATGTATTATATGATTGCCCTGTTTTCTTGGGCAAAACTCTAACTTCTCCTTTCTCATTTGGTAGAAGATCTGTCAAGGCCATGGCTGACATTGTGGACACTATGTCCAATTCCCTTTGCCTGGGATAATTTGTGTATGGGCTTGTCAGAGGCAGGGGGATAGACTAAATGACCTCTTGAAATCCCTTCCCACCAATGACTCTGGTGAGATCATAGTGTGACCCTATTTGGAGTTTTCTTGGCAAAGATACTAAAGTGGTTTGCCATTTCCTTCTCCAGCTCATTTTACAGATGAGGAAACTGAGACAAACAGGGTTAGATGACTTGCCGAGGGTCACACACTCAGTAAGTGTCTGAGACCAGGTTTGAACTCATGAAGATGAGTCTTCCTGACTGCAGGGCCACTGCTCTATGCACTATGGTGCTACCTGAGGATGAAAGATGTTGCAAAAAGACAGGAAGAAAAAAAAAGGATGTAGAGGTGTGAACTGGGAAGAGAAGAAAGGCAGAGAAAGCAGGGCCACTGTCTCTAGACTTTCCCTTTCTGACTCAGAGCCAATCAAGGTGGGCTGGGGTGTCAGTGAGGGGCTCACCAGTGTCTGATGTGATTCCTTGAGCTGGCTCATTGAAACTCTGAACAGGTTTCTGTCAGCTGTGTTTATGGACACAGGTCTACTGTGCACACACACACCCACACACACACTCACACACACTCTTCTCTGTCTTTCTCTCACACACACTCTCTTCTCTGTCTCTCTCTCCCACATACACACACACACACTCTTCTCTGTCTCTCTTTCACACATGCACTCTTCTTTGTCTCTCTCTCTCTCTCTCTCTCTCTCTCTCTCTCTCTCTCTCTCTCTCTCTTTCTCTCTCTCTCTCTCTCTCTCTCTCTCTCTCACACACACACACACACACACACACACACACACACACACCCATCACAGTCTGAGCCAACATAGTGCTGGCTAAGCTGATGCCTTGGAAATTCTGGCTCGCTTTCTCTCCCTGGGCCTCAGTTTCTTCATCTGTCAAATGGAGAGGCTGGACTAGACGATTGCAGCTCTAAGTCCTATGTTTCTGAATAAAGCTAAGATTTGACTTAGGGACTCACACCACCTTCTGGGCTTTTCGAGGAGATAAAAGTTGCTTTGAAAATAACATTGAAGGTTTGAAAAATATTCTGTAATGATCATAGGCTCATCACTCTAGACCAGGAAGGGACTTCATAGGAAACCTCATTTTGTAGATGAGGAAACTGAGGCCTGGTAAATGGAATACACCAAGGTCATATAAGACCACCAGAGGTGGGATTTGAGATGAGGTTTTTTGACTTTATAGCCAGTGTTTTCTTCCACTGAACCATGAAAACAGCTCCTCTTCATTCCCAGTCCTCTCCACCAACCTAACTGGGAGGGCTGAGTTGCAGAACTGGATTTCTGTGAGAGAAATAGTAGACTACATACCGTTCTTCTTGTGCTTGGTGCATGGCATTGGCCACACACTGAGGTTCACACAATATTTATTCATTAAGGACTTCTTCAGAGGTGACCTGGGGCTTCTGTGAGCTATGTCAGCAGAGCGTAGGCTCAGGCCTCCTCCCATACCAAGACGACTTTATCGCCATCATGGCAGTGGTGGTCATAGTGATGTATCTCTTAAGGTTTCCAAGGTTCTTTGTATTCATACTAGTTCTTACTGACCCTGTGAGGGAGGCATTTTGAACCCAGTTTTACATCTAATGAAACTGAGGCTCAGAGACTTTAAGAGGCTTGCCCATAGCTAGACAGCTAATAAGTGATTGGGGGTGAGATTTGAACCCAGGTATTGATGGTTCCAAGCCCCAAATTCTTTATTATACCACCCATGAACGGGCTAAATGGCCATGTTTGGAGGCCTAGCCTACATCAGTGCAAAAAGCCTTAAGAGGAAGATAATTTTCTTTGCAGGGTGGGGTGTGTGTGTGTGTATGTGGGAAGGGCCCATAATGACTTTTTTTTTTTTGGTTTTTAGGCAATGGGGTTAAGTGACTTGCCCAGGGTCACACAGCTAGTAAGTGTTATGTGTCTGAGGTTGGATTTGAACTCAGGTCCTCCTGAATCCAGGGCCAGTACTCTATCCACTGCAGCACCTAGCTGCCCCCCCATAATGAATTTCAATGAGTATTTATGCTAAGTAATAGAAAATCATGGCACAGTGGACAGAATGCAGGTTTGAGTCTCGCTCGTAATACAGACTGGCTTTGGGAACCTGGCCAAGTCACTTAACCTCTTAGTGTCCGAAGTAACTCTCTAAGCCCAGGTTACAGCAGGGCTGCAGGTAGGAATCAGTAGAGGGGATTTCCTCACTGGGAGATCAGTAAATCAGTTAAATCACAGGTCTATTCCCCTCCCCCATCCAAAAGAGGGAGGATTACCAAGTTATCATGGAGAGCCAATGTTGTATAAGAGAAAGAACTTTGGGGCTTTGGAAGCAGAGAATTTGGGTTTGAATAAATCCTACCCCAGCAGCCACTTATGACCTGGGTGATCTGGGGGCCCACTCTCTTTTGACCATTGTTTCCCTATTGTAAAACCACAGGATCAGACTAGGTACCTTCTGAGTTCCTTTCCAGCTCCAGGGCACTATAAAGCATCTATGTTGAAAAAAGTTGATTAAAAAAAGAAAGGATTCATGAAATATTAAAGGAAACGGCCTTTTGGTAAACACTAGAGGAAGCTTAAAGTTTAGATTAGGTGTTGTTTCTGACCTCAAATAGCTTCCTGTCTAGAATGGAGATGGGATAAAACAAAAACAGATTTATGTCGTAATCTCACTAATACATAATCAGGGCAGCAGAGAGATATGAAACAAAGTATAATATGAATTCCAAGGCTGGGGGAAATTAGGGAAGGCTGCCTGGAGGAGATGGCATATGATTTGGTCTTTAAAGGTTGGGTAGGGATTCAGGAAGCAATAAGGGAGGAGGAAGGGATTCTGTTTATTGGAAATAAGATTAGATAAGGCATGGAGATGGGTGAGAAGAAGGTGTCCTTCTGGATGTAGAGGAGAGACATTCAGTTTAGCTGAAGCAGAGGGCATTTGGAGTAATAAGAGATAAGGCTGGATGGGTGGTGGTGAGTGGCAGCCTATGGAGAGCCTTGAATGCGGGCAGGGTGCTTTGCACTAGGCTGTGCAACCCTGACACTCTGCAGGCTACCCACTCCTCCTTCCCCTGTTCCCCAGAGAATGCCAGCAGATAGTCTTCCTGCAATGCTACTACTTCAGGGATGGGAATGAACCAGGTGGTCCTTCCACCTGTAGAGTTCAGTGGATTTCACCTAACCCCACTGATCAGCTCTGAAAGCCCTTCCACCTCTGGTCTATGACCCACCCAACTGTTCTTCCTTTCATTCTCTGCTTGAACCCACCTGCCTCCCCCTTCTTAATTTAGGTCTTTGCCCTTGTCTGACCAGCTAACTTCTCCCTTCCTCCCTTTACCTTCCTCAGGAGACCAGCCAGCTCAGGACGTCCCAGGGACTTCTCCTGAGTCTGAGGAGGACCACGGAGAGGATTTTGAGTTTGACGACAGTGATGAAGAGGAAGAGGACTCCAGGACGGGCCCAGAGAAGGATGGAGAACCCCCACTTATCCACTTTGATGCTGCCCCCATCACTGGTGAGATGAATTCAGGAAGCCCATTTATGCTGGGCCTGGGGAGAAAGGGGAAGGTACAGAAAAGGCCCTTTTCTCCCTAACTGGCTTTTTTTTCTGATCCAGACTTGTCCTAGTAGGTCTTAACTCATCTCCTGCTCTTGGAGAGCTGAACTGGGAAAATTCCTTCAGATTCTGGGCTCTGGGAATTCCACATTCCTTGGATTTCTGGGACATCTGGGGCTACTTTGGCACTTTTGAAATGGATGTTTGGGCTGAGTTGGCTCTGTTCCAGAGACAGTTGCGCATAAGGAGGCTTCTCTGGAAGTCCTCCTCCCCCTTGCTCAGGCAGAGGAAGGGGCCTCCTGGAGATCTCTTATCCTGTATTTAGCAGCTCATTCCCCCCGGGGAGACCCGGAGAGGGCGGGTTGGGGGAGACAAAAGATCTCACTGGTATTCAGTAGTCGCTCCCAGGCTGTTGGACTCTGTCACTTGGGAAGTTGATCTGAGGACTGGATTGACAGGAACTTCCTGAAAGCAGAAGGACAACGGCCTCCTTGACAAGCTTGCCCTCCCTGACGCACTGCTGGTTGGCTGCCATCATCTGGAGTTTTGGGCTGGGCTGCTGGGGGGAGAACGGGGGCACCCTGGAAGATGTGGGGGAGTGTAATCATGGCTTACACAACTCCTGGCCTTCTCCTTGGGGGCCATGAGCCCTGGGGGAAAGTCCCTCTTGAGCTGGTGATGGGGGTGGGGTGCAGGTGAAGACCCATGAAAACTTAGCCTCAAACTGGAAACACCGGCTGAGATCTGTGTCCTCATGAGTCTCGCCTTCCCCAGGAAGAGGTTGGGAAATGGGGTGGGGATGTGCTGAGCCAAACCCGGGGCTAGCACAGACGAGACACCTGAGAGCAGGGCCAGCTTGTGGGGGGCGGGGAAGGGGGACACTGTAAGGAGACCATTGCCCTGACTGGCTCCCTTCTGTTTTCCCTAGATCCTGCAGCTGCCCAGCCCCCGACAGAGTAAGTGAACTCCCTTTCCTTTGCTTAGGCGTGTCCTAAAATGGTGTTAAAAGAGAAACCTGGGGCACGGGGGAGGAGGGAGGTGTAGGGAGTGAAGCCTGAGAAATAACCTTCATCAGCAACCTGGGAGATCTCAGTGACTGAGGGAGAAATGAGATGCTCAGATGGAACTCTTTCTCAAAGCATTAGCTGTATTTAAGAAGAATGCTATCATTTCCCCTGCCTTCTTAATTACTGGTGGTGTGACCTTGGGCACACCATTTAACCTCTGTGGTTCTCTGTCTGTAAAATGTGGGTGTTGGAATAGAGGACTCCTAACGGCCCTGCCGGCTGGAAATTTCTGATTCTGATGCCATTCGTTCTGCCCAGAAGACAGAGGACCCTCAATTATTCATTGTGTGACGTTGGGCAAACCCAGTCTCCTCGGGGCTGCTCCTCACTAATTGTATAATGGGGAGAATGATGTGCAGGGATGTAGCGTGACCAACTGTGCTTCACATTCATCCTGAAGGGGATCTTTATTCTCTACTGCTGTCTTGGCTATGAGACCTTGACTGACTGGCTTCCCCTTCTCTGGGCCTCAGTTTCCTCCCTGGGAAGAGGAAGGGATCAGATCAAATGATCTCTAAGATTCCTTCCAGCTCTGACATTCTGTGTTTTTTTTTAATTTATTTTCTATTTTGAAGTACCAGACAACAAATAAGATGAGTACTTTCCTGTATGTTGTAGAAAGAAAAAAGAGGATTGTCTATGAAATTGCAAATTTCTAATTTGAATAGGTTGCTTTTCTTGTAAAATATGTAACAAATTCAGTATGGAACTTTCAAAGCTGTCCTGCCTGTGCGTGGTTCTTTCTGGCCTTCCTTCTGTTTTCTTTTGTGCATTTAAAAAATACCTCCATAGAGCTCCTTCCTTCCTTCCTTCCTTCCTTCCTTCCTTCCTTCCTTCCTTCCTTCCTTCCTTCCTTCCTTCCTTCCTTCCTTCCTTCCTTCCTTCCTTCCTTCCTTCCTTCCTTCCTTCCTCTCTCTTTTTTTTGCTTTTTGGTGAGGCAATCAGTTAGGTTGAGTGACTTGCCCAGGGTCACACAGCTAGTAAGTGTCAAGTGTCTGAGGTGGGATTTGAACTCAGGTCCTCCTGACTTCAAGGCAGGAGCTCTATGTACTGTACCACCTAGCTGCCCCTCTTTCCTTTTCCCTCTGTAGTCCCTCCTCCTCCTCTCTACCCTAGCCTTCCAAAAACTGAAAGAAAAAAAAATTGTAACAAATATACATAGTTAAGCAAAATGAATTCCACTAATAGCCATGTGTGAAAATATATGTTTTATCCTGCATCTCAGTTCCAACATCTCTGTCAGGAGGTGGGTAGCACGCCTTGTCATCGGTCCTCTGTGGTCCTGGTTAGTCATTGCATTGACTTTTCAAAGTCTTCCTGAGATTTTGTTCTTTATAGTGTTCTTATATAAATTATTCTCTGGATCTGGATCATTTCACTCTGTATCTGTTAATACAAGTCTGACATTCTATATTCTAGTCCCTTCCAGCTCTGAAGTTTCTCTTCTGAGATTCCTCCGTGTTCTGACATCCTGTGTTCTAAAGCCCCTCCCAGCTCTGGCATTCAGTGTTCTAAGGCCCCTCCCAGCTCTGACATCCTGTGTTCTTAGGTCACTTCTAGCCCTGACATTCTGTGTTCTTAGGTCACTTCCAGCTCTGACATTCTAAATTCTAATTCATTTCCAAGTTTTGACATTCTGGATTCTAAGGCCTCTTCTGGATCTGATATTCTGCATTGTTAGGTCCTTTCCTTCTCTGACATTCCATTTTCTTTTTTTTAAGGCAATTGGGGTTAAGTGACTTGCCCAGGGTCACACAGCTGGTAAGTGTCAAGTGTTTGGTCTGAGGCTGGATTTGAACTCAGGTGCTCCTGACTTCAGGGCCGGTGCTCTATCCACTGCACCACCTAGCTGCCCCAACATTCCATGTTCTAATTCCCCATCCATCATGAGCTGCCTTCGTTCCTAGAAAGTGCATCCTCTTTCCCCCTGCCCCTTCAGACCCTAAGGTTTCCTCACGGCTCAGCTCAGGCGTCGCCGCTCTTTGGGGAGCCTTTCCTTGGACCTTGCCGATTGGTAATGGGTTCCCCCTTCTCTAGTTATCTTGTATTTATCAGCATGAATATTTTATTCTCCTTTCTGCTAGTTAGAATCTTAGCTTCTGGAGAACACTATCTTCATAACCGGAGCACTTGTGTCTTTCACATCTGAGGTGCTTAACTAATAAATGCTTGTTGAAATAGAAAGGGAGCCCAAAGGGATTTGGAGTCTGGGTTCAAATCCAGCCTCTGACACTTATTACCTATATGACTTCGGGCAAAGTTAATGAGCTTCCCTGGGCTTCTGTTGCCTGGTGTGTAAAATGATGGGGACTGGACTTCATGGCCTTGAAGGCCCCTTCCCGTTCTAGATCTAGGAACTTCTAGACCTAAGTTGGACTGAATGGAAGAATATCCCAATTCAGGCATGCCTCATGGGGGGATGAGTCTGGCTAAGTTGAATCAAGGAGGATAGTTTAGAAGATTCTCTCCTAAACTTTTCAGCAGGAACAGGTGCCCCCTACCTTTACTCTCTGAGGAAATGGGAAGTGTCCCAGCATAGGACATTCAGTCCTTGATAACAGGAAACCTCTAGGATTTGTTGCTGATATTCACTGCTCAGGCTAATGAGGTAATGTGCACGGGAGGTAGAGTTTTAGGGGAAGGAATATGATTCAGCTAGGTGGTACAGTGCATAGCACACTGGGCCTGGAATCAGGAAGAATCTTCCTGGGTTCAAATCTGGCCTCAGACCCTCCCTAGCTGTATGACCCTGGGCAAGTCACTTAACTTGTTTGCCTTAGTTTTCTCATCTGTAAAATGAGCTGGAGAAGGAAATAGCAAAACACTCCAGTATCTTTGACAAGAAAGCCCCAAATGGGGTCATGAAGAGTCAGACATGACTGAAAAATGGAATAAAGTTCTGACAAAATGACTGCTAATTATCTAAAAATGGAAAAAGAAGAGAGACATAAAAAAAAAATCCAACACGTAGTAGCCACATAGGGAACTCTCTTGATATAGAAGAGAGGTTGTTCTACTTGGCTCCAAAGACAGAAAAATTGAGAGCAATAGGAGAATGTTAATTATTAGGAGGCAGATTTCAGATCCACTTAAGGAAAGACTTCCCAACCGTGATAGCTGTCCCTACTGGTGGAGCAGTGAGTTGCCATCTTTAGAGGTCTTCAGCAGAGGCTAGATTTTGTGTTAGAGGGATTTTGTAGATCCGATAAATGCTTTGGTTAGACTAGGTGCCCTTGGAGGTTCCTTGTAGTTTTAGGAGATTCTAAATTCTCTTATAAAGTAGACTGATTCCAACTCTCTCGTCTATGAACTGTTCCCTGCTAATCCCAGCGGTCACTTTGAAAGAATCTGATTTCTTCCTTTTCTTCCCTCTCTATTGAGTCCTTTGTACCCTCATGCCTCTATGACAGGTGAGAGGACTTGGCTTCCCTGCTCCTGTAGAGTGGTCACCACTGCCAGGTCACAGGTCTCTGAGTGTGAGGGATTTGGAAGTTTAGTCGGTGAGGAAGGATTTCCAGGGATAAGGAAGGGAGGAGCCTGGGACGAGGAGTCAAGAGACATTATTTGTGCTTCTAGCTCTGTCATAGGTGAACTCTGGGACCTGTGGACAAGTAATTGAATTGAACAGGGCCTCAATTTCCCTATCTGCAAAGTGGAAACAATAGTGCCCTTCCTTTGCTTATTTCAGTCTATTGCCCCATAGGGCCCTTCCCAGGGTGGGGCTGGGGCCTGAGGGTTTGATGGAGAATGTGGCTAGGCAGGGTTCATGGTGCTGGCTGAACCCACTTCTGTTCTACAGTGGGGAAGGAGGGAGGGAGCAATGATGGGGAGGTCCTTGGGTATGGGGCTGGAGCTGGGTGGACCTGGTGATTAGATGGAAAAGGCCAGAGGCAGAAGGTGGTGTCAGGGACCAAAGATTCACCACAAGAGAGCAGACCAGCCAGAGGGGAAATCCTGGTTTTCAGGCTCCAGAGTTCAACAGGCAGAGCTGACTGGGGGACTGAACCAGACAAGGTACACAGCACCCCTCGACTTTTGCATGAGTGTGTGTGAGCTCTAAGTGTGGCTGACCACCGGATGCCCACTTCTTCCAGCTTGTCCCAGCCCTGTCAGTTCGAGGACTCCTTGTTCCTTCATTGCCTTTCCCTACCTTTCAAGAACTTAGCTGGAGCTCTCCAACCCCTTCCTGCCCCCATGAAACTCAAGGGAGTTCCCAGCTCTGTAGAGAAACCGTATGACAGCCAGGCCTGGTGTGAAACAGCTTGGTGAGGGGTATAGAGGGTTGGACCTGGAGTCAGGAGGGTGGATTCATATCCTACATGAGACACTTATTAACGGTGTGAGCTTGGCTAAGTCACCTGGCTCGCTTAAAACTCAGTTTCTACATCTGTAAAATAGGCATTATATTGCTACTAGTAACAGCTAAATTCTAGGGTTGTAGTGAGGGTAATATATAAAGTGCTTAGCACATTTTGAGGAGCTTAGTACAAGTATCACTCTCTACAGGTAGCCTTTTTACCCCTGATTCCCCTTGGCTGCTAGTGACCCCTCCCCCCCAAAAAGATTACCTTGCATTTATTTGGGTTTTTTTTTGTGTGTGTGTATTTATATACATGCTTCTATGTGTACATGTTGTTTACCAGGTAAGATTCTGGAGGACAGGAACTGGTTTGCTGCACCTAAGATAGTATAGGCAAACAGAAGGTGCTTAATAAATGCTTACTAATAAATGCTTGCTGATTGTTTGATTGAAGTGGCAGTTAAAATTGTGAGGACAAGTGAGATTTTACAGGTGTTAGGAATTCCTTGGATACTGGTTAATTTTTAACAAGATGGCATTGGTATTATTTATTCTAGTTGGCCATCCTGAGAACCTTGGGGTTTCCTAGTTTTTGGTGTTAGGATCAGGCATTTAGAAGGGACCTTGGAGGTTATCTGGTCTAATCCTCTCATTTCACAGATGAGAAAACTGAGGTCAAGAGAGGCCCAGTGACATGCATTCTGGAAGGTTGTATTCTATGCACAGATACACTCTAGCTGGCTGATAGTAGTATGAGCTAATATTTCTGTAGCGCTTTGTGGAGTCCAGAATTCTTTAACATACAATAAAAGAAGCAGACAGAGCTGTAAGCCAATGGCACTTTATTAAAGGTCCATGGCTCCCACTAATGAAATGGACCTCAGATCTTCCTCACAATTTGAGATGCCCCATTCCTCCAGGGCCTTAGTTTTATAGTGCTTGGTAACCCAGACAGTACAGATGAATGAAGCAAACTAAAAATGGAGAATCTCATTGGTTGTTAGACTTTGCTCTTGACCCTCCAGGAGGGTCTACACAAAATACGCAATCCCGTTGGTTGGCAAATGGACTAATGAACAGACCTTGACAGCTTTATCTTGACCTTTCAAGCCAATAAGCTGACCCAGGGGCTGGGCTGATAAACAGATGTCAAAACATGTCTATAGGATAATCATAGCTTTGGGTGAATTAAGTTACTAAGGCTCACATATCCTTGTTGTAAATGAAAAAAGTTCAAGGGTCTAACATTGTATTGAAACCCCACACTTTGGAGTTCTCTCAACCTAGTTCGTAATTGTATATTATTGGAATAAACCATGTTCTTAGGTCAGCTTTGAAAGGGCTTCTTTCTTCTAGATCTGCTTTTCAGATTCTAAGATGTAACACAAACACAATATAAAATAGAACTATAAGAAGAATCATCACATGAAGAACTCATAATTTACCTGAGACCTCAGAGTATTTCAATTGTTACATCATGAGATCTTGAATTGGAAGATGAGTCTGTGTCCCTCTCAATATTATTAAATAGATGTTTCAGACGCTTTTTTACATGAAAATTCTAAATCCAGTTTTGAAAATCGTGTCAAATTTCTCACTAATTCACTCTTATGAGGATATTGTTAATATAATGAAAGGATGTTATGGTCTCTATTATTTGCGGTTCAAATGGCAATTCAAAATGATCCCTCACTATAGTAGCACTCTACTAGCATATATTACTTAATCAAAAATCGACAATAGGGTTTATCTCTTTTATATTTGTGCTTATTAATGGAATTTGCTATGTGAGGAGAAAAGCAAGCATATAGCAGCATTAGTTTAGTTTGATTTCAGGTAGGCATCATAGGCAGCCAATTGTAAGACAGGATGTCACAGCCAGGCTCAGAATTAACCAGGTGGGAAAATGTCTTGTTTGCTAAGATGAAGACAGGTCAAGAGTATACTACCTTCACCTTCACAAGGTCTCTCTCTCTCTTGACTTTCCCAGGGACAGACATCCACCTGTGGCAGTCCTCAGACTGCAGGGGCACGTGGCATTTTCCTTGAATGATAAACTAGTGGCCTTATCAGAGGTCAGACACCTATACCTGAGTTCAAGACTTAGAATAGCAGTAAATTAAATTTCAACCCAATGAATTATTGATTTATAATTACTATTGGCAGTACTTAAGTCTCAATTTTTTTTTACAAGGGTCCATTGATTTTAGTTAGCTCGTGTTAAAAAAATCATGGTGACACTCCCAACTTCCCATTACTGAAGAACAGACCCCACCCCCACCTGAAGGAACTTATATTCTACTTATTGATTCTATCAGAATAGAGCTCTGAGAAGGCAGTAGGAGTTGCGTTGATGAGGAGTCAGGAAGGAAGGAGTTGGGCCCACTCATTGGCCAACCTTGTAGGGTTGGGATGTGATGGTAGGGTTTGGTCAATGGGCCTTTCTGACATTCTTGGAGAAGGAAGTTGGTTGAGTAATGTTTTGTTGGGGTGCTGGTTACCTGTGTCATCAAAGGGCCTTGACCTACCGTAGCTATCTTGGGCACATGAGATTGATGTTGATATAATGGGTGTTAGTGATGACAATGTTGACTCTTATGATCATGGTGAGTAAAGAACCTGGGGTATGTGACCTCATACCCAGGGAGAGGGAAATGATGCTTGGCCACAGCCATTAATAAGGTCTTATTTAGGATCCTAGGTGGCAATGAGAGGAATAATCTTAACTCCTTGTTTCTCTAGTACTTTAAGGTTTCCAGAGTGCTTTTGTTAAAACTGTGGGAGTTAGATAGGATGAGTATTATTATCCTCATTTTACATATGGTGAAACAGAGATGAGTGGTGTGATTTATCATAAGTAGGAGCATAGGATTTAAAAATATTTTTAAAATTTAAATCGTGAGAGACCTTAGAAATCATCTGGTCCAGGAGTTCTTAACCTGTGGTCCATGGAAATTTCAGAGGAAATTTCAGAGGATATATATTTCTATTTTAATTATCCATTAACTGAAACATGGCATTTCCTTAAATTATGAATCTAGCATCCTGAAAAAGTATCCCCAGGTTTCCACCAGACTGTCTCTCCAAAGGTTAAGAACCCTTGATATAGTCCAACTTCATTCTCATTTTATAGATGAGGAAACTGGGACCCAAACAGGTGGGGTGACTTTTCTAGGTTCACACAGCTAGGAAATACCTGAAGTGAAATGGGAACCTGGTTCTCTAGACAGTAGGTTCATTGTCCTTTCCACAGTAATGCACTGCCTGTATCATGTTTGCTTCTCTCTCACCAAACATTTCTTGAGTAAGTTACTGTGTGCAGGCTACAGTGTTGTGGTTTGGGTGTACAAAGTTGTGTGGGACATGGTCCCTACCCTCCATGGCCTCACATACTCTAGCGGGTCTTCCTGCCTCCAGCTCCTCTGTTGACTAATCTGTCTGCCACAACCATCCAAATAATATTCCCAAGATACAGGTCCGACCATTGGGTATTGGAAGAACTACCATACGGAGGAGGGATTATAGTTGTTCTCTTTGGCCCCATGGGACAGAAGCAGGAGCAATGAGTGGAAATTGAAAAGAGGCAAATTGAAGCTTGATGTTAGGAAGAACTTCCTCCCTATGGGAGCTGTCCGAAAGGAGGATGAAGTTGCCTGGGAAAGTAGTGGCTCCCTCCACATTGGAAGTCTTCAGGCAGAGGCTGGGTATGTACTTAGTGGGGCTATTTCAGACAGGCACTCCAATTTGGGTTGGAGTTGGGCTAGATAGTCACTGAGGTCCCTTCCAATTGGAGAGTCTGTGTTTCTGCTTTTGTGACCTGCTTCTTTGTGGCTCCTCATTGCCTTTTAAACTCCTTAGCCTGGCATCGAAGACTCTGAGTAGTCTGGTGTTTGCCTCTCTTACCAGGCTTATGCCATGCCACATCCTTAATGCTCCCTTTGCCAACTCAACTTTTCAACTAAACTGGACCATTAACTCTTTCTCAAACTCAACCCTCCTCCTGCTGCCTCCATGAATTTACTTGAGATGACTTTGGAGGCCCCTTCCAGCTCAGAGATGCTATAGTTCTTTTTTTTTTCTTCTTAAGATTCATTAATTTATTTATTTTTAGTTTTCAATATTCACTTCCACAAGATTTTGAGTTCCAAATTTTCTCCCCATCTCATCCCTCCCCTCACTCTAAGATAGCATACATTCTGAATACCCTTTCCCCTAATCTTCCCTCCATTCTATCTGTCCTCCCTCCTTTTTCTTATCCTCTTCCTCTTCTATTTTCCTGTGGGGTTGCTATAGTTCTAAGTGTGTTGGAATGAACTCAGAGAATCACAGGAGTTCAGAGTGGGAAGGGACCTCAGTAACCTTTTAGTCTAACTGATACATAGAAAGAATCACCCTACCCAACAAGTTGTCACTCAGTCTCTACTTGAACACCTCCCACTTTTCTAGGCAGCCCATTCCACTCTTGGAATGCTATCATTGTCAGGAAAGCTTTTCCTGCTGTTTTACTTCAATTTACCCTTTCTACCATTACCCCTTTGGGCAGCTGGGTGGTGAAGTGGATAGAGTACTGGGCCTGGAGTCAGAAAGACCTGAGTTCAAATCTGGCCGCAGATACTTCCTAGCTGTGTTACCCTGGGTGAGTCACTTAATCCTATTTGCCTCAGTTTCCTCATATGTAAAATGAGCTAGAGAAGGAAATGGCAACCCACTCCAATATCTTTGCCAAGAAAATCCCAAATGGGGCCACGAAGAGTAGGTTACAGCTGAAATAACTCAACAGCAAAAATCATTGCCCTGGAAGGTTTTGCCTTCTACTTCCTGTGATGGTCCTTCAAATACTTGGCAATAGATACCGTTTCCCTCCTGACTCTTTTTTTCTCTATCTAAACATACCCATTCTTTCTTCATCTCTGCTAGTCAGAATAATTATCTTCCTTCAAGGCTTAACATAAAGGCTACCTCCTCCATGAAGCCTTCTTAGATCTCTCCCCCTACCCCTCAGTTTATAATCTTTTCCTTAGTTTTTTTAGACTATATGAATTGTGTCCCCTTAGTAGGATGTAAGCTCCTTGAGGGCAGGGATAATTCAGGTTTTGGCTGTATTTTCCCAGTGCCTAGCAACAGTGCCTGAGAAAGAAGGAGGAGCTTAATTGATGTTTATGAAGAGAAGAGGTAAGCTGTGCTGAGGTCACCAACACCACCAGGCCTACTCATTAGTAAAATGGGGATAATAATAGTGCCTACCTCCCAGGATTGTCTGACAAATGATACATACCGTGATTGGTATAAGAGTTCATCCTTATTGTAATTATCACTAACCAGTGATTACTGAGCATTAGACAGGTCACAGTAATGGCCCAGTCTTTACTCCATCATTTTGAAGAGAAGGTAGCTTCCTCCAAAAAAGGGGACATGGTAACTTGCTGAAGGCTCTACAGATGGTAGAACCAGCCTGGTAAAAAGTAGGAAGACCACATTGGCTGTGGAGTCAGGGGACTTGGGTTCCAATCCTAATGATGACACTTAGAACCACTGTGGCCTTGGCTAGGTGAATCACTAAAACTCCCTGGGCCTCAGTTTCTTTATCTGTAAAAATGAGGGGATGGACTAGATGGCGTTTGAGGCCCCTCCCAGCTCTACACTTGTGATCCCACGTATTGAAGAGCAGCTTGTAGTAGAAAATAGAGAGCTAATTTTGGTGCAGAAGACATGAGGCTTGACCCATGGCCTGGGCCGGTCACTTTACCTCTAAGACTAGAAATCTTGCAGAGAAGGTATAGATCTGAGTCGGTAGAGAGTGTTTCCACACTGAGGAGTTCTCTATACCAGTGAAGTCACAGATCCAGTCCCCATCTCTATGATACCAGTATTGGAGGCAAGACCAGAACCAAATTGAATGCTCTTTTCCATTACGATAAGGGGACTGCTTTCTTGCAGGGCAATCTACTTTATTGTTGGGTTTGATGGCAGGAGAACAGTGTCCCCATCCTGTCTCTGCTAACTACTATCTGTGTTACCTCAGATAAACCTCTCAGCCCCAGTGTTCTCATGTGAAAAATGGGGATAATCCTACTTGTACTACCTACCTTCTAGGATTATCATAAGGAAAGAGCTTTATTTGCCCAAAGGAACAGAAGAGGCAACAGGATGCAGGAGGAAGAGTGAAGAACTTGGAGTCTTGGGGCCTGCACCTGAAGTTGACTAGAGGCAGAGAGTTAGAGCGGAAAGGAGAAGGCTGGCTTTGGAGTGAGAAGCCTGCGTGTTGGCCCTGCCTGGGCCGTTCACACCTTGGGTGACTATGGGCACATCACTCGATATACCAATAACATCCACTCCTCTTGGCCTTGGTTTCTTCATCTGTCAAATGAAAGGATCACACCAGATGCTCTCTAACAGTCCCTTCTGGCCCTAGGTCTGTGGTCTTTGGATCTGCACTTAGCCCAGAGCCCGGCACTTACATGTTTACTGAAGCATAGCCCACCCTCCATTTTTGGATGGACAACCTCAGATGTCATTTTGCATGATTAGGCTATTTTTGGGACCCTCTCTAACCTGCTGCCTCATCAGCTGCCTAGAAGAGTTGCTTTGACTGTCGGATGGATCCTTGACTACTGAGGAGTCTTGGATCAAATGGATTGGTATTTTCTAGTCATGCAAATAAATTGATCACGCTCAGGGGAAAATGTTTATTGGATGAATGAATGAATGAATGAGTGAGTGAGTGAGTGAATCTGCCACTTAGCTACCTATGTGACCCTGTGTGAGTTATTTCCCCTCTCTGGATCTGTTTCCTCATTTGAAAATGAGGGAATGGGCCAGATGGCCTCCCAGATCTCTGCCAGCTCTAGGGCTATGGTCTTATAGAAAGATGAGCTGTTATTATGTTTATGATTATGTTTTTTTTCTTGGCTAGGCAATGGGGTTAAGTGACTTGCTCAGGGTCACACAGCTAGTAAGTGTTATGTATCTGAGGCTGGATTTGAACTCAGGTTCTCCTGACTCCAGGGCCAGTGCTCTATCAATATGATTATGGTTTTAATGATTATTTCTGTAATTGTTTTTATGGACAGCTCTATGTTGCAAAGTTTTTCTTTGTAATGGAGATAAAATTTGCTTTTCCATATGACTAAATAACTTCTGCCTGTTTCAATGTCCTTGTTGGTAAAATGGGGATAATAATATCACGTGACTCCCAGGATTGTTGTAAAGATTAAATGAGATAA
The DNA here is from genome assembly GCF_003287225.1 of Phascolarctos cinereus. Classification (NCBI taxonomy): domain Eukaryota; kingdom Metazoa; phylum Chordata; class Mammalia; order Diprotodontia; family Phascolarctidae; genus Phascolarctos; species Phascolarctos cinereus. Next base: position 383,702,607 of record NW_027556098.1, on the reverse strand, counting down.
TGTTTGTAAAGTGCCCAGTGCAGTGCTTGACACACAGTAGGTGCTTAATAAATGCTTGTTTCCTTTCTTTCCTGTGATTTTCCCTTCGTTCCCTCCTCTTCAGCCACACAGGCCAAGCTGAGTCTATCCCCTCAGCCCCATGAAAGTCAGCGTTGTTAGGTGCGGTCTTATTTTTTCCAGGAACCAAAGGTTCCCACAGGTTTTTTGTCCTCCATCCCATGGGCATCTGTGTACGGCCCCACATAAACCACAGACAGTGACAGGGGGACCTCTGCTTATGGCCAAGGACAATGAACAGTCCCTCTCTTCTGAGAGATGATCCAGAGGTCCAGGAGCTGGACCAGGGAAGGCTGTCACCCCATAGTGAATCATTGCCCTGAGACCTTGGGATAGAACCTCAGGGAGCCTGAAAAGCATTCTAACATTCTGTGTTCTAGGGTCCTCCCAGCTCTGACATTCTGTGTTCTAGGGTCCTCCCAGCTCTAACATTTTGTGTTCTAAGGGCCCTCCTAGCTTTGACATCCTGTGGTCTAGGGTCCTCCCAGTTCTGACATTCTGTGTTCTAAGTGTCCTCCCAGCTCCGACATTCTGTGTTCTAAAGCCTCTCCCAGCTCTAACATTATCTAATTCAATCAATCTATGATTCAGAACTATAATTAGGGTCTTGAGACTCCCCATTTTGGGTCTTTAATTGAATAGGGAAACCAAGCAGGGAGACTGGGAATCACTTTTCTGAGCAGCTCTCTCAGGGTGGCCGGAGCCTCTCTGGCTCCACACGCTGGAGGTGACCTAACTGTAACGGGCTTGGTGCTGGTACTGAGGGCTCACTGGACACAGCTGGAAGAGGTTTTAGTAACACCTTTGCCCGATGTCCTCTTTAAAATGAGTGGACAGAGACCCTGCAAAGCAAAGCTAGTCAGTAGCTGAGGTGGGATTTGAACCCAGATTCCTTGTCAGATTCTACTAGCCTCTACTAGCTCCTCTCCTGAGCCCCATTCCAGGGCTGTGTCCTCTTCTGGCCCTCCCAAGGCCTAGGGCTCAGTGCCCAGCTGGGGAAGCGCCTCTTCCATTCATCCCCTCTTTCCCAAGCAGTCTATAGCGGCCCTTCTGGCCACTCCCTAAGGACCTTGGCTCCAGACGTTGACCTTGGCTGCTTTTTTGCAGTCAGATTGCATGTCAAGCCCCCTCCGGGCTCAAGACTTAGTCCAAGTAACCTCGTTGCCCCTTCAGCTGGTCTGGTACTGTTATTTACATCACCTCTAGCTAAAAATCTCCCAGGAGCAGGCCAGGCATTTCCTGGGCTGGGAGAGTGGCCCAGGCTTCTCTTGTAAACCCTCTGCGTGCATGACCCTGCTGTGGCCGGGCCTTGGGTCTTTTCCATTGCTTGCTCATAGAAGCCTGTTCAGTTCTATAAACATATATTGAGTACCTGCTGTGGGTCTGTGTGAGGCATTGTCGGGTATTCAGGGTTCCTGCTCTCAAGGAGGGAGCTTGTAGGCTAACCAGTAAGCTAAGACAGGGACATATCACTCTCATACAAAGTAGGATGTGAAAAGACACAGAGAGAGAGAGAGGTTCAAAGAAAGTCGTTTGGGCATCTAGAAATATCATTAAGAAGTCTAGAATGTGAGTTGGAGGGGAACTTAGAACACAGGGTTTTTAGAGCATCATGGATCAGTAGAATGAGTCCTGGATTTGAGAGTGGGTATGGAAATTAAGGGAATAAGCATTTATTACACGCCTACTATGTGCCAGGAATTTTTACAATTATTATCTCATTTGATCCACACAGCAACCCATTGAGGTGGGTGCTGTTATCCCCATTTAAAGTTAGAGAAACTGAGACAGAGAGGTTAAATGACTTGCCCAGGGTCACACAGCTAGGGAGTGTCTGAGGCTGGATTTGAACTCTGATCTTTCTGATGCTAGGTTCAAGGTTTTGTCCATTGTGACAGCGGAGAACACTGTCCTAACTGTGTATGTGGATTTAAAGGCGGGAGACCTGAATTCAGATCTGCCGCCAACATCGATAAGCTGGGGAACCACAGGCAAATCACTTTAACCTCTGAGATGACGAGCAGCTGTCTGTCTTGGTGGCAGTCCCACACTGAAGTTTGGACATGTTCTAGAATGTTACAGCTGGAAGGGACATATCACCCAGAGAGATCAAGCTTAGAAGAACGGACGATTGGACTCCTTGTCAATGGGCCTGACCTCAAGTGGTAACTCTGCTTATTAGCACAGAGCTAACAGGCTGGGTCCCTTTGGCCCCACCAGACCTAGTGGGAGATCTGTGAGTAAAGGGAGAGGCCAAGTCTACACGCAACCTAGAGGTGGAATGACCCCATTCCCTCTGTGCTCTCTCCAGGAGGGCTCACTTTTCTGTAGAGGCAGCCGGGGGGTACAGTGGATAGAACACTGGGCCTGCAATCAGGAAGACCTGAGTTCAAATCCAACTGCAGACATTTCCTAGCTGTGTGAAATCAGGTCACCCTGTTTGCCTCAGTTTCCTCATCTGTAAAATGAGCCGGACAAGGAAATGACAAAACTGCTCCAGTATCTCTGCCAAGAAAACCCCAAAAGGGGTCACAAAGAGTCAGACAACTGAAAACGACTAAACAACAACAAAGACCTGTATTCGAATCTCAGCTTCGCTACTTACTCCCTCTGTGACCCTGAACGATGCATTTCTTCTCTGTGGGCCTCGGTTTCCCCCTGTGTAAAATGAGGGCTTTGGGCTAAGACAGTCCTAAATCAATCAAGCATTTGGTAACTGCTCATTGCGTGCCTGGCACTGGGCTAAGGGCTGGGGACACAAAGACAGGCGAACACAGAGTCTCTGCCTTCGAGGAGCTCACGTTCCGCGGGGGAGACAGCATGCAACACGTTGTGTGCAGCAAATAGAGGGGAAATCATCTCATCGGGAAGGCACTGCCACTGGGGGAGAGAGCTGGGAGAAGCCTCCTGCCCAAGGTGGGATTGATGGGAGGCTGCAAGGAGGAGAGTGTTCTGGCCTTGGGCGCCAGCCCCTGCAAGGGCAGACTTGGGAGAGAGCGGGAAGCCCCGTGTCAATGGGTCGTAGCATTTGTGGAGGGGAGGAAGTCCAGGGGGAGAAGAGCGGAGGGGTAAGGAGGGGCCGAGCAGGACCAAGGCTCCCCAGAGAAGAAGCGGAGCAGGCCCCTGAAGACCATGGGTGAGATGGCACACTGGGGATGTTGAGGCAACAGAGCAGCAAGCACTCATTAGGCACCCATTGTGTGCCTGTGCTAGGCCTGGGGAGGTAAAAATGTAAAAGAAATGTCCCTGCCCTTAAGGAACTGACATTCTATCGAGTGAGAGAGAACATGTGTGCATGTCTATGTGTGTGTATATATAACCATATCTCTGTATCACACGCATACATTGTTGTAAACGAATATATTGTTGTATGTATATATATGACACACACATTAAGTTATATATGTATACATGACATGCTTACATACTTTGTCATATATATTTATAATACAGGTATATATTGTTATATATGTATATATAGGACATATATTTTGTTATAGGTATATATATATATCAATGTGTATATTTTGTTATAAATGTATACATAACACATGTGTATATTGTTACATATGTATATATAACACATGTATGGTTTTATTATAATAGTTATATATAACACATGTATAGATAGGACATGTATTTTGTTATATGTGCATATGTAACAATGTGTATATTTTGTTATAAATATATATCTAATTCATGTGTATATTGTTACATATGTCTCTACAACACACATTTACATCTATTTTGTTATATGTGTATAAAACAATGTGTATATATTTGGTTATTATATGTAACACGTGTATATATATTGTTATATATGTATGTATAACTCATATATATGTATACATACACACATGTGTATATATATATACATATATATATATATACATATATATACAGCACATGAATATAGAATTTTGGACTGAAGCTGTGATTTGTAAGCTCTCGGAGAACAGGAATTATTTCATTCTTCATAATTATATCCTCCATTCTTAGCACATTGCTTGGCACATAGTAGATTGATTGGTTGCAGAGGGAATCCTTGGGGCATTGAGAAATGTAGCCACTTGCCCAGGGTCACATGGTCTATATTTCTTAAAGGTGAGTAGGATTTGAATCCAGCTCTTTCTGACTCTTAAGAGACTCCCGAGGCTAGATGTCTCTTCACTAGTCCATGTTGCCTTTCATGGGTATGTACCCAGCAAATATATACAAAATAAATGTAACACCTCCTTCCAGATTCATCCCCTTCACTGACACGGGCACTAGGAGCGTGGGTCCTTGGAGGGCAATCTTCCTAACACTAACTCATAAGCTCCTGTTCAGTGTACTAGTTTCCTCCTGGTCCCATATTGATTAATTAGTTAAGCTCTTCCTCATTTCAGTTAACTAATTGATAATAAATTAGCTTTTACAAAAAGATATTTACTGAGCAGGTATGGCAAGAACAGAAATACAAAAACATACTGTCAACCCAGGACGTATACTCTTCTTTGGGAATAGTGAGCTCAAACTTAAAACAAAAATTCCCCCCTTACCCCCCCCCCCCAACCTAAATGGGAAGCGTTTCCTGGCCCTAAGAGTCTTCTTCTCTCTTTTTGTAATCCCCACCAAGTTTACTTCTGCCTATGATAAAGCCAATAGATGAGTCACTTCCTTGCTTAGCTGTGTTGGCTGCTTGCCAGACTTGGGATTTGCAGCTACTAGCTAATACTTGGCTGGCTCTTCCAACCTTTGAAGCTTACAAGGTCAAAACTTCATCCATTCTGTCTCCAAAGGATGAGGAAAGAATAAACACAACAGAAACAGGTGTCATGTGCTCAGGGACACATGGAGGCTGAGGAGACAGATAAGGCCTCAGAGGCTGCTTTCCCCACCTAGTAGGCCCATGGCAATCTTCCTTACTTGAAATCTGCAAGCGGGGAGCTAAATGCAAAAAGGGCATGAGGAGAGGCGTGTTAATCCTTTTGTATGCAAACTTAGTGCTGTCTTTGCCATTGGTCCTTCCAGCTAGAAAACTGCTTATTACCACTTTGCAGCCCCTTACTCACCTGTCCAGAAGCTAGCCAAACCTACAGGGAATATGACATTGCACATGCCCTAAGGACTAGGCCCTTATCACCTAATCCCTCATTTTTTATATATATATATATATAATATTATATATATATATATATATATATATATATATATATATATATATATATATATATATATATGAGACAGTTTTTATATATTATATATTTATATATTATATATAAGGCAGTTTTTTTTTCTGGAGAAGGTATTAGAAGCTGGGGTATCAGTACAGTCTTCATGCAGAAAATGGCATTTGAGATGAGCGTTAAGAGAATTTGGGATTCTAAGATGAGTCAGGAATATATTCCAGGCATGGGGGATGGCCAAGAAAAAGGCATGGAAGGGGAGATGAGAAACAGCAAGAACTTTTATAAAGTTCTAAGGTAAGGAGTCAAAGGTAAAAGGACTGAATTTAAGCCTTAGGTCTCTTGGAGAAGTGCCAGGGAAAGAGGAAGAAACCATACTTTATATCAAGGCCTTATTTGTTGCTGCACATTTGTTTAGATATCACCCTGTATTTTTTCAGGAACAATGCCAGGCCTTTGTCTTTCTCCAAGGTAAGCAGAGGTCGGAGAAGACAAAGCTGATTCTGCCTATTAGGAAAGTCCAGGGTAGAAAATAATCCATGTGGACAATAGCTGACCCTTGGGAGAGTGGAGGCATTAGAAGGGCATAGAGTGGGGATTTCAACAGGCCAGGGCCTTCGTAACTCCCACACTAATCAGAGACATCCTGTGCTTGAAAGCCTATGCTTATAACAAATGGATAGAACTTAGAGCAATACAAGATGTCCTGAACTAGCTCAAAGCTTGTGAGTGTATCCTCACTTGAGATCTCCATACAGAGGTTGGAAAATGCTTTGGTGATGTTTTAGACATGATTCTTGGTCAGGTAGGAGTGGGACCAGATACCCTGTGAGGTTCCTTCTAACTCCAATTCTCAGATTCTGTACTATCTACCTCTGACATTCTATTTACTAAGAAATACCTTCCAGCTTTGATATTCTGGTTCTAAGACCCCTCTCAGCTCTGAAATTTTGTGTTCTAAAATCCCTCTAAGCTCTAACATTTTGTGTTCTAAGGTCTCTCCCAGTTCTGATATTCTAGATTCTAAGTTTTCCTCCAACTCTGATGTTCTCTATTTTAGTTTTGCAGTTTTTAAAATTAATTTATTTTGAATTATCAATATTCACTTCCATAAGTTTTTGAATTTAAAATTTTTCTCCCCCTCCTTCCCCACCTCCCTTCCCTAGATGGAATGCAATCTGATATAGGCTATACATATACCTTCCTATTAAACATATTTTCACATTAGTGATGTTGTAAATAAGAATTAGAACCAATAGGAGGAACCACCAGGAAGAGGAAACAAAACACAACAGAAGAAATAAAATAGCAAATAGTCTGCTTTGATCTGTATTCAAACTCCATAGTTCTTTGCTCTTTGTGGATAGCATTTTCCATCATGAGGCCTCTGGAGATGTCTTAGATCCTTGTATTGCTGAGAAGGGTTCAGTTTTTCAGTGTTAGTCATCATACAATGTGGCTGTTACTGTGTACAACGTTCTTCTGGTTCTGCTCACTTCACTCAGCATCAGACCATACAAGTCTTTCCAGGTTTTTCTGAACTCTGCCTGTTCATCTGATGTTCTCTATTCCAAAATCTCTCCCATCTCTGACATTTTGTGTCCTAAGAGCCCTCAGGCTCTGACATTCTGTATTCTAAGGTCCTTCCCCTTTCTGACATTTTCTGTTCTAAGCTTCCTTCAATCTCTTCTCTCTGACATTCACTGTTCTAACATTCTATATTATACAGTCTCATTAAACTCTGTCTCTCTGTGAGTTTCTGAATCCATGAAATCAAGCAAGATTAATAAATGAGGATAGCTCTGTGTCACTCATCCCTGATACTGGAAACTCTCCTCATCCAGTGGTTCTGTCTTCCCCGTCATAGGTTTGCATGTTTATGTCTTAGGATAAGAGCTGGAGGCCACATGCTCATGGCTCCGGCTTGGGGTAGAGACCTTTATTTTGGTTTGTGGTAGGGGTTATGGATTGCTTCATATGAATGACCCAATTGTGTGGAGGGAGATGTTTATTTGGACAAGAACTTTGCCTGCTGGGAGACAGCTGCTGAGCCGAGCAAGCTGAATCCCATGGGGCTCCCTGTAGAATGGTATCGAGATAGTTCTGTGTGGAATGCCATACAGGCCCCTCCTGAGGAAGTCAGCAGGAGTGGGTTTTTTCTGCAGGTTGTATGCCTGGTGGGACTGAGTTGCTGCGTAGCCTGGGTCAAGACACCTGTTCTCTCAGAGCCTCACTTTCCACATCAATAAAATGGGAGAAGAATAAATTGACTCCTCCTTCTGCACAGAGCTCATATGGGAATGGATAGATGGATAAGGTATATCTGAAAGGCTGAGAAAAAAATCCAAGAGAAAAATGCAAGGTAGGGCAAATTTTGTTTGTCCCATGGCCCTATCCCCTGAATCTGCCAGAGGATGGTGGGCAGCTGAGGGGCAGCTGAAGAAATAGGAGATGGGGTTGGGCAGCAGGGAACACTTTACCTTAGGTAAGATTTTCCTCTGGAACTTGAGGAGGCTGAGATGGAGGACAATAATTAAAAAACATTGGAGTATTTTTGGGGATAGTGAAAAAAAGTATTGGCCTGGATTGGAATCAGGAGCCCTGAATTCTAGTTCTATTTGTATGATTTTGAACAAGTCACTTCCTTTCTTGGGGCTTCATTCCACCCCCTCCCCCATAAAATGACGGAGTTGTACTAAAGGATCTCTAAGGTCTCTTTCCAACTCTTATATACTTTGATCTAAGGTCCTTTCTGTGATAGCGTCCTGATAGATTGTCTTCTAAAGACCCTTCCAGCTCTGACGTTCTATATCTTAAGATCCCTTCTAAGGCTGACTTTCTGTGTCCTAAGGGTTCTTGCAACTCTGCCATTCTCTGTTCTAAGGTTCCCTCCTAGCTCTGCCATTCTTCTTTATAAGGCCCATCCCAGCTCTGACATTCTCTCTTTTAAAGTCCCTCCCAACCCTGACATTCTCTGTTCTAAGGTTCCACTCAACTCTGCCATTCTCTGTTCTGAGGCCCATCTTAGCTCTGACATTCTGTGCCCTGAGGCCCTGCCTAGCTTTGCCAGTCTGTGTTCTAAGGCCCTTCTCAGCTCTGCCATTCTGTGTTCTAAGGACTTTCCCAGCTCTGCCATTCTGTGTTCTAAGGCCTTTCCCAAGTCTGACATTCTGTGTTCTAAGGGTCCTCCCAGTGCTGCCATTCTGTGTTCTAAGGCCTTTCCCAGCTCTGACAGTCTGTGTTCTAAGGCCTTTCCCAGCTCTGCCATTCTGTGTTCTAAGACCTTTCTCAGCTCTGCCATTCTGTGTTCTTTCCTAGCTCTGCCATTCTGTGTTCTAAGGCCTTTCTCAGCTCTGCCATTCTGTTTCTAAGGCCTTTCCCAGCTCTGCCATTCTGTTTCTGATCTAGGCCTTTCCCAGCTCTGACATTCTCTGTTTTAAGGTCCCTCCCAACTCTGCCATTCTCTGTTCTAAGGCCTTTCTCAGCTCTGCCATTCTGTGTTCTAAGGCCTTTCCCAGCTCTGCCATTCTGTGTTCTAAGGCCTTTCCAGCTCTGCCATTCTGTGTTCTAAGGCCTTTCCCAGCTCTGCCATTCTGTGTTCTAAGGCCTTTCCCAGCTCTGCATTCTGTGTTCTAAGGCCTTTCCCAGCTCTGCCATTCTGTGTTCTAAGGCCTTTCCCAGCTCTGCCATTCTGTGTTCTAAGGCCTTTCTCAGGTCTGCCATTCTGTGTTCTAAGGCCTTTCCCAGCTCTGCCATTCTGTGTTCTAAGGCCTTTCTCAGTTCTGCCATTCTCTGTTCTCAGGTCCCTTCCAGCCCTGATGTTCTTTATTTCAAGACCCTTTCCAGCGCTGACATTACAGAACTGTACTAGCTCTAAACTTCTATTATTCCATGATTAAGTTTTTAAATGATTATAAATGAACTAGATTTAGAATATTTATTTAGCTTTTCATTTTATCAGTAGCATAGGTATCATACTGGCTGGGGAATAGCAATTAGTTGCTTTATTTCATGCGCCATTGTGAACTCAGTCTCCTGGGGCTCCCTGGGGGAGCTGAGTTTGAATTCATCAAGATGGATTGCACCTTCTTTGCCTTCTTTGGGTCGTTTCCTAAATCTGCAAACTCACTCTCTCTTCTGCTGCTTTGCCTTCCCTTTATTGATTATCTCCTATTTATCCTGTCTGCAGTTTGCTTGCACATAATTGTTCCATGTCTTTCCCCCCTTAAACTCTGAGCAAATCTGCAAGGGGAGGAACTATCTTTAGCCCTTCTTTGTATCCCAGTGCTTAGCACAGTGCCTGGCACATAGTAGGCTCTTAATAAATGCTTGTTGACTCATTGACTGCTCCCCTTTGACTGCCCTGTGAACCTTCTCCTGGCCAGATCTGGACCTCGAGCACTAATCTGCTACGTTGTTTGACAGGCCTAACGTTGGCCCACGGAGGGCGGAGGGAGAGTAGGGACAAAGCCCGAGGCTTGAGGATATGCAGAGTAAATGTGAAGAGAATAAATACAAGTAAATTAATTAGATATTTAAAGCATTAAGTATTATCTCAGGAACTTAGCAGCTGTGTGACCCTGGGCAAGTCACTTCACCTCTACTACCTCAGTTTCCTCAACTGTAAAATGAGGATCGTAATAGCCTTTACTCCCAAGGTTGTCTTGAGGATCAAATGAGATAATGTTGGTAAAACGCTTAGTGTAGAATGCCTGGCACATACAAGGCACCTAATAAATTATTGTCATTGTTGTTTGTCCTTCGTTCTTGAAGAGGACCATGACATCAGGGAGGCGATGCCATGACTTGCAAGCGAATTGGATTTGAGTGAGGCAGGGCTGTGCAGGCACCAGCCTCACTTTCTCCTCTGGAGCCATCTGGGTCCAGTGGCCAGATATAGACCAGGATGACTGGAGGTGGCTCCAGATGCAAAGAAATATAATAATATATAGTACAAATACAGTACAAAGTGAATTAGTTATGTTCTCCTCAAAATCCACTTTCAACACTGCCAGACAGCTTTTCTAGTTTTTGCAGCTGTCTGAAAGGGAAGGACCAGCTGCTGAGGGGCTTAGGAAAGGCTTCCCATAGAAGCTAGTGTTCAAGGCGGGTGTTGAAGTAAGAGAGTGATCCTATAAGGCGCAGGTGAAGAGGGAATGCATTCCAGGCGTGAGGGCCAGCCAGTGCAAATTCCCGGCGAGGGGAGATGGTGAGCAGAGAGAAGTCTGGTTTCTTCAGACTGCAGTGTTTAGGACTGGCCCTGGCTGATCTCCTCTGGGCTGTGTAGGGGGAGGAGGGCAGTAACCAAAACAGGGGGTAACATGAACCAGGCCCTCCTGGGGCTTATTGTGTAATCTCTCCCACCTGTCTCTCAGTGTGGCCCTGGCTAAATCGCTTTGTCCTAGGATTTTGAGCCACAAGAGACCTTTGAGATTAGCTAGTCCAGCCCCTTCTTTTACAGATGGAGAAACTGGGGCCCGGGAATATAAAGTGACTTGCCTCGGAACGTGGAAACGGCTGCCTCATAAAGGCAGCGAGCTCTCCATCATTGGATTTTCAAGCAAAGGCCAGATGATCAGTGGGATATTGTTCAAGAATAAATTGGACTGGAAGGTTTCTGTGGCCTCTTTCAATTCCAAAAATGTGTAATTCTGTGGTCCTTTCTAGGGGCCTTGCTATGGAAGCTCCTTGAGGGCAGGTACTGTGTGGTTGTGTACCTCCTGTACCTAGTGTGGTGCTTGGCACACCAGAAGTGTTTGTTGGGGCAGCTAGCTGGCATGGTATATACAGCACTGGCCCTAACGTCAGGAAGACCTGAGTTCAAAAGTGGCCTCAGACACTTAGTAGCTGTGTCACCATGGACAAGTCACTTAATTCTGATTGACTGAAAAAAAAAAGAAATTTTGTTGATTGAATAATTGAAGTTCACACTGGTTCCAAATAGCATAAGTGAGATTCAAGCCCAGGTCCTCTGATCCAAAGCTCTAAATTCTTTCTACCATAATTCCAATGCCTTATCAGCCCTTTCACAGAATGATCACTGATAATGATATAACACTTCCTATTTTTTCTTAATTTATATTTATTTCTTTTTAGCATTCTTTTCTTTTGAAATTTTGAGTCCCAAATTCTCTTCCTCCCTCCTATCCCTCCCCCCACCCACTGAGAAAGCAAGCAATGTGCTATGAATTATACATGTGAACGCATGCAAAACATTTCCACATTAGTCATATATTTTTTTTAAAAACCAGGAAAAATAAAGCGAGAAAGTTATACTTCAGTTTGTACTGAGAGTCCATCAGCTCTCTCTGGAGGTGGATAGCATTTTTTCAGTCATGAATCCTCTGGGATTGTCTGGGAGCATTGTATTGATCATAGGAGCCAAGTAAGTCATAGTTGATCATCACTACAACATTGCTGTTACTGTGCACAATGATGTCCCAGTTTTTCTCATTTCACTTTGCATCAGTTCATATAGGTCTTCCATGTTTTTCTGAACCCTCTCTTCATTTCTTATAGCACAATAATATTCCATCATAATCGTGCGCCATATCTTGTTTAGCCATTCCCCAACTGATGAGCATCCCCTTGATTTCCAATTCTTTGCTAGCACAAAAGAGCTGGACATAACACTTAAAAATGTTTCCGGGGACTTCTAGGTGGTACAGTGGATAGAGCACCAGCCCTGGAGTCAGGAGGACCTGAGTCCAAATCCAGCTCAGACACTTGACACTTCTTAGCTGTGGGACCCCAGGCAAGTCACTTAATCCCAATTGTCTCACCAAAAAAAAAAAGTTTCCAAAACACTTTGTATGAATTATCTCATTGGAATTTCACAATAACCCTATTAAGCAGGTATCAGAGATATTATCGTGCCCATTTTCTGGATGGGAAAAAGGAGACTCAGTGAGGTTAAGGCTCAGCAGGTTTGAACCCAGGTTTTCCTGACTCCAAGTCCTCAACTCTCTCTGCTACGTCATCCTGTCTTTCTAAAACCTACTGACTTGGTTCCCTGCTCTGAACAATGGGTTTTCTCATCCTTCCTTCTCTGGTACAGTTGACAGGGTCTAGTTAGACCGGTCCTGAGAGAGGACTCCTTTGCCAGGAAATCTGATCTGCTCGGATTATTGGCTCCCTCTGTTTTCCCCAGATGCTGTCCTGATGCTCTAAGGCAAGAGCTGAACACAAATGGGGAGGGGGGAGGGGAGGGCTGACCTCTGAAGACCCTCAAGTCTTCAGCTGTTTCTTGAACTCGTTGCTTTCTCCCTCCTCACCGCAGTATGCTTTATGATGACAGTGGTGACTCCTGTTCAAGTGGTGACTGGGCTTGGTCCCTCCCTCCCAGCTCCCCTGCCTTCCACTCCTTGCTTCTTCAGAGCTAAGTAGGCTTGTTGGTAGTATCATGTAGGGGAAGGGGGAGAGAGAGAGAGAGAGAGAGAGAGAGAGAGAGAGAGAGAGAGAGAGAGAGAGAGAGAGAGAGAGAGAGAGAGAGAGAGAGAGAGAGAGAGAGAGAGAGAGAGGGAGAGAGGGAGAGAGGAGAGAGGGAGAGAGGGAGAGAGGGAGAGAGGGAGAGAGAGAGGGAGAGAGGAGAGAGAGAGAGAGAGAGGAGAGAGGGAGAGAGGGAGAGAGGGAGGGAGGGAGGGAGGGAGGGAGAGAGAGAAGAGAAGAAGAAGAAGAAGAAGGAGGAGGGGAGAGAGACAAAGACACATAGAGAATATTGAGAGAGAAGAAAGAGAGAGGGGGCAGAGTGACAGAGACAGAGACAGAAAAAGAGAGAGAAAGAGAAAGCTTGTCTTGGAATTAGGGAAGCCGGGATGCAAGGCCTCCATCTGCCATAGGTTGGCTGTGACCCTGGCCAGGGCAAGTCAGCTCACCTCTCAGTGCCCTAAGCAGCTCTCTAAAGCTGTAAAGTTCCAGTAAAATCACAGACTGTTCCTCCCCTCAAAAATGTTTTCTGGCATGAATGTGTGGCACAGTGCCCTGCACGCTGATGGTATTCAGTTGTGCCTAACTCTTCATGAACCCATTTGGGGTTTTCTTGGCAAAGGTTCTAGAGTGGTTTGCCCTTTCCTTCTCCAGCTCATTTTATAGATGAGGAAACTGAGGCAAACAGGGTGAAGTGACTGAGGCCAGACTCAGGATTTCCTGATTCCAGGCCCAATCCTCTATGCACTGTGCCATTTAGCTGCCCCATCCTGTACACAGTAGGTGCTTAATAAGTGTTTGTTCAATGAGTATAAATGAGCTCCTTGAGGATGTGAACCTTTTCATTTCATTTTTGCCTTTGTGACCTCAGTACTAGAGAATGATCATGATGATGGTGATAATGATAACAACAATAATAAAAATAAGCACTTATGTAGTACTTTAGAATTGGTGAGACATTATCTGCTTTGATCCTCACAACAATTCTAGTTATTAGAATAACTGAAATAAGTGGTTTTTTTAATTCAATAAAAGAAGCTAATAGAGTACTTGTGAACTAAATGGGTGCTTGCAGGATGCTATTACTTCTTCCCCAGGCTGAACTTGGTACCAATTCCAAGCACCAATTCAACAATTCAAATCAATAAACATTTATTATCTCCTTACTGTGTACAAATCAATCAATAAAAATATAGACACTGTTTGAGGGTCTGGGTAACTGATTCAACAGTTCTACCAACATTTATCTGCCTACTATGTATAAGTCAATTAGTCAACAGTATTTATTATCCTATTATTATTTATTATTCTATGTTCCAGGAAGTGTATCAGGCATAGAGGATACAAAGAATGCAACCACCTCTATTTGCAAGGAACTGACTTACGTTCTAACAAGGGAGACAATAAGGACATGTATTAACATGTGTGGAATAAATATAAAGTAAATAAATACAAATGAATACCAAGTTGCCAAGTTCAAGGTCGTAAGGGAGGGACTAGCTGTAGCAGTTGTAGGAATCAAGAGAAGATTTGATACCAAAGATGGCACTTGAGCCACGTCTTGAAGGAAGAGGGGGATTCTGTGAGGCAGAGCTGAGGAGAGGGAGCAGTCCAGGCCTGGGGGACGGCCAGTGAATGCACAGAGAGACAGGTGATGGGCACTAGCAGAAGGTGGTATTGGCCAGGATTGCACAGTGCAGGAGGGGGAGAAGATGGTCCAAGGCCAGAGTGTGAAGGGCTTTCACACTAAATGGGAGTTTATATTGGATTCTAGAGGCAAGAGGAAACCATTGGAGTATATTGAACAGGGAATAACATGGTCAGATCTATGTTTAAGGAAAATTACTTTTGGCGGTTACCTGAGCATGACTGAACTGGAGGGAGGCTTGAAGCAGGGAGATCGATGAGGATTTCTTTGCAATAATCTAGACAAAAAATAATGAGGATTAAGGTGGTGCCATGTGAACAGAGAGAAAGGGTTGGCTTCAAAATACATAGAGGTAGAAACAGCTAAGTTTGACACCTAATTGGATATGGAGGGGAGGTGGGAGGGAAAACGTAGCTGAGGGTAATACCGAACTTAGAAACCTGGGAGTCTTTGATGGGAAAAGGGAGATCTGGATCAGGGGAAGGTTTGGAGGGAAAATAATGAATTCATTTTGGACACGATGGTCTTTAGACATCTCTGGATTATACAGTTTTAGATGCCTGATGGACAATTGACGATGCAAGACTGGAGCTCGAGGGGGAAACTAGGACTAGATAGACAGCTCTGTGAATGATTGACATAGCCATTGTTATTCAGTTGTTTCAGTTATGTCTGACTCTTCCTGACCCCATTTGAAGTTTTCTTGGCAAGGAAACTGGAGTGGTTTGCCATTTCCTTCTCCAGCTCATTTTACAGATGAGGGACAAATACAGTTAAGTGACTTGCCCAGAGTTACGCAGCTAGTAAGTGTCTGAAGCTGGATTTGAACTTGGGTCTTCCTGATTCCAGGCCTGGTGCTCTAGTCTCTGTGCCACTTAACTGCCTGATTGACATAGAGTTGAGAATTAAATCCATGGGAAGTCACTAACAGATTTTATAGAGAGAAGGGGCCTAGGACAAAGCTCGGGGGAACACCCACAGTTAGGGTGCTGTGATCTGAGTGATGAAACAATGAAGAAGGAGGGTAGGGAGGGAGGAAAGGAACATAGCACCTGCTATGTTCCAAGCAGCGTGCTAAGCACTTTTACAAATATTATCCCATTTTATCCTCACAACAACTCTGCAAGGTAGCTGGCATTGTCCCCATTTTACAATTGGGGAAACTGGGGCACACAGTGAGGCATCTAGGTGGTGTAGTGGATGGAACACTGGGCCCAGAGTCAAATTTGCTGGGCCAGTCACTTAACCTCTATCTGCCTCATTTTCCTCAACTGTAAAATGGTGATAATAACAGTATCTGCTTGCTAGGGCTGTAGTAAAGATCAAATGAGATAATATTTGTGAAGAGCTTAGCACAAGGCCTGGCACATAGTAGGTGATCAATAAATTCTAGCTGTTATTAGTTATTACTATTTAACAGAAGTTAAGTTCCCAAGGTCAGATTTGAACTCAAGTCTTTCTGGTTCCAGGCCTGGTGCTCTATCCAAAGAAGACTAAGAAAGAATGGTCAGATGGGTGAAAGGAGAATCAAGAGACAATAGTGTCGTGAGTGCCTAGGGAGATTGCATAACAGTGTTTTCAACATTTTAGTCGATAATTTAGCTATCTATAGCAACATCAAATGCAGTATAGTTTAAAAGAAAAAGGATGAGGACTGAAGAAAGACGTTCAGATTTGGGAAATAAGAGATCATTGGTAACTTTAGAGAGAACAGTTTTAATTGAGTTATGAGATCAAAAGTGAGATTGTCACGAGTTATAGAGCGAGAGGAGAGGAAGTGAATGCTTTTTCAATAAGTTTGGCTGAGAAAGGGAGGAAAGATATAGGATGGTAGCCTAGGGGAATGGGAGGGCCTATGGAAGTTTTTGTAAGGAAGGAAAATACTTGAGCATTTTTGAAGGCTCTGGGGAAGGAACCAATAGCTAGGGAGAGACTGAAGATTGGAGGAGAGGGGATGATTGAGATTGCAGGTCTGCTGGAGAAGATGGCAGGGATGGGATCAGAGGCATATGTAGAGGAGGGGCTGGCCTTGGCAAGGAGAAGGGCTGCCTCCTTGGAAGAGATTGGTGGAAGGAATAGAATGGTGTATGATGTCAAGGGGCTTGGAGAGGAAGAAGAGGAAAGGAGGAAGATGTGCCAAAGGATCTCACTTTTCTCCATAGAGTAAGAGACAATGTCATCATTGAAACTTCCCCTTTAATTGTCCTCTGTACGTTCCTTTATGTGACTTGCTCCAGCACCATTAAGGAGAAAGTGAGTAGTCGTGGAGGGAGCAGCTTGTGAGGATAAGCCAAGGCTGATGTGTGGCAAGGGCTGAGCAGTCATAGGAGAAGGGGGAAAGGGTTTGAGACCAGAGGGTGCTGAAAAGAGTGGTGAATTGGATAACTAGAAAATCAAAATCGGAGAGGAGGAAGTCAAGTCAGAGTAGGGGGAAGGGTCTCAGAAAGTAGTGAGGAGTACAGTGATGGAGGTCTCCTTGAGGATGAAGAACGGGGGTTAGGCATAGGGAGAGATAGCATGCTAGGCAGTCATGGTGAACTTGAGGAATGTCAGGGTTTTTAATTATGGAGGTGGAACGCTTATGAAAAATGGTGAGACGCAGTATGTTACCATCTTTGTGAGTGGCTGAGGTGGAGGGGTGGGCCATCGAATTTAAGAAGCCCGAGCCATTGGAAGGTGAGATGGGGGAACATGGCAGAGTATGGTGGCTGAAGTCCCCTTGTACATTTGAGGGAGCACCAATATAGCCACTGAAGTTCTCTTGTGACCTTGGATAAGTTACTTCCCCTCCTTAGGGGTAGGGTTGGACTGTTTGGCCTTGGGTCCCGTCCTGCTCTGGATCAGTAAATTAGGGGAATCAGGAAGGGCCTGCCTGCCTGCCTGCCTTCCTTCCTTCCTTCCTTCCTTCCTTCCTTCCTTCCTTCCTTCCTTCCTTCCTTCCTTCCTTCTGCAATTGAGGTTAAGTGACTTGCCCAGGATCACACAGCTAGGAAGTGTCTGAAGTTGGATTTGAACTAGGGTCCTCCTGACTCTAGGTCTGGTTCCCTGCTCTTTCAAAGCTAGCTCTTCCTCCTGGCTCTAAGATCCAACCTCCTTGGGACTTCTTGCTCTCTCACATTCCAATCTGTCACCTCCCTCTTCCTGGGCTCTGATGGGAGAGTTGGAAAAGAAGGCACATGGTCAAATACAGAGTTTCCCCAACTTGGGACTACTTTGGTAACCAAGGAGGAAGAGAAAGTTGGAGATGAGGTTTTCTCTCTGTCTCCCATTCTTCTGCCTGTTCTCTTAAAGGGCTAGGCTGTCCCCATGGCCTTCTTATCCAGCAGTTAAAAGAACCCAAGGTAGAATGAACTCTGTCATGAGTCAGGTCTCTCCTCCCTACTCTGCTGTCGTGAGAGCTGACACTCAGGAAAACGTGGAGAAAACATTCCCCTACCGGTAGCGTTCCTTGCTGTCTGCACCAGTGAGGTCCACTTCCGCTGCTCTCCTCGGCACCCTGTGAATGTGTAGAGGGAGGGTTCTGTTGTTATGACAACAGAAGGCTTGCACTTCTATTTTCCACACACAGTGAGGAGCTGGCTTGCTAGAACATTTAGTGAGGAGATGTTTTGTCACCCCTAGCTCCCGTGAAGTATTCAGTAAGTGTCTTTGAGTTAGGACAATAATGAGAAGCCTCCTGATGTAGTGAAAAGACCTTTGGTTTTAGAGTTGAGGACCATGGTCTGCATACTGGCTCAGTGGAAGCTTTTTACTTGTTTAATAATAAGACCTTGTTGTCATTCAGTTGTGTTTAACTCTTTGTGATTCCCATTGGGTTTTTCTTGGCAGAGATCCTAGAGTGGTTTTTTATTTCCTTCACCAGCTCATTTTACATATGAGGAAACTGAGGCAAACAGGGTTAAATGACTTGCCCAGGGTCACACAGCTAGGAAATGTCTGAGGCCAGATTTGGACTTGGGAAGATGAGTCCACATGACTCCAGGGCTGGCACTTCATCCAGTGTGCCACCTAACTGCCCCAGACCTAGCATTTATATATTAAATAACCCTTGAAGGCTTGCAGGAAATCTCCTGACTCTCACTAGCTGTGTGGGCAGATCACTTAACTACTTTGGCCCTCAGTTTCCTCATCTATAAAATAAGGGGAGTGGACCAGAAGATGTCTAAAGGCTTTTCCTACTGTAAAGCTATGATTCCTTCATTTTATAGGGGAGTAAACTGAGGTCCAGAGGGGAGAAATGACCATGGCCACGATCATTATTAAGCACCTGCTATTTTCCAGGCGTGATTCTAGGACCTGGAGATAAAAAGACAAAAGCGAAAAAAAAGTCCATGTCAAAGACCTTACAATTTAGTGAGGGGAGTGTGTGTGTGTGTGTGTGTGTGTGTGTGTGTGTGTGTGTATGTATGTGTGTGCATGAAACAAGATCGTTTTGTGGGCTGGGGAAGGCACAGAGGGGAACTGTGACATCAGGAAAGGCCTCAGGTAGAAGGTGGGGCTTGAAAGATGCCTCTAAAGGTAGAGGTGAGAAGGGCTTAGTACAGTGCCTGGCACACAGTAGGCACTTAATAAATGTTTATTGACTGGCTCTAAGCATAGGGGACGGCCAGTGCAAAGACCCAGAGATGGACGCCGGAGGGGGCGTACATAAGGAATGGTAAGAGGCCTGGTTTAGTCATGCTGCCCTAGATAAGTGGGGATGGAGAGACTCAATGGGTCTAGAAAGCTCATTTAGCTATGCTATTGCAGTGAAAAAAACCAAGCTGCTAATTGAGGCTGGGACATTTATGGAGCCCAGCCAGCTGTTTTGCAAGATCTGCCTCCCTCCCAGGTCCCTTCCAGATCTAACGTTTGCAATGGCCAATGATTTCCTCAGTGTGGGAACTTTCCCAAGGCAGATCACACACACAACTTGTCTGTAACTTGTAGCCTGACACTCAGAGGTGTTGGTGATTTGCCTGGTTACCCAGATTGTAAGTGACAGAGGGAGAATTCGAACTCATGTCTTCTGGCTACTGAGGCAGTGGTCTTTCTGTTGAATGCACGACAAATGCCATTAAGGTAGGGAGGCACTTTTCTGTCACTGGATCCAGATGATCCCAGGCAGCATTCTGGTTTATATGGATAAAGTCGCTTTTACCTTGAAAACCATTGCATTTGTGGATTAGAAGGGACCTAGACAGGTCATCTCAGCTAATGGGGCAGGGCCTTACCTGTGCTTTCCTACCTGTGGTAGGAGGCAGGGGCTCTTTCTGCCACCGATGTAAAGAGCTGGTTCTTTCCTTGGCCGGTGCCTCCTTACCCTTCCCTAGAGGAGGGGAGGTTGCTGTTTTTTTAAGGAAGCCCAGAGAAGGGTGAAATAAAACTGGCTCTTTATTGATTTGACAGCCTTCCATTATCTGGAGCCTTTGGGGAGGAGTTGGAGGAGTGTTTGCCTAGAGAGACAATTAATGGTCCCAGCTGCCAAGTTCACAGTCAGACTCCCTTAGTCAGGAGCTGGGCAGCGGAGGGAAAGCAAGCTTTTCTAGTTAGAGGAAAGGGGGGCATGGAAGCCCAGATGGAGTGTGCTGCCTAGGGCTTGCAGGGCAGACTTCAGACTGGGCTGCATGTGGTTCAGTCTTTGCCGGCAGGTGGACCCAATGACCTTGGCATTCATCAGAAATGGGGTGTTGGGGCCTCTGCTGCAGTTGTCTGGTGGTTGTGAGGCATGCAGGTAGGTGCTGAATCTTGGGGTGGCAACAGAAGGTGGCAGTGGGCATGGAATGGGAGGGGAGGGATCCCTAGAAATTTGGGTGAGCCTAGGAGGAGATGAAGAGTCTTGGTAACAAAGATGTGGTGTGGATCAGGGGGTACTTCGAGGCTGTTTTGTGCATGGGGGTCTCATGGATGTCAATGCACATGTACTGTTCCCGCTGTGATCACCAAAGTATCCAGGATCTGAGAAGAAGAAACAGTCTAAAATATCAAATGATTGGCATTTATACAGTATACCCCTTTGAGGTTTACAAAGTGCTTTGCATGTGATCTCATTTGACCTTCAAAAATACTCTTTAAATTAGATGTTTTAATTAACCCCATTTTACAGATGAGGAAAACAGAGGTAGAAGAGACTTGCTCTCTGCATCAGGTATTACAGGCTGAGGCAGTATTCACAGCTAGGTGGCGCCAGTGTGCAGAGCATTGGGGCCAGGAGTTAGGAAGGCCTGAGTTCATTCATAATCTGGTTTTAGATACTTTTACCAGCCGTGTGACCCTGGGCAGAGCACTTCACCCCTGCCTCAGTTTCCTCATCTGTAAAGTGGGGATAATAATAGCATCTACGTCCCAGAGTTATTGTGAGGATTTAATGAGATAATATTTGCAAAGTACATAGCGGCAGTGTCTGGTACGTTCTAAGTGCTATATAAATGTTAGCTATTATTGTTATAATTAGGATGATCTGCATTCACATCTTCTGACGATAGCTGTGTGACTCTGGCCAAGTCACGGAACCTCTGTCTGCCTCAGTTTCCTTATCTGTAAAGTGGGGATAATAATAGCGTCAATCTCCCAGAGTTTTTATGAGGATTAAATGAGACAATATTTGTAAAATGCTTTGCAAACTCTGAAGTACTATTTATGTTATTATTATGCATGGCTACATAATGATAGCTCCGTAGCTATTATCATTATTATCATTATGATTGTTATCTCCATTGGAGGAGAGTGTGGACAGCATAAAGAAGGGAATCCGTATGGAAGAGATACCAGGTAACTTCAGAGGAGAAGGCATTGGTGACTGGGGGACTCTGGGAGGCCTCTTGGAGAAGGTGGCATCTGGGCTGAGTCTTGAAGGAAGCCAAGGATGCTAAGAGCTTGATGAAAGGAGGGAGGGCATTCTGGGCACCGGGACATAGCCCATGCAAAAGCCTGGAAGCAGGAATGAAGACTCATGTACGAAGAACAGCAATTGTTTGGACCAAAGAGTGTGTGCATGGAAGGGAGGCAGGTCTAAGGAGACAGAAGTGTAGGAAGAGGCCGTGTTGGGAAGAGCTTTAGATAACAAACTGTAGTTTATGTCCTGGATCAGGGGTGGGGAGCCTGCATCCTTGAGGCCATACATGGCCCTCCAGGTCCTCAAGTGCGGCCCTTGGACAGAATCCAAACTACACAGAACAAATCCCCTTAAGAAAAGGATTTGTTCTGTAAAACGTAGACTCAGTCAAAAGTCCTCACCCAAGGACCTAGAGGGCCACATGTGGCCTTGAGGCTGCTGGCTCTCCAGGTAAATCTCTATTGGAGATTATTGAGGAGGGGGCACTTGAGTTGCGTGCTAATGACTTACTACAGCCCAGTAGACCAGGCCTCTGTTTCTCCTTATTTTGTGTGTCCAGGGGCACACTGCCTGGGACTTTGAGCCGTAGGCAGAGGAATTCACACAGTCCTGGCTTGGAAGGGTCCAGCTCCCTCCTGTTGTGTTTGGTGGTGGGGAGCACCAGTCCCTCCAAAGAAGAGGGCAGCCTCCTTAACGATGTGGGGCCTCGCGGGCTGCAGCTGGATGTTGCGTGGGAGGCAGCGGCCCATATGGCTCCCCTCAGAGCTCAGCAAATGGGCAGCCAGAGCCCTGTCCATCCCTCTTCCTTTCAACCCTACTATCCCATGACCGCCAAGTGGGGAGTCCAGCGGTCCGAGTAAGAATGGCTTGTGCTGCTTAGAGCCTAATAGCGGCAACTTCCTTTCCTCTATTTCTTTATAACTTCATGGCACTTTACTCACTGCAGTTCTGTTGGTAGAGAAGTCAAGTAATGAACAAGCATTTATTAAGCACTTACAGTATACCAAGCATCATGCTAAGCACTGGAGATACAAAGAAAGTAGAAAAACCTCACAGTACTGACCTCAAGTAGCTCATAATCTAATGGGGAGACAATTACAATTTTATAATAATAATAATAATGACAATAATGGTGATTCATTTATATATCACTTTAAGGTTTGCAAAGCATTTTTAAAATGTTAGAGCATTGGATTCTCACAACTATGCTCAGAGGTAGGGGGCTATTTTACAGATGAGGAAACTGAGGCAGGCAGAAATTGAATCACTCTTATCTCATAGTTAGGAAGTGATCAGTATTCAACCCAGGGCTCTCACCCACTCACTGTGCCACCCAGCTGCCTCCCTTGGGCTTCCCCAGATGTTGCCAGAGGGGGCTGTGACTCAGAAGATGTGAAGACCCCCTGCTCTGGCTAATCTCCATTCCCTGGCCCACAGAGAAGCCTACTGGCTCTTAGAGCCTGGGGCAGGGGATAGCCACTCTCCCTTGTCATGAGTCACCCATCCCTTCAGATGCATTGCAGGCCCAGGCAGGCACAAGCTCCTTCTTTGGGACTCACACGGTCCATGTACATCCTTACATAGGACGTTGGCTGCCCCTCCAGGCCACCCCAGCAGGAGAGCATTTATACTGGCATCCCTGATCTTTCCAGCCTGAAAGGAAAACCAAGTGAACTCATGACTATAAAGCATTTTGCAACTTTCAAGGCAGTTGTTACTATTTTGACCTCCCCTCCTCTCATCTCGGGGTACTTTGTGCTCCTCTTCTGTCCCTCTTTTTCTGGTATGTATTATATTTCTCAGTGTGCACGTCTTTTGTGAGAGTCAGAATGGCTTCATGAATTGCTGGCTGGCAGGTGGGAAGCTCTGGATTCCAATCCTGATCTGTAATGAAGCTGGCTGACCTCGATATGTCTCAGTTTAATTCTCAAAGACGAAATTGCTGCAGCTTGTGGTGGGAGTATTCATATGGTGAGTTCCCTACCCTGATGAACTCACAAGGTCCTAATCCTTGCCTTCCAACACTTTTCCCCACCTCCCTCAATTACTGTTCCTACGAAGGAAGAAGCATTTATTAATCGCTATGTGCCGCCGAGTGCTGCACTAGCCATTGGGCTTACAAATTCGGAAGCAGGGGTCTTCCTTGCTTAGGAGGAGAACTTACATTTTACTGGGGGAAACTATAGTTATCCCTTCAACATCGTGACTTTCCTCATCGTGGGGAGGACCAAAAATTTTTATTTGGATTTTCCAGATTGAGGCAGTACCATTCCCCTAACCCCAGTGATGTGGAAGGGATAATTGTACTCATTTAAGAGAGGGGTGGCCAGAACGAGGCACTTTGATCATAGGAGGGAGACCACTGTGGCGGAGACTGCACACTCCATCAAGGAACAATGGCAGAGTTAATTTGATCCCAGGTTCCAGGAGGGGTGCTAGAGAGGGAGGGAAGAGTGCTGAAGCATAGATAAAGAGTTGCTGAACTAGCATGGGGGAGGGGGTCATCAAGCTGGAGGTGGAGTTGTGTGTGGGAGGAGGGGGCAATCCCCGTTTCCACTGTGGTGGTTGAGGAGGGGGTGGCTAGGAGGAAGGAAATCATAGGGTATAGAGCTTGGAGCTACCTCCTTAAGAATCATTCAATCCATCCGCCTCCTGATGGTACTGAGGATTTGAAAGGTCATGGTCATACTTTGTAAGTGACTCCCAGTATTCAACCCCAAGTTTTATAACTTCAAAAAGCAGGTGCTTTCCCCACCAAAGTACGGGGTGATATAGTACAATTAATTAACATGAGATTTGAAATCTCAAAACTTGGGTTCAAATATTGACCCCAAATACTTAATAGCTGGGTGATTGTGGGCAAGACTGGACTAGTTGACCCAAACCCTAAGTGACTGATAATGCTTGTGGCCTTCCCTTGATTTGATCTCTAAAGTCCCTTCAAAATTTAAATCCCCAAATCCTATGACCTGGATTCAAATTCAGCCTGGCAGGACTACAAGCATTTATCAAGGTTTTATTATTATGTCCTAGGCTCTGGGAGATACAAATACAAGCAAAAAGAAAGACAGTCCCTGTCCTTAAGAAAGTTCCATTCTAGCAAGGGAAAACTATGCCCAAAAGGGAGGTGAAAAGATGGCCCCAGGAAGAGAGCGGGCTTGGTGTAGCCATGTGCCTATGGGCAAGTCAAGGACAGAGGATTGGCAGAGGTCACCTTATTAAGAAGCTGGCCCAGAGAAAGGAAGTGACTGAAAGTCATTTAACCCCTCTGAGCCTCAGTTTTAAATTCTGTAAAATGAACCTACTTCAGGAGATTCTTATGAAGAAAGTACTTTATAAACTATAAAACATTATAGAAATAGGAGTTATTACTATTAGTATTTTTGTTATAAAATGGGGACAATAATATTTGTTTAAACTGTGTCATTGGTCCTTTTTAGAAAGGGATGTTGCGGTCTAGGGGTGCTAATGACATGAGTCATGCCTAGAAAGAATTTGACTCAAGCCTTCTTTCAGTGAGAGACAAGGTTTATTAAAACACCGGCTGGAGCAGGCGAGATTCCTAGTGAGTCTGTGCTGTTGGCCAGATTTTAAGAATCTGAGCAATTTAATGGAGGCAAGATGGGCCTGTTATACAGAAAGACTGTGGGAAGATTTAGATGTGATCTGGGAGTGGCCAAATAGTCTGGACTGACTGGGAGGTAGTGGCAGTCTAGGGTGGGGCCAGGTGCAGACAGTGAGGGCCACAACAAAAGGGTAGTTGGAAGGATTAAGTAGGAAGGGCTGGGCCACATGGGAAAGTCCAGGGCCTTTTAGGGGTCCATCATTAGCGCTCCATCAGGCGGATTGATAAATCTTCTAAGTGCTGTAAAAATGTGATTTCTTATTCTTATTCTTAGATTATTCAAGATGACATATGAGTGAATACGATGGGACTTGTGATTTTTTTGTCTTGGGGGAAGCTCAGCTTCTGGACCTGTGGGAAGTCTTTCAGAAAGCTGATGGATAGCACCCAGAGCTCTGTATGCTTTAGAAGACAGGTTCTTGAGATTTTCCCCAGGCTCTGAGGGCCGTCACTTGGCCAAGGTCACACAGCCCGGAGGAGAGAGAGGGAAGGATTTCAACCCAGATTTGCTGACTCCTTGCTCTTCCCTGGATGGATTAGGTCCTCTCACTTTATAGACTATTTATTATTTTATTTGATCATGTGCTAAGCTCTCCTGACTGATGGGTGAGTGAGAGAAACCTTGCCTGCCCTGGGACATCCCACCCACCCAAGACTGTGCTTCTGTGTCTCTGTCACCCAAGACCATGCTTTGTCACCCATTCAGCCGGCATGGGCATATCCAGCCTGCTACCACCCTTCACCTCTGCTTTTTCCATCATTTGATCTTGCTCTGGGAACAATAATTGATCCATTGAAACTTCATTCAACTATCATTTATTATTATGCCATTTATTATAGGAGTCTACTCTGTGCTAGGCAGGGCAGCTAGACGGCACAGTAGATAGAGCATCAGGCTTGGAGTCAGGAAGACCTGAGTTCAAATTCAACTTCAGACACTAGCCATGTAACTCTAAGCAAAGTCACTTCACCTGGTTTGCCTCAGTCTCCTTATCTGTCAAATGAGTTGGAGAAGGAAATGGCAAACCACTCCAGTATCTTTGCCAAGAAAGCCCCAAATGGGGTCACAGAGAATTGGACACAATTGAAAAATAACTAAACAGTGTGCTAGGCACTGAGGATGCAAAGAGCAAAAAAATGACATTCCCTACCCTCAAGGATCTTACATACTATCATGTACATGTATCAGTCTATGTAAAATATAAGCAAAATAAATACAAGGGATTTTTTTTTTTGAGGAGAGGCTCCTAATCTTTGGAGTGGGGGAGAGGACCCAGGAAAAGGCTCCAAGCTCCCATTGCTACTGGGAAAGGGTATGACAGTGCTGCCAATGATTCCACTCCCCATCCCTGTGCCTCACTGGACCTACACTCCCTTTCTCAGCCCCTCTCCCCTCTATGCACCGTTCCCTCTTAAGTGTATATAACGTCTTTGAGGATGGTTTCTCTTTTGTCCCTGAATCCTCAATGCGTAACACATTAGTGGCTGATAGCTAGCTGTTTCAGTTTGCAAAGTGCTTTCCAATGATTACCTCATAATAGTAACAAGTATGGTAATTAATAATGATGTAATTAAGATCTCATAATAGCTCATTTTATCTCCACAACAGCCTTTGGAAGTAGGTACTATTATTATCTGTGTTAACGGAGGAAACTGAGTCAGATGATGGTAATTTGCCCAGGCTGGGGGTGGGAGGGGAGGTCACACAACTACTGAGTGTCTGAGGCAGGATTTGAATTGGAGTCTTTCAAACTCCAAGCCTGCCTAATGAGTGCTAGTCTATCCATTTCCTTTATATGCTCCTTGGGGTTAGGAGCCTTGCTTTTCCAATGTATCTTCCCTAGTGAATTATACAAAGGCCTTTTTGATATTTTAGCGAATGTATGTTCTCACCAAGTGTGGGTGCCCCCCTCTGCTGGCGTGCAGGCCAGTCATCCAGTGCCCTTTCCTAATTCACAAAGGCTGTATCCATCCTCCATGCTGACACATTGCAAAATGTAGGTGCAGAATAATTATTTGTTGAATGAATGAATGAATCGATGAATGAATGAATGAATCGATGAATGAATGAATGAATGAATGAATCGATGAATGAATGAATGGATGGATGGATGAATGAATGAATGGATGGATGGATGAATGAATGGATGGATAGATGGATGAATGAATGAATGAATGAATGGATGGATGGATGGATGGATGGTGAGTATTGAGTTGATCTACAGTTATAGCTAGGGAGGATAACAAGAACTTCTGTGCCTGTTTACTTTATACTTTCCAAAGTACTTTCGTGTGTATTGTTATATGAAACTTACCACCCTGTGAGTCAGGCTGGCAATATTATTCTCATTTTCAAATGAAGAAACTGAGCCCTGGAACGTGCAGTTTACTGAGGATTACATGATGGGTTCCTGGCAATGTTGGGCTGGAGTCAGGTCCCCTGATTTCTATCCCCTGCTTTGATGGTGGCCTGGCCCTGATGGGTGGGTTAACCCCTGCCTATTCTGCCAGGCTTGTGCCCTTGGGGTCCTGGTTCCCTCGCTCAGGCTGTTTTCTGCCCTCTCCAGCCTTGTGGTGTCTGTCCCCCTTGCAGGATCCTGGCGGTGGTGAGCAATGGAGAAGCCGTGGGAGCCGGGATTCGGCGTTCCAGCTGGAAGCAGAAGAGCTCTCGCCGAGGTAGGGCATCCTTGGGATTGGAGGGTGGGGGAGATTCAAATGTATGAGAGGCTTTCTCTTGAAAGAGGATGGGGCTGCTGACTTTTATCTCTGAGCTAGGATTCTAGCTCTGGGGACAGGAATCTGTGTGATAAAGAAAGGTGCCTGTAAAAGTTGTCAGAGGGTCATCCTTAATGAGAGAGGAAGGGTCATATCACCATTGGGCCCTAGAGCCTTAGGGCCATATGAATATTGGGTCTTAGAGTCTAAGGGCTAAAGGACCATTGGCTGTCATGCCATGGAGTTATAGAACTAGAGAACCATAGACTGATAGAAGCATAGACTGGGGGGTGATGATGTAGGGTGTCAGGGCACAGCTAACTCCCTACATTTTTCTGAATCTTGTCCCTTGGCAGAGACAGAATGGACCATCTGCCCATTGATGGGAGAGCTGGGGGTTGGGCCCCTTGGGGGGATGATGAGTTTATGGATTTCATCCTGTACCATCTAAGTCTGGTTAAGTGACGAGTTGGACTTTGTTGTCCCAGTGTGCTAAGGAAGCCCAGCTTACCTGGGAGTTGGGGAGAGAAAAGTCCCCCTCTGCAATGGTGCCCTGGGAGGCGGGGCTGGCTCTGCCTGGGTCTCCTTCTGGAAGCAGCTTTAGCCTTTCTTACTTAGGTGGCACTCATCCCTGGGAAGGATGGCCTGGGACTGTCTGGGGCCTCTTGGGAGACCTTCTCTACCAGGGGCTCAGAGGCTCTGCTGGTTGTCTGGCTGGGCTGGTAGCTGCTCATAGATTGCAGGAAGGAAGGTGGGTGGGGCAAGGAGAAGGCCTTGGTAGCTGATGCCTGACTGCAGAGGAGATGGTGGAGGGGGGTGGTGAGGGGAGAGGTGATTTAGCTAATAGCCATTAGGGTGAGCCTTCTCTGTCTGACTCTCTCTCATCCCATCCTTTCCCTCTCTCTTCTGCTGAAGCCTTCAGGGCTGATGATTCCAATGTCAGGGCATCGGGAGGGACATTCAGGATGCAGCTGAGGCTGCCAGCCTGGTGCCTGAGCTCCCAGCAAAGTGGGAGCTGGCAGCTGGTGCAGCCCTGATGTCAGCCTGAAGGGCCCCTCCCCAGCAGCGAGCCAGAGTCACTCCAATGTTGACGTTCCTTTCTCTTTCTCTGTCTCTGCCTCTCTGCCTCTGTCTGTCTCTCTCCCCTTCCCTCCCTCTCTCTTCACTCTCCAGTTGACCGTTTCACCTTCCCCATCCTGGAAGAAGATGTGATTTATGATGACGTGCCCTGCGAGAATCTGGACTCTCAAAAGCACGGTATGGTCTGCTGCGATTGTTTTGGGAATGGAGCAAAGGGCTGTCTTGGGAGGGCCCTCCTGGTCCTGGTCCTGGTCCTGGCCCTGGTACTGGTCCTGGATCTTCTCGGCCCACAACCTGAGGCTTCTTCAGCTTGTTTTGAAAAACTACATCAGTTCATTCATCCAATCTCAGTTCAGAGACTGCTGGAGCTTGAAGGGACCTTCGTAATAATGATGATGATGGTGATACGTAGTATTTAGCAAGTGCTTGCTGTGTGCCAGGCTCTGAGCGTAGGGCTTTACAAATATCTCAGAGCATCACAGCAATCACAGCAATCCAAGCAGGCAGGTGCTGTTATTATCCTCATGTTAGAATGTGTTATATGTTACCTGAGAATAGAGAATGGCAGAACTGGGAGGGAGCTTAGAACCCAGAATGTCAGAGCTGGGAGGGGCCTTAGAACACAGGATGTCAGAACTGAGAGGATCCTTAGAATATAAAATGTCAGAGCTGGGAGGGGCCTTAGAACACAGAATGTCATATTAGGGGGGAGCTTAGAACCCAGAATGTCAGAACTGGAGGGTCCTCAGAACATAAAATGTCAGAGCTGGGAGGAACCTTAGAACCCAGAATGTCAGAACTGGGAGGGGCCTTAGAACACAGGATGTCAGAGCTGGGAGGAACCTTAGAACCCAGAATGTCAGAGCTGGGAGGGGCCTTAGAACACAGAATGTCAGAGCTGGGAGGGGCCTTAGAACACAGAATGTCAGAGCTGGGAGGGTCCTTTCAGGACCTAGAACAGAGGTTCCTATCCTGAGGTTCATGAACTTGTTTAAAAAAAATTTGATAACTAAATTTCATTATAACTGGTTTCCTTTGTAATCTTGTATGTTTTATTTTTTGCATTTAAGACCATTGCTTTGTGAGGGGATCTGTAGGCTTCACCAGACTGCTAGAGGAGTCTATGACATCCAACAGGTTAAATGCCCCAGACCTAAGACTTCTTTTTCTAGGGGCAGCTAGGTGGTGCAGTGGATAGAGCACTTGCCCTGAAGTCAGGAGTATCTGAGTTCAAATCTGGCCTCAGACTAAACACTTGACACTTACTAGCTGTGTGACACGGGGCAAGTCACTTAACCCCAATTGCCTTAAAAAAAAAGATTTCTTTTTCCCAAGCTGCCCCTGGAATGCAAAGGTCATTAAACACTTAGTTGATGGTCTTGGAATCCCAGTCTCTAAGGTGTTCTTTTAGAGGCTATACATGGGAAGAATACGTAGAGAGGAATTTGGGAGACCGGGGTTCAGCTTTCAGCACTGAAATTTGCCAGACACATGAAATTAAGTAACAATTCATCTCCCATAAGGTGGAAGTGAGGGTGCCTGCCCTGAATAGCTCTTTGTGTTGTAAGAATATTGCCTCAGGGGCAGCTAGGTGGCACAGTGGATAGAGCTCAGGCCTCGGAGGCAGGAGGACCTGAGTTCAAATTCGCCCTCAGACACATGGCACTAGCTGTGTGACCTGGAGTACGTCACTTAATCCCGATTGCCTCACCAAAAAGCAAAGAAAGAAATTACTTCATAGAGAGGTAACAGGGAGGAGTAAACAGAGGGCATGCCTCAGAGTCACGAGGACCTGGGTTCGAGTCCTGTCTCTTGCACATAACTGTTGGCTGTATGACCCTGGGTAGGTCACTTAACCTCCCAATACTCCAGGCACCCCTCTAAGACTGGAAGTTGTAGAACAATCAGCTCATTTCAAGTCCCACCATCTATAGTAAGCCTTTCCTGACCCCGATCAATGCGGTGCCTTCTCTAGCGCCTTATCGTGATCAGTGCTAGTTTGCACTTAGTTGCTTGTATGCGGCCCCCTCTATTAGACCGAGCTCTATGAGCACAGGAAGGATTTGTTCCATCTTTGCATGTCCAGTGCTTAGCACATTGCCTGGCATACAGTAGGTGCTTAATAAATGCTCATTCACTGACCCTGACTGACATGCATTGGTCGAAGGAGTTTATTCACGAGTAATTCCTCTACCGATGAAACCACAGACGTAGGAAAAAAAAAGATACTTTGTAAACTCCAAAACTCTATATACATAGGAGCTTTAATGATAATTATCAGCATATTCCTGATAATATTGATGATCATTCTCGACTCTCTGTTGACGTTTTCAGAGAGGAATATTGGCTTCCGGTTAGATACCAGGCCTGTGTGTTTTTTGACTGTGTTGGAGTTTGAATTTTCATCTCCATATACGTAAACTTGGAGAAGACCAGGGTTTGAATCCTAACTCTCTCCCTACTAACTGGGTCATGTTGCCAAGTCACTTCCCCTCTTAGGGCCTTCTTTTTAAAATGAAGTCATTTGGACTCAGTGACCAAAGTGGTGTCAGACTCAAACAGAAATGGATCCTTGGGTGACACTGACCTAGAAAACCTCAAATTAACAATATCTTTGAATTGTATTTTTATTTTGTTAAACATTTTTCAATTACATTTTAATCTGGTTCGGCCCCTACTTTTAGGGCTTGCAGCCAGTGAACACTTCTCATCTAGAGGGTCCATGTGAGTTGTAAGTCCTAGGGTCCCAAGCAAATAAAAGTGCTCTTCTATATGCCTGATGGTGGCAATGGACCAGTCATGAGACAGGGAGCCATATATAATAACAGGACAGCTAGGTGGTGCCATGGTGCACTCATCTTCCTGAGCTCAAATTTGGCCTCAGGCAATTACTAGCTGTGTGACCCTGGGCAAGTCACTTCACCCTGTTTGCCTCAGTTTCCTCATCTGTTAAAATTATCAGAAGAAGGAAATGACAAACCACTATAGTACCTTTACCAAGAAAACCCCAAATGGGGTCATGAAGAGCTGGGCATGACTGAAAAATGATCGAACAACAAAATATGATAACAAAAGGTTCCATTTCTATGGTGAAATAAGGCAGTGCAGACTAGTCTTTGAACCTCACAATGAGCCTATAGGAACTTCAGGGATTAACATCCCCATATATCTAGCTAACATTTTTGTAAGTGCTATATAAATGTGCCAGTCATTGGGCTAAGCACTTTATAATTATTATCTCATTTGAAACTCACAACAACCTTTGGGAAGTAGGGACTGTTTTTATCCCCATTTTATAGATGTGGAAACCGAGGCAATCAGAGTTAGGGGACTTGCCCAGGGTCACATAGCTATTAAGTGTTTGTGGCTGGATTTGAACTCAGTCCTTCCTTACTCCAGGCCTGGTGCTCTATCCATTGGGTCAACCAGCTGCCATGCCTAACAAAAGAGGAAACAGCCCCACAGATGGGAAACGACTTTCTCCCAGGCATGTAGCTGAAAAGTAGAGCCTACTAGAAGTAGGGAACGGAACCAGGTCATTCCTAGCTTGAAGTCCAGTGCTATTTGTCTGAACCAGTCATAGAACAATATTCCAGATGATGTGACCGAGCTGTGGCCACATCCGCGGCTCTTTCAGCTCTTAGCACAGGGCCAGGCACATGGTCGGTGCTTAGTAAATGATCATTCTTTTCCCTTCTCTTCTGCACAGTGAGCATCGTAACGCATCGCTCATCTCATAGTTGTTGTTCTTTTAAATGAGCCTGTCAGTGGATTAACGAATATTTTTTAAAGTGCTTAATATGTGCCGGTAGCTGGGCAGACAAAAGCCAAAAGCTAGACAGCCCCTGCCCTCGAGGAGCTTACATTCTACCAGGGAAACTACACATAAACATTTATAATTATATTTATATGCACACATATGTATGTATGTATGTATACATACATATGCACCAGGCATATAGAAAACACAAAATGTAAATATGTAATGCCATATTGTATATATAAATAAATTTATGCACATGTGCATATAAATATAAAATACATGCACTTGTTATATAAATATAAATGTTATTTTATGACGTCAGAAGGCAAGAGGCACACGTATGAAAGCAGGCCCTGCCCTCAAGGAGCTTACACTCTAATGGGGGAGACAGCATATAAACAGACGTGTACATTACATATATGATATACGTTATATATATGATACACATAGAACAGAAGGAAGGTAACTTTGAGGGACAGGCTCCAGTAGGTTGCTCTAGTCTCTGAGAAGAGATTTGAAATTTAGTTGAGACCCATGGTCCCCGCCTTCCCAGAGCCTTGAATATAGTAACCAGCTAATAAATCTTGGATTGCATTGAATGGAGCTCACAGTGTGGTAGGGAAATGCGACAATCTCCCTCCCCCCACCCCCAATCACCAGACTATCTCTAGTTTGGGCCCCAAAGGTACAAACACGGAGCTAGGAAGCCTGGGAGTGGGAGGGCGAATGATTTAGGAAACCAGTGGCTTTGCCTGAAAGGTCACTGTGCGACCTTTTGTTATTATATTTTGATTAAAACGGTCTCCTCATCACCAGGCTGGGCTGCCAGTGAAGCTTTGATTAAATTACTGATTTTTTTTTTTCTGCTGACACAGCCCTTCCTCCCCCTAGATGGGAGGTGAGGTCTAGGGAGGGACCTCCTCTCAGGCTGACCATCTGTTTTTCCTTTCTGGACTGGAAGGGAGATGAAGGCTGCCCATCTAGGTGGGGCCTCTGGCTGGTGGAGGGCTGGGAAGAGAAGGTAGTGGCTGCTGGCCCTGTTAGCTAGACAGAACCCCTCTACCTTGCAGCCCTCTGGGATGGACAGGCAGGGCTTTCGTACTGAGGTGCTGGGAAAAGGGACCTTGGGACCTGAGTAAAGATTTCTGACTGAACCATACAGTTTTCTCAGAGACATTATCATATTTCAGGTTTCTAGTATCTTCTCTCTTCCTGCATATCATTTCTCTATTTGCCTCTGATCTGTCTCTGATCTTTCTCTCTCTATTTCTCTCTCTCACACATATCACACACACACACACACACACACACACACACACACACACACACACACACACACACACACACACACACACACACACACTAACAGGAATGTGAATGAATGAATGAATGAAAAATGCATTTTTTTGGTGCTTACTTTAGTGTGCCAGATGCCAGGGTATAGATGGAAAATCAAGGCGTCCCTGCTCCCTTTGAAAGGCGAGAGGTCACACATACTAGAGGGTTGAGCATTAGGCAGTTGGAAGAGCCTGCTGGCCTTTAAGGTTCAGTCGTAGGGAGGATGGCAAGGCCAGGGTGAATGATGCATTGTTGGAATGCATTAAAGGTAAGATATGAAGCTCTCTGAATGAATGCATTCCCATTTTGATGGAGTAATCATTTGCACAACTGAACTAAAATTCCCTTAATTTGAACAAGTTATATTTTAATTCCATAGGCTTAATAAGTTTACTCTTCTCATTTTCAAAGAAACAACAAAAACCTTGAGGTGCTGGGTTCTGGGCCCGGAATCAGGAAGACATGAGTTCAAATCTGGCTTCATATACTGACTAGCTGTGTGACCCTGGGCAAGTCACTTAACCTTTGTTTGCCTCACTTTGCTCATCTGTAAAATGGGGATGATAATAATAGCCCCTTTCTCCTAGGGCTGTTGTGCGGATCGAATGAGATAATAATTATAAAGTACTTAGCACATAGTAAGGGCTATCATTAAATAAGATGATAGGATTTAGAGCTGGAAGAGGCCTTGGAAGTACCCTACTCTTATAGCCCCATTTTATAGATCAGGAAACTGAAGACCACACAGGGGAGATGATTTATTCAAGGTTACATAGGTAATAGGGAGCAGAGCCAGAATTTGACTTCCTTCCTTCCTTCCTTCCTTCCTTCCTTCCTTCCTTCCTTCCTTCCTTCCTTCCTTCCTTCCTTCCTTCCTTCCTTCCTTCCTTCCTTCCTTCCTTCCTTCCTTCCTTTTTTTTCCTTCCTTCCTTCCTGACTTGGTTTTATGTTTAGGTCTTCTGCAATATTTTAGGATTGCCCATCTCTTGTCTAGGCAGTCAGTGGACGTTGGTCTTACCCAGTTTGCGTCATTCATAAATATAGTCAACATCCCTCAGCTCATTATTAAAAATAGTTTAAGGAGAGATCTTTGGGACACTTCCCTAGAGACCTCCCTTCAAACTGACATCAGCAGATTAGTGACCAAACTCTAGGTCCTGCCCTTTAGCCACTTCTGAATCTACTAACCTGTCCTCTTTTTCTACACCCCATTTCTCCATCTTATCCATCAGAATAGTTCGTGACAGACTTTGTGAAATGCTTTGCTAAAAAGTTCTAGGTAAACTCTAGAGAGGCAGGATAGTAATATCAGTAGCTAACAATTATATTGCACTTTAAAGTTTACAAAATGCTTCATAAATATTATCTTATTTGATTCTCACAACAACCCTGACAAGAGGTTGGCACTATTTTTTATTATTATCCCCATTTTACAGACAAGGAAACTGATGCAGACTGAGATAAAGTGACTTGCTCAGGGTCACATAGCCAATAAGTGTCTGAAGCAGGGTTTGAACTCAGGTCTTCCTGACTCTGAATTCAGGGCTCTATCCATTGTGCCACATAGCCACAAAATTAAAGAGTACTGTATTAGAAGGTAGAGGTACTGGGTGTTAGCAAATCCCAGCTCTGATACTATCTGTGTGACCTTGAGCTCTAGGCCTCAGTTTTTCTTTTAGCTGTGTGACTATGGGCAAGTCCCTTTACTGTTTAGCATGATGACGATGATAAGCATTTATATAGCACCTACTATATGTGCCAATGAGAGATGTTGGACTAGATGGGCTCCAAGGTACTGCCCAGCTCTAGACCTATAACCCTAGGCCTATATCAGTCCAAAAAGGAAATGAGGTGAGTCTGGTATCCCCTGTCTTTGACTGAACCCATAGTGGCTCTTAGTGATCACCTTGGCCTTTTTCAAATGCCCACAAAGGAAGTGAAGCCAAAAATGGCTCTGGGTGTGAGCGGGTGCTCACTACTATTAGTTTTCCCTCAAATCAACAGACCTAAAGCCTGTATTTCTTTATGAACAGTTCTCTTTTCCTGGAAATTTGAGCTGACCAGTCAATAAACATTTATTTATTTATTTATCTGCTCATTTATTTATTTATTTGTTTGTTTGTTTTTTTTTGGGGGGGGCAGCTAGCAATGGGGTTAAGTGACTTGCCCAAGGTCACACAGCTAGTGAGTGTTTTGTGTCTGAGGCTGTATTTGAACTCAGGTCTTCCGAAATCCAGGGCTGGTGTTCTATCCACTGCGCCACGAGCTGCCCCCAATAAATATTTATTAAGAACCCCCTATCTGCTAAGCACTAGGGATACAAAGAAAGGTAAAAGATAGTCTGTGCCCTTGAGAAGCTTACAATCTAATGGGGGAGACAACTTGTGAACCACTACATACAAGGTAGATATAGACAGGATGAATTAGAAATAATAGAGGGTATTTATTTATTTATTTATTTATATTTAATTTATAATTAAGGGGGATTGGGAAAGGCTATTGGTAGAAAGTGGAGTTTTATCTGGGACTCAAAGGGTGTATGGTGGAAAGAATCAGGAGCCTGATTTCTAGTCCTGGCTTTGCCCCTGACTTGCTGCGTGATATCGGACAAGCCACTTCCCCTAGACATGTTTCCTTATCTGTAAAATCTGAAGTCTGGACTAAATGATACCTAAGTTCTACCATTCTGTGTTCTAAGGTCCTTTCCACCTCTGCCACTACCCTACCCCATGACCTTGGGGAAATCCCTTGGCCTCTCTGGGCCTCAGTTTCCTTACCTGTAAAACAATCCTGTTGGACTACATGTTTATTGACGTCCCTACTAGCTTTAAAAACAACAACAACAACTTATGATCTTATCATGCCCTGGTTGGTAGGGGTAGGGAGAGTAGTGGGAAGGCAAAGTGGCCCTTTTTCATCTTCACGTATGTCTGTGGGGATTCGTCCTCTCTCGTGTTCCCTCTCTTTGCCCTGCTCCCACCCTGGTGGGATCTTCCAGTGAAAAGAACTGGCCGAAGAAGTGGGTCTCAGACAGAATCCCTGCCTGGAGAACGGGCTTGAGGATGTTGGGGTTGGAGCTCCCCCTACTGGGGACATCCATATGGCCAAGTATGTGCACAAACGCATCATTAAGGTGGTGACGATGATAAGCATTTATACAGCACCTATGTGCCAAGCACTGTGCTGAGTGCTTTACAACTATCTCCTCATTTGAAAATAGATACATGAGTGTATTTGGGGGAAGGGGTTGGTTTTAGGCTCGGCAGGTGCCTGTCTGGTCTCCTGGTTGGCATTCAGTCACATCTGACTCTTCAGGACCCCATTTGGGGTTTTCTTGGCAGAGATACCGGAGGGGTTTGCCATTTCCTTCTCCAGCTCATTTTACAGAGGAAGAAATTGAGGCAAACAGGGCAAAGTGACTTGCCCAGAGTCACACAGCTAGTAAGTGTCTGAGGCCAGATTTGAACTCAGGAAGATGAGTCTTTATCTCTCTGCGCCTCAATGTCCTCATTTCAGAAATGAGGAGGTAGGGGGAGGCTAGATGCAGTGGAAAGAGAATTGACTCCAAAGCCTGGGTTCACATCCTACTCTGACACTGTCTTTGGTATCTTGAATAAATCACTTCTTTTGTCCTCAGTTTCCCCATCTGTAGAGTAGGGAATTGGATTAAACTAGATGCCCTTTGTGAGTCCCCCTGCCTCTGGAGCCTTTCAGTTCTGATGAATAATCTGTGAAAATTCCTGGTTTTAGGTGCCCCCCCTTTCAAGATTTGCACAGCCATGCTCAGCCCTTGTTCATCCTTTGTTGATCTTCAGGGTCAGAGAGGAGCCTGATTTATGAGAATGTCCATCGAGAAGGGGGACCACGGGAGTCAGAAGACCTAGGGTGGAGCTCCAGCGAGTTTGAGAGCTACAGCGAAGACTCTGGGGAGGAAGAGGTTAAACCAGAAGTGGAACCCACCAAGCACCGAGTGTCTTTCCAGCCCAAGGTAGGGCGAGTGGCATGGGGGGCATGAGGGGAGGTTGGGGCCAGGCCAGGGAGGAGCAGTGACTTGTATGGATGAATGAGTGAATGACTGAAAAGGCCATTACATTTATTAGAGACTTATGATATGCTAAGCACTGGAAATGCAAATAGAAAAACAAAGACAATCCATTTAAGCAACTTATATTCAAGTAGAGAGAAAGCACTCACAGAAGAGAGATGGGGCGAATGCTAAGTGAGGTCGTTGGGAAATAGATTGATGTGGCCCTTCCTGGTATAATGGCAGAATTGGGGGAGGGAGAAATGTGTCCAAGGCCCCCAGGCTGCTAGTCCAGCTGAAAAATGAGCTGGAGAAGGAAATGACAAACCACTCCAGTAATTTTGTCAAGAAAACCCCAAATGGGGTCATGAAGAGTCGGACACAACTGAAAACGACTGGACAGCAACAATGGTCAGCCCTATTACATACCACAGGATCTCCGAGGTGGAAAGGACATTAGAGTGTAGCCTCAGAGGCTGAATCATTGGAGGGGACTCTAGAGATCAGGGGATCCAACTCCTTCAATTTATAGAAGAGGAAATGCAGTAACAAGGAGAGTTAAGCGACTTACCTAAGGTCATGTAGGCAAGATTTGAACCCAGGATCTCTGATGCCAGACCAAGTGCTCTTTCTGTTGCCTCCTACTGCCTTCTGTCTAGGGCAAGGGTTCCCCGTCAGTAGATTTGGCTGCTCAGTTTCCCCATCTATAAAGTGAGGGGCTGCTAGTGCAATGAAGGGGTCATCTAATAATGAGCTCTCAAGAGCCTTCCCATTCCAGAGCCCGTCATGATCATGCCCATGATGTGCCCAGTCAACCTAAATCACGGGATTGAGAGCTGGAGGAGGGATATTGGGAAGAATCATTGAAGCCAACCCCATCATTTTATATATGAGAAAATGGAGGCCCAGAGTAGGGGAGATATTGTCCAAGGTCATGCATGGAATTTTGAAATGGAAGGAGCCAGCTGATCTGACCCCCTCATTTTTTAAAAAACTGAGGCTTACGAGATTACAAGTGGCTTGCCCCAGGTCACCCAGCTAGAAAGTACCAGAGGCAGGATTTGAACCCAGTCTTCCTCACCCTAGGTCCAGTATTCTTTATGTACTATACTTTCACTTGCCTCTTAGCTAGTCAGACACAGAGTGACATTGGAACCCAGGTCTTCTGAATACCCATTCCTTTCTCCATAACGCCACCTTTATTTCCAAACTAGTTTTTGTATCCCCACCCCCTTTTCCATAGTTGAAAAGTAGCCCCTTGTCCCCCAAAAGTGGAGGATCCTTGGATTTATGGCAGCTGTCTCCTGGGACTCATTCCTTGCTTCAGTCAACTTGTCTTAGAGTAGGGGCTTAATTCAATCACATTAGTGCCATCGCCTGCTGCCTTCCCCCCAACCTTGTGACCCTCCAGGTCTGTTGTAATGAAAGTGACTTTTCTGCCTTAGTGAAGAAATTATTTATTAAGCACCTCATTTATCCTGAAAGTTCAAACCCTGCCTTAGACTCATACTGACTTTGAGACCCTAGACAAGTCACTTAACTGTTTGTACTCTTGGCAACTGTCTGAGACTATAAATTGGAGAGAAGGTGCCATCTTACTCTGGTGAAGGGAGTCTTCTTATCTGGGAGTTCCTTATATCAGTGAAGCCCCACGTCCCGTCCCTGTTCCCACTGTTCCTTTCCTATGTGTTCTCGGCTTGTAACTAGGAGTTATAAATACTGAAGAAACAGTCATTGGAGCCTAGCTTCATGGGGCCTCAAAAAACATTTACCCCAACCCATCTGTAATCAAGAACTCTCTATAACATCTCCTCTAAGGGGTCATAACCTTTCTTGAAGATTTCTATTGAAGATTCACCACCACCCAAATGAAACTGAGTGATTATAGACTCGTGTCTCTCTAAGTCAGATATAGAGCACTGATGTAAATATATAACTCTGTATAGCTCTAGGCCCACCTTCCCTCCCTGTCTCCCAGACAGACTTGTCCCTTGGCGTGTTTCTTGTCTAGAGGACTTGGAAGCCATCCTGTCCAGTCCCCTCATTTTACCAATGAGGAAAAAAAAAACTAAGGGAGATTGAGGGACTTGTCCAAAATGATGCAGTAAATGGTGCATAGGTGAGATTTGAACCCAGGTCCTCTGACTCTTGAATTCCATGCCCTTTCCAATGTGCCATTCTATTCTACTGCTGTTCTTTGTTTTGCTTTCTGGGAATTAGCAGAATAACTCTAATCCCTTTGTCCAAATACAGCCTTTAAATCCTTGGAAACCATGCTGTCCCCTCTTGATCCCCCAACCAACCCCAAGTCTTCCATTCTTTAGGCCAACCACCCCCATGCTCTTCACAGAATCCTTTTTCAGTATTGTCTCCAGGCCTATCAGTATTCCAGTTGCCCACCTCTGGACACGCTCTAGCTCATCTTTCTGTCCTCACAGAATTTTTAATGCCTAGAACTGAATCTAGGCTTCCAAGTATGTTCCAAAGATGCTGAATTATGCTGGAGAAGCAATAAGAAATTCTTGCAAAGCATTTTATAAAACACCTGACCTCATTTGAGCCTCAGAACAGCCGTGGGAGGTGGGCCCTACAGGTATTATTATCTGCATTTTAGGTAACTAAACTTAGGCTCAGAGAGCTGACGTGTCTTGTCCATGGTGTCATGTAGCCAGTCAGCATCAGAGGTGGAATCTGAACCCAAGTCAGTCAGACATGACTGAATAACACCAGCTTCTTGGCTGTAAATTCACAACAGGGCCACACTTGGTCTTGGCCCTCAAGAATGTCTCAAGAAGTGATGCTAGGATTTAGAACTGAGACCACAGAGGCCATCCTGGAAGCAATCCTGTCCATCATTTTGTTTGTTTGTTTATTTATTTTTTGGCTAGGCAATGGGGTTAAGTGACTTGTCCAGGGTCACACAGCTAGTAAGTGTTATGTGTCTGAGGCCGGATTTGAACTCAGGTCCCCCTGAATCCAGGGCCAGTGCTCTATCCACTGCGCCACCTAGCTGACCCCATCCGTCATTTTGTAGAGGAAGACATTAAGGCTTGGAGGTAGGCATGACTTACTTGCCCAAGTCCGTACAATTTAATTCAATTCGATAAACATTTATTAAGTATGTACTGTGTTCCAGGTACTGTACTAAGCTCTGGGGAAACAAAAGAGGCAGAAGATGATCCCTGCCCTCAAGGTACTTACAGTCTAATGGGGGCAGGGAAACAACATGCAAACACATGCATACAAAGCAAGCTCTATACAGGACAAATAGGAAATAATGAACAGAAAGAAAGCGCTGGAATTGAGGGGCTGGGGAAGGCTTTCTGTAGGAAATAGGATTTTTGTTGGGACTTAAAGGGAGCCAGGGAGATCAGTAGTCGGAGTGCAGGAGGGAAAGTTCCAGGCTTTCAATATATCCCCAAAACAGACAAAATTTAACATCCACATAGTTGCTGGGATTGGGGAGGAGACGCCACCGTAGCGTGATAAGCAGAGGGGCTCATCCAAGGGGACCTCTGGAGGAAGGGAGTTTGACTTTGGGTTGCTGAGCTTGGACTCAGGCTGTCCAGGAGGAGACAGGAGGATGTTGAAGTTGGAGGCGATGGGAGTCAGAAGTGGATGCTCAGAGGCTGTGCGGACACAACTGTTCTGGAGGGGGGCTGCCCACTTGTTAAGGGAGGGCGGTGTCCTGTTGGTCCTTTTGCTTGGAGCCGATGGCCACTCTTGATGCCAGGCCTCTCCTTTAGCTGTTACCTGGTCCATGCCCTCCTGCCTCCTCCATGAAGGATGACCTTCCCTTTTAGCTGATGAATTGGCTTGAAGACATCGGATTTGGAATGTGGGAGTCTCTTGGTCATTCCAGCCTTTTGGCAGTATAGGCTTGAGGGCCTTAGGCTGTGTTTCTCTACCACTCGGTGCCCAAATGGCCAAGACCCTGTATTCACTCACTTGGTGGTGGTGGGTATCTGGAGGAGGGTTTGGAATCTCTCACTTGGCAGACTAAGTATTCTTTGCCACATACAAAGGTGACTGCAAATCCTACATCCTCACTGCAGCCCCAGTCTATTTCTCTGGCCCTGGAATGTCTCACGTCTGCTTGCTGAAAAAACAGCCTCCTGGGGGCTAGGGAAAGTTTGTAGAAGAAGGCACTGCCATTTGGTGCTTTGAGATCCCTTGCTGCATGAAATGAGCTTGGCCAGTGGAGCTGCTGCATGCCCTGACCCCTGTGTCCTGCTTGGCTGTCTGTCGTGTGCCCTGCCTTATAGAAAGACGTCACCTGGAAGATTAATCCAATTCCCCTTCCCCTCCCCCAGCCCCATTCTCTCTGTGACCGTAGGCAAATCACTTAAATTTCCTTAGCCTGAGTTTTCTCAATGGTAAAGTCTATGTTTAGGGGAGGCTAGGCCACTTCCTCCAAGCTCTCTATTTCTGATCCTTATTTTTAAAAAAAGAGAAAAAAATGGAGCCCGGACAGGGTAAGTTACACCTCCAAGGGCACTTAGGTGAGTACCAGATCTGGGATAGCCTCTCTTTCTTCTGTGTGCTGGGGCTCTACTTTCACTGGGAGTTAGAAAGGGTCACACCTTGGGACACTGTGAAGCTGTCACGGGAGCTGGTGGCTGCTCCACCT
Source organism: Phascolarctos cinereus (assembly GCF_003287225.1). Lineage (NCBI taxonomy): Eukaryota > Metazoa > Chordata > Mammalia > Diprotodontia > Phascolarctidae > Phascolarctos > Phascolarctos cinereus. The sequence continues at coordinate 383,660,320 of NW_027556098.1, read as the reverse complement.
CTGAAGTGTTGGGAGGTTCCCTCCATCCAGTGCAGCCCCTTTTGCGTGGCATGCCAGTTAAGGGATGATCAACAGAGATCCCACAGCAGCAAAACCAGGAAGGGACAGACTCGTGTCTGACGAATTCAGCTCGATTCAACCAACAGGGTTCAGTGCTGGAGGAAACGCAGAATTTAGATGAGACGGAGTCAGCCCTTTGCTCATTTCACAAGCCCATCTCTGCCTCCTGGCCTCCTTCAAGCCCAGCTCAAAGCCCAGTGCCTTCCCAGCAGGCTGTCTCCAGTCTACCCAGCCTAGATCTTGTTTGTGCATGGTGGTTTGCATGTTGTCCTTCTCATTTTGACTATAAGCTCCTTGAGGGCAGGGACTATTTCTTTTGAAACCTTTCTTTGGTCCTTAGCTCTTAGCACAGCATTTTCCATCTTCCTACTCTCCACCCCAAGCATCCTAGGCTAGGATGCTTAATAAATGGTGCTTAATAAAATGCCTGTTCAAGGGACTCACAGCTTAGAAGAGGGAAATATGTGTATACACACATATACATGTATATACATATGCATATGTATGTATACACACATATATGCACATATCCACTAAATATATATTACATAATTAATAATACAATATATAATATCACATATATAATAATATATAGATATATTAATATATGATATATTATATAATACTATATATAATTAATAATGATATATAGTAATATAATATACTATATATACCAATATATAGGCTATATATAAACTATATACATATACATATATACATGTGTGTATATATATATATATGTACACATATAAATGTGTATTTCTTTTACAAGTAATATGCAGAAAGCAAGTCATGTGCTATCTTTTGTCTGTGAAGAGGGACATCATTATTCATGCTTTGAGATCTTTTTCTGATACATAGGATGAAGTACTCCCTTAGCCTTTCCCTTTATAGCTAAGGCATTTTGTGAGACAGCTGACTGACATTAGGGATTTAATAGTAAGTTTTGTGTTCAAGGAATGGGGACCATACTTGTGACATACACCCTATTAGGATTCTTGTTTCGGTAAATGGACACAAGGTAATAAAACAGAGCTGGGATAGCTCTTAGAGTGTCAGAGCTGGGAGAGCCCTTAGAACAGAGAATGTCAGAGCTGGGAGGGCCGTTAGAACCCAGAATGTCAGAGCTGGGAGGGTCCTTAGAGTGTCAGAGCTGGGAGGGAGCTTAGAGATCACATCTCATTTCTCATCATGACATCTCAGAATAGTGATGAGGCCTAGGGAGGCAGAAGGGGCTTTCATTTTGTTGTAAAAGCCTGTTCTCTAGATAATACAGGAATAAAATCAAAAAGTCAACATTTTTGTTTGGAGACTGCATGACTCCTGGGAATTTTGATGATACTTGCCATCATATGAGATGAGTGAGGCATATTTACTATCTCACTTTATTCATTTATTCATTCATTCCCCTATGTGTTCATCCTTCTACTCTTCTGTACACCCATCCATCCATTCATGCATTCATTCATCAATCATTGATTCCATTCATATTTTCATTTACTCGTCATTCATTTTTTCACATGTCCATTGACTAATTTGTTCTTTCATCCATCCATCCTTCCATCCATCCATATGTCATTCATCAGTCATAGACTCCCTCTAGGCTTCATTCATTCTCCAATCATTCACTCACTAATAAATCCACTCACTGCATTTATTCATATATTCCTTTGCTCATTTCATCCACTCAGCAAACATTTACAGAGCGTCAGACATACTGAGCGCAAGGCTTCCCCCTGCACGGCCTTCCTTACTTCTCATGAGCGGTGAGGGAAGCAGTTCTCTCCCCCTGTCATCCCGAGGGATGTGAATTCAGCTCGATCCCCTGGGCACCAGTTGACTCCCCACACTTGGGTCCCACAGCTGCTGGCTGTTTGTCCGTAGATGAATTGCCCCAGGCCCCCCGAGGGCTTCCCCCCGGTCCCTTGGGTATCTCCTGGCCTCTCGTCTGCTGCTTTACCTGAGGTTCTTTTCTTTTCCCTCTTGTTTGTGTTTTTGTGTCTTTCCTCTCCCGCCCGCTCCTTCTGCCTGCTTTCCTTCTGCCTGCTGCCTGCCCGCCCACCTGCCTGCCTGACTGCTTTGGGGGATCCAGCTTTCTCCAGATCTGTCTAGGCTAAAGGAGAGATACGCCAGGACTAAGAGGGACATCTTGGCTTTAAGAGTTGGGGGGAGAGACATGCAGGACCTGAAGCAGAAATACGATTGTAAGGTATTGTCCCCCACCTGTCATTAGCCCTCCCCCTGGGCTATGGGCATTTAATCATAGCTGGCATTTACATAGTGCTGTGTGGTTTGCTAAGTGTTTTCTAAATATTATCCCATTTTATCTGCACAGCAACCCCGGGAGGCAATTGATAATATCCCCATTTTACAGATGATGGAACTGAGGCAGGCAGAGGTAAAGTGACTTGCTCGGGATCACACAGCTAGGAAGTGTCTGAGGCTGGATTTGAACTCAAGACTTCCTGACTATGGGTCCAGTGCTCTTATCTGCTGTACCACCTTGCTGCATTTCTTCTGTGAATCTGTATCCCTGCTCTCTGGAAATGTTTCTAGGTTTTCCCAGGGCTTTGGAGGGGGGAATCAGAGCCAAGTGTAGAGAGGTAGGTTTAGGTAGGCAGCTGCCAGGGGTAATCCACAGGGGTGTGTAATGATAGATGCTTTATCATGTGGCTTTTTATAACTATGTATAGATATGTGCATACGTATATGTATGTATATCTACATATATACATATATGTGCATAGATATGTACACACATATACATCTATAAAATGCATGTATATATATATGAAAAAAATTTAAATGCCAGAAAAGCCTTCTCCCCATAACCCTTAGGGGTTTATTTTGTGAGAAGTCAAGCTGCATGTGTTACAGTAAAAGCTTAAAGCCTTTAGTGGACAGTAACACCCAAGGGACACGTGGCCCTTGCCCCAGTTTTGGGTAAGTGGGACTTGTGATGTCTGATGTTAAAGGATGAAGGGGGTCTTGACTTTGGCCCCATCTCAGTTCCCCAGTCTACAGGATTATAGAATTCTGAACTGGAAGAGACCTTTGGCATCCTATACTCCAGATTATAGGTGAGGAAACAGGCTTGTCGGAGACATCATGTGACCTGCCAACTGTGAGATTCCGTGGTTTGGGCTAATGTCACAGGGCTAAGGATTTGACAGATGTGGGGTGTGGTGAAAGGCCTCCTGACTCATGGCGATGTCTCCTCAACCCTTCTCAATGTTGGAGGTTGCTTAGGGTGGAAGACTTTCGAGCTGGCTGGGATCTCAGAGCCCAGCTCGTCTCATTTTTTATAGATGAGAAAGCTGAAGCCCAGAGGAGAGATTTCTCCAAAGCCTCACTGCTTGCAAGGGGAAGAGCTGAGATCCAAACCCAGGCTGAGAAGTCCCTTCAGCAGCCTTCTACCTAGTCCAGACCCTTCACTTAGAAGATGGAGAAAGTGAGGCTCAGGGGGGATGTGACTTGCCCAAGGTCACACACGTTGTCAGTGTTAGAGTTGGAATTTGAACCCAGATTCCTTGGCTCCAGGGCCAGGGCTTTAGAGTACCCCGGCTTCTTTTCTCTGTCCCTCTCTGTAGTTCCTGGAATGACTCTTATTTCTTGCATGAGCGGCCATGTGGTACAGTAGAAAGAGTGCTGGATTTGAAGTCCAAGGGCTGGAAGTTTAAATCCTGCCTTTGTCACTTAGTGACAATGTAACTTTGGTCATCTTTGTGGGCCTCAGTCTCCTTTCCTTTAAAATAAGAGGCTTAGACTAGATGGCTTTTAAGGGCCTTTCTAGCTATGAACTGTGATCCCATGATTCCATGGGGAGTAAATATAGGGGTAGGGATGGAGGTACAGGGCGGTATCTGCTCCTCAGACTTCCTCAGGAACAAAGGAGAGAGGACAGCTGTCTCCCCCGATCTTTCTTCTTTGTCTCAGGTGTGACATTCATTTATACCAGGCAGGATAACTTCCCAGAGGTGGATGGGCCCATTCCTTGAAGGCCATGCCTCTGGGCCTGGTGTAGGACACTTCTGCTCTGGAGAAAGGGGAGAAAGTCTTCATTCCCCCATGGTGTCTGCTTTGTTTCCTGACACCGACGCTGTTAATATGGTATCCCCAAGGAGAACAAGGAACTGAGAGAGGCCTGGATCCAGCATCTACTAGCTGTTTGACCCTGGGAAAATCATATGATGTTTCTGAGCCTCAGTTTTCCCATCTGTAAAATGAGTTAATAGTGATCCTTGCCCAACCTACTTCACAAGGTTGTTTTGAGGAAAGGGCTATGTTTGTTGTAAAGAGCTATAGAAATGGGGGGAGCAGGTGGTGATGGTGGTGTGAAGACCTTTGTGATAGCTTCTTTCTCTCTCTGGGCCTCAGTTTCCCCATCTGTAAGACGGCCTCTGAGCTTTCTTCCATTTCTTGGGCCCTGATTCTTTGATCTAGGGTAGTTCTGTCTATAAATATATTTATATCTATATCTATCTTATATCTTCCCTTTTGATCTAGAACAGCTCCCTTCTATCAATCTATGTCTGCCATGATCATTAGCTCTAGAGTCAGAGGACATAGGTTCTGATGCTTTCTGTGCAACACTGAGTAGGACCCGCCTCTGTGGGCCTCAGTTTCTTCCTCTGTAAAGTAAGGGAATTGACTGGAATGGCTTTAGGGCTATGACTCCCGATTTTGGCCCTCTTTCCATGATACTATATTACCCTCCAGAAGAACCAACCCCTGCCTCCTGGGAGCTGGTGGTCCGGTTGGGAGATGAGCCATGGACAAAAAAGGGTGGCAAGGCGGCCCAAGAAACTGAAAGCCCTGGAGAGTACCACGGTTTGGGAAGAGGCCTCCTTGGCTGTGGTCAAGCACTTCCTGCGTCTCCTGCTTTCCTCTACTTCCCTCCTTTCAGAACCTGCCCCTCCTCCCCTTGCATTTTGGGGAAACTCCTCAATCCTGAAATACCAATCACAGAAACTGCCCTGCTTAGAGTTTGAAAGTTCCTGGACTTTTTTCCAGCATGTGTCATTTTCAAAAGACTGAGAGCTTCCTTTAAAGGAGAAAATTGAAGTCCTGAGAAAGGAATGAGTCATCTAAGGCCATAAGATTGGTTAGTGACAGGTTTTCTGTTAGATCTGGAAAGGCTGTTAGAAGGGAGAATATCAGAGCTGGGAGGGCCCTTAGAACAGAGAATGTCAGATCTGGGAGGGCCTTTAGAACAAAGAATGTCAGAGCTGGGAGAGATCTTAGAAGAGCAAGTATAAGAGACAGAAGGAATCCTAGAAAACGGTATCCAAACCCTTCATTTTTGTCTACATAAGGAAATGGAAGCCCCCAGTAGCATGAAATACCTTGCCAGAGTTATTCAGGAGTTAGGACATTAAGTCAGGAGCAACGTCTTCCCATTCCCTTTCCCATAAAAGGAGACTTTGAGCCTTGAAGGTCAGGGGCCAAGGGGATCAAGGAAGACAGAACAGTAAAGCAGGAGCTCCCCATGGGAGGGTCCTGTCTTTACAAGAGAGTGGGCATCCCTGCCAATAATAGGGAGCCTCAAATGGAGGCAAAGTCACTGAAAAGAGCATGATAAAAAGTCGTGGGAGGCACCCAGTGAGACTCTTAGATGAGGTGGGGCTGCCAGGACCTCTCCCCTTCCATGCCAGGGGTCCATGTTGGGAGTTTTACTGTCACTTGAGTATCTTGTTCCTGAAAAACCTCTACCATTTGTCTGTTCCATGACCTCTTCAGTCTTGGGATTCTTTTTTCAGAGCTTGGTAGGACCTTAGAGATCATCTCATCTAATTCCCCTAATTTTACAAGGAAACTGAGGCCCAGGGTAAGTGACTTGTCTAAGTTCACCCAGCTACTGAATGGCAGAATCAGGACCTGAAGCCAAGGCTTTGTGATTCTAATTCTGGGTCTCTTTCTGTTATTATCACCTGACTGAAAGTCTCAGAATCTTAAAAACTGAGCAGTAAGACCTGTGTTGGCCCCAAGAATAAAAAGAACTCATCTTTTGGTAACATTTGAAGATTTGCAGAATGTTCTCTCCACAACAGCCCTTTTGGTAATAGAAGTATGATTAGAGAGACATCACAGAGTAGTGAATACAAGGTTGGACTTGGGGACAGGAAGACCAGGGCTCAGGAAAACTTGCCTTAGACACTTAGTAGCTGTGTGACCCTGGGCAAGTCTCTTAACTCCTTCTGTGCTTCAGTTTTCTTTTTTGGAAAAATGAGGAGTCAGACTTTATGACCTCTGAAATCCCTTCTAGTTTGAAGTCTATGGTCCTTTCCATCATCAATGATTTGGAATCTTTGTCAGCAGATGGAGAATCCTACACTGAAAATTCCCATGTCAGCAAAATGACAGATCCTTGATGTTTTGACAGGAGGAAACTGAAGCCCTGCATTGCTTAGAATTTTGTCTAAATGTGCCATCAATCACAAATGCATGTTTGAAGCTATCCCCCGCCCTCTGCTCCCAACCCTTTTGTGGTATATTTTAATTCTCCATGGCAAAGAATAATATGAAAAAAAAATGGAGACCCATAGAGTACTGACTTTGGTGTCAAGAAGCTTTGTTTCACGTCCTACCTGGGATTCTGGGTAGCTGAGGGACCCTGGGCAAGGTTCTTAATTTCTGAACCTCAGTTTCCTTAGCTGTAAAATGGGGATAATCATGCTTCTCTCATAGCATCATTAGGATGAGATGACATATTGAAGGGGGAAAAACACCAAGTAGTTAGATGGTAGTTGTGATTAGGGCACTAGACCTGGAATCAGGAAGAGCTGAGTTCAAATCCTGCTCAGACTCTTATAAGCTGTGTGACTCTGGACAAATTACTGAACTTTTGTCTGCCTCAGTTTCATCAACTATAAAATGGGGATAATAATATCACCTTTGTCCCAGTGTGGTTGTGAGTCTCAGATGAGATAACATTTGTAAAGAACTTTGCAAACCTCAAAACAGTATACAAATGCTAGCTATAAATTGTTTTGCAAACCTTTAAAATGATTTATTGTTAATATTTCTACTGTATCATACTGCCTCCCACACTGGTCTCATTCATTTATGACCTTACAGATCATCTCTCAGTAAGAAGGAAACAAAAATGGAGGAGGACGCAGATGTGGCTAGGAGCCCCATTTTGTGTTCAGTTTGATTCAGCAAATATTCAATGGGCGTATGCTCCATGGAAGGCGCTGTCCAGGCTGAGATGGTGCTGCCCACAGCCCAGAGTGAGCCCAGGAGATGGGGAGTGTCTTGGGCTAGAAACATGAGGTCAAAGGCAGAAGGATGCCCTGCTCTCTGCTTCTGACAAGCTTTTCCCCTTTTCTTCCATTAGATGACCCAGCTCATGAAGGCTGCCAAGAGTGGGACCAAGGATGGGCTGGAAAAGACCAGGATGGCAGTCATGCGCAAAGTCTCCTTCCTGCACAGGAAAGAAGTCCTAGGTACGACATCCTTCAAAACTCAGCTCCAGGGCCCCCTCTTCCAGAAAGCCTTCCCTGATGAGGTCCTTTTGCTCTCAGCCTTCCCCTCTGACCCTCTCAGGACCCTTTGCTGTGTACTTCTCTTTTAATAAGGTGAGGTCTCATAGTATTGGCTTCTTTTCTCTTTGCTAGACTGCAAGGACTATAAGAATCTGGGCTATCACTTTCTATGCCCTATGTAAGCATAGGACACATGTTCACTTGTTCATTCGTTCAGTTGGGTATATATCTAGTATGATGTGTTACATGTGGAAAGAGCACCCAGTCAGAGGTCCAAGGACCTTGGTTCAAATCCCAGCCCAGATGTTGCCACCTATGTGACCTTGGACAAGTCACAGTCTCTTGAGGCCTCATCCGAGGGGGTCTTGCTAAATGCCCCTTGAGGCTCCTTCAAGCTCTGGATCTTTGTGCCAAGCATTGTGCTGACTTGGATGCCAGGGATATGAAGATAAAAATGAAACAAATCCTACCCTCAAGGAGCTTCCATTCTATTGAGTGGAAGCACCATATGTACAAATAAATAAAAATAAAATATACAAAGAGGAAATGCCAAGATATTTCTTTCCCATGAGGAGATACAACAAGAACTCTGGTGATCAGAATAGGCCCCATGTCCGATGTAGTCCTCGAGTTGAATTTTGAAGAGGCCTAGGAATATGAAGAGATAGAGGTGCTATGGGACAGCCCATAGAGGTAGAAGATTTAGTGTTTTGTGTGGGGAACTGGAGGCAGACTGGTGAGGAGAATTGGGGGTATCACAGTGCCACTGTAGCCGATGCTCCTGCTGGGACTTATCATAATAATAGCTACTGTTTATACACTACCTGTTATGTGCCAGCCACTGTGCTAAGTGCTTTACAATTATGCTCTTGTTCAATCTTTTCCACAACCCTGGGAGGTAGGTGATTTTATGATCTCCATTTTATAGATGACAAAGCTGAGCCAACTAAAGGTTAAGTGACTTGCTCAGGGTCATACAGCTCGTGTCTGAGGCCAGAGTTGAATCATCACAATCATAATCATAATAGCTACCATTTATATACTACCTACTATATGCCAGGCATTGTGCCAGGCACTTACAATTATTATCTCATTTGATCCTCACAACAGCCCTGGGAGGTAGGTGCTATTAGTATCTACATTTTATAAATGAGGAAACTGAGGCAAATGAGGGTGAAGTGACTTGCCCAGGGTCACCCAGCTAGTAAGGGTCTGAGGCTGGATTTGAACTAGGGTCTTCCTGGCTACAGGCCCAATGCTGTACCCACTGCATCACCTAGCTGCCTCTCTTAGGGTAGCTCTGTGTCTAGGCTGCTCTGGTTGGGGTAGAGGATGTTGCCTTTTCCCCAGGGTCATCAGATCCTAGAATCAGGGCCAGAAGGGGCTTCAGAGGCCTCCACTTCCCTTATTTTATGAAAGAGGATGCTCAGGCTCAGATGGGTTAAGCGATTTGCCCCAATGAGTGTGCAAAGCCAGGATCTGAACCCAGGTCATCTGACTCCAAAGAGTTCTTCCTCTGCCCGTTTTCCCTCCTTGCACCCTCCCCACTGGTGCCAGTCCTGGCCGTCTGCCTCCTTCCTCAGGTCCTGCCCTCTTAATGCTTGTGACTGAGGACTTCTGCTCCTGTGACTCAGCTGGGACCCTCGTCCTGCGGCCACCTGTGGGGATGCTGGCCCTATTCTCTGTCCCCTCGCCTTGTTTGTTTCTGTGGGTTCAGAATGTTGTTAGAAACCAGCTTCTTTCTGCCTTTGGCCAGAGCCCGGCAGCGGGGGCCGTGAGGGGATGTGAGCCTCACCCAGAGTGAGGGAAGAGGCATTCTTCAAAGGCGGTCTGGGGATACACACCCATGGGCTTTTTCAGCTGAGGACTTAGTTTCATCACCCCCTTTCATCTCAGCTTCCTGATTTCTCCTCCTTTTCACAAGCACAGCTCTTTCTTCCTCAAGAAAAACCACCAAGTTCCTTTCCCTTTGAAAGTCAGGCAGCAGAGGACTTTGAAAGAACACCAGGTTTGGAATCCCAGATCCCGAATTAGCATCTGAGCTCTGCCACTTTCTAGCTGTATGACTTTGGGCAAGTCACATCACCTCTGTGGGCCTCAGTTTCCTCTTTTGTAAAATGAGGGGGTTGGGTTCGATGCCCTCTAATTAGTCCCTTCAAGCTGTCTATGGGCCCATGATTTTTATCATGCCCATTCTTCATTGCTGTTTCATCCTCTTCTCCCAGAAAACCCTAGGGGATCTCAAGGGACCCTTCTCCCCCTTCTAAGGAGGGCATGTGGACCTTTCTTCTTGATTTAATTATCCTTTAATTGTCATCACCTAAATTTCTAGAGTGTCTAAGGCTTACTTACAAAGCTCTTTTGGGGACAACATCCCTGTAAAAGTCCACAGGCTAAGTGTTATTACCCACACATTCTCAGCCAGGCCTGAGTCAGGCCCATCTGGTGGTTTATGCTCAGGACTGGCATGAAATGGGACACATAGAGATCATCTGACCTTTAGCCAAAGGAGGTTGAATTAATGATAACATAGAAAAGGTATTTGTGGAGAATAGAGCATCGAGTCACTGAATGTAGCTTCCCTGAAACCCATTAGATTGTAAGCTCCTTGAGGGCAGGGACTGTCTTTTGCCTCTTTTTGTATCCCCCGAGCTTAGCACAGTGCCTGGCATATAGTAGACACTTAATAGTGCTTACTGATTGATTGCATTTGAATTGGTCCTGGTCTGTCAAGCGTTTGTCATGCCTAAGGGATCCCAGACTCCTCACACGAGGGACCTAAATATCCAGATAGCTACATCTGTGGTTGGAGCTCTGGTAAAGGCAGTTTTCATTGCCTTGTGGGGGGAAAATTAGCCTACTTTATAGGGTCCTCAGTACATGTTGCTCCTACCACAAGACATTTTATCGATGAGGAAACTGAGGTTCAGAGAGGCAAAGGGGCTTTAAGATTTCTAAAATAAGAGAATTCATATTTCTAGAATTCTTTTAAGGCTTACAAAGTACTTTTTCCACAATGCTCTTGTGAAGTTGTTAGGACAAGCATTGCTATTGATCAGATAAGGAAACTGAGGCCCAGAAAAGGAAAGTGACTTGCTTACGGTCACTTTTAAGGTCACTGTTAAGAGTTGGAACTGGGCCATGGACCCATACCTTGATAATTATAAATTTTAGCCTCTTTTCTCCTTCAACACACTCACTGCCTTTCCATAAACTGCATTTTCTCTTCATTGGCTGACAGTTACTGGCATGTGCGACAGAAAGACAGAAATTACCTTCTTCCTAGAGTTGGAAGGCAGCAGGTAAAGCCAGTTTCCTTCACTCTGTCCCCAGCCCAGCATCTGGGTCCACAATGGTACTAGGGCATCAGCCCTTCTTGAGATACACTGGCCCTTATTAGCCAAGAAGCAGAAACCCAAGACCTGGCGTACCTTCCTAGCCCCAACAAGATTTCTTCTTTCAGGGATCGGTGGCTTTTACTGAGCAAGGGAGGTCAACCCAGCCAGGGAGTGATCTCGAAATTAGGGAAAGTAGAAAGATTGGTCAGCTGAGCATAACTGTAGCAAGCTAGTTCTATAGATATCATCCTTGCCACCCCCATGCTGGTGAGCCCTCCTCTTCCCCTCCCCCCCACCTCCCTTTCCTCCTCCCCCTCCTCCTTTTTTCCTCCTCCTCCTCCCCGCTTCTTCCCTCTCCTCCTCCTCCTCCCACCTTCCTCCTCCCCCTCCCTCTCCACTCCTCCTCTTTCTTCTCCTCCTCCCCTCCTCCTCCTACTTCTCCTCCTCTATCTCCCAGTCTCCCCCCACCTCCAGAGTTCATCCAAAGCCTTTGGTAAAATGACCCTCCCTCTAGAGGCGTTATTAATAGCCCTAGCTCAAATCACCAGCTGAGAATGGAAACCCTCGGTGGTGGTGGAGGAGGAGGGAAGAGGAAGCTTACTGGCAGACGGCTCCGGTGGGCCCGGGGCAATGCCGGGGGCACAATGTGGGTGAAGCGGGACAGCCTTTGCCAGTCCCACACTGTCATCCGATGCCCCTCCTCCTCTTCCTCCTCAGTCTCCTTTTCAGGTAAGGGACGTCCCTTCCTCAGTGAGGTTGTCTTGCTCTGTCTGCTGGCCTCTCTTTCAGCCCCCTGGCATCGTGGTGACCCCTACTTCCTGTCTGCCCACAGCCAGCTCTTGTGTTCAGAAGCAATCCTACGATGTGGCTTTTTTCTCTCCTGTTGGGCTTAGGGCTTGGAAAGGCCCCTAAACAAGGGTCCCGCAGCCCTGCTGCTTAACTCTTCTTCTCTGTTGCTTGCACCCCAACCCTGCCCTCTTTACCCTCTTCTGCGCCCATGTCTCAGATCATCAGGATTCTTTGGGCTCTTCTACTTTTCTCCTTTGAAAGAAAACAAACCCGCCCACATTTCTTCACAACAGGCATTTTCTTTTCCCAGTTTTGGCACTCAGAAGAAAACTATTTTTAGTTCTAGGGCGGTGGGGACAAAGAGGGTCAGGCTGGGCTGCTCTGAGCTGATGCTAGGGAGGCAGTGGTGGGACGGGGGAAAATGGCTGGTGGACTCGTACCACCTCCACACTTAGCCGTGTTCTAGGGGCCATGCCAGGGATTCTGTCCATTTCCTCTCCCCTCTCTTCCAACAGCCCTGCCACTGAGTCCTGATCTGGACTAGACCAGAGGCTTCTCCTTTCTTTCTGCGGCATCTTCCTCCCTCCTGCTTGCCTGCACGTACCCGGTATGGGACGTACTGGGTTTGGAGTCAGGAGACCCTCTGTCAGTTATTACCTGTATGACCTTGGACAAATCACCGCCTCTCTGCTCTTGAGTTTCTTTCTCTGTAAAATGGAGGCCTGAAGTAGATGATTGCATGATCTTTAAGGTTCTTTCCAGATGTAAGTCCACTGATCCCCCCTCTATGAGAGATGACCAAACCTCATGGTACAATTCAGAAGGGGAAGTCTAGTTAATTTCTGCTCCTTGATGTTTTGGTTTTTTTTTGGGGGGGAGGGGGGCATCTAGACTTTGATTATGTCAGGCAGGGAAGTCCTGGTAGGGAAACTCTCTCCACCAATTCAGAGCAGCAGCTAATTTGCAAATTATAAAGAGTTGCCTAGGGCTCTGATATTTTAAGTGATTTGCTCAGGGTCACCTAGCCAATAAGCATTTAAAAAATAAATTTTATTGACATCTTTTGTTTTTATATCACCTAAATGGCCGCTGTATCCCTCCCTTCCCCTCTCCTAGAAAGCTTTCTCATATAACAAAGAATTAAAAAGAAAAAAAAACACAGAAAAAAATCAGCAAAATCAATTAATACATTGAAAAAAATCTGACCAGGTATGCAACATTCCCCACCCATAGGCTCCCCACTTCTGCAAAGGAGTTGAGGGAACTATATTTTTTTTTTGCAGAAATAGAAACATTTATTTCATTTAACATAATTTAAATATCCATATATAGTCCTATCATCCAGTACTTTATTGTTATAGCTACATTATTATAACTCTTCTTTGGGGCCAAGCTCCAAGAAGCATTTCTTAAGCACCTACTATAGGCAGAGCATTGTGTGAGATCCTGGGAGGCAGAGCCCTTCCTCTGTGTAGATGTCTCAATCAACAGTATTCTCCAGTTTACTTGGATTACCAGTTTATAGGATTATGGCTCTACAGCCATAAAGGAAGCTGTATTCATTGACTCCAAGCTCAGAGCTCTTTCCCATCTACCCATTTTTTTTTTCTGGCAAGGCAAATGGGGTTAAAAGTGACTTGACCAGGGTCACACAGCTAGTAAGTGTCAACTGTCTGGTCTGAGACTGGATTTGAACTCAGGTCCTCCTGACTCCAGGGCCAGTGCTCTATCCACTGTGCCACCTAGCTGCCCTCCTTTCTCATCTCCTGGTGCCTCATTAAGCTAAGGTTCCTTGATTCTGGTCAGCAGACTTGCCTGAACTGTATCCCCAGAGTCATTGATATTCCTTTGATATCCCAAAGGACTCATCTCAGAAAACAAATGTATGGGTCATAAATTTTATCAATCAATCAATCAACTTTTTATTAAGCACCTACTAAAGGCCAGGCACTGTTCTAAGCATGAGGGGTATAAAAGGAGGTGAGAGACAGATCCTGCTCTCACGGAGTTCACAGTGGAGGGGTTTTATTGACCCCTTAATTTCAGAGGACATAATGGTTCTCCAGAATTGAGGGTGAGGTGGAGGTGGGGAAAGGTTATATCCTTACTGAACAGCTTCACAGCCTTGGGCCATCACATAGGAATATCTGAGTCCTGGTCCTGGCCCCAGGTCGGGGAGAGGGCTGATCCATCCTTGAGCCTCCACCTGAAGATTCAGTTTCTGGTTTGTTTTTCCAGGTGATTCAGAGGAGGAGGACATGGGGTTCCTGGAAGTCACTGTTTCAGATATCAAGCACCCAGCTCCGGAACTGGGTCCCATGCCCGATGGCCTCAGCCCTCAACAGGTCTGTTGGGGAGTGGGTGGATACATGGAGTGGGGGTGGGATGGGGAAGGAAACCAGCATGAGCAGGGAAGGTTCCTAGTTCCTTACTTGTGTCTAAATGAGCTTCTTGACTTAAGGAGGGAGATGGCCAGGGGCTATTTCTGACAGCTCTATGTGGTTGGGGCGGGGTGGGGAATGGAACCATTTCTGACCACAGCAGAGCTTATAGAAATCGACTCTGCAAATGTGGGTGCCCCCCCCAGCAGTTAGGTAATCCAGTAGAGAGAGTACTGGGCCTAGAATCAGGCAGACCTGAGTATAAATCCAGCCTCAGATATTTACTAGCTATGTGACCCTGGGCTTAATTTCTGTTTGCCTCAGTTTTTTCAACTGTAAAATGGGGATAATGACAGCACTCTACCTCCCAGGATTGTTGTGAGGATCAAATGAGACAATATTTGTGAGGTACTTAGAACAGTGCCTGGAACTTGGTAGGTACCACATAAATGCTTATTCCCTTCCCCTTCCAGCATCCTCTCTGCCCAACACTGATCAGTCACCCTCCCAAGGAGCTATGTAGCATAATGAACGGACCAACCTATACTGGCTAGACCAGTAATGACAATAAAAAGCAGACAGAGAGATCGGGAGCAATTACTGCCATTCCTATGGTGCTTTAAACCTTAAAAAGCATTTAACTCAGCGACCTTGTAAAGCATGTAATGAGGAAGGTGGAGGACCGGAGGGGGAAGTGACTTCCCCAGGGTCACACAGCTAGTAAGCAGCAAAGCCAAGATTCAAACTCTGGTCTTCAGGCCCCCAAAGCTGGTACTCTCTTTGTCCTACCACGGCTGCCTCTTAGAATCTGTTTGCACGTCTGTTCCTGATTTTCTTTGTGACCTCAGGCGAGTGATGAAATCTCTCTGAGGCTTTCTCATTTGTGAATGGGAAGGAGGAATGGTTATTCTGTCTTAGTGGTGGGGACCAGAGAACACTAATACAAAGTAGTGTGAGTTTCTAGGGAAGAAAACACCGTGAAAATTCAAAATGGGAGGGGAAGGGGTAAGCTATAATGTCAGAGCCGTAAGATATACAAATGGAATGTCATAGCTGGAAGGATCCTTAGGACTTAGAATGTTAGAGGGGTGTGGGATACATGGGAACATAGAATGTTGTAGCTGGCAGGATCCTCAGAACATGGAATCTTAGAGGTTCATGGGATACATGGGAACATAGAATGTTGGAGCTGGAAGGGACCTTGAAATACTAAATATTAGAATATGGAATATCAAATATTGGAACAGGAATGGACCTTAGAGGAAATATCTATATATCTATATATCTATATATATCTATATCTATATCTATATATATCAAATATTTCCAGCTCCTCATTTTATAGATGAGGAAATGGAGGCCCAGAGAGAAGAGGCCCATCTGAGGTCCGAAAGGTAATTAGTTGGTGGCAGAGATGGGTTCTAGGACCCTGGTCTCCTGACTCTTGGTGCAACGTTCTTTTCCTGGGGCTGGCCAGCACTTCCTCCTAAAGACACGCTGTAGGCATTATATAAATGCTTATTCCCTTCCCTCCCAGCATCCTAGCATCTTCTGTGCCCAGCAGTAATCAATCACTCTCTCCAAGGAGCTATGTAGTAAACTGAACAAATATACTATATTCTAACATACCTAATATTGATAATTCTAATATACCATATATATTCCAGTATAACTAAATATGGTATATTCTAAATCTGAGAATAAGATCATTGTGAATCGAGGGGCGCTGCTAGTAACTTCTAGGGAGAACATAGTGAGGCCGCGGGCTACAGAACCCTTTAACTACATGGAAATTTGAGAGAAAATGACCTGCCTATAGGCTGATGACTATTTGTTCCAGATCATCTCTGGTGGGGTTCTGCAGAGTCCTTGAGTGCCATTGAAAAGCCTCAGGTATAGGCAAAAGAGAAGGCTTACTTTCCGTAATTGAAAAAAATGGTTATGATAATAAAAAATAAAAAAAGATAATGATAATATCTACACTAACTTACATATCTTACAGGAGTGGGGTATGTGTGTGTGGGGAGAGTGGGAGGACATGAAGTGAGATAAATTACAAATGATAGACTCACAGAATGTGAGATTTAAGAGGGGCCTTGATGATCTAGGTCAACTTGTCTTCCTAGAAGAATCCCCTTGTATCCCCTGTAAGGATACAGTGGGAATTTTCTGTGAAATGAAGGGATTAGATAAATGATCTAGATCCTTTGTGGTTCTAGCTACAACCCCTTCCCCACTCCCCTGCTCCTCCACCATATACAAATGATCATCGGCAACTCCACCACCTCTCCAACCATCCATTCCAGTGTTGGACAGCTCCAGATTTTCTTGATATCTGGTCTCAGTTGTCCTCTTTGTAATTCCCCTCTTCCCCCATTAGTTCTGGTTCTCTCATTTGGGGCCAAAGAGAACCAGCCCAGTTTCTTTCTATGTAAAGCATTTTGTAAACAGTAAAACAATCTAAAATGTAAGTTATCATCATAGAACCTGTTGACCTTGCACAGATGCCCATTGACCCGGGTCATTGTTGCAAAGGAAGCCTAGAAAGTATTAAGTATTAACTCAGAACATTGAGGTGGTGCAGTGGATAGAACTCCGGCCCTGGAGTCAGGAGGATTTGAGTTCAAATCCGGCCTCAGGCACTTGACACTTACTAGCTGTGTGACCCTGGGCAAGTCACTTAACCCTATTGCCTAGCCCCCCCCCAAAAAAAAGAAGGTATTGCCTTCCTTCCTCTGAATCCTTGTCCATAGAATCTGTCTGTGTTTATGCCATCTGGGTATGTGAAGGTGATTTGGGACTTGCTAGGGAAAGGACTGGTTAGCTTGGCCAGAATAGATCTTCAGAGAAGAAGCTGGAGGAGGAAGGGATGTCTCTATTCTTGAATTAAGAGCTCCCAGAGCTCAGGGCGCTTGGCTTTTTGTCCCCTAGGATAGGACTAGGCAGGGGCTGGCTATGAGGGACAGATTGACTCACTGGTTTTTCCTTTGGCCCTCATAGGTGGTGAGACGTCACATCTTACGCTCCATTGTGCAGAGTGAGGGGAGCTATGTGGAGTCCCTGAAACGGATCCTTCAGGTACACCAAGGAGAGAGTCTCTAGGAGACTTCTGGGGAACTGGAGGGAGTTCCTGCTCCTCTCCTGCTGGAAAACCAGGGCTGAAGACCCAACAAGTCTCCATGGGGATCTTTTGACTGTTGCAATTCAATTGAACATTTTTGAAGGGACTGTATGATGAACAAAGCCCCATGCTTGGCCTTGGGTCATGTACACAGAGAAAAAAACCTTTTTATAAGTCACACCCAGTTGCAGTTGGCTAGGAATTTGGGGGCCTTGTGGGACATGTGAAGACTTAGTGGAAGAGGCCAGAGTTGGAGCCATCATGAAGATGGCAGATCGCCAAGGTATATGGCATCCAAGAAGTTCTACAGAGACACATTGTTTTTGGGAAGGCTGACTCTCCCACCACTACTGATAACCAGGCACCCTTTGTCTCAGCTCTGGCTTAAGGATTCTTCTCTCCATGTGGTCTAAGGGTCCTCCACTCCCTTCATAATTAGGAAGCAGCATGGTCTAAAGGAAAGAGCCATGGATTTGAAATCAGAGGACCTGGGTTCTAATCCTAGTTTTGCTCTTTACTATGTGCATGAACTGGGGCAAGTCCTTTAGTCTTTTAGAGGTTCAGTCTCCTCCTCTGCAAAATGAAGGGGTTGCATGAGATAACCTGGGTCCCTTATGGCTCTGGATATTCTCATCACTTAATGTCTTATTTTTCATTATTAACCCCCTCACTTTCTTAGCCATCCAGATATTCTTTCCCCTTCCCCACCCCCTCACTCAGAGCCAATCTGTTCCCTTTGCTATACACCATTTTTTTTTTGCCTCTCCTAACAGACTGGGAGCTCCCTGAGGACAGAGACTATGTATCTCCCATCAGACTGGAGATTCTAGGAAGCTAGAGACCCTCCCTCCCATAAGTCTGAGGCCTCTATGATGGGAGGGACAGTGTTTGCTCCATCAGACTGAAGTCTGAGACTGTCTTCCCTATTTTTTCATTGGGGGTGTGTGTAGAACTGAATGGATCTGTGATCCCCCTGATAAAGGGAACTCCTAGCACTGTAGGTCAGCTACTATTGTGTAATTTTAGTCTTAGAGAGTCATTTGGGGCATTGAAAGGTTTGGTAATTTTCTGAGCGTCAGAAAGCCAGGACTTGAACACCAATCCTCCTTAATTCTGTTCATGATGGCGTCCTGCCTCATTTGTCCAGTCTAAGAAATCCTCTGCTCTCGGAATATGTAGTTAATGTGTCCAGATGCTGTGAGGTTGGTGGGTTGAAGCGGAAGGCAGAAACACTTCCATTTAGACATAAGAGCCAGCCCCTGGTCCAGCAAAGGAGTGGGTGCCCCGTATGTGAGATCTGGGCCTGGTTCTTCTATGGGCAAAGGGACCTTGTTCTAACTACCACCATCCTCTGACAGGATTACAGAAATCCATTAATGGAGATGGAGCCCAAGGTGCTGAGTGCCGCAAGTGCCAGGTGGTCTTCTTTCGCCTTAAGGAAATTCTGCAGTGCCACTCCATGTTTCAGATTGCTCTATCGTCCCGAGTAGCTGAGTGGGATGCGACGGAGAAAATTGGAGACCTCTTTGTGGCTTCGGTCAGTGGGCACTGGGCTGCAGGATCCCCCTCTCCCTTTCTATCTCTCTTCTTGCCAGGGCTTCACCTCTTCTCCCTCCATGAAAAGAGAAGGTGCAGCCTGTTTTGGGAGGTAACCTCTGAGCCAGATGGACCTGAGAGGGAATTTAATCTGATTGGGTAGCAGGGGGCTGAGTTGGAGGTTATTTATATGTATGTATGAATAAAAATAAAATTATATATGAATATATCAAATTTTGTTATATTTAACATTATATTACCAATATTTATATAGCACTTTAAGTTATTATTATTGCCCTCATCTGACAACATGTTCTAAGGCCTTTTCCAGCTCTGACATTTTGTGTTCTAAGGGCCCTCCTAGCTCTGACATCTGTGTTCTAAGGGCCCTCCCAGCTCTGACATTCTGTGCTCTAAGGGCCCTCCCAGCTCTGACATCCTGTGTTCTAAGGGCCCTCCCAGCTCTGACATGTTATATTCTAAGCTCCCTCCCAGCTCTGACATTCTGTTTTCTGGGGCCCTCCCAGTTCTGACATTCTGTGATCCTACAAAACTTCCCCGAGCTACTCCTGTTCCATGTGTGAGAGGCTCAGACGTGGGGGTGGAGGCGTCCAGAATCGTTCTCATTTCTGCCTTGCTGTGCCCCACCATGGTGGCACACAGAATGTATTGGAGTACTGGGCACACACTAGACCTTGGTGGTTCGCTCTTTTCCATTGTAGCCCCTTGCTATAGCACTTAGAAAATTGTTTCCTGTGAAACAGCAGTCCAGGGCCAAGGCCTGGGTAAGGAGCATTATTTCTATTTTCTAGACCAGGAGACTCAGGTCCAGAGCATTCCATGATGCATGCAGAGTCACACAGCAAATGTGGGACATGGCTTCCTGGTGCTAAGGAAGCTGTGGTTCCACATTCCAGTCACTGCCAGGCCTTCTGCCTTCACACTGAGGACACTGTCCCTGTAATTTGGGTCATCTCTCTTCTACATATTACGTCACTAATCTCAGGGGCTCATGTGAGAAGGAGAGGAAATTGTAGGGTAAGGGGGAGAGTGTTAGACTTGCTGTCAAGAATGGCACATAACCTGTCTCTAGCCCTTCAAAACTATAGCACCTTATGAAAAGTCCCCTAGTCTCTCAACCTCAGTTTTCCCATCTGTGAAGTGGGTATAACAGTTCTTGTGCTGTCTCCTTTTTGTTTCTAGTTCTCCAAGTCCATGGTCTTAGACGTGTACAGTGATTATGTCAACAACTTCACCACTGCCATGTCCATCATCAAGAAAGCCTGTCTGACCAAGCCAGCGTTCCTGGAGTTCCTCAAGGTCAGTCATGGGATGAATCAGGTAGCCCTTGGTGGGGAAAGGCAGGGCACTTGCTTAGCAGAGCCACCATTCTTGGCTCTCCTTTCTGCTTGTCATTTTGGTGAAGGACTTCCCCTTCCCTGATTTTAGTGAGCCTGCCGTAAGATGGGAAGAGAATATCCAGAATCTGGTACTAGGTGCTCATAAGGATTACTGGAAAGCCAACCTCTTGGTAGGTTCCATGAGAACTGAGTAGGGAACCAGAAAGTGGGAAGGCCATATTCTGTGCTCTAAGATTTCTCTCAGCTTTGACACTGTGTGTTCTAAGGCCCTCCCAGCTCTGACATTCTGTGTTCTAAGCTCCCTCCCAGCTCTGACTGACATCCTGTGTTCTAAGGCCCTCCCAGCTCTGACATCCTGTGTTCTAAGGGCCCTCCCAGCTCTGACATTGTGTATTCTAAGGCCCTTCCAGCTCTGACATCATGTGCTCTAAGGGCCCTTCCAGCTCTGACATCCTGTGTTCTAGGATCCCTCCCAGCTCTGACATTGTGTGCTCTAAGGGTTCCCCAGCTCTGATATTCTCTGTTCTAAGGGCCCTTTCTACATTCTGAGGTTCTCTCTAGCTCCAGACAGCCATATCAGGTATATGTAACATAGTAAAGAGTATGAGTTGTTTTTGAACTTTCTAAAACCCCAGCTCCAGACCATCTCAAGGGCTCAGGCTGGCAGAATTTCTAGGTGTAGGCCCAGAGCCTTCACTTCTCCTCACTGTCTGAGGCAGGGGGGCTATCCTGGGTGGGGGAAGGGCAGCTCAGCCCCGGGGGTAGGGGTGGGCCCAGGGGCCGAGTATTGGGGCGTGATGGGAGTTTTTCTCCTCCAGAGGCGGCAGGTGAGCAGCTCAGATCGAGTCACCCTCTACGGGCTGATGGTGAAGCCTATCCAGCGGTTTCCTCAGTTCATCCTTCTGCTTCAGGTACGGCCCCAGCCAAGAGCCTGGTGGCAGCCAGCATAGTATGATGGGAGGGGCCCCGGGACTGGCCTCTGGGGCTCCACTGATGGTCGCCACCTTCCCACTCCCAGCCTCACCTTCCTCCTCCTATAAAATGCATCTGGTCCTTCCCTAGCACCTCTTGTGTTCCTTCCCAAAGTGGCATATATAGGTTGTGTGGTGCCCTCAGGAAGCATTGGCTCAGCGTTCACTGAATGAATGATAGAAAAAAACCTGTATTTAGCACTCATCATGTGACAAGCTAAGCACAGGAGATAGAAGTAGAAACAGCGAGACAATCCATGCTCTCCAGCAGTTCACATTCTCCTTTAGGGAAAAAAAAAACTGTCATAAAAGAAGTTCAGCTGCTGGGCAGATGGAAGGTCCCGGAGCTCCTCAGGGTTTCTGCAGCAGTGCAAGTGTCGAGGCCTTCTGAGGGGTCCTTAGGCTCTATAAGTAGGTCAGAGGACAGTTCTGGGAGCAGTGAGGTAAGGCAGATGGTAAGACCATCTCACCAGGAGGGTCAGAGCTGGTAATTAATTCTCCTCTCATCCAGGCTGGGCAAGTGGTCAAGCCCCAGTGGGTTCTGAGCATCCTGGGGCTAGGAGAGAGGGCAGTGGGGGAAGAGGGAGGTGTAGTGAGAAGAAAGTGGGAATAGCTATCAAGAGTCATACATTTAGCATGGTATTCTGAGGAAATTAATTGTGTGCCCTTGACCTGAAGAGAGTCTGCATGGGGAAGGATGATAGTGTGTGCCCTGGCTGGTTCTCCTTAGATAATCCCAAGCCTCTCTCTCCAGTTGTACTCAGAGCCTTTCAGCTTAGTTTGTGATACCTTGATTGAATGTCTGCTCTATGCATTAAGACAACACCTCCTGCCCTCAAGGAGCTTACATTCTACTGGGGTGGAGGGAGCATAACTTGTTCTGTTCACCATTTTTATCAGTGATGTGGATGGAGGCCTAGAGAGCCTGCTTATGAAATCTGCAGAAGACACAAAGCTGACACAATGGTGAAAGAGTTGGGCTAGAACAATGGGCCGCTCTAACGTGATGAAATGAAATAGGGATCAATGGAAAATCCTGTCCTGGGGTTGGAAACTGTGAGGAAGGCATGGCTAGATGTGTTTTTATAAGAAAGAGCTGGAGGTCTCAGTGGAATGTAAGCCGAGCATGAGTCAACGGTATCACATGGTTGTCAAAAAAGCCAATTAGGCTACTCTGAGAGCAGCATAGGGTCCAGAGGGTATGAGATGATAGAGAGGGAGAATGGATTTGTGGTATCATTGATTCAGGGAACTCCTGGGTGCAGGTCAGCAATGTAGTTTTAGAGAGCTGTCCATAGAAAGGGTCACATAGCCGGTAGGTATCAGAGGCCAGAACTGCACCCGGGTCTCACTGGCTTACTGCTATATTCTTCCCTGTTCCCACTGTGTCAGAAGGCTTGTGGCCCTCGTTTTCAAGAACCACATTTTAGGAAGGACACTGACATATTGGACAGATAGCCCAAGGTAGGGGATCATAATTGTGAAGAGTGGAGACCATGCTTTATGAGGGTCAGTTGAAAGAAATGGGGATAGTTAGCTTCAAGGAGAGAAGATTTAGGGGGTCACATATCATATATATGAAAGACTCTTACATGGGAAGAAGGGTTAGTCTCTTTTTGCTTGGCTCCAGAGGGCCAGACGAGGAGCCAGGGGCAGAAGTGGCTGGCAGGAAGGCATATATCAGCCCAAGGCAAGGGAAGAACTTGACTCTGAGAGCTGTTCCCCAGTCAAGGTGCTGTCTGAGGAGCTAGTGAGTTAGTCGTTGCTGGAGGTCCCCAAAACAGCCTAGACTTTTCCCCAGTTGTTATAAAGAGGATACTTTGGCCATGCCTTCTACCTCTGAGGTTCTGGGTTTGTATGACTCTCCGGGGGGCTTGAGTTCAAGGCTGGATCCTTGAGCCAGTGGCTTGGTTTAGTACTGTGGCTCTTGATCTTTTTTCCCCCGAGGTACCCCTTTTGGCCTGGGACAATCACTTGGTTTGTGCGTGGCATATATTTTGTATTGGCTGGTTCATGTACACACTGTTTCCTCTAGTAGTATGAAAACTTCCTGAAGGCAGGAAGGGATTTCTTAGGTTTTATCTTTTCTATCCTTGGCTTCTGGCTAATTAGCTGGCACAGAATAGGTGCTCAATGAGTCTCAGCCAAAGTGAAATGAATTGAAGTACACGTTCTCACTTGGGCCAGTGTGGAAAGCTGACTGCTAAGGAGGAGAATTCAGAAAGAGAGATGCGATGGCCAATAGCTCACACCCACTCCTGACTCTCAGATCAGCCTGTCACAGAGGGTGCTTATCAATCCTGACATGCCATTCAGACCCCGGAGTTTTCTTGGGAACTTCAGGGCATGGGCTGCAAAGAGACTGAGACAGAAGTGGACTTTATTCCCCTGAAGGAGTCAGCCTGTGACCTGGATCTGACCTTGTCCAAGGCAAACACCTGCTGGGGAGGAAACAGGATGTGGCCAGAGAAGTAAAAAGCCTTGGTCTGACCAAGGGAACTTTTACGAGTTGTGAGGCATGTGTATAAGCATGTGTGAGGAGGGACAGAAAGGAAGAAGGGAGAGAGAGAAGGAGGGAGAGGAAGAAGGGTGAGAGGGAGGGAGAGGAAGGAAAAAAGAGAGAAAAAGAGAGAGAGAAGGAGAGAGAGAAGACAGAGAGAGAGGGAGGGAGGAAAAGAAGGAAGGAGGGAGGGAGAGAGAGACAGACAGATAGACACAGACAGACAGAGATAGAGAGACAGAGATGCAGTGAGAGGGAGAGAGAGAGAGAGGAAGAAGGGAGAGAGAGGAAGGAAAGAAGAGAGAGAAAAAGAGAGAGAAAGAGGGAGGGAGGGAGAGAGAGACAGACAGCTAGACAGACACAGACAGACAGAGATGGAGAGACAGAGACACAGTGAAAGGGAGAGAGAGAAAGGAAGGAAAGAAGAGAGAGAGAGAGAGAGAGAGAGAGAGAGAGAGAGAGAGAGAGAGAGAGAGTGAGAGCTGAGAATCAGATCAGACAGGACTAACCCAGTGCCATGTGCCTCTGAACCTGGTCTCCTCTTCCCCTCCTAGGACATGCTGAAGAACACCTCCAAAGGTCACCCAGACAGGCTGTCCCTCCAATTGGCCCTCACAGAGCTGGAGACGCTGGCTGAGAAACTGAATGAGCAGAAGCGGCTGGCTGACCAGCTGGCTGAGATCCAGCAGCTGACCAAGAGCGTGAGTGACCGGAGCAGCCTCAACAAGGTGAGGGCAGATGTTGGCCAGCTCTTCTGTGAAGCATCTAGCCCGGGGACAGAGCCTCAGAAAGGCTCCACTCCTCACTGTGATGGAGCGGCACTGGGATCTGGGGCACATCCTCTGGATGCCTCAGTGTCCCAATAATGTAGCGATAGAAAGAGCTCAAACGCTAGACTAAGAGGGAGCTGGGTTCGAATTCCACCTCTGATGTTTACAGTCTGTGTGATCTTGATGAGTCACTCACTCACTATCTCTGGGTCTCAGTCTCCTCCTCTGTAAAATGAGGCGATTAGACTATGTGGCTTCTGAGGCCTCTTCCAGTCCTACATTTATGATTCCCTGATACACTAAAGTTTTCTCTGATGCCTCATTGGGACTCAAACACGACCCCAGGTCTCCAAGGCTTTGTTGGTGGATTCTACCAAGGTCAAAAGACTTCGCCCATGAACAGACTGGTCTGAAGTAGTCTGGGGACCAGTCCAGTGGGACCTGGAGAGGTCGGTTACTAGGGTGATGATGAAGTTTTTCATCCCAGTAAATCAGGAAGATTCTGTTGCAGCAGGGGAAAAAGCAGCCTACTGGATTGGGGTGCCAGAGGACCTGGGTTTAGACCTTGCTCCTTCTAGTTTCTACCTATGGGACCCCAGGTAGATCACTTCTTCAGGCCTCAGTTTCCTCATCTGTAAAATGGCTTCACCTCCATCTCTAAATCTATGACCCCATGAGCCATGACTTTGTGATTCTGCATCAGTATAACGGCAGGGGTTGGAAAACTAGGGTCCGAAGGTCAAATCCACTCTTCGCTCCCACAGAGGGGGATATTCAGAAAATAGGTGATAGGTCATAATATTTGCTATCCTCTGGTGCGGAGTAATGGGCATCCATGGAGATCTCTGGTTGTGCTTGGCATCGTTGTAGAGAATGCCAATGACTCCTGAAAGCATGGAGGTAGATTATGACCGTGCCTACCTTGTAGGACCCGTGGGAGGAAGGTACCCAAAACCTCAGAGCTCCACAGTAATGAGCGTTACTATTACATATCCTCATGAACAAACAAAAGGAAGGGCCCCGTCCAGGCAAAGACTCTTCCACAAGGTGGCAGGGTTCTTTCATGCCTGCCCTGAGCTGGGGATGGGAGGGGGAGGCAGTGCAGACCCCATGAGCCGCTGCCCCCAGCCCTGCCTTGGGTCTGAGAGAGGGTCAGATGCCGTGGATGCCTCAGCCTCAAGGGCATTCATGTTGAATTTCAGCTGTCCTACCGCCTCTGACCAGGGTCTCCCTCTTTGATAAATAATCCTGGGTCCGTCCTGGTGCACAGTAATTTTCACCAGCTGGCTTCCTCTTCTCCTCCTTGGTTCTTTTCTTTGGCCCTGCTGGAAAAGACCTGAAGAGCTGACATTTCTGTGCTGCCTTAAGGTCTGCAAACCACTGCCCAGACAGAGCCTCATCTGCTCCTCACAACAGCCCTGGCTGGTGGGGGCTATTATCATTCCCCATTTTATGGATGGGGAAACTGAGGCAGGCAGCGGTGAAGTGACTTGCCCTGAGTCACACAGCTAGGAAGTGTCTGAGACTGGAAAGACCTAGTGGGTACAGTGAGAAAGTGTATTCTGTATATACATACATATCTACATACGTACCTGCCTACCTACACACATGTACACATACCTGTACACTTACATACCTACACATGTCCCTACATACACAATCCACACATACCAACATACTTAGCAGCTCTATACACACATGCATGCATGTACACACCTACACATTTACCTGCCTACATAGTAAGGCGTGCATATATACCTCTACAAATGTGTGTATGTATATATACATGCCTGTACACATGGACATGCAGATACACATGCCTACACACATACCTATCTACGTACATACACACATACATAGACACATGCATACATACCTATATACTTACCTGTCTACACACACACATACATGCCTACATACCTCCCATGCATATGCACATACATGTCTATATGTGTGTATACATGGACACACACATATACACAAACATTCATACATACCCGCACACTCATGTCCAGACATAATACATATTATATGTTTGTGTGTGTTGTTTTCCTTAACGATCTGTGAGACCCTTCAGAAGAGGGCATTTACATTTTTGGGGCTTGTATCCCCTTGGCCTGGCATGGTGCTCGGCATGTAATACATCCTTAATAAAAGCTTGGTGGCTGTCTGGTCCATTCAGTAGGATGTCAGCTCCTTGAAGGCCTGGGCTATTTCATTTCTGTCCAGCTATCCCCAGTTCCTGCTTCGGAGTAGACAATAAATGATCCACCATTATCTTGGTTGAGTTTCCCTGCTTTCAGAATTAGGGAACCTGAGTTCAAATCCCATCAAGACTGCCCACTCCTGGAGTGACTTTGAATAGGTCATATATTCTCCCTGGGCCGAGTTTCCTCATCTGTAAAATGATGAGGTTGGACTAGATCGTCTAGTTCCCTTCTGTCTCGGAATCCTTTGACCTTGGCCGTTGGGGCTGGCTAGAATCTGTTCCAGATGGGATACTCTTGTTGACTTCCTTTTCATCGTAACCACTGGGTCCCCCTTTTCCGGAAAGGAGCCGCTGCCCTCAGCAGAATGCCAGCTCAGCAATCGCCCATCTAGTTCAGGGCTCTAAGAATTAGTGTTGGGGACTGGCATCCACTTGCCTGTCCTTCCCTGGTTTGGAGAAATGAAACTGGGCATAGCGGGAAACAGAAGTAAATTAGCTGTTTCACAATGTGCCCATTCAGGACCCCAGAGAGGAATGTTTGTGAAATATCCTGTTTTAATTTGGGGGATTTTTTTCCACTGGCGAGCAGCACAGGGTGGTTGCCAAAAGCCTAAGGGACTTTCTTTGGTCGTTGTTTCTTTGCGGGCCTCCACATGGGCTCATAGCATGTCCGAGCTAGGAGGGGCCTTGAAGAGCATCCTGAACGTGAATGTGAATCTATGCACGTGATAAATTCCCATTCCAGCCAGCTTTCGCTTGAAGACTTTGAGGGAGGGGAACTCAGGACCTCCCTTAGCAGGGTCTTCTCATACCTCTACTTAGTAGGTTGTTTTTTTCAGATAATAATAAGAACGATGAAAAAACAACAGCTGCCATAGCTAATACTTTTATATAATGTTTGAAGGTGTGCAGAACACTTTCTGTTTTCTAATTTGATCCTCACAACAACTGTGTCAATCATTAAATATTTGTTAATATGTGCCAGACGCTGTGCTAAGTTCTAGGGATACAAATATGAAAAAAAGACAGTCCTTGCCCTCAGGGAGCTTACACTCTAATGGGGGGGATGATAACACTTACAGGGAAGCTGAAAAGTAGGAGTGGAGAAGGGGTTCCTGAGAAAGGTACCTCACACAGGGGCATAGTGGAAAAGGCAGGAAAGTCCCAAAGTAGTGTAGCAAGATGAAAAATGAGGTGATGTTCTGAGCTGAACTCTCTCCTTCAATGGAGAATTTGGAGTACATGGCTCCACCCTCCAATCCAACTTACCCTGGGAGGTAGGTGCTGTTATTATACCCATTTTACAGATGAGGAAACTGAGACAGACAAGAGGTTAAGCTACTTGTCCAGGGTCACACTGCTAACAAGTGTTAGTTTGACATGAATCTGCAGGATTTGAACTCAGGTCCTCCTGACTCCCAAGTCCAGCACTCTTTCCACTTGGTCACCTCTTCCCTTCTTTCCAAGTTCCACCCATTCTGTCCTGGTTCTGCCCCTCGAGGCCAAGCAGAACCAGATCTCTACCTTTTCCATGTAATAGCTCTGAGATGTTTAAAACCTTTTCAGCCCAGCTGTAAGGCCTACTCCCTCTCTGTCTCCCTGCTTCTCTTCTCCATTTCCCATTTCTGCAGCCAGTCTTCAGATGGCGTGATCTGAAAGCCCTTCACCAGATACTTTTTAGCTTATCAGTATCCTTCCTAAAATGTGATGCTCAGAAGTCAACCCAGTATTCTACCTGTGGTCTGATGAGGGCAGGGCACAGCCAGACCATTGCCTCCCTGGTCCTACCAGTGCAGCCTAAGATGGTGTTTGATTTGGCATCCTCTGAACCACAGTGAACTTGTGGGCCACTAAAATCCCTAGATCTTTTTTCAAAGTGTTGACTGTCCTCCACTCTTCCATCTTTGTTAGGGCTCTGAGTTATTTAGGGTTTCTTCCCTGATGAAGGTCATGGCCACTAATGTCCAATGATAGAGATTGAACTACATCTTTTTTTAGGATTAGATAGTCAAAAACATTTATTAATCACAAGATTATAGATTTATTACTCTTGTTGTTTATGAATCACAAATCATAGATCATAGTTTATGGGATCAGAGACTTAGGGCTGGAAGGATTGTTCAGGGCTGTCTGGTCTAAGCCCCTCAGAGGAAGAATCAAACCCAGAGATGTTAAGTGAATCGTCCAGGGTCACATACATAGCATTTAGTGGAATCACCACCAGATAATGCTCATCCACATAGTGGAAATAAATTCTTCATTTGCTGTTATGAGGGACACATATCACGCAGCATCATGGCATAGTAGAAAGAACGCTGAACTTTACATAATGAAGCATGAGTTAGTCTCAACTTTGGCTCAACTTAATATCTGTATAATGAAGTCTCTGAAGCCCTAGTTTTTTCATCTGTGAAATGGGAATAAGAATCATTGTGCTAGCCCCCTCTTTCTTTCACTACCTGGAAAGAAAGTACTTTGCGTTAAATACATCTATTGAATATGAATTGCTTTATTTTTATCTTAATACTAATAGAGAACATGGAATTGCCATTGATGGGGGCCCCTAGTCCCATTAAGGTTGATAGCTGTATTACTTCCCCTGCTCTTGTATTAGAGAGAGCCTCCACTTAAATGATCTTATTGCTCTGTTCTTTGAAGGAGTTGACCAGGAGTTCTTGGAGGGGTAAGCTTAGCTGAGCATAAGCTCAGACAGGCTTCACCAGATGAGAAAGATTCCATTATGGGCCTGGTGACAGACTGCATGTGTTGTGATGACTAGTCTGGCTATGTTTGGAAAGAAAGTTGGTTACCAAGGAGTGGTAATTGTTTGGCCATAGAATCACAGATCTAAGTCTGGAAAAGACTTTAGAGTCCAGCTTGTCCAAACCTGCCTCTTCCTCTTATTTTACAGATTAGGAAACTGAGGCCCAGGGAGGTTAAGTGAAAAATGTCATCCTAGGAAGTATATGGCGGGTTGATTGGCCTAGGAGTCAAGAGTAGGATGAGATGGAACTTTGAGTGCTGAATTACAGTGTCTCACTCCATGCCCTCTGGTGCCAGCTGGGCTGAAGGCTGGTGTTGATTTAGACCTGTGGTCCTCTGTCTTTTTATAGCTGCTGACGTCGGGCCAGCGGCAGCTATTGCTGTGTGAGACCCTGACGGAGACGGTGTATGGGGACCGTGGGCAGCTTATCAAGTCCAAGGAGCGCAAGGTTTTCCTGCTCAACGACATGCTGGTGTGTGCCAACATCAACTTCAAGTAAGTGGCCTGTTGGCTCCTCCCTGTGATGGCGGAATCTTTGTTCTGCCCCATAAAAGTGGGGGAAGGGAGTGAGAGGAGGGGTCATCTGGAGTGTACCTTTCTTACCCTAGTCCAGTCCCTTGGCAACACCATTCAGATGCAAGGATTCTTTCTTCTTTAAGACCACGGCTATGGGGGTTATTGATTAGGGAGCTTCTGGTCCCCGGTCAATAGCCCAAGGATGCTGCAGAATCCCAGAGTGGGCCTTGCATCTGATCCCTGGCTTTGGGCAAGTGACTGTCACAGCCATGGGGTAATAGAAAGAGCTTCGCTTTTAGTGTTAGAGGCACTGGGTTTGAAGCCCACCTCTGCTCCTTAGCTATCTGTGTGATGTTGGGTAGGTCCTTTTACTCTTCCGGGCCTCAATTTCCTCTTCTATAAAATGAAGGCTTAGACTAGATCACCTTTCAGACCTCATCTACTTCTGACATCCTGTGTTTTAAGGACCCCTCCCCACCCAGCTCTGACATTCTGTGTTTAAGGCCCCTCCCAGCTCTGACATCCTGTGTTCTAAGGTCCCTCCTGCTCTAACATTCTGTGCTTTAAAGTCCCTTCTAGCTCTGACATCCTGTGTTTTAAGGCCCCCCTCACCTCCCAGCTCTGACATTCTGTGTTTAAGGCCCCTCCCAGCTCTGACATCCTGTGCTCTCAGGGCCCTCCAAGCTCTGACATCCTGTGTCCTAAGGGCCCTCTGAGCTCTGACATCCTGTGTCCTAAGGGCCCTCCCAGCTCTGACATCCTGTGTCCTAAGGGCCCTCCCAGCTCTGACATCCTGGGTCCTAAGGGCCCTCTCAGTTCTGACATCCTGGGTCCTAAGGGCCCTCCCAGATCTGACATTCTGTGTTCTAAGGGCCCTCCTGCTCTGACATTCTGTGCTTTAAAGTCCCTCCCAGC
Source organism: Phascolarctos cinereus (assembly GCF_003287225.1). NCBI lineage: Eukaryota > Metazoa > Chordata > Mammalia > Diprotodontia > Phascolarctidae > Phascolarctos > Phascolarctos cinereus. The sequence continues at coordinate 383,629,602 of NW_027556098.1, read as the reverse complement.
TCTGACATCCTGGGTCCTAAGGGCCCTCCCAGTTCTAACATCCTGGGTCCTAAGGGCCCTCCCAGCTCTGACATCCTGGGTCCTAAGGGCCCTCCCAGTTCTGACATCCTGTATTCTAAGGGCCCTGCCAGCTCTGACATCCTGGGTCCTAAGGGCCCTGCCAGCTCTGACATCCTGGATCCTAAGGGCCCTCCCAGATCTGACATCCTGGATCCTAAGGGCCCTGCCAGCTCTGACATCCTGGATCCTAAGGGCCCTCCCAGCTCTGACATCCTGTATTCTAAGGGCCCTGCCAGCTCTGACATCCTATGTCCTAAGGGCCCTTTCAGCTTTGACATTCTGTGTTCTTCTAATTCCGACATTCTATGCCTTAAAGTCTCACCTGGAATCCTGGAATCCTATGAAAAGGTAATTTTTTGTTCTTCTTTTGAAGATTGACTTTGGGAGGACAACTCCAGCACCTCTTCCTTAGCTCTCCCACTTCAGGACTATCTCTTCTTGATGTTGCAGGCACTTTTTCTTTCATCTAAACCACATCCCTTGATTTTATCTGAGCACATGCTTACTTGGCTTGAAAGCTTTTGCCTCTGGGTGCACACCTTCATAACTTGTGTTCCTGGATGGGAGGTTCCTAGTTTTGGGTCAGACGCTTGAAGGAAAGTCCTGGGACCAGAATGGACTTGTCTGATTGAGAGCTGAAAGGGCCTCAGATAGTCCATCGCCCTCCTTTTAGAGAAGACGAGCCTGAGGCCCAGAGAGTCTGGGGCGTCCTTCAGGTCAGCAGGGTTATAAACGGTAAAGCCGGGATCTGAGCCCTGCTCCTCTGACTGCAGTGCTCCATTCACGCCATCGCACCACACTGGCCCCTCTCCCTCTGTTATCATCAGTAACGTTTTGGTGACAGCCTTGCTTTCCCAGTGTCAAACACAGAGAATCCCAAACCTAATTAAATCGTGCCACAGGGCTTTGGATTTTGTGGGTCTGGCTCACCTGTGCCATCACTCCCAATGAATACTCACTTCTCACTCACTTATTCAGTTAACTCAAGAAGGGACCGCAAGTGCAGTAAAAGGAGAGGTAGGGGAAAGGGGAAGAGGTGGGGTGGCAATGTACCAGATTTGGGTAGTAGAATGTAAGCCCCTTGAGGGCAGGGCCTGGTTTTTGTTTCTCTCTTTGCAATCTCCAAGACTTTTAGTGGGTATTTAATAAAGGCTTGCTAAACAAACAAATAAAGAAATAAATAAAAGCATTTCTAAATGAATGAATGAATGAATAAATGGATGGATGAATAAATGAATGAGTAAATGAATAAGCAGCTCACAGTAGAAATACGGGAAGGTCATTCCTCTAAGGTAGCCAAGTGACTTAATGCAGAGAGGACTGGACCAGGAGTCAGGAAGGCTTGAGTTCATTCTTATCCCATACACTTACTAGGTGTGTGACCCTGGGCCAGTCATTTAACCTAATGTCTGTAACATGCTTAGCACTGTGTTGGCATGCTGTTCCCTTCTCTTTGTTCCCCTGTCTGCTTCAGTTTCCACATCTGTAAGATGGGGATAAAAATAGCACCTACCTCCTGGCTCATCAAAGATAAAATTAGCTGATATTTGTAAAGCTCTTTGCAGGCCTTAAGGTACTATATAAATCCTAGCTGCTATTACTGTTATAATTATTATTCCCACATCTATTCATTCAAGAGACTTATTAAGGGCTTTCTACGTGTAATTGGAAGAGATACAGAGTATAGATAGGACCAGGTCCCTGTCTTCACAGAGCTAACATCTTTGTAGGGGAAGAAATCACCAACATAGATGTAATCCTCTATGGTAATTGATTGGTATATTTGAAATTCAGAACAAAGTGCTTTGTGAAATATGAAAGGAAAGATTAATTCTGATGGGGAACAAGAGTGGACTATTTTTCTGCCCACCCCCCAGGACCCACCCTAGTGTCCTGCCCAGAGCAGTTCTTAGCTTACATTAGAAATCAGTACTCATAATGACCTTGCATCCTTCTTGTCTTTCTCAGGCCTGTCAACCACAGGTAGGTGGGACAGGAGCCTTGGCGCTCCAAGACGGGGATTTGAATGTGGTTTTGGTGCTGGGGCTGGGCTTGCCTGGTGCTTCTGACTTAGTTTAATCTTGGTGTGGGGGCTGCCATTTGGGGCTGCATGGTTTGTGGCTGAGCTGCTCAAAGGGGGATGATGGGAGTCTCAGGAATGGGGAGGGTGAACAACTGGGATCCTCCCTTTCCTTTCCACAGGGGACAGCTGGAGATCAGCAGCCTGGTCCCCCTGGGCCCTAAATACGTGGTGAAATGGAACACAGCCCTACCCCAGGTACAGGTGGTAGAAGTGGGCCAGGAAGGTGGCACCTATGATAAGGACAATGTCGTCATTCAGAATGCTGGTGCCAAGAAGTCTTCTCCAGCCAGCCAGGCCCACAGTGAGTGTCTCATCTTTTTCCTTCTCCCTTCCCCATCTCCATCCCCAACTCAGCTCCAAGGTATCACCCTTTCACCACCATCTTCCAGAATTTCTGGCAGAGGAAAGAGGACCAGATAGAAATGCAGGCTCAACTCTCTGGGTCTCTTATTTTTCATCTCTAAGGTTACCTAGGATCTATTAACAGCCAAATCCAATCCTTATCCTCTGATCTTTACTTAGCTTTTGACCTCCTTTTCCTTTTGTGAACCTGGGTTTCTTCCTACCTCTCTGACCACTTCTCAGTTCTCTTTGCCTATGCCACCATCCATCTGTCTCTCTCACTCCCTGTGCAGGTGTCCTCCAAGATACTCTCCTGGGTCCTAGTCTCTTTTCTTTAGATATACTTCCTTGGTGATGTAATCAACTCCTTTGTGGTCCATTAGCATCTCCGTGTTTTAATTCCCAAATCTCTTCTCTCTTCTCTCTCTCTCTCTCTCTCTCTCTCTCTCTCTCTCTCTCATTTATCTCTCTTCTTTCCCTTTTCTCTCTTTCCCTCTCTTTTATATAAATATATACACATGTGTGTATATGTATACACATACATGTACAATTTGTATATAATTATTATATATACATAATTATATGTAATTTATATATATGCACATAAATAAAAACAATGTACAAATATATATTATACATATACACATAGATAAATGAAATCGCCAACCAAATCTCTGCTGAATTCAAGTTTAGCAGCTGCCTCCTAGGCCTTTCACCTGAACATTCTAATAGCATCTCAGAGGCACACTATGTCCCCAAACTGAGTTCATCTTCCTTCCCCTTTAACCTGCTTCCTTTCTAAACCTCTCAGTGTCACAGCTGGCACCATCTTCCCAGTCTCCCAGGCTTGTAGCCTCATAGTCATCTTGGACTTCTCCCTCTTCCTCAGCTTTGTATCACATCAATTGTCATATTTTTTATTCCTTTTAAATAGTATTTTTTTTTCCTATTACATGTAAGGACAATTTTTAACATTCATTTTTAATCAAATTTTGAGTTCCAAATTTTCTCCTTCCCTTCTCCCTAAGATAGCAAGCAATTTGATATATGCTATGTATGTTTAATCACATCATGTCTTTTTAAAAAATTAATTCAAATTTTTAAAAATAAGCGCACTTTAATTTTAATTTATTGTTGTTGTTCAGTCATTTCAGTGATGTCTGACTCTCCTTGACCCCATTTAGAGTATTCTTGGCAGAGATACTAGAGTGGTTCTCCATTTCCTTCTCCAGCTTATTTTACAGATGAGGAAATTAGGGCAAGATTAAGGGTTAAGTAACTTGCCCAGGGTCACACAGCTAGGAAGTGTCTGAGGCTGGATTTGAACTCAGGTCTTCTTGACTGGGGCTGTATCCATTGTGCCACCTAGCTGCCCCTCATTTTCCCTGATTTCTCCTCCAATGTAAAAAGAAAAAGAAGAGTCAAAGCTTGGTAACAAATTTGCACAGTGGAGCAAACCGGTCCCACGTTGGCCACATCTGAAAACGTATGTGTCCTTCTGTGTTCTGGGTCCATCATGGCTGCATCCGTCTGGGAGGAGGGTAGCTGCTGCTCTGGAGCCGTGGCCGGTCATTCTGTCGATCAGAATTCTTTCCCAGCTCTGTGTCTTTGCAGCATGGTTTGTCTTTGTATGAAATTCGCTCCTCGTTGTTTCCCTTTGTTCTGTGTCTGTTCACACTCACGGTCTTGGTGATTCTGCACCGACAGCCTCTCTGGAATCTGTCCCCTTCTATCCATCGCCTTTCCTGTGAACTCTTATGACGGCTCCTGATTGGTCTCCCTGCCTCCACTAACTCCTCTCCCAATCCATATTCTGTAACTGGCAGATTAATGCTTCTAAGGCAAACATTGACCATGTCACCCTCCTCCAAAGCTTTGAGCTGTTCTCGGTGGCCTGGAGGATTAAACAGAAACCTCCCAGCGGCCCTCTGCAAACTGGCTTCAGGCTAAGCTTTCAGGCTTTTTTCTATCACTCCCTGTTTATGCATCCTACCTTCTGGCCAGAGTGGACAGCGGGCTGTTCCCTGAGCTCAGCATTCTCTCTCCTGGGCCGGTGCATTTGAACAAACCTTTTCCCTCTCAGAATCCTTAGGTCCCTTCGGGGTTCAGTGCAGGGCTCACCTCCTCCTCGAAGCCCCCCCACCCCAAGCTCTCTGCTTTTGATACTCTCTTCCCTCCTCAGGTTACCTTGTATTTATACTCATCAGTATACATGTTGTACCCTTCCCACTTCCAGCCCCTCAGAGAATAGGAGCTCTTTGGGGGCAAAAACTCCTTTACTTTTGCCTTTAATCCCCACTGATGAGCATAGCCAGAATGTAGCACATAGCAGGTACTTAATATGTATTTGTTGAATTGATTATAATACTTGCAGTCCCTTGTCCTGGGGTTCTTGCAATGACTATGTTCTGGGCACTATCAAATGCTTCAAGAATGTGGCTTGTTATTATTTTTATGGCCTGGCTAGAGGCTAGATCTCTATCCACCACCCTATGATGCCTCTCATCATAGGTGGGTCAGTGGGTAGAGCTCTGGACTTGGAGTCAGGAAGACCTGAGTTTGAATCCTGCTTCGTACACTAGCCTTGTGGCCCTAGGCGAGTCACTTCGTTGCCCCCAGCCTCAGTTTCCTCATCTGTAAAGTGGGGGTAATAATAGTACCTACTTCACAGAGCTGTCTGCAGATCAGATGAAGTAATATCTGTAAAGGGTTTTGCAAGCCTTTGTGTTAGGTGTCTGTTAATTATTATCTGTAGAGTTGTGAGGCAGCTCTCATTAATATTATCATCATTATTATTGTCTTCATAATTGCCCTGTGAGAACAATAAATGATTGAATGAATCTCAGTAAATACTCAGCTCGCCAGCCCTGATGATTTTTTTGAGAGGGGAAGGGAGAGGGAGGTATAAAATCTAATCCCCCTTTGTAGAGTCATGGCATAGTAGATAGAGAGCTGGCTCCAGGGCTGGGGGGAGGTTGCAGGTTCAAGTCCTTCCCCTGACACATGTTGGTTGTGTGACCCTGGATAAGTTCCTTAACCTCTCCCGGGCAACTCTGACATGAGAAATTGAAAAGCAGATGCCAGGTGGCATGAGTGGAAGGAATTTCATCACTGAGAGTTCCTTCTACCAGTGCCTAGTTTAAAAAACAAAAAACAAAACAACCCCCTCTCCCCCAGTAGAGTCACTGAACCTTGGAATGTAATTCTGTACATAGGAACATTCTCTTCTTTGATCCTACTAGCAACCCCTTTTGAGCTAAGCAGGATAGGAATTATCATCCCCATTTTACAGAGGAGGAAACTAAGGCCCAGAAAATGAAAATGTTTTATCTAGCATAATTCAGGACAGACCCAGGATTCTGAAGCCTTTTTTCCAAGGCTTTTTCTACTTTTCCTAGGTGACCAGAACATCTGTATGACCCTGGTTGTTTCAACTGGGCTACTCTGGGCCCCCTCAGCGTAGGGCTGTCAGATGGCATGGATGGGGGCTATCTTCTCTTTCTAGGGAGGGTGTTTGGGGTCTGTGGTGGGGTGCTCACCCCAGTACCACACCATCCTCGGTCTGAAGAGGGTGCCCAGATTTGCTTCCTTGCTCCTGCCAGCTGTAGGGGAACAGCTAGGTCTGGGAGGAGGCAGTAGGTGGGGGCTCACCTCTTTCTGCCTGCCCTGGCAGAACCATTCAGGAAGTGTGGAGGGAGTGTTCTCTGTGAGGCAGTTCTCTGTGCGTTCTCTGTGAGGCAGCCTGGGATGGGCACGTGACCAGAGGGGCCCCTTTGGGGAATTCTCTCTCTCCCTGGCCCCCTTTCTAATTAATAGAGCAACTGGATCGATGGAGTAGAACATGCTTGGACTCCTTTTCATGCATCACTCTTCAGAGAAGCTGCTTCTGAGGGTCTCCTCCTTCCCCCCTTTTCCTTTCTTCTCTTTCTCCTTCCCTTCCTCAGATGCCTTCCTTCAAAGAAGCTCCCTGGCCCATGGCTCTTCCCACCTACTTAGGTGCTGCTCATTAGAGACCATCCTTGTCATCAGCCTATCTCCCTGAACATCTCCTTCATCTAATCCATACATAGAGGACCCCCCCCCCGAATACACACGTGGCTTTCTTTTCCTATAGTGAGAAAGCCTCCCCCATGGAATCCCTCCAGAAGCAGCCAGAGGAGCAAGCTGGGTTTTAGAGGCTGTTGATAAAGATAGTGAAGATGAAGATCATAGTTACTATGAATGTTTGGAGAGGCAGTGCAGCCTAATGGAAGACCTACTGACAAGTCCCATCTCTGACACATACTGGCTGTGTGACCTTGAATGACAGCCTCTCAATGCCTCAGTCGAGTCTCTAAGACTTTAAGCTTTGGAGCAGGGGCAGATCTGCATTGGTGGGGCTTCTTTTCATGCCAGGAGTACCTTACTCTAATAATAAAATCAAGGGCTCTGACCAAATTATATATGTAAACATGATTATAAACGTATGTATATAATCTCTTATGCGTGTTCACCGTGTCATGCTTTCACAACCATTACTTCACTGAATCTTTCCAATTATAGGATGTTAGATTTAGATCTAATTATTCAGTTGTTTTCAGTCATGTCCAACTCTCTGTGACCTCATTTGGGGTTTCCTTGGCAAAGATGCTAGAGTGGTTTATCATTTCCTTTTCCAGTTTATTTTATGGATGAGAGAACTGAGGCAAACAGCGTTAAGTGACTTGCCCAGGGTCACACAGTTAGTAAGTGCCTGAAGCTGTATTTAACTCAAGTCTTCCTGATTCCAAGCCTGGGGCTCTATCCACTGCACTACTTAGCTGCCATAGAGAAGAGCCCAAAGGCCATCTAATTCAATGCCATCATTGTGTAGAAGAGGAAACTGAGGCACAGGAAAGCTAAGTGGCTTGCCAGAGGTCACACAAGTACCATGAGTTAGAAGTGGGATTTGAACCCAGATCTTCAGAACCAGTGTTCTTTCAACTATATCACAATGGCTCTTTCAGGGAGATAGGACAGGGAAGCAAGCACTGGATTTGGACTCCAAAAGACCTGGATCTGAATCCTGGCTCTGCTACTTATGACATGTTTGAGCGTGGATGTGTCACTTTCTGTATCTGGGCCTCAGTTTCATCATCTGTAAAATTAGGGGTTGGATGGGATTACCTCGAAGATTGCCTCCACCTTTACTCTATAATTTAAGATTCCCATTTTACAGATCATTTTACAGACAAGGAAGCTTGGCCTGAGAGGGAAGTGATGACCCCAGATCACACAGCTGGGCACATTGGCCACGTTAGTGGCCAGGGCACTACTGGGGTGATGTGCTCTTGACTCCCAGAGCAGCGCTAATCGTCTGTGGCCTAGCAAACCTAATGGCTTCCACAGACTGCCTCCAATCTTAGGGGAAGCCCCTGCAGATCCTTCTATTTCTCATTTTGCTGCTCACCCAAAGTATCTCTGGGAAAGCCACATTAGTAGATGTCTGGTCAGACAGTGCAGATGCACTCAGGGCTGCCCACTGCCCTGCTGTTGCTCGGTAAGCTAGTTCATGCTCGTTTATCTGGGCATCTATCTGTGCAAGGTGAATGAGCGAATTATTCTGCTTTTTTCCTGCCCTCCTTATCCTGGCCTGTGCCTGAGTTCTACGTCTTCTCTTTCCCAGACAAGGTGTACCTTGGGCCCCCTCGCCTCTTTCAGGAGCTGCAGGATTTGCAGAAGGACCTGGCTGTGGTTGAGCAGATCACCCTGCTCATCAGCACCCTCCATGGCACCTATCAGGTACTGAGAGCGCCTTGGGCAGAGCTCCGGGGGCCCAACTGTCAGGCAGGTCAGCAAAAGCGTCCGTTATCCTTGCTCAGTGATGGGTCAAGATTCAACAGGAGCTAATGCTGATTATGAGTTAGGGACTGTGCGTCCATTCCCTTGAGGGTATTTTGGGGCTGTCTAGAGTGACAGTGTTGGCAGCCAACCTCACACCCACCTGGAAATCTCATGTGAAGCTTCCAGGGTAGGGCAAGGTGTTGATTATGGTGAAACATCCCAGACATCGCGAACTCCCTAGAAAAGAGATCATTCCTTTATGTGGTCCGTTCTTGGGACATCGCTCTGACTTGACAGTCCTGGTCATCGTCATCGTCGTCATCATTGTCTACCATTCCTATACCTCTTTACATGTATTATCTCATTCATTCTCATAACCACCCTGTCTGCGGCTCTTTTATTATCCTCATTTTATAAATGAGGAAACTGAACTGAAGTGACTAGCCACAGCTGGTGTTGAGTGGGTAGAGTCAGCTTGGGTCTCCCTTACTACAAGTCCTACATTCCACCTGCCATCCCACCTAGCTGTCAGGAAGTCAGTGACTCAGTCAGTAAGCATTTATTAAGTCCTATGGAGTGCCAAGCACAGTGCTAAGTGCTGGTGATACAAAGAAAGGCAAAAACATGGTCTCTTCCCTCGGGTACTCACATTTTAATGGGGGAGAAAGCATGCAAAGTAGGTACACAGCCGTGTCATAAATAGAGGGCAGTCTCAGAGTGAAGAGAGCTGGCATCACAGACCGAGCCTCCCAGCAAGCAGTGTCTCATCAGTCGTGCCCTTAGAGCCAAGCCAATCACAACGTCTCTCTTCAGCCAGAAGGAAGTTTGACTTGGGCTCAGGAGACTTGGCTTCCTCTTTCATTCCATTCCAGCCAGGATTCTTTAACTTCCCATCCTCCTCTATAACATCAGGCCTACTTGATCTATATAATAAAGTCAAGGGTCAGAGGTTACATCCCAGTGCAAAATTGTTCTGCTAAAAGTAGAAACTCCTGTGATTCCTTTCCTTCCCACCTTCACCTCCACAGTGAGAGCAATCCAGGATGGGATGGGACCATGGTGGGTTTTAGGAAAGCAGACAGATTGGGCAGTGACCTAATCAGCCCCCGCTGGGTAACCACTACGTACCCTTTCCATACTCTTCGTTTTTTTTTTTTCCTACACACAGAATTTGAACATGACAGTGGCTCAGGACTGGTGCCTTGCCCTGCAGAGGCTGATGCGAGTGAAAGAAGAGGAAATCCACTCTGCTAATAAGTGTCGTCTCCGTCTCCTGCTCCCTGGAAAGCCAGACAAGTGAGTAAAGGGTTTGAGAGGGAAAATGGTTTTCGATATCATGCCATTTAGCCAAGGTTTATTTTTAATTCATTTGTCCAACAAACATTTATTAAGCACCCACTTTGTGCAAAGCACTCTGCTAGTTGCTGGAGCTACAGAGGCAAAAATAAAAGTGTCTGCCCTCAAGAAGCTTACTACATTCAGGGGCAGCTAGGTGGCGCAGTGGATAGAGCTCTGGCCTTGAAGTCAGGAGGACATGAGTTCAAATCCAGTCTCAGACACATGACACTTACTAGCTGTGTGACCCTGGGCAAGTCACTTAACCCCGATTGCCTCACCAAAAAGCAAAAAAAAAAAAAACTAAAAAAAAACCCAGAGAAGCTTACTACATTCAGCTGGGGGAAACAGCACGTCCTCAGATATCCCTACAGGGTATCTACATATACAAGGTCTATTTCAGTACACACAAAGTAAATACACTACAATTAAACATCAATAGATCAGGCCTGGCTTTTGCATCTGGCTGGACTCCGTCTTGGGGTAACATCCTGGGGGGTTTCCAGGGATGGAGGCAACATGGACTGGGAAGAGGGAAGGAGGCACTTGGGAGACATCCTTTTCTCTGCAGCATCCTGAAGAAAAATAGCTCACATTTCTAGACTGCCCTCAAGCTTTTCTCACAACCATCCCATGATACCCCATTTTTAAAAAACTGAATTTACTAATCATTAATAAACACAAACACTTCAGTACATTAAGAGAATTGGATGCATTGTGAACTGTTATGTGCCATTTATATTTTCATATTTCACATTCAATGTGGAAGTTCCAACATTGCTCATTGCTTGTCTATATCTTCTTTTTTTTTGTTCATTTTTAATGAGTTGTAGATACTGTTTTTCCTTTACTGAAGTATTGGTATCACCATTCCCCCAAATTGCCCTTCCTCCCAACACAGATGACACCCCTCCTTTGTAGCGTCTAAGTTTAGTTGTGGAAAACAAATTTACCCATTGGTCATGTCTGAGAAGTCTCATTCTGACCCATCACTTTGCTGCCACAGATTGGGGAATAGTTAGACAGTTGTATAACATGAATGTAATATAAATACTACTGCACAGTAAGAGATGAAAATGGAGAATATGGAAAAGTATAGGAGGACTTATATGAACTGATCCCAGCTTCAGTGGGAAACATGCTTCAGTGTCTGTCTTTTGGAGTCACTGTACTGGGTGGAGTTGCTTTCACAGCTGGCTTCCTTTACGTCGTGGTAATCATTGTATCAGTTCTGGCTCTGCTTACTTCACTTTGTATCAGTGCATACAAATCCTCCTGGTATGTCTGAATCCCTCCCATTTTTCCTTTCTTATGATGCAATAATATTCCATCACGTGCATATGCCACAAAAATTTGTTCAGCCATTCTTTAATTGATGGGCACCCATATGACTTTTAGTCTTTGCCCCAACAAAACATGTTGCTATAAGAAGTTTTGTACCCATGCATGTTTTCCCTTTTTCTTTGATCTTTCTGGGGTATTGGATTAGTTCCATTTTTCCACATGAGCTTCAGAGAGAATAACTAACCAGTTTGCTCAGGGTCACACAGCTAGTGAGTATCAGGCTGAGATTTGAACTCATTTTCCCTGGTTCAGTGGTCTTTCCACCACATTATGTCAACTTTCTTTTTTTAATTTTTTATTCGTATCTTTCATTTAAAAATAATTTTATAGATATCTTTGGTTTTTAGATCATTACATTTCCAGTCTATCCCACTCTCTCCAAGAGAGTTGCCTTTTATACCAATGAGAACCTAAGAGAGCAGAGCTAACTACGTCTGACCTTATATGCAGAATTTGATAACCACAGTCCCCCACCTCTGCAAAGAAGGAAGATGCCGTCTCATAGCTCTTCTTTGTGACCAAGCGAATTAATTTTGGTTCCATAGACTTATTTTTGATTGTTTCATTCATGTTGTTATGGTCATGATTTATGTTGTTTTCTGATTTTCTTTCACTTGTATCAGTTCATGTAAGTCTCCCTATACTTTTCCATGTTCCCCATTTTTATAATTGCTGTTCAGTAGTATTTATGTTACATTCATGTTCTACAACTTGTTTATCCATTTCCCAATCAATGGGCATCTATCTTGTTTTCAGTTCTTTTCTAGTACAAAAAGTGCTTCTGTAAATATTCTGGTGTATATAGGGCCTTTCTTTTGATCAGTGAGTTCTTTGGGGGCATATTGACTAGCAGTGGAATTTTTCTGGCTCAGAGGGTATATAGATAGTTTCCTCACTTTCTTAGCTTAATTCCAAATTGCCTTCAAGCGTGGTTGGAACAATTCCCAGATACACCAATGCCCTGCCTGTCTTTTCACAGTCCCTCCAACACTGACTGTTCTTATCTTTTGTCATCTTTGCCAACTTTCTGGATGTGAGGTGAAACCTCGGGGCTGTTTTTATTTGAATTTCTCTCGTTACAGTGATTCAGAGCCATCTTTCCTATGACTGCTAATAGTTTATAATTCTTTTTCTTGTTTGTTCATATCCTTTGACCACCTATCCATTGGATGCTATGTTGATTTTCAGTGAAGTGGGTACACATGTTCTCCTGGCACCTTTTAAAAGTCAGCCTTGCAGAAAGATGTACTTGGCTACAGGTTAGGTTCTGGGGTAGCGTGGGCGCTTTATTAAGAGGTATTAAGTGATGGATTAGAAGCCTAGGGGATGGGGGTGGGGCTGAAGGCTAAGCATAGCCCATACCCCTGATGTGGTGGAGAGAGTATATAGGATTGGAAATCAGGGGACCCAGGTTCTAGTTCTTCCCTTACCTGAGGAGTGATGTGAGGCGAGTTACCTAGCATGGCGCCATGTTGATAAGAGTGCTAAACTTAGGAAGACCTAAGTTCAAATTCTGCCTCTGACATTAATTATCACTTAAAGTCAATTTCCTCATCTGTAAAATGGAGGCAATAAAACCTCTAGTGTTTTCCTCTCAGGGAGGTTCAAATATGATAATGGATATAAATGCACTTTGCCAACACTAAAGAGCTCTATACATATGCATTATTATTCCAGGAGGATATCAATTCCTTGATGATAAAGACAGTTTCCAGTTTGTCTTTGTATTTTCAGTACCTGGCATGAAGTGACTTCTATATGTTTCCTTTTTTGGGGGAAGGGGAATCTAGACCCCTGATTTCATGAGGGTGAAGAACTCCTAGTGCAGAATTTCCCTCCACAGGGGACGAACAATAACTCATCTCTAACTTACTGTCATAGGAGGGGGAAGATGTAAGTAATGTCATATCGTTTCTTTGGGCCCTATAGGGCAATGAGAGATTTAGTGACTTGCTCATGGTCACAGAGCTGCTATATTTCAGAGCCAAGACTTGACATTTGATTTTTCTGACTCCGAGGCTGGTCCCCCTTTTACCATACCATTCTTCCTATCATCTTGTAAACAGTTGGCATTTTAAAAATGCCTGTTGAAATGAGTTGAAGTGGCAAAGAATTGGAAATTGAGGGGATGCCTGTCAATTGGGGAATGGCTGAATAAGTTGTGGTATATGAGTGTGATGGAATACTATTGTGCTATAAGAAATGATGAACAGGCTGACTTCAGAAAAACCTGGAAAGACTTGCATGAACTGATGCAGAGTGAGGTAAGCAGAAAGAGGAGAATATTGTGCACAGTAACAGCAACATTGTGCAATGACCCACTTTGAGAGACTTGGCTCTTTTCAGGACTACAGTGATTCAAGACAATTCCAAAAGACTCATGATGGAAAATGCTATCCACATCCAGAGAAAGAACTGTGGAGTCTGAATGCAGATTGAAGCATATTATTTTCACTTTTTTTGTTTTTTATTTTTTCTTTCTTGTGGTTTTCCCCTTTTGTTCTGATTCTTCTTTCACAACATGACTCACGTGGAAATACATTTAACATGATTGTACATGTATAACCTGTATCAGATTGCTTGCTGTCTTGGGGAGGGAGGGAAGGAGGGAAAAAAATTTGAAACTCAAAATGTTATAAAAATGAATGTTGAAAACTATCTTTACATGTAATTGGAAAAAAAATACTATTAAGTGTAAAAAAAGAAAGAAATGAGTTGAAGTTTTCTAGGTCTTAGTCTGCCCACCTCTTCAATGGGTTAATTTGATAGATAGGGAACCTAAGGCCAAGTCACTACCCTCCTGCACATTTTGTGTAGGTTTTCTTTTTTTCTGGCTAGGCAATAGGGTTAAGTGACCTGCCCAGGGTCACACAGCTAGTAAGTGTTATGTGTCTGAGGTTGGATTTGAACTCAGGTCCTCCTGAATCCAGGGCTGGTGCTCTATTCACTGCTCCACCTAGCTGCCCCTCTCCTGCACATTTTGAAAAGCTGTCTTATACCCGGGGGACTCAGTCTGCAACAAGAATGGCACTTGCCATACTCACTGCCCCATGCCACCATCTTCAGAGAAAGAGAGAAAATATAAAAGGCCAAGGTGATCTCCCGAAAGGGAAGAGATCTCACTCAGTGCCTTGAAGGAAGAAAGGGACCTGATAACATCTCCCTTGTTCTCTGTCTCCCTGCCAGGTCTGGCCGGCCCATCAGCTTCATGGTGGTTTTTATCACTCCCAACCCCCTGAGCAAGATCTCCTGGGTGAACCGTCTACACTTGGCCAAAATTGGGCTCCGTGAGTACTCCAAGTGGGAAAGAGACTGTAGGGAGTGGGCTGGGCTGGGAGAAGATGGTATAGTGCACCGGGAAAGTTGAGCCAATCAAATGACAAGGATTGAGGCACCTACCAGGTGCCTCACAAAGTGTCATGGTCCCTGCTCTCCAGAAGCTTGTGTTCTGTTGTGTGCATTCATAGATATATGCAAGATAGTTACCAGGTATTTTGTGTGTGTGTGTGTGTGTGTGTGTGTGTGTGTATGAGAGAGAGAGAGAGAGAGAGAGAGAGAGAGAGAGAGAGAGAGAGAGAGAGAGAGAGAGAGAGAGAGAGAGAGACTAACAGCTAAGGGGATTAGGAAAGGTTTCACATAGAGCATGATGCTTGAACTAATTTTTGGAGCAAAACAAGGAATTCTAAGAGGAGGAGTTGAGAAGGGAGTCCATTCCAGGCATGGTGGATAACCATCGCAAAGGCTTGGAGATGAGAGATGGAGGAACAGCATAGCCAAGGAATTTCGAGAAAATCAGTTTGGATGGATGCTTACAGAAGATCAGTGGTCAGTGAAGGGAATTTTGGTCTGTGTGGTCACTGGGAGGGTGAGACGATGCATGAGGCAATCAGTGGACAAGCCCTTTCCAGAGGTAATGGTTGTATTGATTGGATGACTCAGCCCAGAGGTAAAGGTAGAGAGTGAGGGCTGGACAGGGCGGCCGAAAGATGACAAGATGGTAAAGATGGTAAGGTAGATGGCTGGATGGGACGTGCAAGGAGATTGTGGGTATTTATAAATAGCCGGGCTGGAAACCAAAGCCAAGTCTTGTGACCCCAGATCCAATGTTCTTTCCATCGGACCAGAATAGTCTCACAGACATATACAGAAAAGGGGCCCTAGAACATGGAATGGGAGCGCCGGAAGGGGCCTCAGGACAGAGAATGCTAGAGCTGGGAGAAGGGCCTTAAAACAGACTGTCAGAGACTTTAAATGGACTTTAGAGACCCGTCAGTCTTTCCTCTGCATTTTACAGAGTTGAAAATACTGTTTGCACTATCTCACTTTGTTTTAAATTTTTTTTATTGATTTAATATCACTTTCATTTCCAAATATATCCCTCTTTCCAGACCTTCCCAGACAGCCATTCTGTATTTTTTTTAAAGAAAGAGAAAACAGCAGCTTAGAAAAATTCACCATCGCATGCATTGTTCTGTACCCGTAGTCCCCCACTGCTGCAGAGAAGGGAGAGAGTTCCATTTTTCCATCTTGTCTGTGGGCTGGTCTTGCCTTATAATCCCCCGATATTCCCTTTGCTTTTGTTAAGGTTCTTTTTATTTAAACTTTCATCACTATAAATTGTTTTCCTGGTCTTGTTCATTTACTTGGCCTTGGTTCATGTGTCTTCTCTGATTTCTTCCTATTTATTGTTTCATACAGTGCAGTAATATCCCATTATGTTCATATGCCACATTTTGTTTAGCCATTGATTTACCCATCGACGGACACTTCCTTTGTCTCCAGCTCTGTGTTATCCCCAGAAGTATGGCTATTAATGGGGCCTTGCTCACCATCTTTAATCTCCTTGGGGTTCATGTGCTTGGCCCACTTTCGCCATTTCTGCCCCTGGGTGATTCTCCTGTTGGGCCCAGACCCTTGAGGATGCAGAAGGGCTGCCTGAGAAAGGGGCAGAGCTAGACTTTGAGGTTTCCCCTCCTAGTGTGGAGGGTCCCGGGATGTTGGAAAGCACAGCGGCTTATCTTCCACAAAGCTAGGGTACCAAATCTCCGGGAGGTGGCCATGGCTTACCCAGGCAGGGCAGATCCCCCAGGCCGGTACTGATTGCCTTCTTTGGGAGAAATCCCTCCCCCTTCCCCAAGGTGGTTCAGTTCCAGTTGCCCCAGGCCAGTACTCAGGCTCTGTTTGCATGCTAGCTTTAAAGACTCCTTTAGGTTTTCCCCAGATAGGCTGGATGAAAGGGGGCTTAGAGCACAGTGGAGAGCCTGTAACTGATGCGGGCCAACTCAGTCCCATCTCCTTTGCATTTCCTCTGAAGATGCTCCACCGCCTTATCTTTATGCTGTTCTGCTGCAGCAAAAGTTTTAATGGAAGGAAATTCATTTGAAATCTTATTTGAATGCATGAGTCCCCCTGAGGCTGGAATAATTTGTTTCTTTTATTTTGTTAGTTTGTTTTTATCTACAGTGCCTGGTTATAGGGGAGGAGAAGGAGGGGGGAGGGGTGGGGTGGAATAATATAAACCTGTTAGAAATAAAACATGTTAAAGACATTTCTGAATGTAGGATTTTATTTCTTTTTATTTCTTTTCTTTTTTTTTTGTTCTGTTCTTCATGCATGCATGCCCCCCTATACCGAACATGTGATGTGGTTAGAGTTTAATATGCTTCTAAGTGAGAGGGAGAGAAAGAAGGAACCAAGTTTGAGGAGATAGGAAGCAGGTTGGTGTAATGGATAGGGTTGGACATGGAGTCAGGAAGACCTGAGCTTGAATCCTGCCTCTGACACTTACTGGCTGTGTGACCCTGGGCAAGTCACTTAACCTCTCTGGGTCCCACTTTCTGCATCTTTAAAATGAAGTGTGTGTGTGTGTGTGTGTGTGTGTATGTAGACTCAATGATCTCTGAATCTATGATGCCTCTGAAAGAAGTGATTTTTGGCACAGCATCTCTCTGGTGCCTAAGCTGTGCTGAGCTTTCCAGCAACATCATTTTACAGATGAGGAAACTGAGGCCCGGAAAGAGGAAATGACTACGGTCATGCAGGGCTGGAATTTGAAGCTAGGGTTGTCTCCAAGTCCAGCCTTCTATCTGCTACACCAGAATGGGTTAGAGGATGAAGAAGGTTATGACGATCTAGGGAAATTCTCAAGATGAAGGGAACGGTGTTTGATTCCTGGGAATGCCACCTCCCTTTCCCCTGACCCTCAATAGCACTGGCTAGCAATTAGCCTGAATAGCCTGCTCTGTCCCAGGCACTGTGCTAAGCATCAGAGATACAAAGACAGGTAAAAGATAGTCCTCTGATCTAGCCCTACCATCCCATTTTAAAGATAAGACAGCTGAGTTCCACTGATGGGGAAATGATTTGCCCAAGGTCTCCTGACAGCAAGACTCAAGTCTTTCTGCTACATCAGCAAACCCTCATTGCCTGCTGTATAAAATCTCAGCTCTTTAGCCAGGTATTCGAGGTCCTTCACGATTTGACACCGACCCGACTTTTCAGCCTCAGCTGTGCCCCATTGAAACTGAGAAGTATCGAGGTGATCTCCCAATGACTTGTTGGATCTTGGATCAATCATGTCGTTTCTCTGGGCCTTAGTGTACTGCTCTGTCAGTCAAGAGGGCTGAAGGAGATGGTTTCTAAAGTCCTTTCTAGGCCTGCCACTCATTCTCCTTTCTGAAGTTCCTCCGACCTCTAACATTCTGTGCTCTAAGACCCCTTCCAGCTCTGACGTCATATGTTCTAGGACCCTTTCTTCCATTTTCTAATCCTTCAAGTTCTATTCTCATTATTGTAACATTCATCCCATTTCTGAAAGCCCCTTCCACTTGTGACATTCAGTGTTCTCAAGTCCCTTCCTCACAAACCCTCTTGACCTTCCTGTGTTCTTATACCATTTCCAGCTCCACCATTTTATGTTCTAGGGCCCTCTTCTGCTTGCTTTCCCTGATATTGCCCCATGTTCCCACTTCCATATCCTGAAATCTCAGGTCCAGAGGTAGGAATGAGTACGTTGTGTGTAACGCAATGAAGAGACTGGCCTGGTTGGAGGGTCAGGAGCATGCTGGAGAGGTGTAGACAAGTAGTAAGAGGGCATCCTCAGAGGTATCACCATCTCTTCTTCATTAATGATCACCTTTGATCAGGAAGGAGCGATGTCTCAGCAGTAACAGTGGCGTGCTTGGGGGGGGGCATTCTGAGGATGCCAGAAGGCCAAGAGCCAAGCCAACAGAGGCTCGTCTCTGTTACTAGCCCCAAGCTTCAGACTGAACCATTTTGTATGGGCCCTGCTAAATATGGTTTGACACTAAATAAGTTCCCACTTAATGTCAATTGGAAATAACTGCTTTGCCATTCTAACTTGTTCATAATGTCAATTACCCAAGTGGGTTATCAAGGTTCTCTTACAACAGCTTTTTAATTTGGTCTCGGCCTGTATGCTTTAGCGCTGGGAATAGTGGCCCAGCAGATGTAGAGCTGCCACTCGGTTTCCTTGTAACAGAAGAGATCAGAGGCAGGCAGAGGGAGCCATCTGGAGTGAAAAGGTCAGATCATTAAAAATAATAATAATAACAATAAATTGCAAGGGCTTGATAGGAGGTGGGTGAATGGAGCTAGGAAGAGAAAGAGGAAAAAGCACAGGGAAAAAGAGGTTTGGCAGTGTATAGGAGTAAAGGCTTATGTCTGCAGAGGCGCTTATGCTGTGTTCTAAAAAGGACCCCAGAATGTCCTTTGCCCTGTCTTTTTCTGGCCCCCTCCCCTGACTCAAGAACCCTGTTGGATTCCTACCAATCCTTCCATCCTTGAAAGCCCAATACAGATACCACGTTTTCAGGAAGTCTTTCTGGATCTCCCTTCCTGTGAGTAACCTTCCACTTCTAATTTCCCCTAGAACTTTGTTCTGTAGTTCTCAATGTGTTAATCGTGTATTAAATATCCATGTTAGTGTTTAATTCCCCCTACTAGACTGTGAGCTGCCTGAGGGCAGGGACTGTGCCTTACCAAACTTAATTTTCTTAAAATAGTCATAAAAATCCTTTTGATTGATAATCTTTTATTTTTTAATATCATCTTTATTTCTGAATAAAGGTGCCTAGCTGGGGCAGTGGAGAGAGCACAGCATCCAAAGTCCTGAATACTTGCGTTCATATTCAGCCACACATACTTAAGAGCTGTGTGACTTTGTGTCTGCCTCAATTTCCTCATCTGTAAAACAGGGATAGTAATAGCACCTACCTCCCAGGGTTGTTGTAAAAATCCAATGAGATAATATTTATAAAAAGCAGTTTGCCGGCCAGCTATATAAATGCTATGATCATTATAGTCTTCCCTCATGTCTTACTCAATGAGCCATTCCCTGTAGCCAGGATTTTAAAACTACAAACCAGGCAGTTCAGCAGTGCCAAGCGACAATTAATTGTGCCTGATTGTATGCAGTAACACATACCCATAGTCTGCCACCTCTGCAAAGAGGGAATGGAAATGCATTTTCTTAGTTCTTCTCCAGAGCCAAGATTGGTCATGGTTTTTTCTTTCTTTCTTTTTTTTTTTTGTCTTTACGTTTCCATCAATCAACAAGCATTTATTAAGCACCTATGTGTCCCAAACACTGTACTAGGGATACAGAAATACAGAGTGAAACAGTTCTTGTTCTCAAGGAATTTATGTTCTGTCAGGGAGATAGCATGTATGTAGGCTTACGCAAAATGAATACAAAATAAATGTCACTAGATACAAGGTGAGACAGCCAGGTGGTGCAGTGGATAGAGCACAGGGCCTGGAGTTAGGAGGACGTGAGTTCAAATTTCTCCTCAGGTACTTACTAGCTGTGTGACCCTGGGTAAGTCACTTAATCCTATTTGCCTCAATTTCCTCATCTGTAAAAATGAGCTGGAGAAGGAAATGGCAAACTGCTCCAGTATCTTTGCTAAGAAAACCCCAAATGGGGTCGTGAAGAGTTGGTCATTACTAAAAAACAACCGAACAGCAGCAAAAACATTATGTAATTAGGGAAGAAAGACATTAGGAATTAGGGTAATCTGGCAAAGTGTAGAAGGTGGTGATTGGGTTACACCTGGAAGGAGAGGTTTCCATGAGGCAAAGGAGAGGAAGAAAAATGCTTTGATGAGGGGAAAGTTAGTTTGAGAAGTTCAATAGATTGTTGGTATATCAAGTGTGCACATAGTAGGCCATCAACAAATGGTTACTGTGCACACAGTAGGTGCTTAACAAATTTTTTTACTGTGCACACTGTAGGTGCTTAACAAATACTTACTGTGGCTGTCAGTACAGTTGCCTAACAGGGGATAGAAGACTGGACTAAGTTAGAATTCCGCTTCAGGCATTGCTAGCTGTGTATACGTCGTTTTGCTATCCTGAACCTCAGTTTCCTTGTCTGTAAACTGGGCTACCTAATACCTGTAGTATACATCAGAGGCTTGTTGTCAGGCTCAAGTGAGATAAAGCACGTGATGTACCTTGTAAACCTTAAAGCACCGTGGAAATGCCAGATGTGATTGTTGTTGTTATTGTCATCTGATATTTGTTGAATGTGTGAACAAATAAAGGAGCGAATGAACAAATGGATATGTGACTGTGTGGTGGGTAGGAGGCTGAAGTAAGGAACAGGATGTTCACATCTTAACAGTGTCTTCCATTTGCATAATGGATTGTTAGCTTTTCCAACTTGTTATCGTGCTATCCCATTCTCCTCTAGGGAATTCATTCAGCCCCCACCTAGCCAGGGCCCACTTACTGATCTGGGTCACTCCAGACCTTGGAAACACCTCCTTTCCCTTCTCTTTAACCCTTAGAGTCTCTCTTGCACATTCTCTGAAGACTTTTCACCAGACAAGTTGAAATCACAGTGAGTGTTTGGATGCAGTTAGACTGTTTGAGCAGCACTAAGGAAGGTTTTGAATCATAGAATATGGAATGTCAGGGCTGGGAGGGCCCTTAGAACCCAGGAGGTCAGAGCTGGGAGGGCTCTTAGAACCTCAAGTGTCAGATCTGGGAGGGCCCTGAGAACACAGAATGTTGGGGCTGGGAGGGCCCTTAGAACCCAGGAGGTCAGAGGTGGGATGGCCCTTAGAACCCAGGAGGTCAGAGCTGGGAAGGACCTTAGAACCCAGGACATCAGAGCTGGGAGGGACTTTACGACCTAAAATGTGAAGGTGGAAAGGCCTTTAGAGCAGAGAATTTCAAAGCTGGGAGTGAAGTTTGAGACCAGATAGTACAAACCCTTTATTGAGGAGTTTGCGTTCACTGGCACTGTGCTTTAGACGTGGTCACACGGGTCATTCATGGCAGAGCCCAGGTCTTCCACCTTCTTGTCCAGGGTTCCTTGAAGTGCACTTTCCAAAGGGGATGCTGAATCCAGTAGTAAAAATGACATTTGGGGCTTGCCTGTGGATTTTCTTTTATCCAAGTTGCCCCTGGGCATTTGAGGCCTGGCTTTGTGATGGGCTTTTCAGCATTTTTAATGCAGCTTTTAAAGGGGGGGGCAATCTTACCCCCAGTCCCAGACTGAAGTTGATATTTGCATGAAAAGAATGGAGGAGGGGGTAGTCTGGTGCAGTGGGTAGAGCCTTGGAACTACGAAGGCCCAACTTCAATCCTAGCTCTTGCCAATTCAATGGTTTTATGACCTTGAGCAAGATATTCATCCATCAGTTTATTCATCCATCAAATGAGCATAATCATCTTTACTCAAACTGTGTCCCAGGGTGATGGTGAGGATAGAGCCATATACTCCATAAATCACTAAGAAAATGGGAGCTGTCATCATTGTCACCATCAGAGCCTTGTCATTGGATAAGGCAGCTAGGTGGTGAGCTGCCATCGTCAGCTCATCATCAGGAGCTGGAGTTAGGGAAACCCGAGTTCAAGTGCTCCCCCAGCATTTGCTGGCTATGTGAACCTGGGCAAGTCATCTGACCTTTCTGAGCCTCAGTTTCCTCATCTTTAAAATGGGGTGAATGCAGCACCTACCTTCCAGAACTGTTGTGAGGATCAAATGAGACAATTGAAAATTGTAAAGCAGTAACTAAGTGCTGCTTTTTGTCACTATTATTGTTGGGCGTGGAGGTGGCACAGTGGGTAGAGCACCAGGCTTGGAGTTGGAAAACCTGGAGTTTAAATCTGGCCTTAGGCAGTTACTTCACCCTGTTTGCCTCAGTTTCCTCATCTGTAAAATGAGCTGGAAAAGGAAATGGCAAACCACTCCAGTATCTTTGCCAAGAAGACCACAAATGGGGTCACAAAGAGTTGGATACCACTGAAATGACTCAACAACCATGACAAAAGGCCGTATAACAAGAAAGGTAGTACAGTGGATACAGCACCAGGCCTGAAGTCAGAAAGACTCATCTTTGTGAGTTCAAATCTGGCTTCAGACATTTACTAGCTGTGTGACCCTGGGCAAGTCACATCACTCTGCTTGCCTCAGTTTCCTCCTCTGTAAAATGAGCTGGAGAAGGAAATGGCAAACACTCCAGTAACTTTTCCAAGGAAACCCCAAATGGGGTCACAGAGAATCGGAAGTGATTCAACAAGAACAAAAATTATTGCGTGATGATAAGTATTATTATCCTGGAAGAGACACAGCCTCTTGGGCTCTAGAGAGGGTCATTTTATGGCCCTGCAAAGCGCAGGGCCCTTTGCTGATTTTCTTCTTGCTGTGGGTCGGCATATCCCAGCCTAGGACATACCAGGACATCTTTGCTGGTGTCACTGAGGAGGTCCAAGCAGCCAGAGGGCTGAGGAAGACATCGATCCCGGGCTGGCTGATGAGCCTCCTCTCCTTCCCGTCAGTGACTCCACGTCACTTAGCTAGTGCCGAGTCGCAGACGTGTAGAATTACAAGAGGTGACATCTCCTCCGTGAGGTACCTGCTCCCATGGCACGGGCTGCTCGCCTCGCCCCAGGACACACTGGGTCACGGGTCTGTGGATCTACCAGCTGGTGAGGCGGGGAGCTCAGAGAGGGCACTGTGCGGATCACAAGGGGATAGGAAGGGAATCTTTCATGATGGCACAGGCAGGAAGGACTTGAGGGAGAGGCCTTTGATGAAGCTGCCTCAGTTGCAGTGGGAAGACTCTTGGGGCAGGAGACAGGTGTTGGTGGCCTGCCTGTCATCATTTTGCTTTGTGAATTTCAGTTTCTTTGTCACTCCAGTTCTCTGTTAAATGTCTGGATTATCTGACATGGGAGGTTCCTTCTAGATCTAACATTTTCTGTTCTAAAGACCTGAGGTATCTAGATGGTATAGTGGGTAGAGGGCTTGATTTAGTTTAAAGAGACCTGAGTTTCGGTCCTACCTTAGATGCTGGCTGTATAACCCTGGACAAGTCACTTAACCTTTCTCTGCCTCGGTTCCCTTATCGGTAAAATGGGAACAATAATAGGGCCCACCTCTGAAGCTTGTATGAGGGTCAAATGAGATGTTGGTAAAGTGCTTTAGAAACTTGAAAGAGACAGAGAAATACTATTATTGTTATTGGAAATGCTAAATTTAGAGTTTGAGCTCTTGGTAAAGATGCCTGCAGGTCTGACAGTCTTTGTTCTGAAGTTCCTTCCATTTGACATCCTTTTTCTCTTAATTCTTTGTGATTCAGAACATGAAACATCAACAAACATGAACATTTCCGTATACAAAGAACGGAAAATGACTTCATGGGAATCTGTGAATTTTATCAGGAGAGCTTGTACTTTTTTTAATGTGTATAATGAGTTTAACACATTAACTTCAAAGCTATTCTGCTTCCGTGTCTCCCTCTGAACTTCTTTCTGTCCACGCATTTTAAAAAAAGATTCAGTGATACTCTTTTCTCTCCCTTTCCCTCGAATTATCCCCATCAGCCTCCCCACCTCAGTTTTCCAAATTAAAAAAAATATTTTAGAAAACAAATCTATATATTGACCATGTCCGAAAACCTATATTTCATTCTATACCTTTGTTCTGTCCTCTCTTGTCATGAGGTGGGTAGCACTCCTCATCATCAATTGTCTTGTGTGTGTCTATATATCTATATGTGTGTGCCCACACATTATCTATGTGCATCTATATTATACATAAGAATCATAGTTTGTGAGTGTATTGATCAGAGTCCTCAAATCTCTCACAGTTGTTTTTCTTTATAGTGTTGTCATTGTATAAATTGTTCTGGTTCTGCTCTTTTTACTCTGCATTAGTTTGTGAAAATCTTCCCAGGTTTCTCTGAATCCATCCCTCTCATCTTTCTTATGGAAATGCCATAGTTTGATTCTCCAGTCCCCAGTTGATGGGAACCATCTTTATTTCTAGTCCTTTGCTACAACCCAAAGCACTGCTATAAATATTTTTGCATCCTTGCACCATTTTCCTCTTCTTTCTTTGCCTTTGTGGGTAAACACCTAGTAGTGGTATCACTAACATCAAATGGTATACACTTCAGTGACTTTTCAGTATAGTTCCAAATTGTTTGCCAGACATATAGTCTATAAATATATAGTCTATATATCCAATTATATAGTCTGTATATCCGATGACAGTGCATCAGTGTGATTATTCTTCCACATCCTCTCTAACAATTATTATTTTCCTTTTTTATTACCTTTGCTAATCTGATACGTGTGAGATGGAATCTTAGCATTTTAATTTACATTTCTCTTATTAGTGATTTAGAACAGGGCTTTTTTTTTTTGAGGGGGGAATAGCTATTAATAACTTGATTTTTTTTTTCACTTGAAAACTGCCTATTCCTATCCCATTTCTTTACTGGGGAATGGCTTTCATTCTTACGAATTTAAGTCTGTTCCTAATAAGTTATTATTTTGTATTGATATTCATGATTGATTTTGGTCTGTAGTTTTCTTTCTCTGCTTTCTCCCTGGTTTAGGTATTAAGAATATATTTATATCATAAAGGAAATTGTTGTAAGGGCCCTTGTAGCTCTGGCTTCAATCTTCTAGAATATTGGTTAGAGGATTTTCCAGGCATTAAAGTAGCCACGAAATAAGCAGAAAAATTAATTGCTATCGTGTCTTACTGGCCCAAGAGCCTAGAAACACACTGCAGATTACTGTGTTGGGCAGTGCTCCTGGGGGTGGTCTAGGGTCCCGGGACCTAGAGGGGTTTGATCTTGGCTGCAGGAATTTTTAACCGTTCTCCCCCCTCTCCCCACCAGAACTAATCAAATCCTTCCTACCTTGTCCCATTGGTTCCAGGGGAAGAGAATCAGCCTGGCTGGAAAAGCCCTGATGAGGACAAGAAGAGCAAAGCCCCCTTCTGGTGCCCAATTTTGGCCTGTTGCATCCCTGCCTTTTCCTCTCGCACCCTCAGCTTTCAGGTGAGTAGAGTCTTGGCCTTTCTATGCTGAATAGACATAAGGAGGATGTATTTTCTTTCTGGGAGAGAGGAGCTATTGAAAAGCAAGAGCTATAACATGGGGGCTGAGAATTGGGGGAGGGCAGGCTTTATCATCTACTTCAAGTGCGATGCCAGGTAGGCCCTTTCATTGCTTAGTGACTCAGTTTCCCCATCAAATCAGTGAGGATAATTGCTGCTTATTGGAGTTTGCTGCCTTCTGTGCCAGATACAGTTTTTCTAAATCTTTCTCTTTCTACCTTCAACATCTTTCTGATATTCCAGATTTGATATGCTCTTTCTTCATTCCTTCTTGATTCTATAAATTTTGATCTACTCCCCTTTTTACTTCTTTCTTTCTGTACCAAGAAGTCTAATTTTCTTTGGTCTTTCTTCATATGTTAGGTCTCCAGTCAGTACGTCAATAAGCACTTATTTATTGATCATCTTCTATGTACCAGGCACTGTGGATACAAACATAATAAAGGGAATGGCCCCTGCCCTCAAGGTGCTTACATTCTACTAGAGCAGAGGACACCCTTAGATTAGGCATATACAGAATAAACAAAAACAAGATGGTTAAGGTGGGAGGGCAATGGTAGCATTTGGAAAGATTAAGGAAGGCTTCAAAAAGAAGGTGTGGCTTAAGCTGAGTTTTGAAGGAAATGATCATTCTCTTTTGTCCCCAGCATCTTTAGTCTTCTTGTTTTGTTTTGTTTTGTTTTTAGGCAATTGGGGTTAAAGTGAGTTGCCCAGGGTCATACAGCTAGTAAGCGTCAAGTGTTTGGTCTGAGGCCGGATTTGAACTCAGGTCCTCCTGATTTCAGGGCCGGTGCTCTATCCACTGCGCCACCTAGTTGCCCCTATCTTTAGTCTTCCTGAGGGTTAGAACCATGTCCTCTACTTGTAGTGGGGATTCTTTTTTTAATTTGAGTTGTCATAGGTGGCCCATGAGTTGAGCTCTGAAGAGTCAACAAGTAATTATGAGATATCCTTCCAAATCTGTGAGCCTGGGGTTCTGTGATTTCTTTTGGCTCCCAGCATCCAAACTGAAGAAATGGCCACCTATGAAAATGGGAGACTAGACCTTTGGGGAGTTGCCTAAAATTATCTTATTTCTTACTCTTCTCTTATCTTATTTCTTACTCTTCTCTCCCATGTCAGATGATGAGGGGCAGGAGGGGAAGACCATAGCTACCTCTTAGGTGACCAAGAGCAGTCTGCTATCTCCATCCTACTGGTGCCATTGGGTGTCTAGGACAATGCCTTGCGCATAGTGGGAGTGCTTAATTAATGTTTCTAGAATTGTACTGAATTACTTCCCATCTTCCTTGAAAATAGAAGACCACAATCAGATTATTCAATGACAGGAGCAGCATAGACAATCTTAACCTTCCAGCCAGTGATGTAAGGCATTGCCTCTTTGACCCTCCTGGGCAAGCGTCCAGTATCCAAGCCTTGGATTGCTTAGGATAATAAAGTTGTTCTCATCCCAGGAGAAGGCTTATATTGGCACTGGTTGAGGAGTTGAATTTGGCCTTCTCCTCCAAATCCCAACTGGCTGGGCAGTCTGAATGTCTTAATATTTTAATTTGTGGCAGATAACAACAAAGACTAAATCTTATTGGCCCCATTAACTCTAATGGGGCAGGTCAGAGCCACTGGCCTGAGGCCTTCCAAAGCCCTTAAGAGAACCATAAAGGAATCTGAGAGCTGAGAGGAACTGCTCACCCTGTGATTAATTCTGAGCATGCTAGGTGGCCACAGAGCCTATAACAGCTCATGGCATACTTCTTGATTATAAAGCACTGACTTTCAGGCATCTTTCCTGTGGGTCCTTAGAGCATAGAATGCTAGAGCTGGAAGGGAACTTAGACTGTGGAATATGAAACCAGAGCTAGGAGGGAACTTGGAACACTTAATAGCTGGGAGGGAGCCTAGAACATATTTCAGAACTGGTCAAAGCCTTATTGAATGATAGACCTGGAAAGGGCCTTAGGATAGAGAATTTTAAAGCTAGGAGAGACCTTAATGTTCATCTCATCCAACGCCCTTGTTTTGCCAAGGAGGAAACTGAAGTCCCATGTAGAAGTGACTTGACCAAGCTCTCCTGGTGAGCCAGTGGTCAAAACTGAGACTGAAACCCGGGTCTCCTGCTGCCCAGTCTAGTGATTTTTCTATTATGTCGACTTAATATAAATGTAAAATTATGTATACAAATTTAATATGAATATAGCACCTGAAAGTTTTATTTTAATGTATTCTATATAAAGTTATATTTTGTTGATTAGAGATGAGAGAAAAGACATCAACATGAATAGGTGGAATGACATTTACAAAAACACGTGAAAAGCATGGTATATGGATGTAGGGTGAGCTGTAGACGGTCTGAAAGCTGGAGATATACACAGTGGGTAGAGTGCTGGCCCAGGAGTAAGGAAGACCTGAATTCCAGTCCTGACTCTGACCTAGATGGTCTACGTTATCATGGGAATGTCACGACATATCAAGCAACTCGATGAGACTGTAAGTTACCAATGAGCCCCCTCTACCAATAGAAGGAATTCCTTACACTGGGAAATTATGGGTGTTTACTGCTTCCCTCCCTTTCGCCCATAAATGCCAAAGGAGCCAGATGTGGGCCGTGGGTCTAGAGATGGAAGGGGAGCTCAGAGATCATCTGGTCCAACTCATTAATTTTAAAGATAAGGAAACTGAGGTCCAGAAAAGTGAAGTGACATCAGAGCCAATATCCTTTCAGGGAAGACATGGCTAATCCTTCACCGTACAGACCAGCCTCATTTTTCACAACCAGCAACAGGAATCTTTCTTCCTCCTCCTCTCTTTTCCCCTGGTATTTCCTTTTCAAGGAAATGATGAAAAGATGACTTTCTAGTTAAATTATCTCCCTCTTTTGAAACTCTGGTAATGTAGTTAAATTTTTTTTATTGATGTCTATTTTCCTCTCCAACACAGTCATCTAAAGCAGCAAGGGGGCATGTGGTTGGGAAGGCAAGAGTTCAGATGCTGCAAAAAGTCACTTAACCTTTCTCAGCCTCAGTTTTCTCATATGTAAAATGGGGTTAATCATAGCACCTGCCACACTGGACTTTTTATCAAATGTGGTAGTCTATGTAAAGTGCTTTGCAAACCTTACCGTGCTATGGAAATGTTAGCTCTATTCTTTCAATAGGTTGAACTCTCCCTTGTGACAAAACAAAACAAAACAAAACAAAACAAAACCCACCCCTGTTAAACCTGAATATGGTGAATAGAGCACTGGCCCTGGAATCAGGAGGATCTGAGTTCAAATCTGGCCTCAGACCCTTGACACTTACTAGCTGTGTGACCCTGGGCAAGTCACTTAACCCTATTGCCTAGCCAAGAAAAAAAATCAAATCAAATCAAAACAAAACAAAACAGAAAAACCTGAACATGTAATCTGACACATCCAGCAGGCTATGCAATATTCTGTCCTACTAGTTCCCCCACCCCAACCCTTTGCCACGAAGGACAAGGTATATCTTATTATTTGTTCTCTGGGGACTCCATGAGTTTTTCATTTATTCTGAGCTGGATTTCCTCCTAGAGGTCTTTTATGTTGTGATCTCTCTCAGTTCAGCTTATTCTGGTTTTCTCAGCTCAATCAGAAGAACGTCCCATATTTCTCTGAATTTCTTTTCTCTTAATACATAATATTTAACCATTACTTTCCTCAACTGGAGTTATTTTCATCCATTTCTCAATTAAGCACCTACTATGTGGCTGTCACTATGCAGAATGTTTCGATATGATTGGATTTTTGTTTTTTGCTTTCTTGGGGGCATATGACCAGTTTATAAGTCTTACTGTCTATACCAGGTTTCTGGAATTTATCCTACCTTGTCTGGTATCATTGGCTGTCTCCTCATAAGACACGCGTCTTCATACCTAGAGGTGACAATTGTTTTCCCAAACATGTTTATTTGTTAGATTACAAGTTCCTTGAGGGCAAGGACTGTCTTTTGCCCCAGTACGTTGCACTTTGCCTGGCACATAGTAGGTGCTTGGCAAATGCTTACTTTCTGACTGACTGACTTTCACAGAGGCATAGGTTTAGAGTTGGAGAGTGACTCAGTCTTTTCTTACTCAAACACACCCATTTTCCAGATGATGAAGGTAAAGTTAAGTGACCTGCCCATGAATAGTCAAGTAAGAGTCTGGATTCCCACCCAGGACCTCTGATTCTCAATCCAACGTTCTTTCCACTGAACTACCCTACCTTTCCATCTAGACTGTGTTTCCAGAAGTAAGAATGAGGCCCAAGGGGTAGAAGGAGCCATACTTTAGCTCAATATCTATCATTCATTTCAGTTCTATAGGCTGAACTAAAGTTTTAAATGCCTATTGTGTGTTGCAGGGGATAGAGCAGTGGTTCTGGAGTCAGGAGGGCCTGAGTTCAAATCAGACCTCAGACACTACCTGTGTGACCTTGGGCAAGTCACTTAACTCTGATTGCCTCCAACCAAAATAAATGCCTACTGTGTGCAGCACCCAATGGAGTAATAATAAGAGCAAGAACAACAATAGCTAGCATTTATAGAGTGCTTTAAGGTTTTCAAAGTACTTTACCTTTGTATCTTATCTCATTTGACCCTTACAACAACCCTGGGAAGTAGACGCTATCGTTATCTCCATTTTACAGTGGAAGAAACTGAGGCAGACAGAGGCAAGTGACTTGCCCAGGGTCACACAACTAGTAAGTCTATGAGGTAGGATTTGAACTGAGGTCTTTCTGACTCCAGGCCCAGCACTCTATCCACTGTCCTGTCTAGTTTCTTCTTAAGTGCTTTGCATTTTGGAAGGACAACTCAGTACTCTGCTCATTTGGCACAGGGCTGCCAGAAACAAATTTATTAATTACCTATCCAAGTGTGATTTCTTAGAAAGAGAGAACAAAGGGCTGGTGGAAAACCTCGCTGTGACCTGAGCCTCTTCTAATTATTTTATATTGTTCAGAAAACAAAAGGCAAATTCCACAGAAAGAGTCAAACAAGAATACAGAATTCAGTTTTAGGGCTTGACTCGCCATGCTGAACTGTAATAATGTTAACGTGGAGAGGTGCATGTTAACGCTGGAAGCGCCGTCTTCCAGGAAAACCAACAGCAGGTCCAGGGCCTGCCAAAATAGCCACCTCCCTCAGCTGAGTCCTGGACTCCACTAAGTGATACTGCCTTTGGTTGGTAAAGGGAATCTGTTTTTTCACCCTGGTTAAAGCAACACTCAAGAGATACTTCTCTTCATTGAAATAAACAAAGACATATCTTCTCCTGGTGTGGTTGCCACGAATAAGATAAAAGTTTCTTAATTTTCTGGGAGATCCCTTACAATGGGGTTGGATTGTCTTCTCTTGAAAGAACTGATTGTCTTTGATAAGGATGAAACAAAGGATTTATGACTAGGACACTCTCTCTTTGGCATTGTCTTCTATTCAGAGGAAAAGTGGTAATGGTTTTTTTTTCCCCTCCATTCAGGAGAAAATAAAGGCTTTTGATTAGGACACTGACATAGTATATCTTAATATTTTAAAAGAAATTTTAAAATAAACTTTAAAAGAATTAAAAGAAATATCATATCTTAGTATTTTAAAAGGAATTAGAGGGGCAGCCAGGTGGCACAGTGGATAGAGCACTGGCCCTGGAGTCAGGAGGACCTGAGTTCAAATCTGGCCTCAGACACATAACACTTTCTAGTTGTGTGACTCTGGGCAAGTCACTTAATCCCGATTGCCTTGCCAAAAATAAAATAAAACAAATTGAAAAAAGAAGTGGAGGCCACAGTGAGTATGCTTTCATACCAGCTATAGGTTATATTATGGGATGCTTCTTCAGGGACTGGATATAAAGCCTGTTAGGGATGTTAATGGGAAGTTCCTGAAATAGGTGGGAGGTTAGATCAGGTGATCTCAGAGGTCCTGTCCAGCCTGGATTCTCGGACTTTCCTACCCAGACTAGAAGCTTTGGCCACACCTGATGCAAGTAGTGGAACTTATTTTCTATTCTTTTTTTTTTTTAAATTAATTGATTGGGGAAATTATAGAAGCACTTTAACCTTTCCCTATTGTGGCTTGGGAAGCAAGAATTGGTCCATTGTAACAGATAGCTGACTTTAAGTATTTAAAAAAATATTTAGTAGTATTTTATTTTCCCCCAATTACATGTAAAGACAATTTTCAACATTCGATTTTTGAAAGATTTTTGAGTTCCCAATTTTTCTTCCTCCCTTCCCTCCCCCCTTCTCAAGATGGCAAGCAACCTGATGTAGGTTATACATGTGCAATCGTGTAAAACATTTCCATATTAATCGTGTTGTGAAAGAAGAAACAGTACAAAAGGAAAAAAATGAAAAAAACCCCAAAAGTAAAAATGTTATGCCTTGATCTGCATTCAGACTCCAGTGTTGGAAGGACTAGCAGATGGAAGATGGATTAGTTTTACTCTACCTGGCCATGGAGGTGGGAGGGCAGAACCATAAGCCACGTGCTAAAGCTCCAGAGAGGCAGGTTTCAGCTCTGTGTAAGGAAAACCATTGGTGCTGTCCAAGAGATGAATGGGTTGCCTCGAAAGCAGGGAGTTGTCCAGGTGGGAGGGTCATCCAGGTGGGAAGGCTGGATCAATAATCAGTCAGTCGATAAACATTTGTTAAGCACTGACTGTGTAACCAGGCACTGGGCTAAGTGCTAGATGACCATTTGCCAGGAAGTATCCTAGAGGGGTTTACCTGTTGCAAGCATGGATGGACTTCCCTCAGGTTTTGTTTTTTAATTTTTAATCTGTCAATTGGATCATCTGACTGCTGTCACTTTTACCTCTGAGATTTTTTTTCAATCTAGGATTTTATGTTTGGGACCCTTCTTGGGCTACCCTTCCTTGGTGACCTGGAATTTGTGGGTTTCTCTGGAGGTAGGAGGGATGGGGAGGAAGCGACCCCACGATGCCTCTGAGTTGGGAATTTGAAGGCTCTCGGGCTCCCTTGAAGAGTCTATGTGATGCTTCCTTTTTAATACTTGTTTTGGCTGAATGCCGTCCTCCGGAGAAGATTGTCTCTCAGGTGGGGGAGGTGGGGGAGGGTCGACCATCTGCTCCTTTGCTCCGGGGAGGCCCACACAACATCCTCATTTGGAGCTTTCTGGAATACAAAGACATACAGGCTGAGAATAGCTTTGCTCCTGGGGAGGGCTGTGCCACCTTGTTGGGGGGGGGTGGATCCTGCTGTATATGTAGAAATATTGAATATGGGCATCACTGACTGATGGTTTCAGGGACACTCCCCAGCGGCTGTTCTTAAATCCACCCTTCCCTGGTTCATTCTCTCTCTCTCTCTCTCTCTCTCTCTCTCTCTCTCTCTCTCTCTCTCTCTCTCTCTCTCTCTCTCTCTCTCTCTCTCTCTCTCTCTCCCCCCCCCCCTCACCTGCCTCACTTCACTCCCTCCCTCCTCTCATCTCACTCCCTTCTGGTACAGATGCGCCCCAATCAGCTTTCCATCATTAGAGTGAATTAGGTCTTCCAAACATTGTCAAGGCCTCATCCGATTACTGCCAGTAACAGATGCACTATTGTTGGCTTTCTTGTTATGGTTTCTTCTATTCCTTCCATCCTCCCTCAGTGATGGAGATGAGTTGTGGAGGAGGAGGGGGTTAGAGTTTGGGGAGATGGCAGCCTTTGCTAGAAATCTGGCCTCAGGGTTGGATGTAATTAGACCAAATGGCCAAGTCGATTTCTCCAGGGAATGCTGGGGAGGTATGCTGAGGCAGTTGGTTGGTTACGTTTCCATTCAACCTTTATGAAGGGCTCACTGTGTGTAAGACTTTATGTTAAATTCAACCTGTGATGCTTCAAGGGGTCGAAGAGCTGACTCTGGGTCCTCAAGGGCTCTACCAGCAAGAATACAAGCCCTGGCTGTAAAGTCTTTGAGTATGGGGTGTTAGCACAGGTAGGGAGGCGGAGCAATTGAGCTGTGATGGCAAAGAGGCAACTGTGACCCTAATAAATGATTGAAGGAAGAAGCATTTATTAAGAGCTATATGCCAGGCACGATGCTAAGAATTGAGGATGCAAAAATACAAAAGGGGGACAGATCTTGCCCTTAAGCAGCTTACATCCTAAAAAGGGGAAACCACATTTGTAAGGGACTGCTGGCTAGGAAAGAATGTTGTGGTCCTGGAAAAGTCATTGAATGGAATAGTAGGGCAGTCATGTGAACTCATGAGAGCATGAACCTCTTTTCCACCCTAACACTGCCAATAAACAACTAATTAAAAGCCAGGAGAGCCTAGACCTCTGAGCTGGTATTCCTCAAACAGGCTTACATGTTGTGGCATATGCTGATAAGAGGAAGAAGCAAGCAAGAGAGTTGAGTGAGGATTCATCTTAGCAGAGCCTGATTTCCTGAGTTGCTGTCTTTGTGTCTCTATGATTTCTTTGACTTTTAGATCATATGGAAAGAACACTGGATTTGGAGACAGAGGATCTGGGTTCAAATTCAGCATTTTTATTTATTAAACTGTGTGAGACCTTGGGCAAATCCCTTCTCTCTTGGCCTCAGTTTCCTCCTCTGGAAAATGAGTGGGTTGATTTGGATGATGTCTGGGATCCTCTACAGGACTATCAAATTACCTCATATGAAACATTTGCTGACTTTGTTAGAAAGTTCAAAACATGCTTTGGAATCCTGTGTAGTCTTTATCATCTTTACACCAGCAGAGGGCAGCACATGCCCTAAGAGAAGTTAATACAGTAGTATGGAGGCCGTGACCTGGATTACGATTAAGGATTCTTAAAATGTCTGTTTCTGACTCCTTCCTGGGGAAGGACAGAATGGGCTTTGATAATAACCATCTTTCTTGCAGGAAGGAGTGGCAGATCTCATGCATAGAGGGTCATGAAAGGCCCAGGTCCCATTCTGTGCTGTAGCACACTGCCCTCACCATAGTCAGAGAGATACAGAGAGCCAGGCTCTGGCCAACTTGTGTCTTAATTGCTCATTGCTCACTAGGGGCCGAGGCTATAGAGATTATTAATTATAATGGGCAGTGTAAATGCTGTGGTCTATAGGTAGACAGCCATGATGATGTTTCTATCATCAGTGGTGGTTACTATGAATATAATGACTTTAAAAAAAGAAATAGGTTTTAATGATGGGAAATTTGGATAAGTCATAAGCTTATAGAATGTCAGAGCTGGGAGGGACTTTAGAACATAAGATGTCAGAGGTGGGAGGGTCCTTAGAACAAGGAATGTGAGAGCTGGAGGGGACCTTAGACTAGAGAATGTTAGAGCTGGGAGGGATTTTTAGAGACCATCTAGTCCAGGGGTGGGGATTTGTTCTGCAAGGTTTGGATTTAGTCAAAAGGCCACACTTGAGGAACTGGAGAGCCATATGTGGCCTCGAGGCTACCCCTGATTTTAGTCCAACCCCTACATTTTGTAAAGGAGGAAATAGGCTGTTTGGAAGAAATTTCTATTCTCTGGCTGCCAGAAATAATTTTTATTAATTTGAATTGAACAAATTCTAAACATTTCTGTTTAGAGAGAGATATCTTCAAGGCCACTGGGAATCTCTGCCCATATTTTTACCTCTCGTTCGAAGCAGAAATGTTTTTCATCTGTAGCGGGTAAATCACTTGTCTAAGGTGGCACAGTGAAATTTAATGGCAAGAGACTAGAACCCAGGTTTCTGCACTCATAATTCATTACAGGCCCTCTTTGGGCCTCAGTTTCCTTATCTGCAGAATGAGGGGGGTTGGATTAGATGATCTCTGAGGTCCTGTTCAACCCAGAAAGTCAATGAGTTTATCTGTTGGGTGAGAAGGTAGGTTAAGAGTCCATGTTGCTACAGATACCAGCTTATGACAGGAGAACCTAAGCTATCTGCATTCACTCATTCCATCAATCAGTCATTCAACAAACATTAATTAATTGCCTGCTCTGTTTCCTCTCTCTCCCCTCAGCTCAGGTCCTTGATCCACAGTCCAGTCCACTCCCCTCTCCTAGGCTTCTCTGCTGTCAGCACATCCCTCCCTCAGGGCTACCTCTGGGTAAGTGCCACCCTTTAACCTGTGCCCAGGTCACAGCAGGTTCCACTTTGACTTCAGGACAGCGAAGACAGGACTGGTCCCCTGGGTGAGAGTATTGAAGTATTTGGTCCTAGATTCCATTGGTGTTTCCAGAGCCTGGTTTCTGTCTTTAAAAGGTCAAGTTAGAAGGTGTCGGGGAGCAGGGTGAAGTATTAATTCTGTAGGTCTCGTGATCCCAATGAGGCTGAGGTCACCCAAGCAGTTACTTCACAAATGCATGTCTTTGGTCATATGGGGGATAGGGGAGATGGTGTCGGTGACTTAGGCCAGCCCATCCCTTCCACTGTAAATTTAACTAGGAATTCATGTCCTGCTGACAGTGACTCTGGAGCATATCCTCTTCACAGAGAAAGGTCAGATCTCTTTTAGGGCCACAGAATTGCTAGTTAGATGGGACCTCAGAGATATCCTTGGCTTCGAGTGATATTAGTTTGAGTAATGTCGGGCAAGACATCTAACTTATATGTGCCTCAGTATCTTCATCTGTAAAATGAGGGTGCCAGACAGAAAGATCTTTGAGGTCCCTTCCAGCTCAATCTATGATTCCATGATCCAGTGCCCTCATTTTACAGCAGAGGAAACTGAGTCCCAGAGAGGAGAAGCAACTGGTCTAAAGTTATAGTAAGTAAAAAACCAAGGATTTGAACTCACTTTTCCGAGGACCCTTCAGGCTAAATCCTCGACCTGAGAGAAAGATGAGATACCTTGTTTACTATTGCCTTTCCCACCCCAGAGCCCACGGGGGGAAGCTGGGGAAGGCTGTACTTGGGGAAATCAGCCCTTTGCCTCTGCTCTGTTTGCTCCATTCTGCTCTTGGCTCTAGCTCTGATCAGCCCTGTCTGTCTCTTTGTCCTTCCAGGTTGCCGGTGGGCAGGATGGTGCTGGTGGTCAGGTGGAGATCTTCTCATTGAATCGACCCACGCCTAGACTGGTCAAGTCCTTCCCTGTGGCCTCCCCAGTGCTTTGCATGGAATACATTCCGGAGAAGAATGAGGAGGAGGAGGGCCGAGAATCAGGCGGGGCAGCCCCCGACCCCTCATCTCTGGTACATCCAGCCGTCTGCCTCGGGCTTCAGGACGGGAGGTAAGGGGGCCTGGGGAGCTCCCACCTAATGGCCGATGAGTTAAATGAATGAAAGGATAAATGAAAGAAAAAGCATTTATTAGTTACTGTGTGCCAAGCATTGTGTAAGATCTGGAGATACAAATAGAAGCAATTAAGAGAGTGTCTGCTCCTGGGAGCTTACATTCTAACGGGAGAAGATACCATGTGAAAGGAAACAGGGAGGGGCAGCTAGGTGGTGCAATGGATAGAGCACTGGCCCTGAAGTCAGGAGGACCTGAGTTCAAATCTGACCTTGGACCAAGCACTTGACACTTACTAGCTGTGTGACCCTGGGCAAGTCACTTAACCCCAATTGCCTAAACAAAGAAAAAAGAAAAAAAAAAGAAAGGGAATGGGGGTCAGGGTCCTGTGGGGTTTTGGACAGGCAAGTAAAAGGGATCTGTGGAGACTGGAGTTCGTGTGTCGGAGCACCCTTTTTGGAAATGGCGATGTTGACTTGGTTACTGTTATCTCATGGTTGCATGTATCTATGTATCTCTTGGTCTGTTGTTTATCTGTCTCACTGTGATTCTCATGATTATCTCCTTCAAGTCACTGGAAAATAGTCCCGTGAGTCAGGGTGGGCGTTATCATCTCCTTTTTACAGATGAGGAAACTGAGGTCCATATTTTTTCAACTTCTAAGTGGCAAAACCTGGACACCCCTTCAGTTTTCCTGCCTCCAAGTTCAATGTGCTTTCTGGAAATTATGCTACAGCTGTGTCAGATCTGCCCAGACCCGAGTCTTAACCTGGGGTCCAGATTTCAATCTTCTGTGAACTTTTGTGGAGAAAAAAAATACATCTTTATTTTAATATGATTAGTTTCTTTTGTTAGTTTCTTCTTCTATGTTTTATTTTATGCACTTAAAAACCTTGTGAGAAGGGATATCCATAGGCTTCATCAGACACTGCCAGAGGGGTCCATGACACAGAAGAGACCATACTCTTTGGGTCAGGCTATGTGGGAAAAGGCAGGTTTCAAGGTGTGTTGGGGCTGAGGCTTCTCTTTGTCTCTCCCCAGCATCCTTGTGTATGGCAGTGTGGACACGGGGACCCAGTGCCTGGTCACCTGCAAGAGTCCGGGTCTGCAGCCCGTCTTGTGCCTCTGCTACAGCCCCCACTACCTCTTTGCTGGCCTGCAGGATGGGACCGTTGCTGCCTACCCCCAGAGCAGCGGTAAGGGAGATGGATGGATGGACCGGGAAGAGGGAGGGGCTTGTAAACATTCGGGGCGCCTTCTTACCTGCTTAGCGCCAAGTCACTCTGTTCTGCTCAGTGTGCTTTAGTTCAGTCCCATTTCATTCCATGCCAATCAAATGTGCAAGCCGTTATTAAATACCTACTATGTGCCCGTCATTGTGCTAGACATTAGAGAGTCAAGGCAAATAACAGAACAGTAAGAGCTCCTCAAGTTCCATTGAGGGGAGGGAACAACGTGGACAAAAGTGAGAAAATGCTACCTACAAACAAGGTGATTTCTGGGGAAAGGCAATATTAAATGGTGGGATCATGGTAGGCTTCCTGTGGAAGGTGGCTCTCTGACTGACTTTGATAGAAACAAGGGATTCTAAGAGAGAAGGGCGTGCAATCCAGGGATGGGGCATGGCCAGTATGAAGTGCCCCCTCCCCCCGCCTCTGCTCTGACATCCTGTGTTCTAAGGCCCTCCCAGCTCTGACATCCTGTGTTCTAAGGCCCTCCCAGCTCTGACATCCTGTGTTCTGAGGACCCTCCCACCTCTGACATTCTGTGTCTTAAGGGTCCTCCCAGCTCTGACATCCTTTGTTCTAAGTCCCCTCCCAGCTCTGACATTCTGTGTTCTAAGGGCCTTCTCAGCCCTAATATCCTGTGTTCTAAGTCCCCTCCCAGCTCTGACATCCTGTGTTCTAAGGCCCTCCCAGCTCTGACATTCTGGGTTCTAAGGGCCCTCCCAGCTCTGACATCCTGTGTTCTAAGGACTCCCAGCTCTAACAGTAGATGTTCAGTCATTCTGAGTTTTGTGCTGTGATTCAGTTGAGGATGGGATAGGATTATTTCTAAGGCCCCTTCTTAGAACCCTCGGGTTCTACCATATA
Source organism: Phascolarctos cinereus (assembly GCF_003287225.1). Lineage (NCBI taxonomy): Eukaryota > Metazoa > Chordata > Mammalia > Diprotodontia > Phascolarctidae > Phascolarctos > Phascolarctos cinereus. The sequence goes on along the minus strand of NW_027556098.1, from coordinate 383,590,999 downwards.
ACATTGTACCCAGAGCTATTGGGGCTGGGAGGGGAGGTGGGGATTGGAGGCAGAAATATTCCTGCCAGACATTATCCAGGGTAGCAGCTCCTGTCTTCTGTTATCAGGATTCTGGATTTCTTTTGGTTTCTCTCCCAGGCGTATGAAGGGAGATTTTGACTCAAGGGTTGGCAGGACTTTTTTTTTTTTTTAACAACCTGCTGCCTCCACAATCCTGAGCTCCTGTCACTGGGGCGTCCTCGGTAGCGGCAGGCTGACCAGCTGTCAGGCCCACCTTGGAAGGGATTGCTGTGTTAGGTAACGGGTCGTAATGGCGACTTGGAGGTCCTCACACTTCTCCGCATGGCCGACAGTGCCAGGAGGGAACCAAGTACTCGAGAGCAGAGCCTTGGTGTGCAGGATGATCAATTCTTCTGATGGGGAGGACGGTGGCCGTAGATCCTGGTGCCTTCCCTTTCTCCTCCGCTGCAGCTCTAATCGCTGTGTCATCCTGGCCTGCTGCAGGGTTATAAACGGATATTTGTACTGAGCTTTTTTTTTTTTGCCACTTGGCAGTATGTTGGTATTTTTAATTAGCTTTTGATAAGGCATTTATAGTTTTTAATTAAAGGGGGTAAGAGGGAGGGAAAAAAAAACTTCTCTCACCATCAGACAGAGCGTGCGTGTGAATGTAAATTTGTGCTTAGATCCTTAGAGATGTAGCCAACGATGCTCTAACTTTTCCGTTCCTAGTCTACCCTTGTCTCCTTATTGGACTTGGCACAATGGAAACCATGTCTTTTTTTCTCTATCTCCATGCCTGACCTTCAGCCCTTTGGACTAGACTTTTGGTCCTTTGTGACCTCTGTTACCTGACCCTTATCATTTGGCACTGAAAGGGTCCTAGGTTGGAAAGCAGGGATTTGTGGCTGGAATCTATCAGCTAAGCAGAGAGGAAGGGCTGCAGGGAAGGAGGTCAAAGTGTCCAGTTTGGGCTCTTGTGAGTGAGCTCTCCTTTCTTCCCATCTTCTTGCTCTGTATTTAGAAGAGATCTCCTTTGTTTTGGTCCAGAATTGGAAACCAGTCTATTCATCCCTTGTCTCTTTTCTCCTGAGGATGACTGACACTTGTGGAGCACCTGAAACTGGAAGGGGCCTTAGAACATAGAATATTGGAGCTGGGAGGGCCCTTAGAACATAGAATGTCAGAGCTGAAGGCCCTTAGAACACAGGATGTCAGGGGATAGGAGGAATCTTAGATTACAGAATATCAGAGCTGGGAGGGCCCTTAGAGCATAGAATGTCAGAGCTGGGAGGGCCCTTAGAATCCAGAATGTCAGAACTGAGGGGTGGAGGTATTAGAACACAAATTGTCAGAGCTGAGTGGAATTTAGAATATAGAGTATTGAAACTGTGAAGGCTCTTGAATATCAACTAAGTTCTCCACTTAAAAGAAACTGGGACTTGGAGAGAAGAAAACCTGTTTACGTTGTGGAAGACAAGCTTTCTGTTTTACCTTTCTTAGCTCTGCTGCTTCAGAGAGAGGTCAGGCCAGGTGCACTCTGAGTTTCTTTCTAAATTTGAAATTTTATAATGAGGTGGTGTGGCCTCCCTGGGGCATGTGCTGATCTTTTCTTTGGGGGATCATTCTGTACTTGTGTTGGTTGTGAGGGAGAGCAAAACTTTACCACGGCAAATACATGGAGTAAATACACTTTGTATCTATGTATCTTTGTGTCTATCTGTCAAATAACTTTAGTGGGCTGACAGTGTTTTAACCTAATTTAATCAGCCTACTGGGCCTTGCTTTCTAGGTAGTCAATGATTAAAAATAGCATTTCTTAGATTCCAGAGATAATGTCACTCACAATCACAGAACTATGTGATGTCAGAGCTGGGGGGGCCCTTAGAACAGAGAATGTCAGAGCTGGGAGGGCCATGAGAACACAGAATGTCAGAACTGTAATCGGTCTTAGAGCATATAATATCAGAGCTCAGTATGGCCTTTAGAATATAGAATGTTATAGCCAGGAAGGATCTTAGAACATAAGATGTCGGAGGTGGTACAGGCCTTACTGATTGTCTATTTCAACCCCCTATTTTTCAAATCAGGAAACTGAGATGTGAAAAATTGATATGATTTTCTTAAGGTCACATGTATATACAATAGAGGAACCGGGCCTTAAAATGCAGGCTCCTGACGCTGATGGGCAGAGGCTGCTCTTTCTTCTGCAGCAGCACAGTATGTTTTCCCCCCTCCCTCCAGAGCTCCCACCCAGCTCTCCCTTTCCGGATCAGATCAAGAGCCTGAGCACGCTGGACCTGCCTTCCCCCATCGGGGGTGGGACCCTCTCCAGCTGCAGCCCGTGGGAGGAGGAACTCCCACTTCCCCAATGAAGGTGCCTTTCCTGAGACAGGACCTTCATCTCCCTTAATCTGACAGTGCTGAGCAGCTGACAGGCTGGGCTGCGGCAGCTGGATGAATGGGCTGTCACGCTGTGTGTGAGCGCTGGCATCGAGGGGCAGCAAGGTGAACTAAAGAGGGGCCCTGCCCAATAGCGTGTCCTGATGCTCCTCGGATACCCCTCACAGCAATACACTCCTGTCTTCCCTCGGGAAATTGATAAGCATTTATTAAGCTCCTACTGTGTGTCAGATACTCTGCTAAGTGCTGGGGATACAAAGAAAGACACCCCCCCCGAAAAAAATAGTTGGGCAGCAAGTATAATGGGAAGAAAATTGGATCTAAAGTCAGAAAATCTGAGATCAAATCCTGGCTCTGTCAATTTAAGCCTCCATTGTAAAATAAGATCACATGATAATAGGATGGAGTTTTTAGAACTGGAAAAGACTTTGGAAGTCCCTGAGTCCAACCCTCTCATTTTATAGAAGGAGCAACAGGTCCTACTGAAGGGAAGGGACATTAGCAGCAACTCAGGGGCAGAGAGGGGCCTAGAAGCCAGGCGTCCTGACTCCCAGGCCAATGTTCTTTTCACCATACCCAGATTCCCCTCCTAGAGAGGCTGTTAAGGAAGAGAACTGAGGCCTCACTCTAGCGATTACTACAACAGCATGAGCTGGGACGTCCTGTTGATTTCTTTTCTAATGGATAGGGGATGCTCTCCCCAGAGCTGATCTGGCTGTTCCCAGAAGGCCTGCTTCAGGACGAGGCCCTTCATGCCTACCTCTTGAAAGCCCTGTCTTTCCCCCTCCCTCTCCCCAAGAGACCCCAGGAGACCCAACTTGATTTGGAGAACAATGGCCCCCTGCCCCCTCCCCCAATCCTCTCATTCAGTGATGTAGTGGGAAGCACGTGGGATTTGGAGCTAAGGGCACTAGGTCCCTGCTCTCCCATCTACACTTGTACAACTGAACAACTCATTTACTTTTTTCTCCTCCCTAAAATGAGACCATGAAAGATCTCAAGGACCCTCGTAGTGCTTAGGAAGATAGTGCTTAGAGCCGGAAGGGACCTGAGAGGTGGCCTGGTCCGGCTTCCTCATCTTACAGAAGAGGAAACTGAGGCTGAGAGAGGTGAATAGACATTGACAGCAAGCTCCTGGCAGAAGTCAGGCTAGGGCTTAGGTCTCCTATGTCTTCCAGCCTAGTGTTCTCTTCATCCCACCCAGAACCCTCAAGTATGCAGAGAGAAAACACCAGATTAAGTCTGAAGACCTGGGTTCGCATCCTGGCTCCACTCTTGTGTGACCCTGGGACAGGAGGCTTTAGCTCCCCGGAGCTCAGGCTCCTTATCTGTAAATTGGGCTGGGGCTGGGGAGGGAAGGGGGGGAGGGGCAGATGCCGTCTCCGGGCTTCTGGCTCTAAATCTACGAGGCTCTTGTCTTCCCCCTTTCCTTTCTCCAGTGCCAGGATTTTTACAGTACAGTAATTTTTCTCTCCTACCACTAGAGGGCAGGGCTGGCCCTTAGAACTCCACCGGCTCTTCAGCTTCTCATTCCAGCACCTTACTTAGTATTCACTCCTCCCCTGGGATTGATTTGTGTTCTCTCCAGAAGGTTGCCTCCCCCTGAAATGGGGAACTGCGGTTCCCGGCCTGTAGAATGGGGAGAAGTGGAGTGAGGGAGGCATGGGATGTGTCCCTGAGAACTCCAAAGTGAGTGTTGGACTGAGAGCAAAGGGTCCTTCTGGACCTCGTTACTAGTTCTGTGTGTAACCTGATGCAAATTACATCGCCTCTCTGGGCCTCAGTTTTATCTTCTCTAAAATGGGAGGGTTAGAATATGTACTTTAAGAAATCAGTCCCAGCTCTGACATTGTGTGTTCTAAGGGCCCTCCCAGCTCTGACGTCCTGTGTTCCAAATTTCCTCCCAGCCCTAACATTCTACATTCCAATATATGTTCTAAAGTTTCAGTTCTGACATTTTCTAAGCCCCTAATCTTTGTTCTCCCCCAGGGGGCCTATGGGAGATGGAGAGTCCACCAACCTGCTTGACTGTGGGCTCCGGGCCCATCCGTACCCTGCTGAGCCTGGAGGATGCTGTGTGGGCCAGTTGTGGGCACCAGGTCATTGTGCTGGATGCCACCACTTTGGAGACTCAGGTATCACCCCCTGTCTCCCGCTTCATCTCCTCTCTCCCTAAACTCTGGCTTGTGGGGCTGGTCAGCTTGCTTTTCTTCATCTCCCAGTCAGTGAGCAACAGCTGTGTCACAATTAATCTTTGTGTCTCCTTCCTCAGCAGCTTAGGGCCCTACACTGGCTAGGTGCATAATCACGGCTTAGTGATTCTGGAACCATTGGGTTCCAGCTCAGTGTCTGCTGTTCTACTTGGAGAAGGTGCTGGGCTTGGAGCCAGAGGCCTTGGGCTTCCATCTCGGCTCTGCTGTTTGTATTTTCCCATCCTTGACTCAGTTGTTTACTCTGTAAACTAAGGTTAGATGAGACAATTTGTGCAGCAACATTAATTAAGCACCTACCATGTGCAAAGCATTGTGGCAAGTCCGTCAGCCTCTTGCCTTTGCTAAGTGCCTATAATGGGCCTAAGCACTGGGGAGAAAAGACAAAGACAAACTTGGAATCTCCTGTAGGGATAAGACACATTCACAGCTAATATAGTTTTGGGTGGGGAGCTCGCACACAACTCAGACTGACGCGGCTCTAGGAAATAGGGGGAGGGCGAGGGTACTCACTGCTTGGGTAAATTCCGTAAATCGTTTGACCTGTTTCTGAGTTTTATTCCACAAAGGGAGGAGAGTGACTAGCAGATCCCTGGTTGGTGTTCCTTACCCCATACCTCAAGGCCTCCTTGGTTCTCTCCAGCCTTCTGGAGCCTGGCCAGGCCCTTTTTGGTGTTTGTCCAGTAGGAGGAGGTCCCTGGATGGAGGGCATCAGGCCGCCTTCCTCTGGTACGGCTCACAGCTATCCTGGAGCTGGGGGATGGGGCTTGACTTTTCAGGGGCTTCTTGGGCAGTTGTCCTCCCCATGTCTCCTAAGATGGTCTAGAGGGATTTGCGGACTATTGGGATCCTGTTGGTGTTATCAGGACAGCTCTGAAAGTAGAAGCAGCAGCAGGGCTGAGGGAGATAGGAAGGCTCAGAGAGTACTAGGAAAATCAGAAAAGGTCCTCTAGTTTTCTCCCCCTTGTACCTACCCACCATTTTATAGGTAAGAATAACAGAGAAGAGAAGTCACTTGCCTAAGGTCACTGAGGTAGCAGAGCTGAGATTCGAACTCAGGTCCTTGGACTCCCAGTGCAGGCTCTTTATGTGATATCATGTTGCCTCTTGAGAGGAAGTTTCTGAGCTTTATTCACCCTTATAACTCTCTCCCCTCAACTAAGATTTCAGACTTGCTTCTTTGTTATTTCCATGTTCAAGAGCAGATCCCAGGGAGGATTTCTGTCACCTCACCCATCACCCTCATTGTCTCCCTTTCTCCCCCAGCAGCTGAGAGCTTGTATTAGGAGACAGCATTGGTTCTCTCTTTCTCTCTCTCTCGCTCTGTCTCTCTCTCTCTCTCTCTCTCTCTCTCTCTCTCTCTCTCTCTCTCCCCCATCTCTCTCTCTCCCCATCTCTCTCTCTCTCCCCATCTCTCTCTCTCTCCCCATCTCTCTCTCTCTCTCTCTCTCTCTCTCTCTCTCTCTCTCTCTCTCTCTCTCTCTCTCTCTCTCTCTCTCTCTCTCTCTCTCTCTCTCTCTCTCTCTCTCTCTCTCTCTCTCTCTCTCTCTCTCTCTCTCTCCCTCCCTTCCTGTCCTTGGCAGGTAAGCAAAGGAGATGTTGCTTTTCCATGCACATATGTTCTAGGGCTGCTCTGCATCTGACACAGTTTCTTCACCTTTGACTTTTAGCATCTTTGAAATTTGCCTGTTCAAGGGGAACCCCTCCCCCCATTTAGAGCTATAGAATGTCAAAGAGGTTTTTTGAAGAGGAGAATGCCAAAGCTGCGAGGGCCCTTAGAACAGAGAGTGTCAGAGCTTGGAGGGCCTTTAGAACATAGAATGCCAGGTTTAGGAGGAGCTTTGGAACACAAGATGTCAGAGCTGGGAGGGCCCTTAGAACAGAGAATGTCAGAGCTGGGAGGGGCCTTAGAACAGAGAATGTCAGAATTGGGCCTTAGAACACAGAGTGTCAGAACTGGGAGGGGTCTTGGAGCACAGGATGCCATAGTTGGGACACTGTAGAATATCAGAGCTGGAAAGATCGTATATTTAAGTCTAGAAGAACATGGAGGTCATCCTGTCCAATCCCTGCATTTTAAGTGGAGCTCCTGAGGTGCTGAGAGAGAAGGCGCCTTGCCCGAGGACATGCAAGCATTGATGCCTACTGGAGACAGAATGTGGGCTGCCCAGAACAGTGCTGAGCTCTCCCCGTGGCGCCTCTTTAACATTCTACAGGCTTCCTTTGTCTTCTCTGCACACATTTAGTTAGCTTTAGGGATCAGGGATTTTTCTCCAAGTCTGATCTGGATCCCTCTTGTTGTATTTTGATGTGGGAGGGAGCATTGGTCCCCCTAAAGTCTGTCCCACCACTGGGCGTGAGGACAATGAAATAAGGGCTCTCTAAGCAGTCTTCCCAGGACAGGATGGATAGACAGCACCTGGCCTTCATTCTACTCTTGTCTTTCAAGCCCTGCACATCCTAAGGTGGATGTTTTTTTTTTTCCTCGGTGCTCCTTGCAGGATGCAAAAGGGAAAGATCACCCCGGGTTGGTATCCTGTTCCCCTCTGACCTCTCCCTTTCTCTCTCCTGCTCCCCTTCCCCTGCTTCCTACAGCCTGGCCCTGGCCCACATAGCCAGTCTCCTGAAAGGCTGGCTCCCGCCTGCCCGCCCGGGGCCAGAGTGCACAGCAGCCTCCAGCTTGTGGCTGTGATGATTTAAGATTAGTTCTGTGCTCGAAGCCCTTAAAAGGGGATCAATATGGCCTTTCACCTGCATTTTACACCATGCTGGAGCACTGTAGGGGGAGGGAGGGGCGGCAGGGCCTAGAGCAGCAGAAGCTCGAGCCCACAGCAGTCCAACAAAATTGAAAAGTTTCAGGGCCCAGTGAGATGCAGGCAGCGAGCCTTCGGCACACGCAATCATTTTTCCATTCTGTACTGTAACAAGGTGAATGCTATCCATATTTAATAAAGAGTCGCTCCTGCAGTTTGGAATGGAATTGAAATGGGGCCCAATTGACAGCCACTGAGGCTCTGGAAATGGTTGCTAATGATGGCCTGGGCCATCCTCTGTGCTGTGTCCTCCGGCCCTCCCCCTCTAGCTCTCTTCACTGCAAGGGGAGCAGGCAGGAGCCTTTTGGGGCAGGATGTCCATTGTGATTGTGTGTGTGTGTGTGTGTGTGTGTGTGTGTATGAGAGGGCAAGGCCAGAACATCTCTGTAAAATTTCACTACTGGACAAATAGCCAGACAATACAGGAAGACTTCTCTTCATAGGCAGCCCAGTGAATAGAGCGCGGGACGTGGAGTTGGGAAGATACAAATACTTAGTAGCTAGGGAACCCCTACCCCTTCTCTCAGTTTCTCATCTGTAAAATGGGGATAAAGCCCCTACCTCCTTAGGACTAAATCAGACAATATGTGTAAAGCACTTTGCAAAGCTTAAAAGGTCTGCATAGATGCTGGCTGTCATTAGGAGTCATGGCATTGGGAGATTGGAAGGGACCTCCACGATCATCTAATGCAATGAGTACCTGGAAGGGAATGTGCCCAAACCAGGACTTGCTCCCACTATTTGTGACATGTGCCAAACAGTCGTCCATCCCGGGCATCCATTTTAGGTGAGGGGGAGCCCACCCTCTCCAAGGCCCAGCCCACACCAGTGTTGGACAGCTCTCCCCCATAGGACGTCCATCCTAAACCTGTCTCTTTGCCTTCTCTCTGTCACTTCTCATCTGTCCTCTGGCGCTAGAGGAAGGAGAAGTCTTCTCCCTCTTCCATGGACAGCTCTTCAGAAACCAAAGATGGTGTCCCTCCCCTCAAGTCTTTCCATAACACTGAGATTCCTACTTCATCTCACCTCTCCCCGTACATCCCTGGCTCAAAGCCCTTCCCCACTCTGCTTGCTGTCTTCTGGACACTGTCTACCTTCCCTTGTGGTGTCCAGAACGAATTCTGCAGCTGCGGTCTGACCAGGGCAGAAGACCTGAGTTCAAGACCTAGTGCTTTCACTGTCTGGACTTGCATTTCCTCCCTTATTAAACGAGGGAGTTGGCTTGATCTCTCTTCTTGGACATGTGGTAGGCATGTGTCCCTGGGCAGAGCATTTTTAGAACCCTGTTTTCCTTGCCTAGAAAACGAGGACAAGGGCCCTCATACTAAATCTGCTCTGAGGAAAAGTCTTTCTTAGACAAAGGCTCTGAGACCATGTTGTAGTGAGGGGAAGAGGGGAGGGAGAGGGAGAATGGAGAGGGCCTGGTTGGCCTTTCCGAGCCTTCTTTTAAAGGTCAGGCCCCTCTTCGCATCTCTCTTTAGCCATAATGATTCAACTGTCCATACATTTGTCCAGAATCTTTGGATCTGTTTCTCTCCCTCCCTGGGTTGTCCCTTGCACTAATCCGTGAATTTCAGGTTGATGGAGGAAGAAGGTCTTCTTTTAACTTCTCCTAAACTTATGTGGTACATATTCCAATGTGTTGGCTTTCCCACTTTGCTGCCTTAAGATTTTCAGAGCTAAACCATACCCACTCCATCCTTGCAGCCAATTAATCTTTGTCTGCCTCAATTTCCTCACCTGTAAAATGGGGATAATAATAGCACCTACTTCCCAGGGTTGTTGTGAATGTCCAATGAGATCATATTTGTAACGCACTGAGCACAGTGCCTAGCACAGAGTAGGTGCTTAATAAATGCTGATTCCCTCTCTAACTCCAGCCCTTTCAGGGCTTGTGACCCTCCCGCCTAGTCTTTGGGAGGCTGAGATCACCACACCCCCTGGTGAGGCATCAGAGGATGGCTTTGGTCAGCCCCACTCAGAGGGGCATTGGTCAGATCTCCGCGTGAGCTGCCTGTGCCGTCCTCTCCTCTTGTCCCTGTCCGGCTGCTGCTCTGCTGATGCTGCAGACGTCGGCCACGTGTACGGGGATCGCTGCCCGGCTGGCGGCTCGGCACCTCGATCCTCTTGGAGGGGGCGTGGCAGGGACTGTCAAAGGAGGAATGTCACGCACCCACGGCCTGTGTCAACACGGCGGCCTCCACGTTCATTATCTAGATCGCCGCCTTCAAAGTCTAATCCAGTCTTTCTGGAGTTCATTTTCTCTGATCGCTGGAGGGGGAAGCAGGCTGAGATGATGCCTGCATCTTAATTGAAAGAAAACGGAATTGGCCCAGCTGGCAAGGACGCCTGTTATCTGTCCCAGACCCACCCGCCTGGTTTCTAACTGAGGCTATGGGAGGGGGATGGTCCCACAGGGGCCCGAAGACATGGGTGCTCTTCCCTTTGGCCTGGGCCCCTACGAATGGACGCAGGTGGCCAGAAGAAGGAAATTCATTTCCCTGTTCCCCAGCCCATGTGGTTAGGAAACAGGACGTTTTCTTCTCAAATCAGTGTCTCCAAAGCCAGCTTCCTTATTGTTAGAAAGACTTTGCTAATAACACTCATCCATTCCCCCCTGCTGTGGAGTACTATAGGTAGAATGCAGATTACATTCTTTGGAATTAGCAGGTTGAGTGTCAGAGCTGGGAGGGCCCTTAGAACACAGAATGTCAGGGCTGGGAGGGCCCTTAGAACACAGAATGTCAGAGCTGGGAGGGCCCTTAGAACACAGAATGTCAGAGTTGGAGGGCCCTTAGAACACAGAACGTCAGAGCTGGGAGGGCCCTTAGAACATAGAACGTCAGAGCTGTAAGGGCCCTTAGAACACAGAACGTCAGGGCTGGGAGGGCCTTAGGACACAGAATGTCAGGGTGGGAGGGCCCTTAGAACACAGAATGTCAGGGCTGGGAGGGCCCTTAGAACACAGGGTGTCAGGGCTGGGAGGGCCCTTAGAACACAGGGTGTCAGGGCTGGGAGGGCCTTAAAACACAGAACGTCAGGGCTGGGAGGGCCTTAGGACACAGAATGTCAGGGCTGGGAGGGCCCTTAGAACACAGAATGTCAGAGCTGGGAGGGCCCTTAGAACATAGAATGTCAGAGCTGGGAGGGCCCTTAGAACACAGGATGCCAGAGCTGGGAGGGCCCTCAGAACACAGAATGTCAGAGCTGGGAGGGCCCTTAGAACACAGGGTGTCAGCGCTGGGAGGGCCTTTAGAACAGAGAGTGGGACCCCATCGTCTTTCTACCTTTTCCTTATCTGTGTTCATGCTGTGTCTCCCCAGTAGAAGGTCAGCTCCTCGAGGGCAGGAACTGTTCTATTTTTGTCTTTGCGTCTCCAGTACTGAGCACAGAGCCCGGCCCGTGTTAGGCGCTCAGTAAGTGCTTGTTAAATGGACTTTCCAATGTAGAAGACGGGGAGGACATTCTCCCTGCGAGGGACTTTGAGACCTCGTGGCCCAGCCCCCTCCTTTTTCTCATGGACCTTGGAGCTCCTTCTCCTTCCGTCCTTCCAGAGCAGAGGGTTCGTTCTTTTTCCTTGAGCTGTTGCCTGGCGGTGAAAGCTGGAGTGAATGTATCTTGGGCCCTTGATCCATTCATGCCATTCATGGTACGATGCTTCACTGGTTTGTCTTTTTCTCTGAGTGCTGATAATAATGATAATAGCTAATATTTACACAGCATGTACTATGCGCCAGGCCCTGTGCTAAACACTTTACTAATATTATGTCATAACAGTCCTTTGAGGTAGGTGCTATTATTATCTCCCTGCCTCATTTTACAGATGAGGAAACTGAGGCAGACAGAAGTTAAGTGACTTGCCCAGGGTCCCATAGCTAGTCAGTATGTGAGGCCAGATTTGAACTCAGGTCTTCCTGACTGCAGGCCCGCTGCTCTGTCCACTGTGGCACCTAGCTCTTTTATGTCTCACAGAATCTTAAGGTTCTGATTCCAAGCTTCAAAAGCTAGGGCATGGGGGAAGCAATGAGTTAAATTCATCGACCAAGTGTTTAGTGGGCCCTCTGGCTGGCTGCTTAGCTCAGTGGAAGGCTGACAGGGTTTGGTGCAGACCAGTGAACTTGTCTCCATTCCACGGCCCATGTCTTTACCTCTCTCACCTCCCCCCAACCCTATCAGGTCATCATGACAATTCAAGCCATTAATCACCAGTGACAGAAGGTGGATGCTTCAGAGCAACATGGAGGTCACTAGTCAAAGCCTGTGTCCTACTAGGGTCAGGGGCCGTCTTCCAACTGTACAGATAATGAGTAAGCCCTGTCTGTGCCTGGTACCATGCTAGGTGGTGGGAATACAAGGGCAGTTGTGAGCCAACTCCTGCCCTCAGGGCCTCCGTTCTCCTGCCATGGACACAGATAAAACAGTTAGGGAAAAATAAGGGAGAGAGGACTCTTGGGTGGTTTAACCAAGAAAGGCTTCTCAGGGAAGGTGGCACCCAAGCTCGGCCTAGGACTCTGAGAGGCAGACCTCAGGTGGGACGGCATGAGAAATGGCCTGTGTAAATTCGTGGAGGCAGGAAAAGCAGTCAAGACGTGTAGAGAATAGTTCATGTTGTTCAGTCTTGTCCAACTCTCTGTGACCCCTGGGGCAAAGATACTGGAGTGATTTGCCATTCCCTTCTCTAGCTCATTTTATGGATGAGGATACTGAGGCAAACACGGTGAAGTGATTTGCCCAGGGTCACACAGCCTGGATTTGAACTCATGAAGATAGCTCTTCCTGACTCCAGGCCAGGCACTCTATGCACTATGGGCCCCCCCTACCCCAACATCAGAGTTGTCCAAAAAGTAGAGTGGATCACAGAATTATAGTGGGTGCTATCTAGTCCAACCACCTCATTTTACAGGTGGGGAAACTGAGGCCCAGAGAAATGAATGGATTTGCCTAAGACCATACAGGTTGTGTCAGAGACAGGATTTGAACCTGGGTTCTCTGACTCCAGAGACATTTTAGACATCATCTATTCTGTCCCCGCCTCATTTTCATTTTTTAACCAGAACCTGTGATTTCCTCTGTGGAGGGAGTCCTCAGTGATCCATCCCCTCCACCAGTGCAGATTGACACTTACCTCCCAATTTATGGGCTTAGGCAGTTGTATGGGGGCACTTTGACCGGGGTCACACAGATGGTTTAGGTCAGAAGGTCCTTTGGACCCTGAGTCCAGCTTTTATAAAGAGCTGGCTTTAATTTTACAAGTGGGGAAAAGGAGTGGAGTGGTTTGCCCAAGGTGACCCAGGAAGTGGTCGAGCCCTTATTTGAGCTTTTGTATTTGTCTGTAATTTGGTTTCATTCTCTGTGCAGGTGTTGTTTCCTCCAGTGGAGTGCAGGCAAAGCCTTCGTCCCTTATGTCTCTGTAGCCTTATCTTCTGGCCCACAGAAAACACTTAATAAATGCTCAATGAACGAATGAGTGAAGCCAGGTTCTTTGATCCCAAATCCCTGTACCCTTTGCACACTACGAGAACCACAGTCACCACCCGTAAAATGGGGTAAGAACCACTTTGAGCAGATTATGGAATGCAGCGGATAGAGCACTGGTTTTCTAGTCAGAAGACCTGTATTCCCATCCTGCCTGTGTGACCTTGGACGAGTCAGGTAACCTTTGGGCCTCGGTTGACTCGTGTGTGGTATGAGGGCGTTGGACTAGAGCACTCCTTCCAAGGTTCCCTTCCGGCTGTAGATCTATATATTGCTCTAGGAATGACTGCCTGCCCTGCCCTTCAACAGGCATGTCACAAGGGTGCAAGGAAGTCCAGCTCCATGAGCACACTTTATCACACAAGGCGTTATTACTGCAGACTGAAGTTGAAAGGCTGAGAGTAGAGAGGCAGCTGGCGGGGGGAGTGGATGGTAATCAGGAAGGGGCTCAATGGAGGGCTTCGAGTTCGAGATGGCTCCCAGCTTTGAGCCGTACGCATCAAGGGCACTTACGGCAAGATGCGTTCTCCATCATAATCTGTTCTCTCTGGCTGTGGCGTCTCCCAGCTCCCACTGTCTCCTTGGTTCTTAGGCACTGCCCTCTGACCCCATCACTAATATTTCTTGTCACTAAACATGACAAGGAGAAAACATCTCGAGGCCCCTCGGCATCAACAGAATTTACAGAATCGCGTCTCCCCCCTACCCTGGCATTCCCACCCTTAATTTTCACATTTAGTGCCCAAACTGAGTTTGCATGTATTAGCTGTTGTAAATCTTTCATAACAACGCCACGCAGCATGAATAATGCATCACAGGCCTGTATTAGTTTTCTGTCTCCTATCTTATTTATGACACAAAACGGGTGGGAATTTGCAAAAGTGGAATCTGGGCGCAGGGGTTCCTGGGTAATCACATGCAAATTGGCGTGAGGACTGAGAGATTGACTGGGCTCCCATAATACTGAGAAGCTGCCAGCCTGATGAGTCCCTGTGTTTGGACTGCTGGAGCATGCGGGATCGAAGGGCCTGTCACTTGGGAGAACTGTTTTCCCTGAACAATTTTGTCTTAATTTTTGGTATGGTTGTGGGAGGGAGGGGAGAAGTGTAGTTGTTTTTTGAGATCGGCAGGTAAAGGTTGAGAAAATCGACTTTCTAGATATTGTAGGAATTGGGAGATTATTGTTGTTTGGTTGTGACTGCCTCTTTGTGACCCCATTTGGGGTTTTGTTTTGGCAGAGATACTATACTCGTTTGCCATTTCCTTCTCCAGCTCATTTTATGGATGAGGAAACTGAGGCAAACAGGGTGAAGTGACTTGCCCAGGGTCACACAGCTGGGAAGTGTCTGAGGCTGGATTTGAACTCAGGGAGATGAGTCCTGCTGACTTCAGGTCCAGTGTGCTCTACCCACTCCACTACCTAGCTGCCTGAGAATTAGGAGAGGGGAATAATAATAATAATACCAGTAATACTGGCTGACATTCTGTAATGGTACTCTGAGGTTTACAAAGCTCATCTTGTCTCATCTGATCCTCACCACAGCCCTCTGAGGTCGGGACGGCGGTGATTAACCCCATTATGAATGAAGAAGCTTCATCTCGGTGACTCGTCCTGAGTCCTGCAGCTAATATATATCTGAGTGAGATTCAAAGGCAGGAGGTGCATTGGGCATGCGCCGGGTTTGAAGTTAGACTCAGGTTCCACACGCAGCTCTCACACTTCCCTCCATGTGGGACTTTATGCAAGACGTCAAGCTTGTCTGGATCTCGGCCAAATAAAGGGTTGGACTAGATGGACCCGAAGGTCTCTTTGAGCTCCTACTCTGTGGTCTGTAATTCTCTGCTGAGTGACCGGTTATCCACTGGGCCACCGACGTGCCTAGGTGCTCACCACCTGTGTGCCCTGGTGTGATCCTCATCATCACCACCACCATCATCCAGTGATAATGGTGGTGACAGTGATGACTTCAGGGCTCCTTGGCACCAAATGAGAGCCCTTCCAGGGGAGGGTGGCCAGGTGGGCGGGACGATGGAAACTCTGCCATAGCAGGAGTGGTTGAGGGGAATAGAAATATTTAGCCTGCGATTAGGTGGTGCCATAGTGCCTAGAGCACCAGACCTGCAGTCAGGAAGACCTGAGTTCAAATCTAGCCTCTGCCATTTACTAGCTTTGTGACCCTGGGCAAATCACTTTACCCTGTTTGCCTCAGTTTCCTCATTTGTAAAATGAGCTGGAGAAGGAAATGGCAAAGTACTGTAGTAACTCTGCCAAGAAAACCCCAAATGGAGCCATGAAGAATTGGACTTGACTGAAATAACTGAACAAGTAGAAGGCTTAGAGAGGGCAGTCTTTCCACAGTCATGGCCTGTCATGGTGGATAGGCTTGTCCACCTGGCAGAGTGAGGTGTTCTAGGTGGAAACAGCAGAGAAATAAATTGCTCCACATTGCTCATGGGCCCATTTAGAGGTGGAGGTCTGGAGAGATTGTCACTTGCCCATGGGCACCCAGGTCCTCTGACTCGACAGTCAGGGCTGTCAAAGCCAGGACTGCCTGCTTCAGGAGGTGGCAGCTTCCCCGCGTTCTGGAGGCTGGCCAGCCTCCTGGACGTCTGCAGTACTCCCTTAACTATCTCACCTCGTTTGATCCTCACAGTAACCCTCAGAGGTAAGATGCTATCATTATTCCCATGATGCGCGAGGAATGAGATGTTTCCTCCAGGGTCAGACAGCCGGAAAGTATCTGAGGCTGGATTGGAACTCAGGCCCTCCTGACTCCGGTCCAATGCCCTTTTCGCTCTGCTGCCCATCTGTAAAATGAAGTCATTCATCTAGGTGCCGGTCTTGGCCAGATGTTGTCGAGGGGGTTCATGATCAGGTATAGCTGAGAACAGACGCCTGTCTTAGGTCCTTTTTCCCTCTGCGGTTTTGTGATTCTGCGATGGCATTCGATGCTCAAAGAGCCCCAAGCTGAAAGTGAGGTCCTTAGGACATACCCCAAGTCTGCCCCTGACTCTGTGACCTTGTCCAAGTCACTTTCCCATTCCTGGACCTTTCTTTCTTCTTTAGTCAAGAGGAAACTGGACTGCTTGGTTCTGAAGTCCTTACCAACTCTAAATCCTGTCCTGGGGTATATAATGGAAGGGTTAAAGCCCAGCCCTTGGCATGGATGGTTTTAAAAAATCATCCATTTTCAGCTTTTGAGAGAGGAGAAAACTAAGGCCTACAGACAAAAAGTGATACGAACCACAAATACAATGGTGGGCAGAGGACTCAACCTAGGAACCCTGACTCCCAGTTCAGTGCTGTTCTAGGCAATTTCTGTATTTTGGTGTCTAAATTTCAAAGCTTCAAGGCCCTCAAAATTCTGATATCATCCTACTTATCTAACATGGAGCCGTAGAATATTAGACCTTGGAGGGACTTTAGAACTTCAAATGTCTGAGCTGGGGGGGTCCTTAGAACAGAGCATGTCAGAGCTGGAAGGGGCATTAGTGGTATTTAAGCCAGTTCCCTCATTTTGCTCATGAAGAAGTGAAAAGACGTTCAGATGGACTTGCCCAAGGTCACACAGGCAATGACAGAGCTGGGAATGTAAGTCGGTTCCTCTCATCCCATACTCAGCATTCTTTCCCTTAGTCTACCCTTCCCCGCTTCCCCCCTTCACTACCCTCCGTCAGATCAATTCAAAAAGAAAAGTTTCCTTTGTGCATCTCAGGACATAAAATTCTTGAATTTTCCACTCCAGGGCAGCCAGACCATTCGTGGCTTTCCCTCTCTGTCCGCTTGGCCTCCAGTGGATCTGACCCATGAGATGGCTTCCACTTTCTACCCAGAATGGGCTGGGGCTGTGCTTTTGATAACCCTGTCATTGGGGAAACAAAGTGCCTGGAATCATAATCCCCTTTCTGATAAATGATTATTTCTTCCACCTCTCACACGCCCCGACCGAGTGGGAAATAAGAATGATTCTGCAAAACCATTGCATTTCTTCTGTTATGACTAATGCAGCCGGGGCTATGTAATCTGCAGCCTCAGCCTGTGATGGGGTTGATAACTCCCCTCCGGTTAAGAGTATAAATAGGTTCTAAGCAGATGTTCTGTGTGGGGGGGTGGAGGGGAGAGGGAGGGGTGGCAGCTGGGAAGGACACACTTAGGTTTTCACAACTGTGTTTGCTTAGACAAAGCGCCCAGGTGCTGCTGGGAGTGACTCCCCCAGAACACACAGAGAGCCTGGGAACATTCTTCCTGCTGGGAGTTTGGACAGCAGCCTGGCCCATTAGCTGTTATCTGAAGCACTGATGATCAGTATGGCGCAGGGGAAAAGAGCGATGGGATTGTAGGGAAAGGAGCTGAGCTTGGATCCTGCCTCTGCCTCTAACTGAGGCATTGAGGTGGCTGAGAACTTGGAGCATTGGAGTCTGGGAAACCTGGCTTCAAATCCCGCCTCAGACACTTTCTAGCTGTGTGACCCTGGACTTGCCTCAGTTTCCTCATCTGTAAAATGATAATAATATAGAGGGTTGTTGTGAGGATCAAATGAGATCACATCGTCAACTCTAGCAGGCTTTATAGATGTTAGTTATTATTGTTATTGATGCTGTTGTGGCTGGTGTCGCTAATGTGTGTCACCCTGGAAAAATCACTTAACCTCTCTGGCCATCACTTTGCTTTTATATGAAATCAGTTTGTTAAAATCCATTAAGTGCTTACTGTGTGCCAGGCCCTGTGTTAAGCTCTAGGGATACAAAGGAAAGCCAAACACTTTTCCTGTCCTCAGGGAGCTCACAGTCTAATGGGATTTTGTGGCTGATTCTGAACTCTGATGAAAAAAGGTAAACTCGGTACAGGAGTCACACCATGATTATATAATATGTGTCTGTGTGTGTACATATGCGTGTATATATGGGTATATATATATATATATGTATGTATGTATGTAGACACACACACACACACACACACATATACATATACACTAAAGTCCAGTTGAAAATTTTTTATAAATATGCAGCCCAGCTGCTTCCCTAGCTTAGGCTTTGGACCTCTCATTAAAAACAAAACAAAACAAAACAAAACAAAACAAAAAAGTCATGCACAAAGGCCAAAAGCCTAGAGTTGTGGTGTGGAGGCCAGATTAGTGTAACCAGCCTCTGGCCCGGACCGCTTGGTCTCTCTGCCTGCTAGGTGGCATGCTTTCTAACCTGCCAGCCTTTGTTTAAGACAGTTTTCCTCCTTTCGGCTGGAGCAGAGGTCATGGGAAGGGAAGGATGACCACTGTGCCCTGGGCCCATTGCACTAGGCCATGGGGTGCCCCAGCAATCCCTTGCAGAAAGATAAAGGAGAGCATGTGTTGGGGCAGAGAGTAATACTCAGGGATTTGGAGTCACCACCGAGGCAGCTGCAAGCCCTGCCAGTGCTTTTCAGGTATCAATGCAAGAGATGAAACGCTACAGTGATTCTCATAATTGAAGAAAACAAACAAAAAAATAAATTAAATAGGACTAATGAGGGAAGCATCAATAACTCACACTTTGAAATGTTCTGTGGTTTTTTTATTACTTGTCCCTTGCCGTCCCCTCCCCCACCTAAAATAGGACTGATTTGCTGACTTTTAAAAAAACTCATTAGAAGACCAAGATAAAAATAGATAAATGTATCATCTCTCCTACCTCGCTCTCTGCCCCCCAAGCCTTGCAAATAACTTTTTGTTAATAGGATAATCTTGGCAACTGTTCTGAGTGAAGGCTGGTAATCTTTCATTAAGCTTTTATTCTTGATTTTCACTTAGCTCTGCACTCATGCTGCCCAGAACCCAGGTTGGATAAGGGCCTCTGTGTCAGGCCATCTGCCTCAGAATTTCAAACCACGGGATGTCAGAGCTGGGAGATGCTTTAGTGTAGGCAAGGTTGAACCTGAAAGAGAGAGATCTTGGGGATGAGCGAGGTTGCTACCCTCATTTGGGAGAGAGAGAATCCAAGGTGAGAACTGTGGCCTTGTGCTGATAGGGAGGCAGAAAGAGAAGAGGCAAACAGGCTATCTGGTCTACACGTCAGGGAAACTCTGCTTCTGGGTCTGGCCAGGCCACTGTTTTTGTGACCTGGAGTAAACTGAGGCACTGCTGAACTTTTTACCTCTAACATTTGCTCTTCTAAGGTTCCTCTATCACTGACATTCTGTGCTCCAAGGGCCCTCCCAGCTCTGACATTCTGTGTTCTAAGGGCCCTCCCAGCTCAGACATCCTCTGTTCTAAGGCCTCTCCTACCTCTTACATTCTGTGTTCTAAGGCCCTTCCACTTCTGGCATTCTGTCCTCGGCGTGGCTTTGTCTCATACCTTTAAGAAGTGATCAGATAACAAAGCTTCTTGCTCCTAGGTCTGTGGGCCGCCCTCCCACTCTTGGGAGTACTAACTTCACAAGCGATGCTGGTGCCAGTTGCAAAAGGCAGCCTTATGGCTCATGGCACTTTCCGTTCAGCCAGGCGGTTTGTCAGTTTCCTTGTGGTCCCCAGCCCCTAGGAGTCCTATGGTCAATTGATCCTTTCCTCATCTTACCTGAATCACTTCAGCAGTAATGGCCTTCAGTGCTGAGCTGCTCACCCTGGGGATTTATAGAAACAGGCTCTAATAGGGGCATTTGGAGGCAGAGAAATAGTGTGTGTCTGCAGGTGGGGCTGCGTCAGCAACATTCTGGGTTTTATCACTCAGCTCATAACCCACAGTGAAGGTACCTGCGGGAAGCTGCCCAGGCATCCTGGCTGTGCCAGATTGCTTTATTTACCCAGCTATAGGGGCATGCCACATGTGAGGGGTTTCTTCCAGTGTGAAATGCGTCTGTACATAGAATAGCTGCAGATATAAGCTATTGGTAGGGGCTAGTGGCTCGCAAGCTTCCCAGCTCCCCAAACCCACCCCTCCTTCAACCATGCAGTCATAATGGAGTCTCCAAGCCAGCAGGCAGATTCCATCTTCACATCATTGTCCTTGTGCCCTTTCCCTCTTTGCGTCTTTTGAATCCTTTCCACCATTGAATCCAGGCAGCCATGTCTGAGGCAAGCTTTCAGTCTGCTGGTCTTGTATGTCATATGTAGAGATGCCTGTAGAACATGGGATGTCAGAGCCAGAGAGGTTCTTAGAACATGAGACTTTGAAATGTAGAATGTTAGTTTCATAAGGGCCCTTAGAATGTCCAAACTGGGAGTTAGCTTAGAACATAGAATATCAAAGATTGTAGAACACAGAATATCAGAGCTGGGAGGGAGCTTAGAACACAGAATATCAGAGCTGGGAGAGCCCTTAGAACACAGGATGTCAGAGCTGGGAGGGCCCTTAGAACACAGAATGTCAGAGCTGGGAGGGCCCTTAGAGCACAGGATGCCAGAGCTGGGAGGGCCTTAGAACACAGGATGTCAGAGCTGGGAGGGCCCTTAGAACACAGGATGCCAGAGCCGGGAGGGCCATAGAACACAGGATGCCAGAGCTGGGAGGGCCCTTAGAACACAGGATGCCAGAGCCGGGAGGGCCCTTAGAACACAGGATGTCAGAGCCGGGAGGGCCTTAGAACACAGGATGTCAGAGCCGGGAGGGCCTTAGAACACAGGATGCCAGAGCTGGGAGGGCCCTTAGAAAACAGGATGCCAGAGCTGGGAGGGCCATAGAACACAGGATGCCAGAGTTGGGAGGGCCTTAGAACCCAGAATGTCAGAGCTGGGAGGGCCCTTAGAACACAGGACGTCAGAGCTGGGAGGGCCCTTAGAGCACAGGATGTCAGAGCTGGGAGGGGCCATAGAACACAGGATGTCAGAGCTGGGAGGACCCCTAGAACACAGAATGCCAGAGCTGGGAGGGCCCTTAGAACACAGGATGTCAGAGCTGGGAGAGACTATTACAACATCCTACATTCAAACTAGAAAAGCCTACTTAGTAGGTGAAAGAATAGTGCCCGAAAGGCCATGCCTCAGAAATCCTTTGATTTTACATTTGAGGGAACTGAAACTCAGAGAGCTGTGACCAGGTTATAGAGTCTACCAGAGGGCTGGTCCATTTTAACATTTCATGGGTTTGGGGAGTGAGCAGTACTGGCAGGTTCTGGTCTTGTTTTGTCATGTTGGTTATGGGTTGGAGAGATCATTTTGTTTTTTATATTAATGTATTTTGCTTTATCAACAATCACTTCCATAAGCTTTTGAGTTTTAAATTTTTCTTCCTCTCCCTCCCTACCTCCCTCCGCAAGACAGCTCTCAATCTGATATTGGTTATACATATATATTCCTAATAACATATCTTCACATTGAAGAATTTGAAGTAATAGGAGGAACCACCAGAAAGAGGAAACGAAACAAAACAGAAGAAAAAATAGCAAATATTGTGCTTTGATCAGCATTCAAACTCCATAGTTCTTTCTTTGGATGTGGATAGCATTTTCTGTCATGAGGCCTTTGGAGATGTCTTAAATCCCTGTATTGTTGAGAGGAGTTAACTCTATCAATGTTAGTCATCGCATAGTGTGGCTGTTACTTTGTACAATGTTCTTGTAGTTCTGCTTACTTCACTCAGCATCAGTCCATACAAGTCTTTCTAGGATGTTCTGAAGTCTGCCTTCTCATCATTTCTTATAGCACAATAGTATTCTATTACACTCATATACCACAACTTGCTCAGCCATTCCCCAGTTGATAGGCATCCGTTCAATTTCCAATTCTTTGCCACCACAAAAAGAGCTGCTATGAATATTTTTGTACATGTGGGTCCTTTTCCCATTTGTATGATCTCTTTGGGATACAGCCCTAGAAGTGCTATTGCTGGGTCAAAGGGTGTGAACATTTTTGTAGCCCTTTGGGCATAGTTCCAAATTATTCTCCAGAATGGTTGGATCATTTCACAACTCTCTGCACACAATGCATTAGTGTTCCAATTTTCCCACATCTTCTCCAACATTTATCATTTTCCTGTTTTGTCATGTTGGCCCATTTGATAGGTGTGATGTGGTACCTCAGAGTGGTTTTGATTTGCATTTTTCCAGTCAATAGTGGTTTAGAGCATTTTTTCATATGACTATAGATGGCTTTAATTTCTTCCTCTGAGAATTGCCTGTTCATATCCTTTGACCATTTATCAATTGGGAAATGATTAGTATTCTTATAAATTTGACTTAATTCTCTATATATTTTAGAAATGAGGCCCTTATCAGAGACACTGGTTGTAAAAATTCTTTCCCAATTTTCTACTTTCCTTCTAATCTTGGTTGCATTGGCTTTGTTTGTGCAAAAACTTTTCAATTTAATGTAATCAAAGTTATTCATTTTACATGGGAGATCATTTTTCAATAGGAGTCAGTAGAATATGGTGGAATAATCCCCACCTGGGATGAGCCTCATGTCTCTGTCCCTCAGTTTCCCCATCTCCTTCAACTCCATCATGCTCTCTTCCAAATGAAGCTGTTTATGAAAGCCTGGGCACGTATGTGCCAAGGGAAGTCTTTTTCTTCTCACCACTTTTGGCTTTCTCCTGCCCCATCTAGTAGAGGGGACGCCGTGGGATCAGGAAGACCATAGCCTCAGACACTTAGTAGCTGTGTGATTCTGGGCAAGTCGCTTCACCATTGCCTGCCTCAGTTTCCTCATCTGTAAAATGGAGGCAGTACATTAATGCGCCTACTCTTCAGGGTTGTGATAGTCAAATGGGATAACATTCTTAAAGCGCTATGTAAAGGGTAGCTCTCATTATCGTCATCATCATTATCACTGGTCATGTGTAAGTTCACACACTGCTGCTGCATGATCATTTTACTGGCAGATGGTACACTAGAGAAAATTGGAATTAGCAGTGGAACCGTAAGGACCAAGTCTTGGATTGTAATTATGACTTTCTTCTCACCATGATTTGGTTTCCCTATCTGGAAAGGGTAGGTATTACCAGGCTTAAAGAATAAGAGATAATAGAGATAAAGCACTTCGTAAACCTTTAAACACTCGACAAATGCCAGGTTTTTTTTCTTTTTCTTTGGCGAGGCAGTTGGGTTGAAGTGACTTTCCCAGGGTCACACAGCTAGTAAGTGTCAAGTGTCTGAGGCCAGATTTGAACTCAGGTCCTCCTGACTTCAAGGCCGGTACTCTATCCACTGTGCCACCTAGCTGCCCCCTAGTAATACTTTCTCAAGTCTCGATAGTCAAGAAAACAATGAATCAAGCTCTAATTTGTGGCATTTGCTGATTGCCGATGTGTCGATGCTCACAGGGAATACTGAGCCATCAGCTCCCACCAGCTGGGCAGAGCTGACTCTAGCAGACCTTTGAGTGTTGCTGGGCATGCTGACTTTGTCCAAGCTTGATGAAATGGAGTGCATTAGCGTGACGGTGTTGGGAAAGAGGCTGGATTTAGAGTCCTGGGACCTGGCTTCAGATTTCAGGCTCTGCTACCTCTGTGAGTTTGGGCAAGACATTTCCTCTCTCTGGGCCTCAGTTTCCTCATCTGTCAAGTAAGAGGATCAGACTAGGTGGCCTCTTAATCACTCTACCTCTGGTATGTGTGTCTCTCTTCTCTTGAATTAGACTGAACTGCCTGAGGGATAAACTGTGCATCTCTCCCCCGACTCCCAGGTCTTGACTGTGTATTCAGTAGGCACTTAATGTATGTTGGTAGGATTTTGAATGTGAAGGACAGATAAAAGGCTGAGGCCTTCCGGTCACA
Source organism: Phascolarctos cinereus (assembly GCF_003287225.1). NCBI lineage: Eukaryota > Metazoa > Chordata > Mammalia > Diprotodontia > Phascolarctidae > Phascolarctos > Phascolarctos cinereus. The sequence continues at coordinate 383,567,412 of NW_027556098.1, read as the reverse complement.
GGATGACTAATAGTCCTGTCTAGAGCAGGGCTGGCAGAAGTGCTGAGTGATCATAATCACTGAAGGGAGGCCTGTTGAACTGTCTCCTCCATCTCCCTGTCCATAGAGTGGGGAGGGGGTGAGGTCACCCGGCATCGGGCATAGGCCAGGCTCCCTGCCCTTTAAGGGGGCCGCCTCCTGGCAGTGAACCAGGCAGTCATCCTTGCCAGCGTTGAGCTCCTCTGTTGAATTGCCCCGGAGGTCCACGCTCTTTCTGATCTCAGTGTGAGAGAATGGCTGCTTTTAACGTCTCAGTCTTCTCCCAGGACTTTCCCTCTGCGTCTAATTCTCTACTTATTAACACTGCATCTTCCCGGCACCGGGGGAGAGTGTGGCTGCAAATCGTGATTCCGTGTTCCTCTCTCTTGTCCCCTGGTGTCCCCCTGACTTATTAGAAACATCAGCACTTTCCACGCTTGCTTTTATCTTTGGGAAGGCACGGTGCATCCGACGTGCTCAGTGCCTGGCGCCAGCCATCTCAGGGATGTGTTTGGAGGTGCATCAGGGCTTTGGACAGGCAGCCAAGTACAGTGGGGAAAGCTCTGGGTCTGACTCCGGCCTTGCCCGGAAAGCAAGAGGTGTGTCCAATGTAAAATTGCCTCTTGGGAGACGAACCACTGGGTGGAATGAATAGGACACTGCCGTCATTTCTGGGGTCCCTGAGCCTCATCCATCCACTGTGCCATTTATCTGGCTGCAATAAGGCGGCTGTCTGACCAGGCTCAGGTTTGGTCCTCTCCACCTGGTTGAAACTGGGATCAGCTATTGAAATGTGCTTTAAACTTCCATTTCTGGAATATTTTGGGAATGACAAAGCCCTGGACTTAAATCATATCAGTTGATCCCTATAACATCCCTAGGCAGAGGGTTTTTTAGGTGGCTAGGGGGAGTGCAGCAAGTATTAACATTTCCATTATACAGATGAGAAAACAGACTGAAAGATGATTAAAGTGACTTTCCCAAGGTCATATGACTGTGTGCAGAAGTGAGATTCTACCCTAGGTCTTCTACAACACAACTCTGCTGCAATCCAATATGGTATAGGAGAAAGAGGGATGGAGTCAGGGGGAGTTAGGGGACCCAGTTTCAAGTCCCCGCTCTGCCACCTACTATCAGAAGAACCTCAGACAAATCATTTCTCTTTTCTAAACCTCAGTTTCCTCATCTGGAAAATGGGGATAATAATAATTATGGCTCGCAAACCTTAAAGCACCCTAGAAATGTAGTTACATTGTTATCTTCGAGGCAGCAAAAGGGAGAGTTCTGAACTGGGAATTGGACACTGACCACCGCCAGTTGTTTGCTGTAGGATTCGAGGTAAGTCATTTTGCCTCAGGTTTCCTCACCCAAGGGTGGGTCCTGTTATCTCAGGGATAGAACAGGCTATTTTTTTTGTTAGCCTAGTTAACACAGACTCCAATAGGCAGGAGAGCAGCAGGGGACTTTCAGGGGGGTCAGCCAGAGAAGTGTCTCAGGGGAGAGGGGGGATGATGCTCAGAGGGTAACATGGGAATTAGGGCTAGATCACCCCCAGAATCCAAGGGCATCTTCTAGATTTAGTCCCAGGGAAGGAGGGTGGGGGTAGCTGGGCAGGCCAGCTTCAGGACACAGGTGACTTGATTTTAGCATCACACTATCTCTGAGTTAGAAAGGAGCTCTGAATCAATTTAGTCCAACCCAGATCAGAAACAGGAGCCCTTCTACGGTGACTTTGACCAATGGCTAGCCAGCATTCCCTTGAATACTTCTTGTGGCAGGGACCTACCTCGCTGCTCTCAAGGTAGACCTTTCATTCTGTAGTCAGCTGAGTGGTAGGAAGTTTATTCTTGTGTGGAAGTAAAATCTACCTCCCTGTGACCTTGAATTGCTGGTTCCTCTTCTCCCCCCTGGGACAAGGCAGAACAAATCTGATCCTTGGACCCTGTAACTTGTCATGCGGAGAGATTGTGTGACCTGCTTGGGGGTGGGAAAGAAATCCTAATAGTAGGTGCTGAGGAAGCCACAGTGGTGTATTACAAAAAATGCTAGATTTGGAGTCAAAAGATCTGAGTTCAAATAATGGCTCTGATGTGTCTTAGCTGCATGGCTTTAGGGGAATCATTTCCCATCTCTCGGCCTCAGTTTCCTCATGAGTAAAATGAAGGGGTTGGACCTCTTAAACTCTTAGAGTCCCTTCTACCTCTGACAATTTTTGTTCTTAAGGCCCCTTTGAGCTCTGACATATGTCCTCAGGTCTCTCCCAGCTCTGATATCCTATGTTGTAAGGGCCCTCCCAGCTCTGACACCCTGTGTTCTGAGGGCCCTCCCATCTCTGACACCTTGTGTTTTATGGGCCTTCCTATCTTCTCTGTTCTAAGGACTGTAACAGCTCCAACCATACTATACCATGCTAAGCTCTCTCCTAGCTCCGGCACTCTGGACTCTACTGTCTCCCCCATCCCTAGGAGTCAGACTGGGTGAATCAGGGCATAAGTCTCAGCTCTGCTCTTGAGCATCCCTCATCAGGTTCCTGCCTCAGCAGTGGGGCAGGGTATCAGATGCTATGTTGGAAAGAGCTTTGGCCCCTGGCCTAGTGGGTGGGTGAGGGATGGCAGGAGCAGAGAGTTTCAGAAAAAAAGAAAAAACCCTTTCAGGAATTAATTGAAATTAAACAACTCTAAACCTCCATATGGAAAAGCAGACACCTAGTGTTTGGAAAATAGGTTGAACAACATATTAACTGAGAGGTGAGCAAGGAAATGAGGGGCTCGGTCTTTGAGCTTCACTGCGTGCCGATATCCTAGCCCCATAATTCTCCCCATGCCTTTCTCCTATGTGGCAGAATTGGGAGGTCCTGGAGCTGGGAGTGTGTGTGTGTGTGTGTGTGTGTGTGTGTGTGTGCACTCAAGCATGTTGAGGGAGAAGGCAATGAGGACATCTTTCTTCAGAAAGCTCTATATTCCTCTGGAATTTTCAGTCTCTTGACACTGTTTTGTACCAAGTTGGCATCATGGAGTGACCAAATGAATGTTCATTGGCTTTGAAGGTAGAAGTCCTGGATTTGAATCTGCCTCTGCTATTCACAGTGACCTTCAACTTAGTAATAATACTAAATATATTATATAGTTAGTCTGAGTATGTAAATACAGATTCACATTTCTCAGAGACATCGCTTATTATAAAAAGAACTTTGCAAACATAAAAGGGCTACATTATTATTGTTATTAAGATTTATTTATGAAGCACTTTGCTCTTTGTAAGTGAGGTAGGGACATGTAATTCTTGGTTATCTCTGTTTTACAGATGGGGAGCCTGAGCCTCAGAGTGGTTAAATAACTGCCCCAGGGTCACCCAGCTGTCTGAACTGTTTATGGGATGATAGGTCTAGAGCTAGAATGACTTCAGTCCAGCCCCCTCATTTGACAGATGAGGAAACTGAGGCACAGAAGAACTGTATCTGAAGCAGGATTTGAACTCAGGTCCTCCTAACTTTAGGTCCAGTGCCCTCCTTTCTCTCTATGTGGCACTTTCTCCTGGCCCTGGGTTCCTCCTGAATCTCCAGCGATCCTCCCATGATGCCACCCTGTTTCTCTGACGCCACCCTGTTTCTCTAAAAATTATGTTGCCTCTAAGAAGACATTAACTCTCTTGCTCTTATGCCTCTACAGCCATCAGTTTCCTGGTCTGTTAATGATCTGAGGATTCCTCTAGCTCTAAAGCCTGTGACTCCATGTTTATGGCGGGCTTCTCTAGCTCCTAGCCCCTCTTGCTAGTTCCTTCCTCCAGATACCTGCAAACAGCTTTGCCTGCCCCCATCTTTAACCAGGTTCTTTATTTCTGACACATGTAGTGAGACTCTGGAGGATGGTTATTAACAATAACTTTCATTTTGTCAGCCCTCTTCTCACCATTCTGCAAGAAAAATATGAGCCCCATTTTATAGATTTTTTTAAAAAGAAGCAAGGCTGGAAAAGTTAAGTGATCAGTTAGTCAGCATGAGAGCTGGGATTTGGACTCATATCTACTGACTTCGTCTTCTTTCCATGGACCTAAGTTGTCTCTGCCTTCCAGTAGCCTGCAATGACTTGATTTTGTGTGTGTGTGTGTGTGTGTGTGTGTGTGTGTGTGTGTTGATGTGAAGAGATATGTTTGGAAATAGGGACCCATGTCCATTCTGTGAGGGATGAGGTCATGTTTGGTGTGACAAACCCCAGATGTTTCTGGAAGGGAATGGATTACCGTTAATTCCCCTCTGACTTCAGCAGGCTTGCAAATACCTTTTTAAAGTCCCACCAGGGCCAGAAGCAGGCTTGTTACTGCTCCAAAGAAACCAGAATAGATTTCTCGGCTGTATTTGTATTTAATTGAATTCTAAGAGATCACATGCAGGCAGGGGAGGCCTGTGCCCACTGCCTCAGATCAAGTTTAATTCTGGACCAACACTTTGACTTTAGCTCAGCTTGGTGATTCTGGGGCAGGCAGGTGCTGCTGCTGGTCAGCAGAAAGGTGGCTGGACGTGGGGCATGAAGATCTGCTCCTTTCTAGTTGAGTGACCTGGGGCAAGTAGCTGAACAGACCTGAGCCTAAGCTTCTTCCTCATTAAAATGGAGGGAGGCTAACTAGGATTTCTCAGATCTCAGTGTCCCTAGGATCCTTCATAGCCATGACATTCTGTGTCCTAAGGGCCCGCCCAGCTCTGACATTCTGTGTTGTAAGGGCCCTCCCAGCTCTGACATTCTGTGTCCTAAGGGTCCTCCCAGCTCTGAAATTCTGTGTTCTAAGGCCTCTCCCAGCTCTGACATCCTGTGTTCTAAAGGCCCTCCCAGCTCTGAAATTTTGTGTTCTAAGGGCCCTCTCAGCTCTGACATCTGTGTTCTAAGGGCCCTCCCAGCTCTGACATCCTGTGTTCTAAGGGCCCTCTCAGCTCTGACATCTGTGTTCTAAGGGCCCTCCCAGCTCTGACATCCTGTGTTCTAAGGGCCCTCCCAGCTCTGACATCCTGTGTTCTAAGGGCCCTCTCAGCTCTGACATCTATGTTCTAAGGGCCCGCCCAGCTCTGACATTCTGTGTTGTAAGGCCTCTCCCAGCTCTGACATCCTGTGTTCTAAGGCTTCTCCCAGCTCTGACATCCTGTGTTCTAAAGGCCCTCCCAGCTCTGACATTTTGTGTTCTAAGGGTCCTCTCAGCTCTGACATCCTGTGTTCTAATGGCCCTCTCAGCTCTGACATCTGTGTTCTAAGGGCCCTCCCAGCTCTGACATTCTGTGTTCTAAGGGTCCTCTTAGCCCTGGTAGTCTCTGTTTTAAACTCCCCCTTACCTCTGACATTCTGTGATTTCCTCTGATCCACTGGCCTCAGCAGGGATACTTATGCCTTCTGTCGTAGAGCTGTGTGCCAGCAGAGGCCTTAGCCCTGGCATCCTATGGGCTGGATCCCCATCTTGTCTCCCTGTCCATCTTGCTGTGACACCTCCAAGAAACAGTACCACTCTGTGCCTGAGTTTGGGGATAAGGGTGAAGGGTGTCATGGGTCTTATGGAAACATAAAAGTAGGCAGCAATGTCATTGGAGGGCTAAGGAATTGAAGATTTCCTTGAATTAGGATCTATTATAGACACAATATTTGCAATGTTCTACCCTAGGAAGGCAAAGATGGGAAATGACATAGGCCCTGAGCTTATGGTCTGATAGTAGGAATCATCGCCTCTAAGAGGTAGATTGGAATCCTGAGGCCATGGAGACTAATTGGTACCCGAACAATAATCCAACCCTTTGCTGGAAGCCCTCAACTGAGGGCCAGGCAATGCATAGCAAGGGGAGGCAGCAAGCATATATTAAGTGCTTACTGTGTGCCAGGCACTGTGCTAAGTGCTTGGGCTGCCAATACAAGAAAAAAACAGACCTCAAGGAGCTTACACTCTAATGGGGAAATGCAGGACACAAAGAGGGAATTGGAAAGTGGGGGGAGGGGTGGAGGTGCCCGCTGTGGGGGCAGAAGCAAAGCCACTGAAGGAATAAGGATTGGCCTGGGAACCTCCTCAAAACGGAGGCTGGAGAGAAGAGGGGGCCAACAAGGCAGAGGGATCTCCTAAGGTGAGAAGGTTGAAAAGCTTCATGAGTGTTCTGAGTGAGGAGGCCCCAGATGTTGAGGCATTGTTGGCCAAGTCTAAAAAGGCAGAAGCTGAGTCAGGAGGGGGAGAAAGAAGGGCAAAAAGGGAGGAGAGGGCGCCCATGACCTCCTAAGGCTATCCATTCCACTTTGCCACAGCTCAGTGTTGTTCCCTGATGTCAAACCTGAGTCATCTTCTCTAGAATTTCTGCTCATTGTGTGTAGTTCTTCCCTCTGGAGCTATTCTGCTGGTCCCTGTATCCTAGTACTAAGCATGGTCCCTGGCACCTGATAAGCTTGCTGGTTAAACAGGATAAACCTAACCCTGCTTCAAAGCCACTGCTGGCTATTACTGGAAAGCAACCGTTCCCCTCCCCCAAAAACGTCGTGGCACCACTGACTCCTAGTGAGGTCACAGCTCACCAGTACCCTCATCTCTTTTCAGATAAAGTGCTATTAATCTTTACTTGGGAAGATGATTTTTTGAACCCAAATGCAGCATTTTACATTTATTCCTACTGCCTTTTGTCATAGGGCATTTGGGCTAATATTCAGAACTGCCTGGATCCTTTTGGAACCCCTGTTCTGTTATCTAGTTTATCAGTTTGTGCAGTTTGGGTCTTTGATAAGCGAGCCATCTATGCATGGTTCCTGGTACATAATAAGCACTTAGTAAATGTTTATTGATTAATAGATTGATTAATTGGAGTCATTGACCTGTGATCAGGACAGTGGAGAGCTCTATATAAAAGTGCTATAAGAAAATCTGAGGAGCAAGAGGTCTCCGGGAAGGCTTCATGGAGGAGGTGGTACCTGAGCTGGGTTCTCATGAGGCTGGTGCTTGTTAAGCGAGGATTTGCTAGATCCCCGTCTCCAGCTGAGGTGTCTCCCATATGGCAGATTTTGATGAAAAGAGGACAGCTTGACAGTAGTAATGGAGAGAGGAGGAATCCCGCCTGTGGTTCTTAACAGCTCAGCATCATAATTGATATGCCTGACACATGAGAATTTAGATTAGACCTTGCATGGCAGCATTTAATTTGATTAATGATTTATCACTTTAATTGAGAGTTTTACTGAGAGATTATTCACTATGGGTAAGATGAAGGTTACCAGACATTCTGAGGTCCAGAATTGCTTTCGGGGAGTAAGGGTGGAAGAGGGGAAGGAAGAACCTGGGTCTGAATTTCATCTCAAGCTCAGTCTGTGTAACCTTCGCTGGCCACCTCCCCTCGATGAGCCTTAGCCCATTTTCCTGTAAAAGAAGAAAGGGGACTTGCATGGGGGACATCTAGTCCACCGTCATTATTTTACAGTTGGGGTGAAGTGACATGTCCAAAGACACGGAGGTAGTTAAGAGCACTAGGATTTGATAGGTCTCCCCAGGTTCCAGCCTAGGCTGTCTGCTATAAGAGTTTGACATTAGAAGCCTTGGCTTCACATACCGACTCTCCTTGCGGGCTGTGTGATGATTTACAAATTACTTCCCTTCTCTGGACCTCGAAGGCCAATGTGTAAAAATGAGGGTTGATCTCCAGGCAGAGAACAAATGTAGATCTCCTTGCAGGAATGGGCCAGATGCCTGTCTAGAAGGAAAAGTGATAGCTTATGGTTGTCCAGGGCTGTGGGGAGCCGGTAGGGGTACAAGGCAAAACACGAGGTGCCTTCATTGGCTCTGGGGGAGCTGAGTGACGATTATGTTTTCTTCCTCCTTGTTGCTGGGCTCTTTGGGAGAGGCTTCTAACCCCCCCCAACCACAGAGGCCCACAACAGCCCATCCTGTACCATAATCAGTGCCCAGATGCCATGGGGCAGACAGGTGGAGGAGACAACTCCTACCCTCTGTGAGCTGCCAGTGGGAGAGGGGAGGAGGAGATAAAGTCCATGCCCTCAAGATGCTCCCAGTCTTGGGGGGAGGAAGGTGCACTCCCTGCCCTTTGGGAGCTTCCAATTTGAGGGAGGAGGCATACTCCCAGCCCTCCCAGAGCCTCTGGTCTGATGGGCAGGAACCATCCCCACCCTGGGGATACTTCTTACCACCACAGTGGAGTGTAAGGCCTCCAGAGCATTTGGCCTCCGTGGATGGGCCTGCCATCCTCTTCTTGGGTAGCTGCTCACCTGCTTTCCTTCTTCCAGGGAGCCAAATATTGCTCCCATTCCCCGCGGTCCTCTCCCCTCCTTTCCTAATGTTCCCCCCTCCCTGCCACCCGTATGTCTCCCTACTGCGCCATCAGTGCTGTCTTAGAAAAGCAATTTTGTTGGACATCTTGAGATCTCGTCCTCTGGGGCTCTGCATCCTGATTGGGTATGAGTGCTGAATTCATTCATTTCCCTCCCCCTGAGGCTGCTGGGGGTGCGGAGGCAGGCTGGCAGAGACTGCCGGCTTCTCCTCTGCTTGGATTGCTCCCATCTTCCAGACCTCCATATCAGCAGGGAATGCAGAGATGGTGGTGGGAGAGTGGGCATGTCAGAGGGGTGGGAGGCAGGAGGGGGGTGGTCATGTTGGTCATCTCCTTTTCCTAGGAGGATATTGTCCTGGCCACAGGTGTGTCCTGGGCCAGGGTCTGTCAGCCCTGAGGTGGGGGAGCGCTGGCTTTCTCCAGCTTGGGTCTGGTCACCCTCTCCTGACATTTGATACCTTCCCTGTGTGTTACAGCAAAGCTTTGAGGCGCACCAGGATGAGGCGGCCAGCGTGACACATATGGTGAAGGCGGGCAGTGGGGTTTGGATGGCCTTTTCCTTGGGAGCCTCCATTCGACTCTTCCACACGGAGACTCTTGAGCATCTCCAGGAAATCAACATTGCCACACGGACCACCTTCCTCATGCCAGGTAAGCTAAAGCCTAGAACCCCACAGGTATAGTGTGTCTATGTAGACATCTTGACTGCTAAGATCTTGTCTCTCCAACTTCCTCATTTGTCTGATAAGAAGGTTAGATAAGGTCTATAAGATCCCTCTAACTTGTGATATTCTGGGTTCTAAGGGCCCTCCCAGCTTTGTCATTCTGTGTTCTAAGTTTCCTCCCAGATCTGACATCCTGTGTTCTGAAGTTCCTCCCAGTTCTGTCGTTCTGTGTTCTAAGGTTCCTCCCAGATCTGACATTCTGTGTTCTAAGACCCCTCCCAGTTCTGTCATTCTCTGTTCTAAGGTCCCTCCCACCTCTGGCTTTCTTTGTCCCACTCTACCCCACCCCAGCCTTTGTTCTAAGGTCCTTCTCAGTCTCAGATCTGACATTCGAAGATCCTTTTCAGTCTTTACAGTCTATGTTCTAACATCCCTTCCAACTCTGATAAACTACATTCTCAGGTTCCTTCCATCTCCTGCAGTCTATGTTCTAAGGTCCCTCTTGGCTGTGACATTCTCTGTCCTATTAACTGGCTTCAAACATGTTGCTTCTCTTAGTTGTGGTACAGACCAAGCACATAAGTCCATACCCACTGCAGAAGGGGTTGTTAGAGGAAGCTTTAGAATGCCTGGGATATGATGGCCAAGCCTCTGAGGATGCATGGTGATCTAACCTAGACCTTTCCATGCCTCTTCTTCCCCCTCTATCATGTTCATCCATGTAAAAGCAGGTCATAAGAATCCAAGGTGGCCTTGAAAGGGAAAAGTGTGGGAGAACTCATAGCAGGGCAGTGAAGGGAAGAGGGAACTCATTGGTTATTGATGAATCTGGGGTCTTGCCACTCCCAGAGTAGGGGGATCATTCGCTACCCTTAACCAGCTCTGGCTCTCCTGGGCAGCCCTTAGAGACAGAACCACAGTCTGATGGCTTGGTTGGGCTGATGCTCAATGATGAATGCTGGAGGAGAGAATTTTTTTAATTAAAATTCTATTTATTTATTTGAGAAGGGAAATTATTGATCAATTTCCTAGAAACCCCCAAGTCATTGACTAGTTTCCATCAGGACACAGATGATGACAGGATGACCTCTGAAGAAGAAGTGAAAAAGGGTCAGTTGTAATGATGCACCACTTTTGGAGTCGGAGGGGGTGGACTTGAATCTCAACCTATGTGTGACCTGGGGTGAATCACTGAACCCCTCCTAGCCATTCCCTTATTTTTAAAATGAGAAGATTTGGCCTCTGAGATCTTTTCCAGCTCTAAACCCTATAATTGTGTGATTCTATTCATAGGGGCAATGAGGTTGGATGCTATAATCAACATGCCCTCCCAGAGGCATCCCAGAGTTTGACTCCCTCTGCTTTTCTAGGAAAGCTTCCCAAGCCCGGGTAGGCTCTACCAGGGAGCTCAGGGCTGACATCTGGCTTGAGGGCTCTGTCTCTGTCTTTCCTGGTCCAATGGCAGAGCTGCCCACCTTGATGAAGCAGGCAGAAGCTCCCCTTCCCCAAAATGAGTATTTATTTGTCCACCTTGAGGCCTAATGCTTCCTAAAGTTTCCACCAGATGGACAGAACCCAGGCTTGAGATGCCCTCAGCCAAGAAGTCGGTGTGTTGTAGAGGGCACCAGCTGCTGGGTCATGTTTCTGCTATCTTGTCCACAGCCAGGCTTGGTACCTAAGTGCTTTCAGAGGGCCCTGGGACCTGCAAAGTTAGAGCCTGGAGGCCAGAAGCATGAGGATGATGGGGACTGAGCTAATTGCTACAAGATCCAGCCAGATGGTCTGGGCTGGCTGGTGGTGCTCAGTCTGACACACCCATATGCTGAGCCTATAAAGGGTTGTCACTTTCTCTCTCAGGACAGGGTAGGTAGTTGCAGCCTAGGGGAGGAGAGCCTCAGTCTTCAAACCAAGAGGAACCTATATCATTAAGAAAATGGGGAGGGCTACTTCACCTAGAGAACGGGAAACTGGGGGAACATGATAGCTGTCCTTATCTATCAAAAGAGGTATAGTGGTGAAAAAGACTTATCTGTGTGACCTAAAGGAAGTCACCCACAGGAGGATGACAGAATCCTAGATTTTAGAGCTGGCAAAAGAATCTTTGGGGCCATCTCAACTCTCTCATTGGATAGATAGGTACTGAGGCCCAGGGGAATATAGCCACTTGCCCAGGAAGTAGCAAAACTGAGATTCGAACCCAGGTCCACTGATTCCAAGTCTAGGACACTTTCTACTGTACCATGATTTTGGCTCCATAGACAGAACTTTCTAACAATCTGAGTTGTCCAAAGGTGGATTGGGCTATATTATAAGGTAGGGTGAGTATCCTGTCCCTAGAAAGTTTCCAGCAAAGTCTGAGTGAAGACTTGCTAAGGATGTGACAGAGGAGATTCCTGCTTTAGGCAGGAGCTGTACTTTATAGAGGACCCAAGGCCCTCTCTAGCTCTGAGGTATTGGAATTGATTGATTCTGTGTTCTAGAGAAGAGTATCTTTTGAGGCACCAGGTAGGAAGGAGGCTGACCAGATCCAATCTCATTTGGGTTTTGTTTCTTTCTGTTTCTTCTCTGCCTTATTCATATTATTGGTCAGTACTCCAAAGCCCTTTGGGTAGGTCCCTTTGTCCACAGGTAGAAATGAAGGATAATATCTGGAGGCCACCACATGAGTGGTTCCAGAGCAGAACAAGGGTTATTGAAGACTAGCATGTGGGTTGTTCCAGACCAGCATGTGTAGCCATTGTAGACTAACATGTAAGCCATTGGAGATCACTATTCTAGACCAACATGTGAGCCATTCTAGGTCAGCACACAAGCCATTGGAGATCACCATTCTAGCTCAGCACATGAGCCATTGGAGACCATCATTCAAGATAAGAGTGAGCCATTCTAGACCAGAGCTATCAAACTCATGACCGATACGACTCCTGAGTACAGCCCAGACCAGATCAGAATGTAACCAGGAAGTGTTTCACAAAATAAATGAAAATACAGGACAACGTAGCTGATGTTAATTTATGATTTTCTAAGTCAAGATGTGGGGGAGCTAAATGGCACAGTAGCTAGAGGGCAGGGTCTGGAGTCAGGAAGATTCATCTTCCTGAGTTCAGATTTGGCCTCAGATATGAGCTATGTGACCCTGAACAAGTCACTTTACCGTTTGCCTCAGTTTCCTCATCTATAAAATGAGCTGGAGCAGGAAATGGCAAACCACTCCAGCGTCTCTTCCAAGAAAACCCCCAATGGGGTCACGAAAAGTAGGCCACGACTGAACAATGAAGTTAATATGTGACTTATGGGGATCTGTTTCTATCTGAGTTTGATACCACAGTTCTAGACCAATGTGGGAGTTGTTGTAGGCCAGCACACAAAGTCTTCTAGACCACTGTGTGGATTGTTCTAGAGCAATGTACGGACTGTTTTCTTACCAATTTTCCCCTTCCAGCCAGAAAGATTAAGCAGGATTCTTAAATTCTTTATTAGGCATATTTTTAAAGGCTTTTAAGTATTTTTTTTCTTTCCCCCACATCACCAAATGAAGTAATTGCATAATTAGTAATAAATTTGTTTCTCCTGTAAATGTGGCCTTTTTTTTTCGACCATGTTAAAAATTTATCACACTTCTTTCTCCTATCCCCCCCCTTTCCAGTCGAATGTCTGACTGGTATTAATGCATTTCTGAACCTTAACTCCCTCCTCCTCTTAACAAGACAGGTCATTAATAAAATGTTCTCCAAGAGCCAGAGCTTTTTAAAGTTGTATATCTACAGATAGATGGCTTTGTGAGTCGAACACTGCAGCATGAACTCTCTGTGATAAAATATTTATCCACCATTAGAACCCCCCCTCCCCCTTACTGTTTGTGAATGTCTCTCTCTCTCTGTCTTCCTTGGAGAGATGGGGGAGATCGGGAGTCAGAGAGGGGCCCCAGGATGGGGTCTGCAGACAAGTCATTCTCCTAGCATGATTCCCTCTGTATTCTCTGCTTACCCTCCTGTCCTACCTCCCACTACCAGACTCATCACTTGGGACCTTCTGGGGCTGGGAGATCTTAACCTTCCTTGTCTCCTGGTCTCCTAGGGCAGTCTTGTGATGCCCAGGAACCCTTCTCACAGTCATGGTTTTATAAATAACTGAGGGAAATGCTAAATTTCAGTTAGAGGATAGTGAAAGTAAAGCTGTCATTATTTGTTCCTCCCCCCCCCCATCCAAGTTCATGGACCCCTTGAAATCTGTCCATAAGTCCTGGGGCAGAGAGGGGTGGGGTGAGGGAGTTGACTTGAGATTCGTAATGCTTGTTCTAGGAGGTTTTATGAGGGCACCAAATCACTAGAAAATCACCTCTGAGCAGCAGATGCCCCAGGACCAGGTGGGATAGGGAGGGATGTCAGAGATACATGCTCGTGTAAACACTGATGTTTGTTTATGTTTTCGGATCGGAAATCATAGAGCTGAGAGGATCCTTAGAACACAGAATGTCAGAGCTGGGAGGGCCCTTAGAACACAGAATGTCAGAACTAGGAGGACCCTTAGAACACAAAATGTCAGAGATGGGAGGGCCCTTAGAATGCAGAATGTCAGAGCTTGGAGGGCCCTTAGAACCCAGGATGGCAGAGTTGGGAGGGCCCTTAGAACTCTGCCAAGGGGAATAGTAGAGCTAGGAGGGACCTTAGTTACCATCTAGTCTGACCATCTAATGTTACAGAGGAGGAAACTGAGGCTGAGAGAGGAGAAATCCTGTGCCCAAGGTCACATAGTGAGCTTGTGAGAGAGCTGGGCTTCAAACCCAGGTAGTCCGATTCCCCCGCTGGTCCTCTTCCACTACACCAGGCTAATCCTAACACACACTCTGATGGGCCCTATGACTCCTACCAAGACCTAATGCTGAGCATCACCTGTTGGATGGGAATCTCCTCATCACAGCCTCCTCGCCTGCTGCTCTAAGAGCTTCCTGGCTCTTCCGCCTTCCACAGCAGACTCGACATAGCTCCATTTTTCTCGTCAGTCACTGCCTTGATTCTAATATTGCTCTGTTCTCACATTTGTTTCAATAATACCCATGACCCTCTGAATTAAAAGCACATTTTCTTTACAAAGGGACAAAGAACTTTATTGTGTTATCATGTTATGGTCTATTAGGGCATATAATGTAATCACCAGCATTTCATAGTGGACACGCTTTGCATCCATCATCTTATTCCATCCTTACAGCAACCTAGGCAGGAGAGCTCGGATTATTTTCCCTGTTTTACAGATGAGGAACGTGAGGCTTAGAAAGGTGACTAACCCAAGGTCTCATGGCTACTAAGGGGCAGAGCCAGGCTGTAAAATCTCCTCAGCCTGAGCCCTTTCCTCTGTGCTCTTCAAATTCAATAGACCCTTATTAATTACTTACAAGGCCCTGGGGATATTCCCTCCCATTGTATTGTATTACCCAATGGCCGGATCAACAATTGGGGTGTAAGGTAGCAGACGGCAGTCATGCCTTAGAGGTAAAAATAGACCCCTCCTTTTGCTCCCTCCCCCCCATTCTATCCCTGCTGTGAGATTTCCCATATGTATTCTACAATTAGAACTGAGGCAGCTGGGTGATGCAATGGATGGAGCTCCTGCCCTGGAGTCAGGAGGACCCAAGTTCGAATCTGGTTTCAGGCACTTCCTAGTTGTGGGACCTTGGGCAAATCACTTAACCTGTTTGCCTCAGTTTCCTCATCTGTAAAATGAGCTGGAAAAGGCAATGGCAAACCACTCCGGTATCTCTGTCAAGAAAACCTCCAATGGGGTCACAGGAAGTTGGACATGACTGAAAGGACTCAACAACAAAAATTCCACAAGTATGATTTGGGCAGATTGATTTAAATACCTTTGGTTTAGTTTTGTAGTGATAGGGGAGAGCAGGACTGGGGTGGTGGAGAAGGCTATCCAAGGCCTAAGTACTAGCTTTAGAGTCAGGGGACCTTCCTCATAAGTATGTGAAGTAGGAATGCAGTGGATAGAGCACTAGGCCTGGACTCAGGAAGGCCTAAGTTCAAATCCAGCCTCAGACAGTTAACTAGCTGTGTGACCCTAGGCAAGCCACTTCATTTCTATCTGCCTCAGTTTCCTCATCCATAAAATGGGGATGATAATAATACCCTCTACCTCTTGGTGTTGTGAGGATCAAATGAGATTATGACTGTAAAGTGCTTGGTACAGTGCCTGGCACATAGTAGGTGCTGTATAAATGTTAGCTCCTGTCATCATCATCGTCAGTAATAATAATGATAATAATAATAATAATCCTCTCCAAATGCCTCCAAAGCCAGCGCCCTATCCGATGCACCACACAGCCCTCTCCATGGTCCTGGTTATGTTGGCCCATCGGCTGTCCCTCCCAAGTCCCACGTGCTATGATCGTACCCTCCTCCCTGCCCTCCCTATACCACTTTCCAGGTTCTTTTCCAGCCTGGAGGGGTCCCAGGGCCCCATCTGTAAAGCATACAGCCCCACCTCACAGCGCCCCGCCTCTTGCCTTCTTTCCCAAGACCACTGCTCTTCCTAAAAGGAGGAGACAGCACGGCCCGATCATGCAGCAAGACCTAATCCGGCCTGACATCAGAAACATGTTAATTCACGGCAGCGAATTATCCCATTTCATTGTCTGTGCCTGGAAACAACAGGGTGCGCTCTTTGAGCAAAGCAGAGGCATCCATGCATCCAGAATGTAAAATGGAGCCTGGAAATCATGCCTCACGAGGGTTTGTTGGTACACCCTCAGCTCTTGTGATTCTCCCCGCCCTGCTCCACCCCCAGTCCCTGCCGTCCTTCTCTGCTCCTTCTGGAATCGGGCAGCTCTTGGGCCCTTGGGGCCTCCTTTAACCAGGCCAGGCTGAGCTGGCCAGTCCCTGTGCACCTGGGCCAGCCCCATCTGCCCTGATCCCTGATTCGAGGCTGGAAGGAACCTCTGCGGGCCTCTGGCCCAACCCCTGCCCTAATGAGCAGCACCTGTCCAACATCTCTGACAAATGGACTTCAATCAGTCATTCAGCAAATAGCTATTGAGGGTTCACCATGTTCCATGCACTGTACCCGGTGATGGGAATACAGACCTCCAGGGAAAGGAGGGGCAGGGGGAAATCTAACCCCTTCCAGCTGCTGGTTCCTTGTCTATGGGGGGCAATGAAGGCTTAGCCACCCCTTGTTTACCTGGCTTTGTGACACAGAACAAGTCACTTAATCTCTCTCAGCCTCTGTAAGATTGTGTTGTTCAGTCGTTTTTCAGAGGTGTCCAGCTCTGTGACCCCATTTGGAGTTTTCTTGGCAGAGATACTGGAGCAGTTTGCATTTCTTCCTCCAGCTCATTTTACAGATGAGGAAACTGAGGCAAACAGGGTGAAGAGACTTGCCGAGGGCCACACAGCTAGTACGTGTCTGAGGTAGGATTTGAACTCAGGAAGATGAGTCTTCTTGACTCCAGGCCTGGCACTGTGCCACCTAGGTGCCCTATGTATAAAATACCAGTGATAGTAAGAAGAACCCACTTCATAGGGTTATTGTGAGATAGTGCAGGAGATAATGCATGCACAGTTCTTGGTAAACCTTAAGGTGCTGTGATGATGGGGATGATAACAACTAGGGAGATGATGGAGCCAGCTCTAACCAGGGAGCCGATTGTTAAATGTTCAGGGTGAGCATTTTATGCCCTAGAAATTGGCAAATGCTATAGATCAAGGCTTGCTTTAATGATCCAAATGATAAGTTATTTATTACTGATTGTCTAGACTTAAAAATAATAGAGAAATTGCTAATAATGCAATTAAAATAAACTTAAAGGTGGAAAGAAGTTGTTTTTTTCACATTTATCAGCATACACCTACATGCATTGTCCTGTACACTATGTTGCCTAGCACTTACTCTCTAACCCAGAGGTCAAAAGAAAAAGTAGCGTTCTCTAACAGGAAGGCCCAGCTTATGAATCAGGGCCTGGATGCCAGGCCCGATTCCCAACCCTCACTAACCTTGTGACCTTGGCCAAGTCACACCCTTGTCTTGAGCCTCAACTTCCTTCTCGGTAAAATGGGGATAATGATAAGTCATGGCATTTAGAGCTGGAAGGGACCTTAGAGATCAGTCTTGTCCAGAGTTTCTTAATCTGGAGTCCATGAACTTTTTAAAAAAATATTTTAATATTGATATTGACCTAACTGGTTCCCTTAGTAATCCTTGACATTTTATTTTATGCATTTGAAAACACAAGGAGATCCAAGACACAAAAAGTGTTGAAGAGCCCTGATCTAGCTCAACCCCATCATTTTACAGACGGAAACTGAGGCCCAGAGAGTTGAAAGCACTTGTCCAAGGTCACATAGAGTATATTCTATAAAGCTGGGATGGAGCCCAGGTCCTCTGATGCCAAATCCAGCAATCTATTGTGCCGTGCTTCCTCAAGGAAGCCCATATCTCCCATATCTGAGCCCCAGTTTCCTCATCTATAAAATGGGGATAATTAAATTAAAATTAAATTAAAACCTGCACTGCCTTCCTCCCAGGAGTAATGTGAGGATCCTGTGATATAATGGATATAAATGGCTTTAACAATAACAGCAGTAGTTAATATCTTATGGTACTTTTATTTATTTTTTAAAATTAATTACTTTTAGTTTTCAACGTTCACTTTTTATAAGATTGGGAGTTCTAAATTTTTCCCCGTCCCTCTCATAGTATTTTTTAAAATTTGCAAAGCACTTTAGGGATGTTATCTTGCTTCACCAGTAATGTAAGAACTAGCATGTACTCGGTGATTTAAGAATTACAAAGTGCTTTACACAGATTACCTCATCTGGGTCTCACAACAGCCCTGGGAGGGAGGCAGGATTATTATCGTCCCCCCAACCCTACATCAGTACGTCAAGGGCCTGTGATTTTGTCAGCGTTGGGGTGCCCTCCACCCAGGAGCACCTCAGCCCTTCCCTCAGAGAGGAGGTCTGCCTGCAGTCACTGAGCCGACAGGGACAAGTGGGATTTGAACCCAGGTTTTCCTGACCGCAAACTGAAGGCTCAGCTCATGAGGTCTTGATAGCTCTCTTTCATAACCACAAAGCCCTAACCGTTCTTGCCCTTCTCATCTGTCCTCCAGGCCAGAAGCATGTCTGTGTGACCAGCCTCCTCATCTGCCAGGGCCAGCTCTGGGTGGGCACTGACCAAGGCATCATTGTTTTGCTGCCTGTTCCCCGGCTGGAGGGTATCCCCAAGATCACAGGTGAGACCTAGCACTGAGAGAGCCCTCTTCCACTCCCACCCCAACTACCTCTACCAAAGGGCTGCTGTCCCAGAAGGGGGGAAGGGTATTAGCCAGCTCTCCTGTTGTGTGTGGGGTGTGGATCTGGGGTCATCTGGGCAGCAAAAAATAATCGCTGTCATTTCTAATAGAGTCTACGATGGCTTTTTGTCTCAACAAACCTGTTTGGCATTTAAAGCCCTTTCCAGCCTGGCTCTAGCCTGCCTTTCCAGCCTTATTCTATATTATTCTCCAAACTGACCTCCCAGCTGTTCCTCACAGAAAACATTCCAACTCTCATCTCCAGACCTTTGCACAGGTTGTCCCCAATGCCTAGAATGCCCTCCCTCCTCACCTCTGACTCTTAGACTCCTTAGATTCCTTCAAAGCTCAGATCAAGTTCCATCTCCTTCATGAGGCCTTTCCTGGTCCCTCTCTCCCTGAGCTCCCAACCCCCTTCCAGCTGCTAGTACCTCTCAGCCAAACTGTCTTGTATCTATTGATCTCTCTTTCTCTCTCTCTCTCTCTGTCTCTCTCCCTCCCATCCTCCCTCTCTTCCTCCCTCCCTCCTTCTCTCCCTCTCTCTCTCTCTCTTTGTTATATCCCCTATATATGAACAAAAGCTCATTCAGGGCATGGCCTGTTTTATCTCTGTCTTTGTATCTGTAGTGCCTAGCACAGTGTGTGGTATATAGGAGGTGCTTAATAAGTGTTTCTGGATTGTTTGTTATCATCCCGTTGACTGAATCCAAAATTCATAGAACAAATCCTTTTTCTTAAGGGTATTTGTTCTGTAAATTTTGTATTAAGTCAAAGGGCTGCACTTGAGGACCTAGAGGATTGGTCCTTTTAAGTTTGATTCAGTCAAAGGGCTGCACTTGAGGACCTAGAGGCCGAGGCCACAGGTTCCCCACCCCTATGTTCTAGGGCTTGACAGGATCAAGGTCATAGATGTAGAGCTGGAAGGGATATGAGAGACCAGCTAGTTCCACACCTCTATATTTACAGCTGAGGAAACTGAGGCCCAGTGCAGTTAAGTGACTTTCCAAAGTCACACAGGTCACGACTATCGGAAGTGGGATTTGAATTCAGATCTTCTGACTCTGGAGCAAGTATTCTTTCTGCTTTACTTTGCAGCCTTATAGAATCTCTGCTACTTCCCTTCATTTTAGATGCCATGCAGAGAGTGAAAAGTCCCACAGCTAGCACGTGCCCTAATAGAATGTGACTCTGGGTCTTCTGCATCCAGGCCTCCAGACCAGGTGGTCTTTGAGGTGCTTGAAGCCTGCTGTGTGCCCTTTCCTTGGCACTGACCATGCCATGTCCTTGACTATCTCCTGTGTGGACTGCTGACGTCGGCACCTTTGCTGAGTCAGGCCCTGAACAGAGACAGGCGGGGACTGGGTAGACCCCTAGCAATGCCATCCCTTGGACCCTCCCTTTACACTCCATGAGAATCTACATCCCTGATTCTATTTATCAAAGAAACCCCAACAACCCTAGTGTCAGTGATGGAATTCTCCATTGTAGGGTAGGGGAAAGAGCGTTGCTACTGGAGGTCTGTCTCTAGTCCCAGCTTGGTTCCTTTCCACCTGGGGATAACTTGGTCCTTTGAGCCTCAGTTTCCTTTTCCTGTAAAGTAAGGGGGTGGTGGAACTAAGGCCAGCATTAGATACCATAATTAAGAAATTAAATTGTCTTTCTTTTCAATTATCTATGACTCAATTACACAAGCCCCTCTGGGATTTCATGTTCTTATTGGTAAAAAAGAAAAGCAACTGTGTGCAGAGTAGATAGAGTTGGCCTTAAAGTCAGGAGGTCTGGATTCAAATCCTGTCTTCCCCACATACTGGCTGTGTGACCTTGGGCAAGTCCACTGACTTTTCAAGGTCTTGGGCAGCTCTCAAAAACTATGAAATTGCAGAGTATGTGCTGAGCTGCATTGCTGAGGGAGGTTCCTTACCTAGGAGATCTCTTTACCAATAAAATTATAGGCCCAGTAAAAACAAAAATCAGGGGTAATGTTTTGGTACTGCCAGCTTTGCAGGGCTGTGGGGAAGACTTTAGAAACCTTAAAGAAATATAAGTTATTGGTTTTGTGAGGCATAAAATGAGGGATTATGTGATGGCTTACATTATCTCCAAGGTCCCTCCCAGTTCTGATATTCCCTGTTCTAAGAGCCCTCCCAGCTCTGACATCCTCTGTTCTAAGGTCTCGCTCAGCTCTGACATCCTCTGTTCTGAGGGTCCTCCCAGCTCTGACATCCTCTGTTCTGAGGGTCCTCCCAGCTCTGACATCCTCTGTTGTAAGGGTCCTCCCAGCTCTGACATCCTCTGTTCTAAGGGCTCTCCCAGCTCTGATATTCTGTGTTCTAAGGGCCCTCCCAGCTCTGACATTGTGTGTTCTAAGGCCTTTCAGCTCTGACATCCTCTGTTCTAAGGCCCCAGGAAGGCTCTGACATTCCACGGTGGCTTCTAGCTGTCACATTCTGTGCTTTGATGTACTAGCTGTAAATCCTTGCACCATCATTTGTCTGTAATAGTCACCCCTTGCCCACTCTCCTCCATCCCTACAGGAAAGGGCATGGTCTCCCTCAATGGTCACTGTGGGCCAGTGGACTTCCTAGCTGTGGCCACCAGCACCCTGGCTCCAGACATCCTGAGGAGTGACCAGGATGAGGCAGAGGAGGAGAAAGGTGAGGGTCCATCCCACGAGCCTCCGCCTGCACCTGATAGCCACCTGGCCCGAGAGCTGGTCCATAAAAAGGGCATCCTCCTTCAGTACCGCCTGCGCTCCACGGCACACCTGCCAGGACCCCTCCTCTCGGTACGCGACCCCCCAGACCCCAACGGGACAGCCCTGGCCCACAGCGAGGAAGATGGCTCTATCTATGAGATGGCCGATGACCCTGATATCTGGGTCCGCAGCCGGCCCTGTGCCCGGGATGCTCACCGGAAGGAGATCTCCTCAGTCGCCATCATCTCTGGAGGGCAGGGCTACCGCAACTTTGGTGGTGGTGGAAGGCCAGCCTTGGGCAGCGAGACAGACAGCACCTGCTCATCTGGCAGGTTCCCTTGATGATCTAGCCCACCCTCCCTCCACCAACTTTGCTCACTCCTGCTTCTCTCCCACGGTGCCTTGCACTGCTCTGGGACTGGCATCATGCCACCCTGGCCTACCTGGGCATTGATTTCCCACAGTGCCCTTTTCTCTAGTTTTCTGTCAGTCTGGGGTCAAACTGGGAAAGGAAGTGACTTCTTCACATGCCAGCTGCTTTGTAGGGTGAAATAGGGCTTGAGGAGCTCTCTTGGCAGAAGGGGGAGAAAACTGTTTTTAAAACAAAGCAAAAAAACTTTCAAAGGGTGTTTTTTTTTCTTTTTTGGTTTGGGATTCTAGGTATGGGAGGGAATCTTTGGAGAAAATGGGTCTTTTAAAATAAATATATATATGTTTTATATATGTGTGTATATATATATATGCATGTATATATATATACATATATGACACCATAACTGCCAATCAAAGTACTGTCCTCACGGTCTCAAGGGCAGGATTAGATTTTACAAAGCTCATCTCTCTAAAGATGCGTGCTTGTGTAAGGAGGTGTGTGCGTGTGCGTGTGCGTGTGTGTGTGTGTGTGTGTGTGTGAGAGAGAGAGAGAGACTGATGCGTGCCTCTGTATAAATAAATAAGTATATATAGTGTATATTATTTATGTATAAATAAAGTCTGTATATATTGGTGCATCGGGAGAGACAATAATAAAGGCATAGTTGATGTCTGTATTTGGGTTACGCTTCCTTAGCTTGGGCTGGGGTCCCTTCTAGCCCCGCCTGGGTGCACAGATGTTTGCGCAGAGGAATCCAGGCTCTGCAGCAAGAAGGATCAGGGATAGAGCCCCCCCTTCCCCAAGAGGAACGTCCTTACTGTTGCTCTTGGGTGTGAGAGGTGACTAAAGGAGCTTGTGGAGTGGGCTAGGAGGGGCTTGTCTGGGCCCGCAGCTGGCCAGGGAGAAGATTTGGGTGCTCTAGGGCAAAGTAGCCAGACCTTTGACATCGCCTCTCCAGCTCTCTAGCCTTGTGGACAAGACTGAAGGGAATACGCTACAATTCTGTTATTGTTGTTTCATCATTTTCTAGTTGTATCTGACTCTGACCCCACTTGGGGTTTTCTCGGCAAAGATACTGGAGTGGCTCGCCATTTCCTTCTCCAGCTCATTTTACAGATGAGGAAACTGAGGCAAAGTTAACAGGGTTAAGTGACTTGCCCAAGGTCACACAGCTGTTAAGTGTCTGAGTTCGGATTTGAACTCATGAAGATGAGTCTTCCTTACTCTTGACCAGGCACTCTGCGCTGTGGCGTTCACCTAGCTGCTCCATGGGCTATAATAGTGATTCTCAAAGTGCAGTTCATGGACCTTTGAGGGTCTCTGAGACTTATCCGGGGATCCTCAAGGTCAAAACTATTTTTATAATAATACTAAGATTATATAACCCACATAAAGAAATGTTCTTTGGGAGAGAGTATCCTCAGTAATTTTTCTAAGTGTAAAGGTGTCCTGAGACCAAAAAGTTTGAGAACTGCTGTGCTATAGGATAGTATAATTCAGCGATCTGGGAGTGGTTGAATGTTTGCTGAAGGGATAGAACTCTGAGCCTGAAGTCAGGAAGACCCGAGTTCACATCTAGCTTCAGACACTTACTAGCTGTGCGACCTTAGTTAATAACCTAACCTTTCTGTGCCTCAGGTTCCTCAGCTGTAAAGTGGGGATCGTGAAAACACCTACCTCCCAGGGTTGTTGTGAGGGTCAAAGGAGATCATATTGCTAAAGCACTGGTTGCAGAGTGCTCGGCACATAGTAGGTACTTCATGAATACTTGTTCCCTGCCCCTCCCCAAGTAGTTGTTATTGGACAGATGTCAGCTTGAAAGTCAGTCTCTAGTGGAGTGCCCCAGGGATCTGTCTCTTTGGAACTACGCCATTCAACATTTTAATCAATGACTTGGATAAAGATATAGATAATGTGCTTCCAAGTGTATCATGGAAGGCGACATAGCACAGTAGAGAGAAAGCTGGACTCCAAGCCATGAACATCTGTGTTCAAAGTCAACCCATATGCTGGTTATGGGACCCTGGGCAAATTCCATAACCTCTCTGTGTACTAGGCAGTTCTCCGAATGCTATAAGTTTGAGAGAATGGCCCAATCTCCATTGCTGAAGAGAGTTCCCTATGCCAGTAAGTAAAGTGCCTACTGTATGTCAGGCACTATGCTAAGCCATGAGGAGGCAAAAAGAGGCAAAAGACAAGTCCCTACCCTCAAGGAGCTTCTAGTCTAATGGAGTAGGCAACACTCGAACAAACCTATGCGAACAAGCTATATACAAGATGAGTAGGAAATAATTAACAGGAAGGCACTGGAATTCAGAGGGTCAGGGAAGGCTTCGGATCGAAGATGGGGTTTTAATTGGGGCTTAAAGGAAGCCAGTGAAACCCCAAGTCTAGTTGCTATCTGTCATGTCGAAGTCCATCCTTTGCTTCCAAGAATCACTCTCATGATTCTGAGATGGGTCAGATGACAGTCCCATGACAAAGATCTGGGGGTTTTAATGGGCTGCAAGCTCAAGATGAGTGAACAGTGTGACATGATGCTAATGCCATGCTAGGCTTTGGTAAGTGGAACCATGGTAACCAGAAAGAAGGGCTTAGTGGCTTGGGAGGGCCAGGAAGACCTGAATTCTGGTCCCACAGGGCAAGTCACTTCTCCTTTTTGTACCTCTGGACAACTTTCTAAGACTTAGGTTGCAAATGAGTTGCTAATCTGCACCATTGGAAAGAGTTTCCATACCAGGAAGCCCCTCCTTACTCCAATGAAATCACATCTAGCCAAACACACACAGAAAACCAACTCCAGCAATCCTAACAAGGGAGGTAACACTGGTGATGCATCGTCTTCCTCAAGCCACACCTGCAATGTTGTTCTAGGGCGTTGGGGGAGTGTCCACGTTCTAGGAAAAAGATGGTGAGGGGGCTGGATTTTCAACCAGGGGAGAAAAGACCTCTGGGTCTGAGGTCCATCAATCCATGAGCTTTGACTGAGCAGTTGCTACATGACAACTCCTCTGTTATCTCCAATCACATTGGAAATGCAAAGACCAAAATAACAGCCCCTCAAGGAGCTTCCATTCAGTGACAACTGTTTTCAAAGTATTTGAAGGGCTGTCATGGGGAGGGAATACATTTGACTCATTCTGCTTGACCCTGAGGAATATTGGGTGGAAACTGTGCAGAGAATAATCTCGGTTTCACGCCAGAAGGAAAAAAAGTGTCCCCAAATCAGAACTTCCCAAAAGTGAAAAATGCTGCATTAAGAGGTAATGAGCTCATCACCATCAGAGGTCTTTAGGAGCAGGTTAGGTGGGGGCAGCTAGCTGCTGCAGTGGATAAAGTACCAGCCTCAGATACTTCCTAGCTGTGTGACCCTGGGCAAGTCACTTCACCCTGATCGCCTCAGAAAAAAAAAAAAGAAAGAAAGAAAAGAAAAGGAAGAGGTTAGGCAACTACTAGTCAGCATCATGTCAGAGGGTATTTTTGTTCTGGAAGCATGGAACGGATCATAGACCAGGTGTTACCTGGGGTTCCTTCTACCTCTTGAGATCCTGAGGTCCCACTTCCCTTCTCAGGTCTCGGTTTTCTCATCTGGGAAATGAGGGGGTTGGAGCTCGTGATATTGTGGGTCCTTCAAGCCTTCCCATTCCGTGATCCTGCATATTCTCTTCCTCTTGGTTGGAACGTTTGGGGCTTAGGGTCTGCAGCTGCAGACGCGCCAAGAAGCCAGGGCTATGATTTGGCTGGGAGTGGGGAGCAGAAGCAGGCCTTAATTTACTGATGGGGATGGAAGCCAGCTAGAGGGTGAAAGGGGGTGTGGGCATGGTTGCTATAGGCAACAGAGCCAGGGCTTTCAGGGGGCCTGACCGGATGTGATTGCCTTGGTCTGGAAAGAGACTTGGACTATTGCCAGCCTCAACAATTTCAGCAGTGAGGACAACCTATGAACTTCGGGGTTGGGGCTTGCAGGTTGGGGGAGGGGCAGCCACTTCCCTCACTCATGACCATCCCTTTCCTGACATCTGGAAGGACAGAACGATCTCCATCACTAGTCTAATGAAGAATGCCCTGGTCGGTTGAATAGTGGGCAGAGTCGGAAGCCTCGCACCCTAGTCCTAGCTTCTCCCTGAATCGCTCTGGGGTGTCGTTTTTATAGTCCAAGCTCCCTAAGCCTCGATTTTCCCATCTGTAGCAGAAAGAGCATGAGATTTCCAGAATAAGATCTGGGTTTGAATTGTAGCTCCCTCCCTCACTAGTAATGTGACAGATAAAGCAACTGTTGGAGCCTCAGTTTCTCCATCTGTGAGATAGGGCTAATAAAATTGTGTCCCTTGCTTTACAGGGTGACATCCTTTATATACGCCCCCTTCTCTCTTCTGATACTGGTACCACCCTGGTGCAGGCCTTTGTCATCTCACATCTGAGGCTGCCTGCCTCTGGTCTCCCCCTTCCAAGCCATCATTCAGCCATCTAAGTGATCTTCTTAAAGCATAGGCCTGACCGTGTCATCTCCCTTATTCAATAAATCCCAGTGGCTACCTATTGCCTCCTGGTCTCATATGTAACCCTATAGCTGTCAAAACACTCTGCAGCCTGGCCCTCTCCTGCCTTTCCAGTCTTCCTACGCTTCACCCCCCCTCCACATACTCTAATCCAGTGACATTGGCCTCCTGCCTATCGCTCACACAAGATGCTCCATTTCCTGACTTCAGGCATTTTTTGTCTTTTTATCCTCAACACTTAGCACGGTGCCTGACACATAGCAGGAGCTTAAAAAATGCTTGTTGACTTGACGGGATGGTTGTGAGGATTGTGCTTTTTAGACTGCAAAGCATTATGGATGTGTGAGGTGTGATTACTGGAGACAGCGTGGTAGGGTGCATAGCCTGTTGGTGCTAGGCTTGAAGTTAGGAAGATGGTGTGATGGGAAGAACCCTGGATGTGGTCTTGTGGGCTCTAGGTTTGAATCCCGGCTCTGCCACTGACTATCCAGGTGACCTTGGGCAAATCACTTCTCTCTGAGTCCCAGTTTCCTTATCTGTAAAATAGTGAGGGAAAGAAGGAGAGGAGATGGCTTCTGAGGCCCTACTTAGCTTGGAACCTACGATGGGTTTCTGTTGTTCAGTCGTTTTCAGTTGCGTCTGATTCTTCGTGACCCCATTTGGGGTTTCCTTGGCAGAGATATTGAAGTAGTTTGCCATGTCCCTCTCCAGCTCATTTTGCAGGTGAGGAGACTGAGGCAAACAGAGTTAAGTGACTTGCCCAGGGTCACACAGCTAGTAAGTGTTAGAGGTTGGATTTGAACTCAGATCTTCCTTATACCAAGCCTAGGGTTGTATTCACTGTGCCACCTAGTGACTAAAAGTATTAGGATCTAAGCTCATCTTCTGTAGGCTCCATAGAAAGCATCTTTGGTGCAAGGATTCATTAGCAGACAGTATGATGGGGATAATCTATACCTCATTCTGTAGTTGTTATTACGGCTTACTCACAAGGATGTTGAGAAGATCAAATATGAAAGACATAATAACAGCAACTTCCATTTATATCAACTTTAGTGTTTATAAGGTATTTCGTTTAGAACCTTGTGAGGTAGGTGATGCAAGTATTATCTCCATTTTCCAGATGAAGAAACTGAGGCTTATAAAGGTTAAGTATTTGACACAGGGTCATTAAAGCCAGGTCTCTACAGTCTGTTATAACTTTGTAACTAAAAGTACCATTAATACTGCAAATTAAAAAAAAATTGTTGTTAGATGAATCAATTAGCTCATTAATGTGGTGTGAATGTAGCTGACCAAATTCAGGATTCTTATATATTTTGAGCTAGATATTTAACAAGTGCCCAGTCCTCTTACCTTCTGAACAAATGCCCGTGAATGTGGCCTTACCCTTCTGAAAGGGTCTACTGTCAGCTCAGTGATTTCATGATGCCTTTGGGTGCTTGTGGGTCGGAAGGCAGAACTCACTTCATGGGACTTCAATCAGTTATGGAGAATGACGGGACTGTCTCCCCTGGATCTGGAGCACCATGAGTCACCAGCAGGGGGCTCCTTCGGTGCTGGTTGTTTGCATATGGTACTGGTCTCCTTTAGAAAGTATTATGTGTCTATCTGGAAGCAGAGGGTTAGACTCTTTTGGGTTCCTCCTAGACGCGGAGGTCCGTAATCTTGACCCCTTTCTCTTTTTCCTTGGGGAAGGGTTAAACCTTACCTGGCTACCTTTTTAGGAAACTGTCAGACCAGTAGAGTAGAAAGGCCTCAGGAGAGACAGATTCCAGGCACTGTTATTACTCCTGGGGTAACCATGGGAAATGCACTCCCATCTCTAGGCCTCAGTTTCCTCTCCTGTATAATGAGGAATTTGGTCTAGATGCCATTTAAGGTCACATCTGGCTTTGACATTCTATATCCTAAGGTCCTTTCCAACTATAGTATACTATAATTTAAGAATCCTCCCAGCTCTGACATCCTTTGTTCTAAGGGCCCTCTCAGCTCTGACATTCTGTTCTAAGGACTCTCCCAGCTATGACAGTCTCTGTTCTAAGGCCCCTCCCAGCTGTAAAGTTCAATGTTTTCCTTCGCTTACTAGAGAAAGGATTTGGTGGTGATGCAGGAAGACCAGAGACCACCCTTCCCTACCTAGAGAGTGAAAGCCTCTGTCATTCTATTCCCTGCACGTGTAGACAACAGACTTTGAAGAAAGAGAAGTCCTAGTTATTGGAAGACCAGATGAGAGGCTAGGCCTATTTCCCAGCCTGGTCTCCCACAGTGGTGCTGATTAAGGAATTGAAGACTGGAGGCTATGTGAGAAAAAGGCTCTCCTTATACTGTTGGTGGAAATTGTTTGTTATTGTCCCTCTGTGTATAGATTTTTCTTTTCTTTTTGAAAACCAATATGGGCAGCTTGCTATGGTGGAAAGAGCCCTGTCACAGATAGGAAGATTGGTACTATGGAAAAAACTCTGAATTTGAGCTCAGAACACCTGGGTTTGAATCTTGACTCTGGAATTTTCTAGAATTTGGGAGCAGATTAAAAAAGTTTTTTTGAATTTTTCTGGAATTTTCTGTGACCTGTAGTAAGTCATGCTGTCTGGGCCTCAGTTTCATCATCTATAAAACAGTAAGTTGGACTAGATGCCACTAAGTTCCTTTCCAGCTCAAAAGTTTATGATTCTTTGGCTGGGCTTTGAATTTGGACAAGTTACCCTTTATGGACCTCAATTTCCTCCTTGGTAAAATAAAGCAATTGGACTAGATGGCCTCTAGATCCTTTCTTCTTCTTCTTCTTCTTCTTCTTCTTCTTCTTCTTCTTCTTCTTCTTCTTCTTCTTCTTCTTCTTCTTCTTCTTCTTCCTTTTGTTAGGCAACGGGGTTAAGTGACTTGCCCAGGGTCACACATCTAGTAAGTGTTATGTGTCTGAGGCCGGATTTGAACTCAGGTCCTCCTGACTCCAGGGCCGGTGCTCTATTCACTGTACCACCTAGCTGCCCCTCTAGTTCCCTTTTTCCACACTGAAGCTCTACCCCATGATCCAGCCCACAGTGAATTTGGAGTTAGAAGACCCGAGTTTGAATCTTGGCTCTGTGTGACCCTGGGCAAATCCCTAACCCTCTTTGGACGTTTCCTCGTCTGTAAAATTTTGGCTTTGGACTAGATGTCCTCTGATGTCCCTTTTGGCTCCAGATGCTTCAATCCTATCATGGTGAGATTCTGGAAAAATCACTTCCTGAGAACGAATAGAAAGCATGAGTCATTGGAGTGACTCTGGGTAAGTGGTGACCTGGTGGCCTTATTTTCATTAGTCTTTGGGCTCAGTCTGTCAGTCATCTCTGCCCAGCAAAGCAGCTGAGAACTAGGCAGTAACACTCAGACCACAGGAAGAAGTCAGTGGAACAAGACCAGAAGGCAAGGAAGGATTTGAAGATGGTGGAGAGGGTGCTTTGCTTTGAACCCTTCTAAGGTGGACCTCCTCTGGTATCTCAGCTTCGATGAAGTCAGTACAGTGTTTAAGAGTAATCATGATTATTTGAGGAATCATAGCTCGAGCCTTAGACCATAGTCACAGACTATGCAGGAGTCATGAATCAAATAGCGAAGTATTTAATTTAGACCATAACAAGATAACTCAGCAATAATAACAGGCAGCAAAAATAATTTTCAATCCCCTTTCCTTCATACAAAAATGGGAAAAATAAATTTTTATTAATACTTTTTTATATCACCTACATTTTCCAATGTATCTCTCCTTCTGCCCTCTCAGAGAGTCATCTTTACAAGAAAGCATAAAAAAGAGGGGAAAAAACGAATTCAACAAAACTAATGAAGACATTCAAAAAGATCTGGTGCTGTGCAGTGTCCTAAATCCATAGTTCCCCTTCTCTGCTGAGGAGTTGGGTTGGGGTCGCTTCTTATAGTTTATGTTTGGAGTTAAGTTTGGCATTTATCTTTTTGCAGCATTTGTTTTTAATTTTTTTGTTCTTTCCATTTACATATGGTCATTGTGTATATTGTTTTCCTGATTCTGTTGACTTCAGTTTGCATGAATTCATGTAAGTCTTGCTTATGTGCTTTTCTATATTAATAATATTCATTGCTGCTTAAGGCATGGTACTGTTCCATTGCATGTGTAGGCCACAATTTGCTTAGCCATTCTCCGATCAATGGACATTTATTTGCTTCTAATTCTTTTATTCCACAATATGTGCTGCTGTAAATATTGTGGTATATGTAGGCTCTTTCTTTTTAGTCACTGACCTCTTTGTGGTATATGCCTAGCAATGGAATGTCACTTTAGCATAATTCCAAATTTTTTTCCAGAATGGTTGGACATACAGCTCCACTAACAATGTATTAGTGTTCCCCTCCCTTCATACCTTGACTGTGATGTCATTGGTCCTTTTTTAGTATCAAGGATGAACAATAACAATAATCTTATTGGTGCTGATAGGGAAATCATCTAAGCACAATTGGTGCAAGGAGGGATTGTCCAGCATTAAAATATTTTCTACTGATGACATGCTGTAGTGGAAATCCCTTCCTCTCAGCCATACTTCCTCAGATGAGCACCTTAGCTCCCTATATGTCCAAGATTGTCTTCATCCCTTCCATGGGTATCACCAAGCTTTCCAATGCCAGGGCTTGTGGGATAAGGCTTCTGTATCCATGCCAATCTTCCTTTGCCAGCAATACATACCAGACTCATGGTTGGCCATCACTATTTCCCATTGCTGGTTGGTCATCCAAATTAACATTGTTAGAATATGAGTCAGTGGGTTGTTGTTAGCTTGTACTTGGAATCAAGCTCCATACATCCAGTCTATCAGTGACAGCCCACATCAGAGCCAAGAGCTACAATTTGTGGATGGGATAATGAGGCTCATTGTCAGTAAATTCTCTCCTGGCCAAAGCAGTAGACTCCTGGTGGCCATTGCTCTTCCAGTATCAAATTGCTACCAGTGCCTGTAGGCTGACATTGGTTAAAACAAAGAACCACCTTGGACCTGTAAAAGCCAGCACTGGTGTACATCGAAGGCAATTTGCCAAGTACTTGACCACGTTCTTCAACCCAATGATCTCCAAACGAGGACAGGGGCTCCAGCCAGATCATCCTCCCCTGCCCCTGCCATGTTTTATTCTGATTCTTCTTAGCCATATTCCCATGTGTGGGATAATTAAGATGTATTGTAAAGATACCATAGTTCTTTGCAAATTTCCAACAGTAGTTCCCAGATCCTAGAAAAATCTTCAGGTCTTATTAATTCCTAATTGCCAGATTCAATGGCTTTTTCTCAGTCCTCATTCTTCTGGACCTCTCTATAGTATTTGAGTATACTGACCACCCTCCCTTCCTGGATACTCTCTCCTCTTTGAGTTATTATGACACTACTCACTCTTGATTTTCCTTTCTTTGCTAGATCTTCATCTGTGTTCACTCTTTAGCCATGGGCATCCCAATAGGCCCTGTCCTGAGCCCTCTTCTTTCTCAATATTTTATAACTCTGGAGGATAGAATCAATTCCCACGGGCTCAATTATCACCTCTATGCAGATGACTCCTAGATCTATGTACCCAGCTCTAGTCTTTCTTCTGAGGTCCAGTCTTCCATTAACAGTTGGACATCTCCAACTGGAGGCCCCATAGGTGCCTCAGGTTCAACATGTCCAAATGAGAACTCATTATCCTTACTCCACTCCCCCACCCTGATTCCCTCCCTTTTTTCCTGCCAAAGGCATGCAGAGCTGTCTTTCCAGTCACTCAGGTCCATAACCTCAGACTCGTTGTCAACTCATTCCTCTCCTTCACCCCCTCCATACTCAGTCAGTTGCCAAGTCTGATTAATTCTTCTTCCCATGTCATTTCTCTCTTCTGCTCCCTCTTTTCCACGCACAAGGATACCACCTTTATTGGTCTCTTTGCCTCAAGTCTCTTCACCTGAGATCCGTTTACAATTCCAGTCCACCTTCACTCTTCCAGTCCATCCACTGATGGCTGCCGCATTGATAAACCCTGAAGTTCAGGTCTGACCATGTCACCCCTCAGACATATACATATGCTCAAACATTGGTTCTCTTTCTTCTAGGCTAAGATACAAACTCTTCTGTTAGCATTTAAATAAAGGCTTTCATGGTTTGGCTCAAACCTATCTCTCTAGGCTTAATGCATGTGACTCCCTTTCACAAACTCTATTTTCCTATTTATTCTTGATCACGCGTGGTGCTTCTCAATCAATCAATAAGCATTTACTAATCATGCATTATGTGCCATTGTTTGTTGTTATTTCTTGCCCTTCATTCTTGAAGAGGACCATGACATCAGGAAGATGATGCCATGAGTTACAAGTGAATTGGATTTAAGTGGGAGAAGGCTGTTCAAAGTCACTTTCATGAGCCCTCTGGGTCCAGTGGCAAGATATAGATCAGGACGACTGGAGATGGCTCTGCACTATGTGCTGAGCTAGTGATAAGCACTGGGTTAAAAAAAAAAAAGGCAAAAGACAGTTCCTGACCTCAAGAAGCTTGCAATCTGGTGGGGGATACTAGCTACAAACAAATATATACAAAGCAAACTATATACAGGAAAAATGACAGAGAGAAGGCACTGGAAATAAGAGGGGTTGGGGAAGACTTTCTGTAGAAGGTGGGGTTTTAGTTAGGCCTTACACAAGAGAGGTCAATAGTAGGAGTGGAGAAGGGAGATCATTCCAGTCATGGGGGACAGCTAGAGAAAATGCCCAGAGCTGAGAGATGGAGGGTCTGGTCTGTGGAATAGCCAGCAGGCCAGCGTTGCTGGATTGAAGAGTATATTGTGGGGAGGAAGGTGTAAGAAGACTGGAAAGGCAGAAGGGAGCTGGGTTATGAAGGGCTTTGAATGCCCAGTGGAGCATTTTGTGTTTGCCAGTGGAAGCCACAGGGAGACACTGAAGTTTATTGTGTGAGTGGGTGGTGGTGATATAACTGGCCCTGTGCTTTGGGAAAATCGTTTTAGTGGCTGAGTGGAGGATGGACTAGAGTGAGGAGAGGCTTGAGGCAGGCAGACCCCCCAGCAGGCTACTGCAGTGGCTCAAGAGGGAGATGATGGGAGCCTGTCCTTCCTCTCTCCCTGCCTTTGCTCAAGCTGTCTTCTGTGCCTACAATGCACTTCCTCCTCAATTACTCCTCTAAGAAGCCCTGGCTTCCTTCAAAGCCCGCTAAATTGTTTCCTCCAACCCAAGGCCTTTCCTGTTCCCTTAATCACTATTGACCACCCTCCTAATTACTTTATTTTTGTAATTACTGTATTTTGCTATATTTGTAATTACTATATTTTTGTATTTACTTATAAGTGTACTTGTCATTTTCCTTGAGAAAAACGTTAGCTCCTTGAGGGCAGAAATTGTTTCATTTTTGTCTGTGTCCCCACTGGTGCCTAACATGTGTTTTTGTTGTTTAGTTGTGTTTTCAGTCATATCTGACTCTTTGTGACCCCATTTGGGGTTTTCTTGGCAAAGATACTGTAGTGCTTTATCATTTCTTTCTCCAGCTCATTTTTACAGATGAGGAAATTGAGGCAAATAGGGTTAAGTGACTTGTCCAGGGTCACACAGCTAGTGTGTCTGAGGCTGGATTTGAACTCAGGAAGATGAATCTTCCTGACTCCAGGCCCAATGCTCTGTGCACAATGGCGCCCCTTAGCTGCTATGTATCTAGCGCACAGACACTTGATAAATGCTTCATAATAAGTGAATTCATGTTTCTTGGGACCTGATCCGGTGATGAGCACATCTAGCTTCTTGGAGTTAGTACTTCTTTCCTGCTGAGACTCTGTGGGACCCTTGAACTTAGCAGAGCCTTCCCAGAACTCATTGCCAGCCGACATTCAGACCAGGGACTTCTCGAATTTCTTGGACCTTCAGCAACCTTTCCTCATGCTTTGCCGGCATCCTTCCAAATATGACGAGGACACGGAGATACCCCGAGGCTTCCAGGTAGCTCGTGTCTTCAACCACTTTTTCCATGAGTTACTAAAAGTGGCGGAGGACTCAGAAATCCCTTGGGGCATCAGTTTCGATCCGTAGTATCTCAACAGAGACAAAAATCACATTTTCTTTATCATCCACCTTGGAGATCTTATAGTATCCATTGTGCACGTCCAACACCACATACTGCTGTCTGTCTGCCCACCAGACACTATGGGGCATTGCTGACTCTTGTTGCGATAGACTCACCCACTCATGTCAGTTGTCTTATTTGTGGTTGCTGTTCAATTGTGTCCAATTCTTTGTGATCCATTTGTGCAGGTGGGAGATGGTTTCTTGGCAAAGATACTAGAATGATTTGCCATTTTCTTCTCTAGCCCATTTTACAGATGAGGAAACTGAGGCAAACTGGGTTAAGTGACTCGCTCCACCACATAGGCGGTAAGCATCTGAGGCTGGATTTGAACTCAGGAAAATGAGTCTTCCTGACTCCAGGCTGGCGTCTATGCACTATGGCACCACCTACTGGCCCCAGAGTTATTCTTTTTGAAGATACAGGCATCCAGCTCCTCTGATGCCTTTTCTGTAACGCCACTAAGTGGCCCAGTGGATGGTGCCCTGGATGTGGAGTTAGGGAAACTTTTAAAGGAAACTACTAGTGCTGTGATCCTGGGCAAATGACTTAATCTCTCTCAGACTCAGTTTGCTCATCTGCAAAGTGACAACAGGTGGTGCAGTGGATAGAGCTCAGGCCTGGAGTCAGGAAGAGTCATCTT
Organism: Phascolarctos cinereus; assembly: GCF_003287225.1. Taxonomy (NCBI): domain Eukaryota; kingdom Metazoa; phylum Chordata; class Mammalia; order Diprotodontia; family Phascolarctidae; genus Phascolarctos; species Phascolarctos cinereus. The sequence goes on along the minus strand of NW_027556098.1, from coordinate 383,532,850 downwards.
CCTCAGTTCAAATCTGGCCTCAGACACTTCCTAGCTGTGTGACCCTGGCAAGTCACTTGACCCTGTTTGCCTCAGTTTCCTCACCTGTAAAATGATCTGGAAAAAGCAAACCACTCCAGTATCTCTGCCAAGAAAACCACAAATGGGGTCATGGAGAGTTGGACATGCCTGGAAAAAAATGGCAACAATAACAGCACCTACCTCACAGGATTCAATAAAACGAGTAAATAATAACATAATCATAGTTAGTATCCAACTAGCAGACTGAGGTTTACACTTTACATCTGTTATCACACAAATTGAGCAATCCTTATAAAGTGGTTTGCAAACCTTAACATACTGCACAAATGTTAGCTATTTTTTTTTTTTTGCTTTTTGGTGAGGCAATCGGGGTTAAGTGACTTACCCAAGGTCACCTAGCTAGTAAGTGTCAAGTGTCTGAGGCCAAATTTGAACTCAGGTCCTCCTGACTTCAGGGCCAGTGCTCTATCCACTCACTGCACTACCTCACTGCCCACCACCATACTTCTTCTCATAGAGCTTTACACCCTTTAATCAGCCAACAAATATTTCTTGAGCACTTAGTATATGCCAGACATTATGCTAAGTGCTGGAGATGTAAAGATATAGTAAAAATCTGCCTTCAAGAAGCTTACATTCTAATAGTCTGGAAGTAACTTTCATAAAAGTGATTGGAATATCATTGTCACTAGGAACCCACTGTTCATTCTGACAGAATGCTCTGTATTTCGAGCCCTCATCATCACTACTGTATGGGCTCCATGAGTCTAGGTGAAAAGGAATTAAGAAAGGTTGATAGGGGAGGAATTAAGCTCTTCAAGGCCTAGGGTGGCACCTATTCCCAACTGAACCTCCATTTTCTATCACCAGAACAGTACACTCTACCTTCTGGAAAACCAAGGTGCACTTCTCCTGTGGAGGGCACCCAGCATGCATAATGCCCACTTTGTCCATAGTTGGAGCAAACTTCATTTTGGCCTCTTTGGGTCAAACTCTGGCAGTGTCGTTCCCAAAGTGGGCTGCCATGATGTCTAGCCTCATAACCTTTTGCCTTCTCAGGAGAAGCAGCTCTACTGACTGGTCCATCTTCCATCAGACCTGACCCAACCTTCTTCAATGGGACCTATGTGATCTGTACTGTGTTATGATTGGTTCTCGGTGGCCCATACCTGAAGAGACGTCTTGGAGCCGTGCAGGGCTGACTTGATTCATTTCTGTTCACTCTCTTTGTTTATTATTGTTGTCTCCATTTTCGTTACCAACAGGATTGACACTACCTCAGTGAGGCCATAAATTTGATTCGTCAGATAGTGGTGTTTCATGATTTGCAGCCAGAGAGCCTTGCTGGGAGGATATTGGTATTGAAAAGATGGGCTTTTGTGCTAGCAAACAGCATGGGTTCATTGAAAGCCCTGCACAATCTCCCAAATGCAATTCAGCCTCTCTTTCGTCCTATTCAATTCTGGGTTGAGCTCATTGTCCATCTTCGGTGACCGTCCAAGAGAAATGTGATAATTGTCCAAAATTACAGCCAGTGTTCAGGTAACACTGGTATGGCCCATTTTCCTTTATCCACATCGATGGAGGAGGGCAGTGCCAGAAGTAATCAGAAACAAAAGAAAAATTTCAAAATCATTTATATTTCATTTGAGGGGCAGTCAGAAGAAATGTGCTGATAAATACAAAAGCAGACACTTACACCATCATGTCCTCTCTGTACCTGTCCTGGAACCCATCCTCATGCAGTTCTAGTTTGGCAACACAGCTGGATGGGAAAGGTACAAAAGGGAACAAATATCCATTTATTAATTTTTTTTTGGTGAGGCATCGGGATTGAGTGACTTGCCCAGAGTCACACAGCTAGTGTGTCTGAGGCTGGATTTGAACTCAGGAAGATGAATCTTCCTGACTCCAGGCCCAATGCTCTGTGCACAATGGCGCCCCTTAGCTGCTATGTATTTAGCGCACAGACACTTGATAAATGCTTCATAATAAGTGAATTCATGTTTCTTGGTCCCTGATCCGGTGATGAGCACATCTAGCTTCTTGGAGTTAGTACTTCTTTCCTGCTGAGACTCTGTGGGACCCTTGAACTTAGCAGAGCCTTCCCAGAACTCATTGCCAGCCGACATTCAGACCAGGGACTTCTCGAATTTCTTGGACCTTCAGCAACCTTTCCTCATGCTTTGCCGGCATCCTTCAAATATGACGAGGACACGGAGATACCCCGGCTTCCAGGTAGCTCGTGTCTTCAACCACTTTTTCCATGAGTTACTAAAAGTGGCGGAGGACTCAGAAATCCCTTGGGGCATCAGTTTCGATCCGTAGTATCTCAACAGAGACAAAAATCACATTTTCTTTATCATCCACCTTGGAGATCTTATAGTATCCATTGTGCACGTCCAACACCACATACTGCTGTCTGTCTGCCCACCAGACACTATGGGGCATTGCTGACTCTTGTTGCGATAGACTCACCCACTCATGTCAGTTGTCTTATTTGTGGTTGCTGTTCAATTGTGTCCAATTCTTTGTGATCCATTTGTGCAGGTGGGAGATGGTTTCTTGGCAAAGATACTAGAATGATTTGCCATTTTCTTCTCTAGCCCATTTTACAGATGAGGAAACTGAGGCAAACTGGGTTAAGTGACTCGCTCCACCACATAGGCGGTAAGTATCTGAGGCTGGATTTGAACTCAGGAAAATGAGTCTTCCTGACTCCAGGCTGGCGTCTATGCACTATGGCACCACCTACTGGCCCCAGAGTTATTCTTTTTGAAGATACAGGCATCCAGCTCCTCTGATGCCTTTTCTGTAACGCCACTAAGTGGCCCAGTGGATGGTGCCCTGGATGTGGAGTTAGGGAAACTTTTAAAGGAAACTACTAGTGCTGTGATCCTGGGCAAATGACTTAATCTCTCTCAGACTCAGTTTTCTCATCTGCAAAGTGACAACAGGTGGTGCAGTGGATAGAGCTCAGGCCTGGAGTCAGGAAGAGTCATCTTCCTCAGTTCAAATCTGGCCTCAGACACTTCCTAGCTGTGTGACCCTGGGCAAGTCACTTGACCCTGTTTGTCTCAGTTTCCTCACCTGTAAAATGATCTGGAAAAAGCAAACCACTCCAGTATCTCTGCCAAGAAAACCACAAATGGGGTCATGGAGAGTTGGACATGCCTGGAAAAAAAATGGCAACAATAACAGCACCTACCTCACAGGATTCAATAAAACGAGTAAATAATAACATAATCATAGTTAGTATCCAACTAGCAGACTGAGGTTTACACTTTACATCTGTTATCACACAAATTGAGCAATCCTTATAAAGTGGTTTGCAAACCTTAACATACTGCACAAATGTTAGCTATTTTTTTTTTTTTGCTTTTTGGTGAGGCAATCGGGGTTAAGTGACTTACCCAAGGTCACCTAGCTAGTAAGTGTCAAGTGTCTGAGGCCAAATTTGAACTCAGGTCCTCCTGACTTCAGGGCCAGTGCTCTATCCACTCACTGCACTACCTCACTGCCCCACCACCATACTTCTTCTCATAGAGCTTTACACCCTTTAATCAGCCAACAAATATTTCTTGAGCACTTAGTATATGCCAGACATTATGCTAAGTGCTGGAGATGTAAAGATATAGTAAAAATCTGCCTTCAAGAAGCTTACATTCTAATAGTCTGGAAGTAACTTTCATAAAAGTGATTGGAATATCATTGTCACTAGGAACCCACTGTTCATTCTGACAGAATGCTCTGTATTTCGAGCCCTCATCATCACTACTGTATGGGCTCCATGAGTCTAGGTGAAAAGGAATTAAGAAAGGTTGATAGGGGAGGAATTAAGCTCTTCAAGGCCTAGGGTGGCACCTATTCCCAACTGAACCTCCATTTTCTATCACCAGAACAGTACACTCTACCTTCTGGAAAACCAAGGTGCACTTCTCCTGTGGAGGGCACCCAGCATGCATAATGCCCACTTTGTCCATAGTTGGAGCAAACTTCATTTTGGCCTCTTTGGGTCAAACTCTGGCAGTGTCGTTCCCAAAGTGGGCTGCCATGATGTCTAGCCTCATAACCTTTTGCCTTCTCAGGAGAAGCAGCTCTACTGACTGGTCCATCTTCCATCAGACCTGACCCAACCTTCTTCAATGGGACCTATGTGATCTGTACTGTGTTATGATTGGTTCTCGGTGGCCCATACCTGAAGAGACGTCTTGGAGCCGTGCAGGGCTGACTTGATTCATTTCTGTTCACTCTCTTTGTTTATTATTGTTGTCTCCATTTTCATTACCAACAGGATTGACACTACCTCAGTGAGGCCATAAATTTGATTCGTCAGATAGTGGTGTTTCATGATTTGCAGCCAGAGAGCCTTGCTGGGAGGATATTGGTATTGAAAAGATGGGCTTTTGTGCTAGCAAACAGCATGGGTTCATTGAAAGCCCTGCACAATCTCCCAAATGCAATTCAGCCTCTCTTTCGTCCTATTCAATTCTGGGTTGAGCTCATTGTCCATCTTCGGTGACCGTCCAAGAGAAATGTGATAATTGTCCAAAATTACAGCCAGTGTTCAGGTAACACTGGTATGGCCCATTTTCCTTTATCCACATCGATGGAGGAGGGCAGTGCCAGAAGTAATCAGAAACAAAAGAAAAATTTCAAAATCATTTATATTTCATTTGAGGGGCAGTCAGAAGAAATGTGCTGATAAATACAAAAGCAGACACTTACACCATCATGTCCTCTCTGTACCTGTCCTGGAACCCATCCTCATGCAGTTCTAGTTTGGCAACACAGCTGGATGGGAAAGGTACAAAAGGGAACAAATATCCATTTATTAATTTTTTTTGGTGAGGCATCGGGATTGAGTGACTTGCCCAGAGTCACACAGCTAGTGTGTCTGAGGCTGGATTTGAACTCAGGAAGATGAATCTTCCTGACTCCAGGCCCAATGCTCTGTGCACAATGGCGCCCCTTAGCTGCTATGTATTTAGCGCACAGACACTTGATAAATGCTTCATAATAAGTGAATTCATGTTTCTTGGTCCCTGATCCGGTGATGAGCACATCTAGCTTCTTGGAGTTAGTACTTCTTTCCTGCTGAGACTCTGTGGGACCCTTGAACTTAGCAGAGCCTTCCCAGAACTCATTGCCAGCCGACATTCAGACCAGGGACTTCTCGAATTTCTTGGACCTTCAGCAACCTTTCCTCATGCTTTGCCGGCATCCTTCCAAATATGACGAGGACACGGAGATACCCCGAGGCTTCCAGGTAGCTCGTGTCTTCAACCACTTTTTCCATGAGTTACTAAAAGTGGCGGAGGACTCAGAAATCCCTTGGGGCATCAGTTTCGATCCGTAGTATCTCAACAGAGACAAAAATCACATTTTCTTTATCATCCACCTTGGAGATCTTATAGTATCCATTGTGCACGTCCAACACCACATACTGCTGTCTGTCTGCCCACCAGACACTATGGGGCATTGCTGACTCTTGTTGCGATAGACTCACCCACTCATGTCAGTTGTCTTATTTGTGGTTGCTGTTCAATTGTGTCCAATTCTTTGTGATCCATTTGTGCAGGTGGGAGATGGTTTCTTGGCAAAGATACTAGAATGATTTGCCATTTTCTTCTCTAGCCCATTTTACAGATGAGGAAACTGAGGCAAACTGGGTTAAGTGACTCGCTCCACCACATAGGCGGTAAGTATCTGAGGCTGGATTTGAACTCAGGAAAATGAGTCTTCCTGACTCCAGGCTGGCGTCTATGCACTATGGCACCACCTACTGGCCCCAGAGTTATTCTTTTTGAAGATACAGGCATCCAGCTCCTCTGATGCCTTTTCTGTAACGCCACTAAGTGGCCCAGTGGATGGTGCCCTGGATGTGGAGTTAGGGAAACTTTTAAAGGAAACTACTAGTGCTGTGATCCTGGGCAAATGACTTAATCTCTCTCAGACTCAGTTTGCTCATCTGCAAAGTGACAACAGGTGGTGCAGTGGATAGAGCTCAGGCCTGGAGTCAGGAAGAGTCATCTTCCTCAGTTCAAATCTGGCCTCAGACACTTCCTAGCTGTGTGACCCTGGGCAAGTCACTTGACCCTGTTTGCCTCAGTTTCCTCACCTGTAAAATGATCTGGAAAAAGCAAACCACTCCAGTATCTCTGCCAAGAAAACCACAAATGGGGTCATGGAGAGTTGGACATGCCTGGAAAAAAAATGGCAACAATAACAGCACCTACCTCACAGGATTCAATAAAACGAGTAAATAATAACATAATCATAGTTAGTATCCAACTAGCAGACTGAGGTTTACACTTTACATCTGTTATCACACAAATTGAGCAATCCTTATAAAGTGGTTTGCAAACCTTAACATACTGCACAAATGTTAGCTATTTTTTTTTTTTGCTTTTTGGTGAGGCAATCGGGGTTAAGTGACTTACCCAAGGTCACCTAGCTAGTAAGTGTCAAGTGTCTGAGGCCAAATTTGAACTCAGGTCCTCCTGACTTCAGGGCCAGTGCTCTATCCACTCACTGCACTACCTCACTGCCCACACACCATACTTCTTCTCATAGAGCTTTACACCCTTTAATCAGCCCAACAAATATTTCTTGAGCACTTAGTATATGCCAGACATTATGCTAAGTGCTGGAGATGTAAAGATATAGTAAAAATCTGCCTTCAAGAAGCTTACATTCTAATAGTCTGGAAGTAACTTTCATAAAAGTGATTGGAATATCATTGTCACTAGGAACCCACTGTTCATTCTGACAGAATGCTCTGTATTTCGAGCCCTCATCATCACTACTGTATGGGCTCCATGAGTCTAGGTGAAAAGGAATTAAGAAAGGTTGATAGGGGAGGAATTAAGCTCTTCAAGGCCTAGGGTGGCACCTATTCCCAACTGAACCTCCATTTTCTATCACCAGAACAGTACACTCTACCTTCTGGAAAACCAAGGTGCACTTCTCCTGTGGAGGGCACCCAGCATGCATAATGCCCACTTTGTCCATAGTTGGAGCAAACTTCATTTTGGCCTCTTTGGGTCAAACTCTGGCAGTGTCGTTCCCAAAGTGGGCTGCCATGATGTCTAGCCTCATAACCTTTTGCCTTCTCAGGAGAAGCAGCTCTACTGACTGGTCCATCTTCCATCAGACCTGACCCAACCTTCTTCAATGGGACCTATGTGATCTGTACTGTGTTATGATTGGTTCTCGGTGGCCCATACCTGAAGAGACGTCTTGGAGCCGTGCAGGGCTGACTTGATTCATTTCTGTTCACTCTCTTTGTTTATTATTGTTGTCTCCATTTTCGTTACCAACAGGATTGACACTACCTCAGTGAGGCCATAAATTTGATTCGTCAGATAGTGGTGTTTCATGATTTGCAGCCAGAGAGCCTTGCTGGGAGGATATTGGTATTGAAAAGATGGGCTTTTGTGCTAGCAAACAGCATGGGTTCATTGAAAGCCCTGCACAATCTCCCAAATGCAATTCAGCCTCTCTTTCGTCCTATTCAATTCTGGGTTGAGCTCATTGTCCATCTTCGGTGACCGTCCAAGAGAAATGTGATAATTGTCCAAAATTACAGCCAGTGTTCAGGTAACACTGGTATGGCCCATTTTCCTTTATCCACATCGATGGAGGAGGGCAGTGCCAGAAGTAATCAGAAACAAAAGAAAAATTTCAAAATCATTTATATTTCATTTGAGGGGCAGTCAGAAGAAATGTGCTGATAAATACAAAAGCAGACACTTACACCATCATGTCCTCTCTGTACCTGTCCTGGAACCCATCCTCATGCAGTTCTAGTTTGGCAACACAGCTGGATGGGAAAGGTGCAAAAGGGAACAAATATCCATTTATTAATTTTTTTTTGGTGAGGCATCGGGATTGAGTGACTTGCCCAGAGTCACACAGCTAGTAAGTGTTAAGTGTCTGAGGCCGGATTTGAACTCAGGTCCTCCTGACTCCAAGGCCAGAGCTCTATTCACTGCACCAACCTAGCTGCCCCTAGGGAACAAGTATTTTTAAAGAACCTACTATGTTCCAGACACTGTGCTAAGCACATTACAAATATTATCTTGTTTAATCCTCACAACAGCTTTGAGATGTAGAAAGGTAAGGAAGCTGAAGAGAACACACAGAATGACTTTTCCAATCTAGCAATGACGTTCACGGTGTATCAATTTAATGGGCATCAACAATGAGCTTGGTGGAGCAGTAGATAGAGCACTGGCTCTGGATTCAGGAGGACCTGAGTTCAAATCTGACCTCAGACACATAACACTTACTAGCTGTGTGACTCTGGGCAAGTCACTTCACACCATTGCCTAACCAGAAAACAAAATAAAACAAAAAACAAACAAACAAAAAACAATGAGCTTGGAAAGATCACCTTGACATCATCTCCACAGTCAGAGCTCTGCAAAGGACATAAAGCTGGGTGGGATAAGCGAACTCAGTGACCGACAGCATGAAGATCCAGAAAGTTATCAATGGGCTCAACCAATGGACGGAGTCTACAAAAGATGAAATTAACTAAGGTAAATGTAAAGTCTTTTACTTGGGCTCAAATAATCACTTCACAAGCGCAATATGGAGGAGGTAGGTCAAGACAACAGTTCATGTGGGGTTTCAGCTAGCAAGCTCAATAGGAGTCAACAATATGATGTGAAAGCCAAAAGTTTGGTGAACTTAGGCTGAAATGAGAGACATGGGCTCCAGAACATGGGATTTGAATGTCCCACTATCTTTTCCCCTGGACAAACCACATCTGAAATACGGTGGTGAGTTCTGTGTGCCACATTTTAGAGAAAACATTGATAAGTAGTAGAGCATCCTATTTGCCTCAATTTCCTCATCCGTAAAAATGAGCTGGAGAAGGAAATGGCAAATCACTCCGGCATCTTTCCCAAGAAAACCCCAGATGGGATCACGGAGAGTCAGACATGACTAAAATGACTTGAACAGCAGAGCATCCAGAAGAAGGCAACCAGGATGACAAGGGGATGCGACCCTGACACATGAAAACTAACGGAAGGAATTAGCAACATTTAGCCTAGAGAAAAGACTGGGCATGGGGCATACTAGCTGTCTTCAGGTATTTGAAGGGCCATCAGCTTGGCCCCAGAGAACGGAACTGGGAGCAATGGTGGTGGGAAGGTACAGCTGTACAAAATTTTGTATATACTTATCTGTTACAGTTGCACCCTCTCATGTGCCCCCCCCCATAAAATGTAAGCTCATTGAGGGCAGGAGCTCTTTTGTTTTTGTCTTTGTAACCTCAGGCCCTAGCCTTCCACAAAACAGGCACATAATTGTTCAACTATATGGAGAAGGAAGTTAAGGGAATAAATAAGGATATGTTTTCCAGCAATCAGAGGGGTCCTTGGGCTGCCTTGAGAGGTAATGAGTTACGTCTCAGTAAGATGTCTTCAAGCAAAGGCTAGATGGCTATTTGGGGGGGTAATTCTTGCTCTGGTATGTTAGGCTTGCTAGCGTTTGCATTCCCTTCCTGAACACCCTGAGACCTTTCGATTTTGTGACTGGCCTTGGTGTGAAAAAAAAATCACCAGTTGTACCCCTTCCCTGATCCCTTGGGTTGGTCTACTATGGCCCACATTCTCCTTAGGCACTGTTTGGTGACTGATCTTTGAAGCAGGCTTTTCCACCTTAATACAAAGCCAAGTCTTTCCCCCTCATTTTGGGAATCAGTACAGTGACAATTGGGAATGATGCCTACCTTAACCGGCACTGGATAACTCATGGACTGATGGAAGGGGCATTACTTGTCACAAAATTCACACTCTATCCCACTCTCATCATGAAGGGCTTAAACTTCTTCATCAAATCCTATTTATCAGAAGTTAGTAATTAATTTCTATGTTAGCCCTCTCCCCTTGCTAATGATTTCTTTGGGAGATCCCATAGTTCTAGGCAATTCATATAGTGTTCTGACATCTTGCTCTAGGACTTTCTCAATACTCAGTGTTGCCTTCCTTACCCCATTCAAAGGCTCTGTAGCACATCATAAAATACCTCCCATAAACAAATCTTCTCATTTGTGGGTTCCTGGTCCACACCCCCCCTGACTTTGGTCCACAGCTCAATGATGCCCGATGAGGATCTAGTCACAGTGCCATGGGATTATAAATCTATAGCTATCTGGAGGGGTTATTGGAAGTGTTCTAGTCCAAATTCTTCATTTTTTCAGATGAGGAAACTGAAGCCCAGAATGGTCAAGCAATTTGTCACAGGCAACAATAACGTTTGGCTCCAATCCCTGTACTTTTCTCATTGCACCATACAACTCTATGTTCCACTCATCCTCTCTTCTTCAGTTTAGAAGCATTATTGTCTGCCTGTCCTCCAATACTTATAGTGAATAGACACAGTTGCTATTTACACATCAACCATGGCACTTACACACATACACACACACACACACACACACACACACACACACACACACACACACAAAAGGGCAATGTGCCTCAACACAGTTTGCTTTTGTTTTACAAAAGTTATTTCAGCAAAATATATGATGTCACTTCAACAATAAACATGAGAAAATGCAATGACATTTTCATACCCAGAGGGACAATATGACTTGAATCAACTTGCCTAGCTGAAAAAATAGAGCTTGGAAAACTTCTGTCAAAGCCTAGATATTAAGAAGAAAAAACCCCCATTATTTCGATGTACCCCCTCTCCTCCCTTATTGAGGCTCCAATAATAGAGAATAAAGCAAAAAGTTTGTAAACTACTGGCATGAACATTTTATACTTTGAAATGTCACTGTAGCCTAGACATGCGTATCACCTCCGTACCCCGTATCCCCTGTGTTCCTGCAAGGCTAGCATATGTAGTCTTGGCTTGACTCCTAACACAATATGTATAAGCTTCCTTAGTAATCTAGAATGAATCCCCACAAATATAACAGGGTCCTTGAAAACTGGAACACTTTGATACTTGGCGGTCAGATACAATGTTTAGAGAAACATAGTTATGTGAATCATGACTCAAAGCCCCTTTCCTGTGTACACTACAATCACAGACCATCCGGGAGCCGCATACAAAATAGTAGAGTATTTAATTAAGACAGAATAGTCAGTTATTCCCCATAGCCTCTCCACTTGGTGATGGTAGGCAATATGGAGGATCTTTGAGTGCCTTTCTGGTCCTCTCACTTACCTTACTGAGTCCAGGGGAGCTAGGTAACACAGTGGAAAGAGTGTTGGGTGAAAAAGAGTGAGGAAGATTTGAGTTTAAATCCAGCCACAGAGACTGACTAGCTGTGTAACCTTGGTTAAGTAACTTAGCCTCTGTCTGCCTCAATTTTTTCAACTATAAAATGGGGATCATAATAGCATCTATCTCCCAGAGTTGTTGTGATGACTAAATGAGGTAATATTTATAAAGCATTTGGCACAGTGCCTGGCACACAGTAGGTGCTTGTTTCTCTTGGTCATCAGGATTATCCTTGGAGTCTTAGGTTTAGGGATGTCCTCAGAGTGTTGCCATCATCGCTGAAATTACATCCAGTTTTCCCTGTAAATATCTTGCACGTACACAGCTGTTACATGTTGTCTATTTTTGCCTTTCTTTGTATCCCTAGCACTTAGCACAGTGCCTAGTACCTGTAAGCATTTTACACAGTTCTTAATAAATGTTTGTTAAATTGACCCCCAGCTCCCTAATTCTCCAAACTTCTAACACAATTCTTGTATTCAGGCACCGGTCTCATGGAATCTGGTTGTCCTAGGACTTACTCCAATCAGGAGAGGCTTTCTTGCCTCTACCATTTTGGCCACCAAAGTTAGAGAGGATTTAGCCATTATTGGCTGTGCCCCAACTCTATATGCTTGTGCCCCAACTCTATATGCTTGTCAGCAGCTGACAAGGGGCAGACAATGCCAAGAATTATGGCACCTACTATCCAGCCTATGTGGACACTACTCTCTTTAGTCCCTATTTGTGCTTAAAACCCAATAAAATAAGGGTAGTCACAGCCTCTGTGCTTGGAGAGTCTGATGGGAAGGACTCAGAAAGCCTCTAGTCTGATAGGAAGACACAGTTCTTTCCCTTGGAGAGTGTGTTGAAGGAGATGGTCCCTGAACTCAGGGAGTCCCTAGTTGGATAAGGGAGACATGGTCTCTGCCCTTACGGAGTCTGATGGGGGAAACAATGAGCCCTCAGGAGTCCCTCATCTGAGGGGAGAGACCAGACATTAACCCGTGAAACATTTGTAAGGATGTTTGCAACAGAAATACATACTACTGAGAGAATCAGAATTGTGTAGACAGACAATACACTTCCTTATTTATGCTTTATCAAGGAGAAAATGAATAGTAAGAAAATGCAAATGGAGGGAAATTAATATAATTATCTGGGCTATTTCTTGTCATTTCTTGCTCATCAACAAAACGCCTTCCAGGGGCAGTGTAGGTCAATGGAAAGAAAGCTAGACATTTCCAGGAGTCCCGAGCTTGATCTGTAATGACTTGGTTATTGACCCACTGTGTCACTTTCTCCAAGCTTTGGCTTCCTCATCTATGAAACGAAGGCAGTGAACTCCGTGGTCTCTGCGATGCCATTCTAGCACAGCATACTATGAATGCTGGGACTCTGCATCTCTTGGTCATTGTTTGCTTCTTTCTTGGCCAATTAATTGCGATTTCTCATTGTAGCTGCCCACTCAGAGAGAACTGGCTTCTCAGGAGGTAGTAAGCGCTTATCTTCTTTCAATCAGATTTGTAATAATCATGTTGCTGCTGTTCAGTCCTGTCCAACTCTTCGTGACCTCATTTGCCCATTTGGAAAGGATACTGGATTGGTTTGCCATTTCCTTCTCCATTTTACAGATGAAGAAACTTAGGCCAACATGATTAAGTGGTTTACCCAGGGTCACATGGCTACTAAGTATCTGAGGCCAGATTTAAAGTCAGGAAGGTGAGTCTTCCAGGCCCAGCATTCTATTCAATAGGGTACCATCTAGTTGCCCTGCGATAATAATAGTTCATTTCTATTCATTCATTCATTCCATAAGCATTTATTAAGCACCTCCTGTATGCAAAAGCACTGGAGATGTTCATTTGTTTATTTTTACCAGACCTGTGATTTTATTGGTATGGTGAATTCCCAGTAAGGAAGCTCTCTCCATTAATGCAGATTGGTCTCTGCTCTGCAACTTGGCCTTAAGCCTTAAGTCACTGAAGATACAAAGAGAAAGTAATTCCTGTCTTCAAGGAGCTTTAGCCACTGTGGTGGACATTGCAAGTATTATTATCCCATTTCACAGATGAGGCAACTGAGGTTTGAAGAGTTGAAACCATTTGCTCAAGATCATACAGTTAGCATCAGAGTCAGGATTCGAATCCCAAGTCTCTCTGACTCTATGGCCAATGTTTTTTTCTACTAGGTAGGCAATCTCTCTACCTAAAAAGCTTGCTGAACTCTCCCTCTGTCCGCCTCTTCCCCCCATCTGGAAGACTTAGATTCAGGAGAGCTTTGCCTCTAAATGAGGAGCCAAGGACTCAGTGATTTACGAAGGAGCCTCCATCTCAAGTCCTGGACCAAGCCCAAAGCCAATAGCAGGGATGTTTTTGCCAAGAGTTTTTGAAAAGTGAGTGCAGAGTATGAGTAGTAGAAACGAAGGCAGATTGGAAGTGTAACCTGAGCTCCAAAGCCCATCGGTATAAGACTCTATCCTTATTGGTGGATTACAATGCCCTGTGCCCATGCAAGGGGGGGGGGGAGCCGGATTTGGCTAGAGCAAAAGAGAAGAGAGACCAGGCTTTTTTTCAGGCTCCTGGGACTACTCAGTCTTTCCAGGGTCCTCAGTCTTCTTTGGGTTCTCCTTCTGGCTTCTAGCTTTGAGAAAGAAGATTTGCACTGTCAACCTGCCTTCAGATTGATGAAGGGAGAAATAGAACTTTAAACATATCTCTGTTCCCAGTTTACACATTAGAGACTTCAGGGAATTTCCCTTTAGGTGAGATCTGGGAATCTCTTGTTTGCATTGAGTTACCTTGCTCCCAATGGGAGAACTCCTTCACTCTATATTATCTGGATTGTATGTTCATAGGCACATTTTCTCTGATTTCTGTTTTGCTATTGACTTGTATAAATTGATTTCTTTCCTATTTGTTACGTGTGTACATGGTGTAACTGGTATTTAATGGGAAAAGAGTAGAGCATCGTATAGAGAGCTTCTTCCATTAAGAAACAGCAATCATGGGGCAGCTGGGTAGTGTAGTGGATACAGCATCGGCCCTGAGGACCTGGGTTCAAATCCGGCCTCAGACACATAACACTCACTAGCTGTGTGACTCTGGGCAAGTCACTTAACCCCAACTGCCTCACCAAAAAAAAAAAAAGAAACAGCAATCAGGAGTTTAGCATGAACTTTAAATTCACATACCCTAGACCAATACTATTTAAAGGAGCATCTCAATATAGATCTAGGCCAGGACTGACTCTCTCTCCCTCTCTCTCTCTCTCTCTCTCTCTCTCTCTCTCTCTCTCTCTCTCTCTCTCTCTCTCTCTCTCTCTCTCTCTCTCCCTCCCTCCCCCTCCCCTCTCTCCCTCCCTCCCCCGCCCCTCAGCAGAGTGGTGGCCTGTTGCTGGTCCTAATTTTTCCTTCTGGCACAAATTAAAGTTTCCCTTGGAGAAAGGCAGAGGGGGGAGATGCTAGGGATATATTTGTTCTTTCCTCCCTTAGTGCCACACACACATGACCACTACACTCTACATAAGGAATCAGGACTTCCTCAATATAGACCATACTCAGAATAGAGACAAAATGTGAAAGGGGGAAATGAAAATCAGGAATGTATAAATAAGAGATCTCACTGTCCATATGTAATTGCTGGAGGATGCTGTAATCAAGTAAGAGTCAAGTAAGGAAGACTTCCTGGAGGAAGTGAGCAGAGTTTGGGCTGTGGATGTGTGTGTGAGGGGTGTGGGAGAAAGGATGACATGGTTCATCTGAGTGGAGAGAGGACAGTAGTAGGGGGACCCAGCAGTCTAGAAGGAAGGAAGCTGGAACCGTAAATCATTATGTAAGAGCTAAGAATGATATCTAAGGATAGTTGGGGGTGGGGGCGGAGGAGGGGAGACACAAGCATTTATTAAACACCTGTGTTCCAGGAGATGTGCTAAGTGCTTTACAAATACATTAAGCCCATTTGATCCTCACGATAATTCCAAGAGGTAGGTCCTATTATTAATCCTCGTTTTACAGTTGAGGAAACTGAGCCAGATAGCAGTTAAAGTGACTTGCCCAGGGTCACATAGGCAGGAAGTGTCTGAAACTAGATTTGAACTCTGGTCTTCCTGAGTCTGGAACCAGCTCTTTATCTATTATGACACTGAGCCATCGGTGGATGGGAATGGATTAACTGATAGAGAAAGATGTACAACTTTTGGCCTAGTTTGGAGAGGAGCTGGGCATGGATTTAGGAGTCAGAGGACCCAGGTGGGAACCCCAGCTCTGCTACTTACTAGCTGTAAGAGTCTCTGGATCTCAGTTTCCTCATCTGTCAAATGTGACTAATGACTTAGATGATCTCTAAAAATCCTTCCCAGCTCAAAGTTTCATAATCCCAAAGATTCCTTTGAATTCTTTCAGGGCTAAACCCAAAGGGGACCACAAGATGAAGAGACACGTAATCTCTGCTATGTTGTTTGTGCAAAATAAGGTGACCAGAATTTTTTCCCCCTTAGACAAATCCAGGGACATGGATTTGCATGCAGCTTTAAATAAATCAGTGCCTCATTTGCATACATTTACATGTTTGTCTAACTGTGAGGTTCAAGAGGCCCAAATCCAGTGTGTATAAACTGAAGTGAGTACATTAGGGCCACCCTGACTTTGCCTGAACCTTCTAATCAGGGCTAATGGCTCCATGCAGTGGGACTTACACTGCAGAAGAGGGTTTGTGCCAGACTCAGGAACTTTAGAACCACCTGGGCACAATTCTGGGGCCAGGGATGGAGGGGTGTGTATAAAGGGGTCAGGGGGGCCCAACTCCTAAGATTAAAGGGAAGAGCTTCCAGGAGGCTGAGGCCAAGTTTCAGTACCCTTGGGGGGATGGGGCCTTTCAGTTGCAAACTTGAGCAAAAGAGCCAGAGTCAGTCTGTCAGAAAATAAGCATTTATCAAGCACCTACTGTGTACCAGGTGTTGTGATATGTTCTGGGGATACAAAGAAAGGGAAAAGACAGTCCCTGCCCTTGAGGAGCCCCCAGGCTAATGGGGAGTCAGCATGCAAACAACTATATACAAACAAGAAATGTACAGGATAAACTGGGGATAATCAGTAGAAAGAAGGCAGAAGTGACTTGCTTAAGATAACACAGCCAGTGACAACTGGCTAAGCCTGGTCTCAAATAAGCTAATAATAATCATAATGCTTTGAGGTTTACAAAGCATTTTAAATACACAATCTCATTTGATCTTCACAATGACCCCGAGGGAGTAGTGCTATTATTGCCCCCATTTTTCAGATGAGGAAACTGAGCACAGGAGGTTTAAGTGACTTTCCTAGGGTCACATAGCTAGTAAATGTCTGAGGCTGGATTTGAACTCGAGTCTTCTTGATTCCAAGCCCAGTACTCTATCCACTGTGCCACATGTGGAAGCCTGGACTCTCATGTCAGTGTCCCATCCATTGCACCGGCCTGCCTGGATTATGCGAGATATTCTTATGAGACTGGAAACTGGCAAGTGGGGAGGCTGGGGAAACACCACCTGGTACCCTTTCACAGACTTCTCACGGTCTCTCTTCTGTCCTTACAGAACCCTGAGCACTGCAGGTGGGTTCAGGATCACAGGATTGGATCTGGGGTTTCCTAGATTGTCTAGGTATAAGATCGTTGCTCTAGAGCTGAAAGCGACCTCAGAGCCAGCTCAGCTCCTCCATTAAACCAAGACCTAGAGAGGGCAAAGGACTTGCCCAAGGTCACCCAGATGGCAGTGGGGTTAGAATCTAGGTCCTCAGACTGGAAATCTAGTGTTCTCTCCTTCATTCCTCTGTAAACAAGTAGGGTTGAAGGGGAGGCCTCTGCATCATCCCAGGTGTACATGATCACCCTGTCCCCCCCATGCCTTCCCCCAGGGTGGCCTGGTAATCATAGCAACGGCACCATGGCAACCAGCAGACAGGAAAGAGGGAGAAAGGCCCAAGGTCCGGTACCTGGGAATGCCTGGAAGGGAAAAGGGAATCCAATTTGTTCTGCCCTCAGGGGTCTCACTGTGGGATGGGGAGACATAGCCCCTGTCCTCAGGGAGCCCCTAGTCTGAGAGAGAGAATGGCCTCAATGCCTTCCATTAGAGAAAGTCAGAAAGGATTCTGGAAGAGAGGCACCACATCATACCAGGAAAAGCATTGGCTTTCAACTCAGAGGATCTGAGTTCAAATTCTGGCTTTATCACCCAGGCAAGTCACTTCCCTATTCTGGGCCTCAGTTTTCCAAGCTGCAAAATGAAGAGGGTTGGAAGCAGTGTTCCATACAGTTCCTTCCATGTCTCCATCTGTAGCCTAGTTGAGGGCCAGAGGGAGGCAGGAGAATACAATTCATTTCCCCAAGCCTTCAATCCATCTAATGGGATCCTCTGATGAGTCTGATTGGATTTTTTGTTGTTGTTGTTTTTGATATTTCAATTATTAGCTTGATATTCCTGACAACTCAAGCTTGAAATGGGACCACATTGAAGTGGCTGTCAGAAAGGGATTATACCAATTAGACAATATTTTCCTAATTAAACAACAAATGCATTTATCACTTTTTAGGGGGAAACAACCCAAAACGAACACCCACTGATCCTGAGTTTTATCTGTTTCTCAGCCAATCAGCAATCGTCTCCTCTGGGTGCTGGGAGGTTGGGAATCCTTAGACATCTGCTGGGGCATCTGATCCAACCCCTTCATTTGACAAAGGAGGAAACTGAGGCCTGGAGAAGTGATTCATGCAAGGTCACTCAGTTGGTCAATCAACAAACCTTTATTAAACGCTTCTTTTGTGCCAAATACTCTGCCAGGACACAAAGAAACGCAAAACCAGCCCCACAGAGGGTCTCCACTACTCCTTTCCAAACTGACATGCCATGAGGACGATGGCCCTGGGTCACATGCTCCTTGCTGGTTCCGTCAAGCTTTCTGCTATAGCATCCTGCTTCTCTGGGAGCTTCTTCAGCTGGGAGGTGGGGGAGAGCTTCAAACGGCGTCAGGGAGCCCCTTCGTCCCAGGCTTCCTTATAACCCTCCTTAACTGAGCCCCCATAGCGTGTCTTCTCAGGAGGTGGAGCACAGCTATTGTCAGAAATAGGGCTCCCCATTGGAAGAACAGCCCCTTGACCAACTGTCAAATCCAAGCCAGAGAAGGCTCTGAGAACGAACTGGACAGCGACAGAGCCGGACAAACCCTTAGAGACCCAACCCCTTTACTCGACAGATGAGGAAATGGATGTGCAGACAAGGGCACTTTCTTTAGAACCGAGGGCTCTGCCTTCTGGTATAGGGTTCTGTATACCACACTTTGGTGGTCAATGCCACAAGCATTTATTAAGTGCCTACTGTGTGCAGCTACTATGCTTGGTGGTTGGGATATAATGACAAAAAGAAAACAGTTCCTACCCTCAAGTAGCTTACATGCCGCTAGTGCATTCGATACATATGCCAATGAAGTCAAATTAAAGGAATTTATAGAAAGAAAAATACATTTTTTTAAGAAGGAAAAATACTGAGCAAGGTTGGGGCACTCCGTGTTCCCTGAAGATATGTAGAATAGACAAAACAAGCTGCCCCTCCCCCCATCCTTGACTCTCTCCTCTACTACAAAAGATCATAGCTCCAGAACTGCAGGAGATCTCAGAGGCCATCAAGTCCAACCAAGAGTCACACAAGTGGGTGCTAGGGGGCACCATAGTGCACAGAGCATTGGGCTTGGAATCTGGAACACTCATCCTCAGGGGTTCAAACCTGGCCTCAGATACAAGCTGTGTGACTTTAAGCAAGTCAATTCATCCTGCTTGCCTCAGTTTCCTCATCTGTAAAGTGAGCTGGAGACAGAAATAGCAAACCACTCCAGTATCTCTGTCAAGAAAACCCCAAATGGGGCCATGAAGAGTCAGAGGTGACTGAAACAACTGCACGACAGCAAAAACACACAACTAGTAAGTAACTTGGACAGTATTTGAACTCATGTCCTCCTCGCTCCAAGTCTGGCACTCTATTAATTGCATCACCTCTCTTTATGTTGCCAAGGTGGAAACTGGAGGCCAGAGAGGTTGAAACATGATGAAGGTCATATGGATCAGCGCCAGAAGCAGGGTTGGAGGTCCTGAGGTCTTCTGATCCAGAGCTATGGTCTTTACTCCCAGCATTGTTGCAAGGATGAAATGAGCTAACCCCTATAAAGTGCTTGGCACCGTGGTTGGCACACAGCAGGTGCTTAATAAATGCTTGTTTCCCCCCCACCCCCACCCCTTTCCCTCTCTACCACACTGCAGCTCTCTGTATGTGATGCATTTGTTTGAGTGTCATTGGGGAATGGGAGATATGACCCTCGTGCCTTAGAAAGTTCTCTCCCCACCCCCAAATCAGACTCCTAAGACTTGCTTCCCAGAACCAATCCCAAGCAGCAGCTGCTCTCAGCAGCGTGGTTAGCTCTGCTCTGGTGAACTTGATTATCTTTATCAAATTAATTTACTTTAGCCAGTGCAGCCACCTAATTAAGACATTTCCCAGGGCCATGTTTGGTCTGGCTAATAAGGTGGGAGCAATCAGGTTTGCTGTAAGAATACATCTGGAGTGAAGTGGAGCCCAGAGTAACTCAACTACATTTGCCCTGGGGTCCCCCTGAGACTATGGGAACAGAGAAACTTTATGAAGTCAACTTGTCCATCCCCCTGCCTTCGGGTGGCTTCTGGGATGGGTACTTGAGGGAGACTTCCCAATGTCTCTTAGCATTAGAAAGCTCTCCATTCTAACCTCATCCCTTCCCTTCTTGGTATCATAGGATGACCGAGCTAGTGCAGGAAGGGGTCTTCAAGGCCATCTGACCAACTCTCTCATATTAGTAAAATGATACCCAGATATCCGTGTCCAACATCACCAAGATAGTGATGAGGAGAATTGCCACAGTGTCTTACCAGAGACAGAGAACCGCTTTCCACTACTGAACACTTCTGTCCATGCTTGAGACATGACTCTGCGGTTGATCTGGCCTTGAGCTAGAAAGCCCCAGAATGGTTTAATTAACCTTTCTTCTGTGGCCTAGCCTCTCTGCTCTCCAACTGTGGGAAATGTATTCTTAGGGCGCTGCCCCTGCTTGTCCTTTCTTCACTGGAAAGCTCTGACATTCTATTGCTGAGAGATTGTAGTGGGGAATCTACAAAGTATACTGTCCTTATTTATTGGTTAAAATGCTATGTTCCACCTCAGCAGGCTGTAACAGGGGTGGGGTGGCTGGGCTTTGCTCCCGGGCATTGCTATTTAGAGGGTGCTGACAACATTTGAGACAGTTGATCTTAGCCTTAAGTTTACAAGAATGATTACCTCAAAGAAGAAGTGGGTTCCTCCTTGATCTGGTTCTGTCTTGTAACCCATTTCCCTACACTCTACTCCCAGCTCTGGTCTATCTTTTTCCCATCCACAAAAGAGTCCTGGAATCTTGATGACACATTTTGTACTGGTTGCTTTGGAAAGTCCTAGTTATAGCTCTGTAAATCAATGGGACATGAACTCTTTGAGGGTTAGGGTGTTTGAATTTTGTCTTTGTACACCCAGCACCCACCATAGTGCCTGCACATAGTGTGTCCTTTGTTAATGATTGTTGAAATGATTAGTGGGTTAGAGTACCATTTTAAGGTGGTCAAAGTGGGTTTGAGCCCCAGATACAAGGGAAAATACCCTGTGGCCTGAGGCTAAGCCCTAAGCCCCGTACCCAGAGAAACCATATCCTTCTGGAGGTGAAAGGTTATAAGCTGAGCTTGCAAGGGAAAGGCTAGAAGATATTTAGAGCAGCTGGTGGGGGGGGGCGCGATAGTGTACAGAGTGCTGGGTCTGGAGTCGGGAAGACTCACCTTCCTGAGTTCAAATCTGGCCTCAGACACTTCCTTGCTGTATGACCGAGGGCATAGTCACTTAACCTTATTTGCCTGAGTTTCCTCAACTATCAAATGATCTGGAGGAGGAAATGACAAACCGCTCCAGTATCTTTGCCAAGAAAATCCTAAATTGGGTCATGAAGAGTTGGACGTGACTGACAAACAGCAACAAAGAAGACATTTTATGGGATGGGACTGGCTTAGAATGTGAGCATTTGAGGAGATAATACCCCATTCATGATGTCCAGTCTGCACCCCAGACACATGGCTTCTCTCCAGCCCAGGATTCTAGCTCTTGACGGGCATGTTTTGGTGGAAGGTGTGCCTGACTCCCTTTTGCAATTCATTAAAAAACTATTATTTAGAAGTCTTTTTGGACTGTCTCTTCAAGGGTCAGAGGCATCCAGACCTTTCTGGGTCGGAGAGATGATTGGGAAAGCATCCTTGGATTTAGAGAACATCTAGTCTAACACCCTCATCTTTCAGAGAAGATAGTAAAGTCCAGCAAAGTGTAATGAATTGCATATGAAAAAATACTTTAAATCATTATTGATGAGAGAAATGCAAATTAAAATAAGTCTTACCAACTCCCACCTATCAGATTGGCTAAGATGACAAAAAAAGAAAATGATAAATGTTGGAGAAGATGTGGGAAAACTGAAACACTAATACATTGTTGGTGGAGTTGTGAACTGATCCAACCATTCTGGAGAGAGATTTGGAACTATGCCCAAAGGGCTATAAAACTGTGTATACCCTTTGATCCAGCAATAGCACTAATAGGTCTATATCCCAAAGAGATCATTAAAGAGGGAAAAGGACCCACATGTACAAAGATATTTATAGCAGCTCTTTCTATGGTGGCAAAGGATTGGAAATTGAGGGGATGTTCATCAATTGGGGAATGGCTGAACAGGCTGTGGTATATGAATGTAATGGAATGCTATTATTCCATAAGAAATGATGAGCAGGCAGATTTCAGAAAAATCTGAAAAGACTTACATGAACTTATGCTGAGTGAAATGAGCAGAACCAGGAGAATATTGTACACAGTAACAGCAACATTCTGTGATGACCAGCTCTGATAGACTTAGCTCTTTTCAGCAATACAATGATCTTTAATTCTAAGGGACCATGATGGAAAATGCTGTCCACATCCAGAGAAAGAAACTACGAGGTCTGAATGCAGATTGAAGCATACTATTTTCTCTGTTGCCTTTTTTCTTCTCTTTCTTGTGGTTTTCCCTTTTGTTCTGACTCTTCTTTCACAACATGACTAATAGAGAAATATGTTTAATATGATTGTACATGTATAACCTATATCAGCTTGCATGCCATCTTGGGGAGGGGAGAAAATTTGGAACTCAAAATCTTATAAAAGTGAATTTTGAAAACTAAAAATAAATTTTTAAAAAGTCCTAAAAATCCGAAAAAAGTGTAATGGCTTGCTTAGGGTCACACAGATGGTAAATAGCAGAACTGGAGCTCAAACCTAGATCCTCTGACTCCAAATCTATTGTATGAGGATATGTCCAACTCAAGCAGAAACAGATCATTGTATATGTATATACTGACTTAGAAAATCACAAATTAACATAATATATGTTGTATTTATTTGTTTTACTAAACATTTCTCAATTGCATTTTAATCTAGATTAATAGCACTCTGGAGTTATGTAGCTTGAGTTGAATACTTCTGTTTATATCATGTGGTCTTGAAATCATTCCCCTAAGAAAGTGGGCTTCACCTTTAGGTTTCCTAATACTTTTTTCTTTTCTTGTTTTAGGCAATTGGGGTTAAGTGACTTCCCAGGGTCACACAGCTAGTAAGTGCTAAGTGTTTGGTCTGAGGTCAGATTTGAACTCAGGTCCTCCTGACCTCAGGGCTGGTGCTGTATCCACTGTGCCACCTAGCTGCCCCTGGTTTACCGATTCTTGAGCCAATCCTTTTCTTACTGTGCCATTTGGCTATACCTTGCGTGATGCCTGGTGTATGGAAGGTGTTTAATATGTGCAGGATTGATGGAGTTAGATAAGAAAGAGAAAGAGACAGCAGGAGAGGGAGAGGGAGAGAGAGAGAAAGAGAGAGAGAGAAGGAGGGAGGGAGGGGGAGATGGAGAGACAAAGAGACAGAGACAGACAGACAGATGCATACACACAGACAGTGACAGAGAGAGATAGAGACAGAGAGAGAAACAGACACAGACACACTCATACAGAGAGACAGAGACAGACAGACAGAAACAGACACACACGCAGAGACAGACAGAAAAAGACAGAAACAGACACAGACACGCAGAGACAGACAGACAGAAAAAGAGAGAGACAGAGAGAGAGACAGAGAGAGAGAGAGAGAGAGAGAGAGAGAGAGAGAGAGAGAGAGAGAGAGAGAGAGAGAAAGAAAGAAAGCATTTATTAAGCACTTACCTTGTGCCAGGCACTGTGTTAAGTAAGTGTCGGAAATAAAAGCAGAAAGAAAGTCTGCTCTTGCCCTCAAGGAGCTTACATTCTAATGGGATAAGAGAACGCTTAAAAGGGACCTGAAAAGGGGCAAGGTGAAAAGAAGCCCAGGGTGTCTGATGCTAAGTTGGGTTAGAAGTGAACATGGCTGGCATATGGGCTTCTCCCAATGGAGGTTTGGGGAGAAATTCACCAATCGGAGGAGGAGGCTGAGGGGATGGAGGCAGTGATAGCATGAGAAGGCTGCCAGACCAGAGGTGGAGTAGTGTTCTAAAAAGTGCCATGAGCTAGGAGGGAGCAATGCCTTCCTTCTGAGATCACGTTCCATTTACATTTATCATATGTATCTTGTATACCCCTAGTTGTCTGCATGCCATCTCCGCCATCAGACTGGGAGCTCCTTGAGGGCAGGGACCTGTGTTTACTTTTCATTCTATCCCAAACACTTAGCACAGTACCTGGCACACAGTAGGTGC
Organism: Phascolarctos cinereus; assembly: GCF_003287225.1. NCBI lineage: Eukaryota > Metazoa > Chordata > Mammalia > Diprotodontia > Phascolarctidae > Phascolarctos > Phascolarctos cinereus. The sequence goes on along the minus strand of NW_027556098.1, from coordinate 383,508,780 downwards.
TTAATAAATGCTTCAAGGCTTATCAAGTACTTCCCCCTAAGCAGCCCTGAAAGGTGAATAGTACAAATATTACTGACATCCGTATTTTACAAATGAGGAAACTTAGCCGTGTGTGTGTGTGTGTGTGTGTGTGTGTGAAGTCACTTGCTTAAGAATCATCTTGAACACAGATCTCTCCACAGTACCACATGACCTCTCTTTTAGTAGATATGAAATTTATCAAAGAAAACCAGGGCTCATGATCATCGCCTTTTCCTCATTATAAACATCTTCATCAGTGTGGTCATCACAATTTTTAACATCTGTCTCTTCAGTTCACTTTCTAACGCTTGGGGACCTAGATGGCTTTGCTAAAGGCTTCCTTCCAAAGGGTCCAGGAGGCCTGACTAGCTCTCTAAGGGAGAGGCTGCCATTGTTAGCATAGAAGGTGATGGGGCTCAGGCTTGGCTCATGAATAATAATGAGTGTGAGGATAAGCACACCAAATGCTAGGCTCTATGCTGGGTGCTGAGGGCACAGAGAGAAGAATGACAGTTTCTGCCCTCAAGGAGCTTACATTCTACCAGAGGAAGCAACATTTTAACATATAAGTAAATGCAAAATGTATACAAAGGAGATATCCTTTGGTAGAATGTGCTCATTGGGTATTTTTCTAAGATAAGAAATGTGAATGGATTTTTATTTTAAATCAAATATAATTATTAATTTTTTTATTTTAAAGGAATAATCATCTGAGAATTTTGGATACTATGTCTTCCTATTCCCTAACAGACCTGGCAGTGAAATTTAGGGGAAACTCTTGCTTTTGCCCCAGTTGCTGCCAATGGCTCTGTCCATAGTGATCCCCAACAGCCTCTCCCCACCCAGTGGCCCATGGGAGCCATCTCTGGCTACCATTAGCTCAGCAGCCGGCCTTGACGCTGAAGCAGAGGCCCCTTGGATCCCATCTGGGCACGCCTTTAAATTTTACCACCCTGTTTATGCAGCTCAAGGCACCCACGTTAAAGATGGCAAGCTCCATTTAACATTTATGACAGCACAATGCTCCTAAGTGTGCAAGAGGGAGGGGTGTGGGCTAGGGGCTTGGGGCTGAGGAAAAGAGAGGCAAGCTTGCTCATACCATGCCTCAGGCACTTGTACTCTAGCTGCAGAGAGTTCTACTATTTTGCTCACAAAATTGTTTTTTTTAAGCACTACCCAGACCTACTCCCCAGAGTCTCTTTCCCAAATAACCTCTCTCCTTCAACCTGTTGCTTTGTTAATTCCATCCTTACCATCATTTTTACCATAATCATCTTCATTCCTGCCATTTTCATATCATTATCTTCATCCCTATTAGATTATACTATTTCCTGTCATAGGCATCACTCTCATCATCATTTACTCCATCATCATGGTCTTTGCCCCTGCTAGGGTAGGACCATTTTCCATTAATCTCATTGCTATCATCATCATCATCATCATCATCATCATCGTTGTCATTGTCATTGTCACTACTCTCTTTTTAGCTACCATATCACCATCATCAAGTGAGAACAAATGAAATAATACATGTAAATCAGTCAATTATCAAGCATTTATTTTGAGCCTATTATGGTCAATCAATAAGCATTTATTAAGTGCCACCTAGGTGCAATGTACTGTGCTAAAACAACACGTTTGAAATACAAATAGAAAGTTGAGACAGTACCTACTTGCATGAGGTCTTATTCTGATGGGGGAGACAGAACATAACTGTCAGCATTTATATAGTGCTTTATGGTTTGCAACCCCCCCCCCAACTTGACTAATATCTAATTTTATTCTCATCACAACACTGGGAGGTAAGTGTTATTATTATCCCCATTTTATAGAGGAGGAAACTGAGGCAGACAGAGATCAAATGACTTGCCCAGGGTTACCCTGCTAGTAAGTGTTTGAAACTGGATTTGACGTCAGGAATGGTTGACTTTAAGTCCAGGACTCTATCCATTTATTAAATGTATTCTATGTATTAGGCACCATGTTAAGTCCTGGCAATACAAAGCCAAAAATGGAACAGTCCCTACCATCAATGACCTTATGTTCTATCAGTAGAGACCACATGTAAGTATGTACATATATACAGAATAAATACAAAAGGTAGTTTTGGGAGGGAGGGAACCAGCAGCTGGAGGTGGAGAATCATCAAATGCTTTATATAGAAGGCATTGTTCCATCTGAGTCTTGACAGAAGTAAGAGATTCTGTGAGATGGAAGTGAGAAGACATCCAAGGCACGGAGGGAGGCATCCTAGATCATTGATGAGTGAGTGAAAAGGGAAGATGCTGAGCAGTGTCAAAAGTAGCCAATGTCTGTTAAACCAAGAATCCTACTAGGGTCAAGATGATGAACAGTGTTGCATTGTAGATGGTGGAATTTGTCCAAGGAGTTTCAGGCCTCATGCAGACCTCAATCTGTGGCTTCTGACACTGCTCCATAAATGTCTGCTTTTGCTTTGCATTGCATTACCATGCTTATTGCTTTCTCTATACCACTGGTGGTATAAACAACCAACCACCACCACCACCACCATCATCATCACCCTTACCTTCATTTCCATCTTCAGCACCACCATCATCATTTCTTTGTCTATCATTACGATCATTTTCACCATTACCACCATCTTGATAATTTTTACCATGACCATAATCACCATCATCCTGATCATTTTCATCATCACTGTCATCACCAGCATCATATTTATCATTTCTATCTTTACCATTATCCTCATCATCATAACCATTTTCATGTTGTATCATCATCCTCACTGTCTTCACCCTCATTGTCATCTTTGTTATCATCATCACCATCGCTGCCCCTATTGCTGCTATCTTCATCATCCCCATAACCCCTGTCATTGCTCACACCATTGTCATTATGATCATGACCATGATTTGTACCATCACCTCTATCAATATCACCCTCATGATCATCAGTGTGAGCCTTTGGGACAATCTCATGTCAGGGGGACAGGAAGGCTTAATAAAAGATAGGCTATTCACATTATTCTCTTTCCATGTCCACATGCTAGGATCATAGGATCACAGATTTAGAATTAGAAGGCAATCGAGTTCCTCTGCCTCATTTTACAGATGGGAAACTGAGGCACAGAGCAGTTAAATGACCTGCCTAAGGCCATCTGAGGCAGGATTTGAATCCTGGTCTTCCTGGCTCCAAGTCCGCATCCATTGCCCCTCTACTATATTCTGTGCTGTTTGATTTGCTAAGGCTGTGTGTGTGTGTGTGTGTGTGTGTGTGTGTGTATGTGTGTGTGTCTCTGCATGCTCAGAGAGGATCATACAAAAATGCATCAGATCAATGAGTGGTGGTGAGGGAATGGGAGGCCTAGGGAGAATGGAAAACAAAGTTAAAATTGCTTTTAGAGGCAATATTGCTCTTTGCTCAGATACAGATCCAATTGTTTCAAGGCAGTTATAAATTGTTGCCTCTGCCACCTTCTACTTCTAAAAAGTACAGAAGCATCCTTGCCCTTTATGTATTCACTGTGCAGAGAGCCACATCAATATTTTGAAAGATCCATGATTTTGTCTATGGGGCTACTCCTCCACAGGTAGAGATTGCAGCCCTTCCATGCCTTGGTAACTCACTTTGCGAGTTGCTACAGAAAAAAAAAATCGACCCTCTGGTTGGATCTCGGATGAAAGACCTGGAGTCCATCCTGGGGCCTCTGTCTGAAGTCCTTCCAGCTCAGTGGGATCTGCTGTGGCTTGTGCTCCCCTGGCACAATCTTTGGGAGCTGGGGTTCATAGCCACGCCACAGTGAGACAGACACACAGGGACAACCACCCAGGCAAGCAGACTCCTCAAACCTGCTTTGCTCTATCGAGACAAGATCTCACCCAGTTCTTAGTGTCTCCTTCATAGAATCATAGATTTAGAACCAGAAGCATCCTTAAAGGCCATTGAGTCTAACCCACTTATAACTGAGGAAACCAAGGAACGGAACAGTTGAGTGACTTACCCAAAGTCTCGCAGCTAGTAATACTAACAGCTAGCAGTTATGTAGCATTGTGAAGGTTTGCAAAGTGCTTTACATATGTTAGATCCTTTGGAGGTGCTCTTAATTATCTCAAATTTACAGTTGGGGAAACTGAGGCTTGCAGAGGTTAAGTCATTCACCCGAGGTCACAGAACCCAAGACTTCCTGACTCCTAGTGTTTTATAGGCACAACGTAAGGGATTTAAGGCAGGTTCCCCACCCCTGGATTAAGGGATCACCCCCACCTAACCCCCCCCAATCCGCTCAATCTTATCTGTTGCCATAGATAGCCTCAGAATGATGGAGAAGTTGATGTCCTCAACGGAGCTATTAGCAGGAGTTGCTTCCTCTCCACCCCCAAGATCAACTGCCCTGGCTTGTTGGCTGCATGAGCCTGTCTTCACTCTTCCTCTTCCCCCATCCCTCTTCCTCTTCTCCTCTCTGGCTCTTCTTCAGTTTCATTTTATCCTTCTTTCAGATGCTGTGGAAAGAGCTATATATACACACACAGCCCATTATTCCAGCTGCGACCAAGCCGTACATTATTGTGGAGAAAAAAAAAAAACCTGTTTGTTTCTGCACCATCACCTGCAGCCATGACATGTACTCCGAAGCCATCTTCCGTTTACTTAATGATGTAGATCCTGGTCTCATTCATATCAAGCTGCAGGCCAAACTCCCTTTCTCAGGCGCTATTGAGGCACTGGTCCAGGGTTTGTCCATTCTCTCAGTTAACCCCCTTCACTACTCCTCTCTCCTTCACATACTAGGATTTAGAGCTGGAAGGGGCCTCGAAGATCATCAAAGGCTCAAGGGCTCCACCCTTCAAGAGTCCTTGTCTGAAGCCCCCACTGCTGGGTGCCCTCACCCTAACCTCCAGTCACCTTATATTTATTTTGTCTATAACCTGCACTTACCACTTGTGAACATGTTGCATATCTCTAGGACAATAAATAGAAGGTAAGCTACTTGAGGACAGGGCTTGTTTTTACTTCTCTCTTACAGGCAGTTGGTGGTGCAGTGGGTAGAGGGCTGTACCTGAACTGAGGAAGACCTAAGAGAAAATCCAGCCTCAGACACTTTATATGTGACAACCTCAGGCTGCCTCAGTCTTCAACAGGAGAATGGTGATAATAGCACCTAACTCCCAGAGTCACTGTGAGGATAAAATGAAATATTTGTGAAAGTGCTTAGCATAGTGCCTGGCACACAGTAGGTGCTTAAAAAACACCATTTTTCTCCCTCCCTTCTCTTCTCCTTCCCTTTCTCTTTCCTTTCCCTATCCTTTTCCTCCCATTCCTTCCTTCCTTCCTTTTTATTTCTACCACCTAGCACAGTGCCTGGCACACAGTAGGTATTTAATTAATGCTTGCTGATTGTTTGATTCCCAATCTTTTCAAGTATGAGGCAGGGGGGCAGATATCAGGTGCCCTAGCTCTAAATCTATAATCCCATGATCCTTGCCTGTCACCATTCCTAACATCGAAATATTTCATGGGGTCTCCTCCCAGTACATGATGGTAGCTCTACCATTAATATACTTTGATTGAGAAAAATGCATGGTAGCAACAAGCTGCTGTGAATTCAGTCATGCTTTTAAATGAATTTGTATTTTATTAACCAAAACAGCATCTGCAGACATTTGAAAAATAGTAATTGACATATGTTTGGAGGCATATTATTTATTCACTCTGCAGAATGCCAATGCTTGGTGTGCGTAGGATTTGGAATCACCCCACATCCCACTAGAGGCAGGCAGTCCGTGGGCTGAGGTACCTGAGTTCCAATCTCCTGTGAGGCCCTCTATCTGTGTGACATGGAATAAATCATTTCCCCACCATGGGCCTTGGTTTCCTCATTTTTAAAATGGGGGGCCCTCCATATCTCTCCTACCTCTGTGTGCCTATGAACCATTGAGTTAGCCTACCCCTTTCTTTTCATTAGAGGATGAGGCTAAGGCAGAGAGAGGGAATGGGATTTGTCCAAGATCACAGAGGTCATAAAGGTTGGAAATGAATGATATAATCCAGCCTCCCCCAACCCCTTATTTTACAGAAGATGAAACTGAAGGTCAGAGAAGGAAAATGGCTTGTCCAGGGTCCCATAGGTAGAAATATGCAGAGTTAGGATTTGAACCCAGGAACTCTGGCTCTTGATCTGGGACCTTCTTCACTATACTACAGCTTCCTCGTTTTAGTTAGAAAATCTTAGCTGAGTGCCTGCAGCATGTACAGCCCAGGATTCTGCCCCGAGGGTGACACTAGACAATTCAATGAGCTTTTATTAAGTGCTTACTGTGTGCTAGGCTGTATGATAGGAGTGGAAGGATCGTTGGTAGGACATGGACCTGGCTCTTAAGGAGCTTATGGATGAGTGGGAGCTCAGACCATAACATGAGGAGTAGGGAGGTAAGAGCAAAGAAACCACAGATGTCTTGAAAATATGTTAGAACCTTCCAGAATACTGGCAGAGTCTTGTAGGACCCATGGTTTTCTCCATTCCATGGTGAGGCATTGGAGGGTGACTCTCGTTGAGGTATTCTGTAAGTGGTAAAGCCTGGATTTGACCCCAAGCTTTCAGTCCAGGGACTCTCTTTGTATCCCCAGCACTTAGCACAGTACCTGGTATACAGTAAGTGCTTAATAAATGCTCATTGACAGAGTGACTATGCCACACGGCCAGAACAAGACATGATAAGTGTTTAAGTAGTAATAATAATAATTTGTATTTGTTTAGTCCTTCATGGTTTACCAAAGTGCTTTCCTGACAACAATTTTGAGAGGTAAATGGCGCAAGGACTAGGGTCACTGTCAACCTTAGGTTGAAATCATTTCCTCTCTAGCAGAACTTCCAAGTAAAGAAGCATGGAATGCCATTTGACCTTCTCATGTAGCAAAGCACCTGGTGCTGATTCCATTCCAGCTGAGATCCACAAGGTGGAGGGTCCATTGCCCATACAAAAGCTGATTGAAATCTTCTAGGTTATATGGCAAGGGGAGGTTATCCCCCAGGACATCAAGGATGCCTCCATTGTCCACCTTCATAAAGGAAAAGGAAACAGGTTGTCCTGTCACAATCGCGGAGGAGGTGTCTCTCGGTCAATGCTGGCAAGTTTTTTGCCAAAGTCCTCCTTAATAGGTTGATCCTTCACCTGGAAGATGGTTATCTCCCCGAGAGTCAGCATGGCTTCAGAAAGGGCCAAGGAATGGTCGATGTGGTGTTTGCTGCCCGACAACTCCAGGAGAAATGCCAGGAGCAGAACAGAGGTCCGGACACACCATGTGTAGATCTGACCAAGGCCTTTGATCCTGTCAGTTGTGAGGGGTTGTAGAAGATGATGGTGAAAGTTGATTGCCTGGAGAAGTTTATCCGTACTGCATGCCAGTTTCATGATGGCATGCTTGCATGGGTTCTGGGTAAAGGATGATGCTCTCACACTTTCCTAGTCATCAATGGAATGAAGCAGGGCTGTGTCATTGCTTCCATGCTTTCTAGCATGATGTTTTCAGACTCCTTCAATGAGAATGAAAATGGCAGCAAGGTCAGCTACTGCACTGATGGTAAGCTATTTAATTTGAAAAGGGTACAAGTCAAGACTAGAATGGACAGAGTTGGTGCGTGACTTTTTGTTTGCACATGATTGTGCACTCAATGCAGCCTCTGAGGCGAGGCGCAGCAGAGTACGGATCGATTCTCTGCTGCTTGTGCTAATTTTGTCCTGACAATCAACACCAAGAAAACAGCGGTTTCCCACCAGCCAGCACCGCAGCATCCATATGTGGAACCATTGGTTGCAGCAAATGAAGGAATATTGAATGCGGTGAATAAGTTCACTTACCTTGGCAGTATACTTTCCAGGGATGTCCACACAGACTATGAGGTTGACACATGCATTGCTAGAGCTAGCTCAGTGTAAGATGCTGAGAAAAAGTGTAGAAGAGAAGAGGAGCAGTTGTGCTGACCTTATCCTTGTATGCTTATCATTGGGAAACCTGGACAGTAAACCAGAGCCATATCACGAAATGGAGTTGCTTCCATTCGAATTGTCTTAGGAAGATTCTGAAGATCACCTCGCAAGATAGGGTACTGGACACTGAGGTCCATTCTCAAGCTGAACTGCCAAGCATGGGAACTGCTGCAGAGAGCACATCTTTGATGGGCTGGCCGCATTATTCTAATGCAAAACGTACATTTGCCTAAATGACTTTTATGGAGAACTCACACAAGGCAGGTGCTCACATGGTGTCAGAAGAAGTAATACAAGTACACTCTCAAGGTCTCTCTGAAGAATCTGGAATTGATTATGTGACATGGGAGACAACCCAGCATGGGATGCTCTCATCAGAGAAGATTCTGTGCTCAATGAGCAAAGCAGAATTGAAGCAGCTCAAAGGAAACACGAGATACTCAAATGTAGAGACGTCGCCGCTCCAAACGTTCATGAGGTCTGTCTGTGCCTAGCCTGCGGTAGAGCCTTTCCAGGCTCCTGTGGGTCTGCTCAGCCCCAGTGGGACACACTGTCCCTTGACCCCAACATAGTGACGTCAGTTTGGTCCTTTTGGAACATGAAGGAAAACAACCAATGACCATTTAATGACAGGGTTTGGGAGCGGTATGGAGGGAATCTGAGAAGCCGAGAAGCAGAGAAAACAGTCTCTCTCTGTCTCTTTGTCTCTGTCGCTACCTGCCTCTTTCCCTCTGTCTCTGTCTCTCTGCCGCTGTCAGTCTCTGTCTTGGTCTCTCTGCCTCTGTCTCTCTCTGTCTTTGTCTCCCTGTCTCTCTGTCTCTGTCTCTCTGTCTCTGGTCTGTCTGCCTCTGTCTTTCTGCCTCCATTTCTGTCTGTCTCTGTCTCTCTGCTTCTCTGTCTCTGTCTTGGTCTCCCTGCCTCTCCACCTCTCCACCTCTGTGTCTCTGTTTCTGTCTTGGTCTCACTGTCTCTCTGCCTTTCTGTCTATGTGTCTCTGTCTCTGTCTTTCTGTCTGTCTGTCTCTGTGTCTCCATCTCTGTCTCTCTATCTGTCTTTGTCTTGGCCTCCCTGTCTCTCCACCTCTGTGTCTCTCTGTCTCCCTGTCTCTCCACCTCTGTGTCTCTCTGTCTGCCTGTGTCTCCATCTCTGTGTCTCTCTGTTTCTGTCTCTGTGCCTTTGTCTCTTTGTCTGTCTCCCTGTCTCTCTGCCTCTATGTCTCTCTGTCTCTGTCTCCCTGTCTCTTCACCTTTGTGTCTCTCTGCCTCTGTCTCTTTGTCTGGCTCTCTGTCTCTGTCTCCTTGTCCCTCTGCTTTTGTCTCTTTGTCTTTGTCTCCCTGTCTCTCTGCCTCTGTCTCTTTGTCTCTCTCTCTGTCTCTGTCTCCCCATCTTTCTGCCTCTGTGTCTCTGCCTCAGTCTCCCCTTGCCTTCTACTCCAGAGCCGGGCCTGCCTGCATGTGTCTGTGCCCAGGAGCCCCCACAGCTGCTCCTCCTCCCTGCAGTTCTCCTCGGTGATTAAAACTCTCTGCCTGGGCTGGACGTGACCCTGGCTCTCCACATTGAGGAGATGAAAGATGTTGAAGTTGCCCTCCTGGTTCAGCACTTCAGCTCAGCAGCCTGGGGATGAATTATGCATGGCAGTCCCTGCAGCCTGGCTTCTCCTTCCAGAGCCGGCAGAACCAGGCCAGGATCCCAGCTCCTGTCTACCCTGGAAGGCAGGATTAATGCTCCTAGCTGAAAGCCCAGGAGGGGCCAAGGAGATGAGTTCGGGTTTCCCCCTCGTCTCCCCCCATTTTCCTTGCTAAATGCTTCTCTTCTGCAGATGCCCCATGGCTTAGTGAACTAGCAAGACGAGCCTGGAGTGGAGGATGGGATTCAGAAGGGCTTGTTGAACTGAACTGAGTCTAAAGACCAGGGTTTCAGTCTTGTCTCTGCCCCTGGGCTAGCGACATGACCCGTCCTGGCATCATCTCCTGCTTCTGGCTTTGGGGTTGTCCTTGCTTGAGCCAAGGAGGCAGGGGCTTCCCCCAGGAGCACCATCCTCTGGGGATGCATCAGCCCCATGGCTTTCAAAAGAAATATTTGGCCAGCCTCTAGGGGCCCCATACTGGTGGCCCCAGGCTCTTCTCCTCCTGCCTCTATTCTGTTTTAATTCTCCCTGGTTAAATAAAGGTTCCTAGGGAAGCTAGGAAGGAAAGGGACAGCCAGAAGCAGGGGACCCCACAGTGTTAGGAGAAGGGGCAGTATTGGAAGAATGCTTGCCAGGGATCCACAGGCCAGCGCAGTGTGCCCAAGGGACACTGGGACTTAGTCTGTGTCAGAAGTTTAGCATATCCAAGGCAGAAAGAGTATTAGAATGTCAGGCTGAGAGGGACCTCTCAGAGAGCTGTATGGCCTGGAAGGGCCCTTAGAACACAGGGATATGAGTTAGGAGAGTGCTTAGGAGAAAGAATATCAGAACTGGAAGGAGCCTTAGAACAAAGAATTTTAAATCTGAGAGGGGCCTTAGAATGCAGAATGTCCAAGCTGGAAGGAGTCTTAGAACCTAGACCCTTAGGGCCTTAGAACTTGAAATGTCAGAATTGGAAGGGCCCTAGAACACACAATGTGAGAACTGGAGGGGACATCAGGTCACAGAATGTTAAAGCTAAGAAGTGCCCTTAGAAGACAGAATGTCAGAGCTGGGGGGGCCCTTAGAACACAGAATGTCAGATCTGGGTTGGCCCTTAGAGCACAGAATATCAGAGCTGGGTTGGCCCTTAGAACACAGAATATCAGAGCTGGGTTGGCCCTTAGAACACAGGATGTCAGAGCTGGGAGAGCCCTTAGAACCCAAAATGCAGTTGGGAGGGGCCTTAGAACCTAAAACGTCAGGTCTGAAAGGGGACTTAGAACACAGAATTTTATAGCTTGGAGGGCCCAGTTCTAGGAAGTAGCAAAGACTTACCTAGAGTCATGCAGTGAGTTAGGCATAGCTGAGACTAGAATTCAGTTCTGCTGCCCTCTTCCTGGAGCCTCTATACTCAGCCCCTTAGTGCCCACATCAGAAGCTTGGGGGGGATAGCATTTCAGATTGCTCTCACTGTAGCCAGGCCATGCTCAGATCTGTAAAACAAGAAGCTAAGAAACCACCTTGCACACAGTGTCTCTGGTCCTGTTGTCAGGGAACAGAATCAGCCTGATTCATTGGTGACCCTGTCTCTGACGTTTTAGCTATGTGACCTTGGACAAGTCACTGCTTGGAAGAGATGGCCTCTGAGGTCCCTTCCAGCTCCAAACCTGATGGTTTTTTTCCTCAGGCCAAGTGAGGTAGGGTTGGGGAGGGACCTGGGACAGGAACTTGACCAGGCTCTGGGTGGGGGCAGTGATGGAAAGGCCAAAGAGAAACCTCACGGAAACATTTTTCCTCAGAAGGAACCCTCAGCCTCCCTCCCTCCTCCTCTATCCCTTGATGATTTAATAGACTTTGATCATGCCCCCTCTCAGCCCTCGTCTCTCCAAATTGAAGAGGCCTATTTTTCTTCTTTCTTTAGCTTCATTTTTGCTTGGGAGCAGAGAAGTAAGAGAAGGGGGTGGGGCAGAGACACTGCAGCTCCATGGAAAAATACTGAAATAAAGGCTGGCACTGGGGGTTGGGGGGGTAGCGAGAAGAGAACTGATTTTGGAGATGGAGGACCTGGGTTCAAATACTCACTCTGCTATTGACAGCTGGCCTGACCTTCATCTAAATCTCTCAGTCTCTCTTTGCCTCAGTTTCCCCATCTAAAAACTAGGGGCTTGGATTAGAGGCCCTCTGAGGGCCCTTGCAGCTCTGTGGACATGCCGTTTCACATCAGCTGAATTTTGATGGGAGTGAGAGGAAGCCAGGATTTAAATTAGCCGGAAGGGAGCTAGGAAGTCAACTACTTTTACAGATGAGGAAACTGAGGTCCAGAGAGATGAATAATAATGCTAATAGCTAGTGCTTTCAGGTTTGCAAAGTTATTTATAAATAAGATCTCATTTTATCCTCCCAACCCTGGGAGACAAGCACTATTATTATTCCCATTTTAGAGATAAGGAAATAAAGTCAGGGATTAGGTGACTTGCTCAGGGTCACAGAGCTAGTTGAGGGTCTGAGGCAGGATTTGAATTCAGGTCCTCCTGCCTCCAGGTCCTGAGCTTTATCCAACGTGCCCAAGGTCACATAATCCAAGAAAGGATTTGAACCCAGGTCCTCTAGAGCCAGTATCTTCTCCACTGTATTTCTCTGCCTTCAGTTTTTATCCAAAGGGAGGCCAACTCCTTCCAAATCCACCCCCTCCCCCACTCAGTCCCATGGCAGCCTGCCTGAGCCCCAGCATGGTAATGGTGAAAGGAAGAAGATGACCAGAAGTCAGGAAATCTAGGTTTGAATGTTGGCTCTGACATCAACTATTTGTGTGACCTTGGCAAGTCATATAACCTCTTGGAGCCTCAGTTTCCCCTTCTGTAAGATGAGGAGTTTGGACTAGGTAGATGGCTCTTAAAATCCTTTTTCAGCCCTCATAATCTATGAACCTCACATCTTTCCATCTTCTTCCTGCCACTCCCATCACACCGGAAGTGGAATGATTAAGGGCTAGGCACACAAACACACAGAGCTCTCATGTTAAACATTCCCCATGCAGAAGGCGCCATGCTCTGCTACCAGCTCTAAATCTGATCACAGATAAGTGACTTTCTTGGCTTCAATTTACTTATCGCCAGAGGGAGGATAATTCATGGGCTGCCCCAGCTTGGCTCCCCAGGCCCTGATAAGAGACATTCTCAGCTCCAAAGAAGGGGTTCCTGGAGAGAAGAGAGCACCAAAGTGCCTGCTCTTTGATACAACTCCTTGAAGTAAAGTCAGTGAGATCTGAGCTCCCCCGGAGCCCTGGAGACAGTTCTACCTGCCTCCTCTCAGTGTGGAAAGGAGACCCAGCTGAGGGAGGCCAGTTGGGTTTGCTTGCCTGGAGAAGGAAAGACTGATGGATGATTGAACAATGCCCCATCTCTGGCAAGGGCAAAAAGCCAGATTTCTGTTGTCTCAACTTCAGGGCCACAAAAGATTTTAGCTAGGTACAAGGATGAATGAAGTTTGTTGAAAGGGTTCCTCCAGGGAGTCTGTCTCTGGACAGGGTTTCTTTCTTTTCTAAAAAGTGGTTTTTCTTTTAAAATTTTATTGATATCTTATGTTTTTACATCACCTTCTTTTCCCAGTATATCCTTTCACTCCTTCCCCTCACCCCTCTGTTACAGTGGAGAATAAAAAAGAGGGGGAAAAGCAGCTCTGAAAACTGCTCCAAACATCCCGTGAGTCGGACAGGGTATGTTCTGTCTTACACTTCCATACACTGGTGCTCAGCATAGGCGGCTGTAGTTTAGTGGAAAGAATACTGGATGTGGAGACAGAGGAGGTGGCTTCTGCTTCCGGCTCTGGCACTATCTGTGGCTTTGGGCAAATTCACTTCACTATCCAGGGCCTCAGTTTCCTCCTTTCACAAATGAGGACAGGCTGACTTCTGAGGGAGTCCAGCCTGTTAGATTTAGTCCTTTATTCCAGCCTCCTGAGATTGTTTGGGACACTGATTCTTCTCTTAACATAGGAATACATAAGACTTCAGTAGCTCCTGCAACGTATGTATGTATATATGTGTATGTATTCATGTGTGAGAGAGAGAGAGAATGTGTGTGTGTGTGTGTGAGAGACAGTGTGTGTGTGCATGTGTGTGTGTGTGTGTGTGTGTGTGTGTGTGTGTGTGTGTGTGAGAGAGAGAGAGAGAGAGAGAGAGAGAGAGAGAGAGAGAGAGAGAGAGAGAGAGAGAGAATGGATGTTTAGGGATATATTTATTTTGCAGTTAATGAAAGGTAAGGGGATAGGGCAAATCACTTTGTTCTGAACCCAGTTGCCTCTATGAAAATGAGGGCATTGGACTAGCTAGCTGGCATTGCTCCTGCATATTAAGGTTTGCAAATCCTTTACATATATGATCTCATTTGATCCTTACAACCTTGTGAGGCAAGTAGTACCAAAGTACCTTACCAAGCTCCCATAACTGGTAAGTATCAGAGGCAAGATTTGAACCCAGGTCTTCCTGGTTCCAAGTCTACTTCATCCAATACAATATGCTGCCTCCCTAATTCTTTTTGGCGGATAGAAACAACGAAGCTTAAGACAAAATTAATAAGAATATCTGGTCAAAATAGGATGGTTTATGCTTTGTCTTCCTACCCATAGCTCCTTCCTGGTGTTGCCTGTTCCTGTTCACCTTCTCTACCTCGGACAGTGCTAGACCAGCCCCGCCTCCTGCCCTTCTCCCCTCTTCCCCAGCAGCAGCCTTCGGTCTTGGGTCTCAGTCTTTCTCCAACAGGGTGGTGTCCAGGAATCTGCTCCCCCCTCTCCACAGCCCTATCTCCCAGTAAATTAATCTTGCAACATTGATTCGAGGGCACATCTCATGTTTCTTGACCCAGTTGCAGCTGTGTGACAGGCTGCCCACCATGCTGTTTGATCTTTCAGTGGTCTCATTTGGATTCCAGTCAACTGGTTTTGAGCTGCTTCCATTCCTGCTTCCCCCTCCCCAAATCTTCCTGAAAGGATGGCATCTGGAGGAAGGGAGGCCTTTGTCAGCAAAGCTGCAGCAGCAAAAGGGGCTTTCATCTCATGTGATGAAGGTTTTTTTCTGATCAGCATAGACTTTGGACCAGAGAAAGAGGAGGTTCCTGGTGCCAGGAGAGCCTTTGGGGATCAAGCTGGCCTCCCTCTCCCTTTCCAGAAGGACATCACAACAGCTGCCGCTGGGGGGAAGTCTCTCCACTGAAGTCTTAAGTGGGACAAGTCTCTTGAAAATGAAACGAAAAGAGAGGCTGCAGGACCACCTTAGAAGCTCTGCTTGGGGTGTGGGGGTGGAGAAGACGGGAAGTTGCTCAGGGTGGGAACATGGAAGAAGACGAGTCAGAGGCAGCTATTGGCTAACAGGGGTGAGCACCAAATTCAGATTCTTTAGAACTGTACCCAAGACCCCCTACAGTTTAGAAAATAGAACTTTTTAAACAAGCTAAAGAAAAAAAAATCCAATATGATAAATAAAGGACCAGGGCAGAAAGCCAGCTGTGGTGTGGTGGCAAAAACCCCTGGCCTGAGGGTTCAAATCCTGTCTTTGCCACTGCCTTGCTTTGTGACCTTGAGGAAGTCACACGATGTCTGGGAGCCTCTTTGTCTTAATCTGCCAAACGAGGGAGCTTGGAATGGATTCAAATTCAAGTTCAACTGACCTTTATTAAATGCTTTTACTGTGTATGAGGAGTTCTGCTGGCTCCTGGGGATGTGAAGGAGGAGAGGAAACTTCCAAGGTGCCCAAGGTGTCACAGGATGTCCGAGGTGGGAGGCGAACTGGTTCAAGCTACAGCCAGAAAACAAAGGCCTCTTACCACAGATTAGCTCTGATAGTTCATACCTTTATTGAACCCTAAATTCAATGTTTTAAGGCCCTTCTGGTTCAAACATTCTGTGTTCCAAGCTTTCTCCCAGCTCTGACATTCTGTGTTCTAAGGACCCTTCCAACTCTGACATTCCCCGTTCAAAGGATCCTCTCATCTCTGACGTTCTGTGGTCCAAGACTCCTCTCGGTTCTGATATTCTGTGTTCTAGGGCCCTCCCAGCTCTGACATTCTCTGCTCTAAGGTCTCTCTCTGCTCTGCTATTCAGTATTCATATGAATGAGTACCTTGGAGATGAAGCTCCTCTAAAAAAGCTCGTTAGAATATTTTTGCATGTTATCCTGGCGTTTGAGAAGCAGCCTAGCATAACGAATTAAGAGCCGTCCTCAGAGCCAGGATGACCAGAATTCAAGTCTCAGTTTGGACACTTACTGGCTATGTATGTGCCTTTGGGCAGGCTGTTTAACCCTTTCATGTCCCAGATTGTTCTCGGGTACCTGTAAGTTGCAGGGCAGGGAGAGCTCTGCTTTGGCAGTGGGCATTTCCCCACTGGTCATTCTCTATGACAACAAAATTACAGGACCAAAAAAAGAAAAAATCAGGAAGTTTAAAATTGCTGCTCTTCCCAGTGTTAGGGGAATGGGCCAAATGACCTCTCAAAGTCTTCCCTTGCCCCTCTGACCCAGCCACTCCATGACGTCATCAATCACCTCAATCCCAATAACTTGATTTGGGCCAATGGAAGCCAGCCTTTCTGCCACTTACCCCCTTCCTCTCCATCCACCCTGTCCCCTTCTCTTTTCCCTGCATCTTCATCCCCACCCACCCCACCCTAGAAGCCTGTAATTAAAACTCAACCTGAGTTAAGTGAAGAATTAGCCATGGGCAGCAGAAGCTAATTTACGTGATTATAATAATAGCTAGCATTTATGAAGCACTTTAATATGTGCCACAGGAGGCAGGTGCTATTATTATCTTCACTTTACAGTTGAGGAAACTGAGGCAAGCAATGGGTAAGTGACTTGTCTAGGGTAGCATACCTAGTAAGTGTCTGAGGCTGGATTTGGACTCAGGTCTTTCCAACTGCAGGCCTGGTGCTCTATCTGCTATGCCACTGAGCTGCCCCACTTCCCATAGAATGGTGCCCTCTATTCATGCTGAAGTCCTCAAACAATATTGGGATGCCACTCACTTATCCTTTCCCTTTGAAGATCTGGCTGCTTCAGTTGGTGGCTAAAGACCCAGAGTGAGAAGTGGGGGCCAGGAGAAGCCCAGGGGGAGAGAAGCTTCATCAAATTCTGCCTAATCAATGTGGAACTGGGTCTCTCTCCCCTTTCTCAGTATGTGTTGCTCTCTCTCTCTCTCTCTCTCTTTCTCTCTCTCTCTCTCTCTCTCTCTCTCTCACCCCCCTCTATGTTTCTGTCTCTCTCTTCTCTTTTCTTCTCCTTTTCTCTCTATCCTCCATCTATGTCTCGGTCTCTCAGACTCTGCCTCTCCCTCTCTCTCTGTCTCTTCCCCCTTTCTATCTCTTTATCGTTCCTTTCTTTCCCCATGTTTCTGTCTCTGTCTCTGTCTCTGTCTCTCTCTGTCTCTCTCTCTCTCTCTCTCTCTCTCTCTCTCTCTCTCTCTCTCTCTCTCTCTCTCTCTCCCCTTCTCTCTCTCCCCCACATCTGTCTCTCAGTCCCTGTCTCCCTCCATGTCTCTGTCTCTGTTCCCCTCTCTTTCTTTTTATTTATCTATGTACTTCAGTAAGTAAGTTGTTTGGCACCAAGGCAAATGTTCCCAGACATCACACACTGGGATAAAAGGGAGTTTCATTTAAGACAGAATACCTAAGTAAACAGCTCCTCTACGGATTCATTTTTTCCACCTCCTTTGCAGCAAGCCCCAAAGCTGGGAAATCCCTGGAGGACAATTCTGGTGCTGTTCTCTACCCTAATGAGGCATTCTCCTGCCAGAGCTGTGTGCCCCTGAAGGGGGAAGGGGACATAGCCAAGTGAGCAGCACACGAGACCAGGCTGCACCCCTGAGAAATTGGCAACCTGGAGGGGATGCTGTAAGTATGCCCTTTAAAGGGAGGAGGAAGGGGAGGGATAGCAGAGGGCCTGAGTGTTCCTTCCTCCTGAGAATGGGCCCATTTGGCTCTAGGGACAGTGTCTCTTTCTGACTTCCCACCTGCCACCAAACACCATAAAAGTACCCGGGGTGGGGAGAGAGTGTGTGTAATACAGAAAAATACTAAGGCACAGTCCCTACCCTGAGAAAGCCTAAAATCAAGTAGATGAAAAAACATTCACAGTCAGAAATAATTGGTTCTCTGTGTGACCATGAGCAACTCACTTTACCTTTGTGAGCAGAGGTTCCTCTGCTACAAATTGAGGGAGCTGGGTTAGATTCTTTCTAAGGCCCATTCTCAATTTAACATTCCAAATTCTAAGGCCCCTTTCAGTTTTAATATCCTATGTTCCAAGGACCCTTGCAGCCTTGACATTCTCTATTTTGAGGTCATTCCCTGTTCTTTGTTCTAAGGACTCTCCCAGCTTTGATAACCTTTGTTCTTAAAATCCCTCTCAGCTCTGACATTCTGTGTCCTAAGGGCCCTCCCCACTCTGACATTCTGTGTTCTAAGGCCCTCCCAGCTCTGACATTCTGGGTTCTAAGGCCCTCCCAGCTCTGACATTCTGGGTTCTAAGGCCCTCCCAGCTCTGACATTCTGGGTTCTAAGGCCCTCCCAGCTCTGACATTCTGGGTTCTAAGGGCCTCCCAGCTCTGACATTCTGGGTTCTAAGGCCCCTTACAGCTCTGACATTCTGTATTCTAAGGGCTCTCCCAGCTCTGACATTCTGTGTTCTAAGGGCCCTCCCAGCTCTGACATTCTGTGTTCTAAGGGCCCTCCCAGCTCTGACATTCTGTGTCCTAAGGGCCCTCCCCACTCTGACATTCTGTGTTCTAAGGGCCTTCCCAGCTCTGACATTCTGTGTTCTAAAGATCCTCCCAGCTCTGACATTCTGTGTTCTAAAGATCCTCCCAGCTCTGACATTCCGAGCTCACTAGTGGTACTAGGTTATGGGATAGGTTCTAAATGAAGGGTAGTTAAACGCTTCAGACCATCAAAGATGGGAGTACTCACCAATCCCTATGGTGATCAGAGGATTCCTCCTAGGGGAGGCACCCTGAGAGCTAGGCCTGTTCCTGGGCAGCTCCACCATGGTGCATCCAGGAGCTCAGGGCTTCCAACCCCATTTTCCACTGGGCCTTTCTTACCTTACCCTTCTGTACCCCTGGGACTTGAGTCTCTTGGTCATGGGTGCTCCTAACATGTCTCAGAAATTACCTTTACCCTGGTCTGGGATTGGGGGTAGGCTCAGAGACCCTGAAGGCTGAAGGAATTACTGGAGTTGCATGCAGAAGCTCTCCAAGGTCCAGGGCCTATAGGTGGTGAGACAACGAGGAGGTGTGAAGAATTGGTCAGGGATGTGTCAGGTTAATTACTCCTGAGCCAGCTCTCAATTAGCAGGTCTATGGCTGTGAATGAGGCAGGAGATGGATGGGCTCTGCTGGAGGTGCCGGATCAATTCCCCTCTTAGAGGCATAGACTTTCTCTCAGAGCTACTGCAAGAGACAGGGGGTATGGGAAGATTTAATCTAGCAAGGATTGCTCAAAAATCTTTGGGAGGGAAAATGAGAAAGATGGGACAGAGAGGTTCCTCAGCCTATAATCTTCCCTTTCCAGAATTAGTGAGCCAGTAGAAAAAGGATTGACTCCAAGGATATGGGTTCAAACCCATATCCTGTGTGGATGAACTGGTCTCCCAATTTTTTTGCCATCCTCATCTATATTCTCATGCGTGACCATAGGCTTATGTGAGTTAGAGCTGCCATCAGCCAATCAGTTGATAGGCATTTATTAAATGAATGAATGAATACATAAAGCATTTATTAAGCACTTACTGTGTGTAGCTAGGTGGCACAGTGGAGAGAACACTGGGATTAAAGTCAGGAAGACTCACCTTCCTGAGTTCAAATCTGGCCTCAGACACTTACTAGCTGTGTGACCCTGGACAAGTCACTTAACCCTGTTTGCCTCAGTTTCCTTGTCTGTCAAAGGAGCTGGAGAAGGAAATGGCAAAACACTCCAGTATCTTTGCCAAGCTGTGACCCAAAATGGATCATTAAGAGTTGGAAATGACTGAAGTGACTGAAGAGCAGAACTGTGTGCCAGGTGCTATACTGAGGGCCATGCAAAGACCTCCTGACCATTTAGTCTGAATTCTTAATTTTACATATGGGAAACTGAGGTCTCAAAGCGGGAAGTGACTTACCCAGAGTCGCACAGAGAGGAAGAATCAGAGCCCAATTCCTCTGACTCCTAAGTCCAGTAATTATAGGATCACAGACCTGGAAGGGATCTGAGAGGTCATCTATTCCAAACTCCTATTTTACATATAAGGAACCTGAAGCCTCACAGGCTTAAGTACCTTGCCCAAAGTCACACAGGCATTGAGAGTCAGATTCGAGATTTGAACCCAGAATCTCTTACTCACAAGCCCAGAATCTTTCCACTATGCCATGGCTGCAGGAGGTTTTAAATTCTGTCATCTCTCTAGCCTTTTGCTCTGCTTTCAGAAAACAGTCCCCTTTAGAATCCTTGCCACTGCCCAGCCCCACCGTCCCCCACCCTCCTCCCACTAAATCCTGGAATAGTCCTGGGCTTTGTAAGGAGAAGGGGATTTGCTGGGAGTGGGACCAGCCTGTCCTGCTTCCTGCTGGGAGAAGTCAGCATTTAGGGTTTCTAACAACAACCATAATAACATCAATTTCCATTTCTGTAGCACCTTAAAGTCTACAAAGCCCTCATTGTGGGTATCAACTCCAGGTCCATGGGATGCTTTTCTTGCAACTGAAGTGTTTTGATCAAAGCCTGGGAAGCCTGATGGCAGCATCATTGATTGTCTCCTTTCCTGTTGCCCAGAAAGAGGAGCAATCTAGAGTTGTCTGACTCTGCTCTCTCTTTTCCACTCTCAGGGTTCCTATCCCTAGACCTCCAATGCCATGGGGGAGCCAAAGACTTGGGCTGCTCTTCCCTTCTCCTGACACAGGCCCTCACTGCATGGACTTGTGCTTGGAGCATACCAGGATGACCTGGGTTCAAGATTTGCCTCTGCCATATACTGACTATATGACCCTAGCCATGAGCCTTTCCCTCTCATTGCCCCCAGCAACTCTTTAAACAATAACATTTTATTTAAATATTTAACTTTATCATATAAAATTTTATTTAATATTTGATTTAAATATTATTTAAATCATGTTTTCCCCGATTACATGTAAAGACAATTTTAAATATTCATTTAAAAAGCTTTGAGTTCCAAATTTTCTCCCTCCCCCTTCCCTCCCCTGCCTTGAGACAGTAAGAAATTTGATATAGGTTATACATGGCCCCTAGCAACTCTTTAAGATTATGAGTTGAGGATGAGTTGTCCTGCTGCATTAATATAAAGAGTTTTCTCTTTGAGAATTCCACATATCAGTCAAATCACAGGTCCCAGACAAAGACAATTGCTATGTCTCTTTAGGTTTTATAAGGTTCTTTCCTCACTACAGTGCTGTGAGGTCTATTGTCCTCAGAGTACATAGACCACTGAGACTCTGGGAGTCTCTGGGAGTCACACACTGGCTAAGTTCAAACTTAAGGATTCAAACACAGGTGTCCTGATTCCAAATGCAACATTGAAAGCTATCATTTGTCTAGCATTTAATGGTTGTAAAAGCACTGACTTTCCCCACACTAGCTATGTGAGGTGAGCAGGGGATATTGGTCCCATTTTAAAGCAGGGGAACTTAAGGTTCAGAGAAAGGAAGAGATTTGTACAAGACACATGGCTATTCCACGTGGCAGTGCCAGACCTTTTGATGCCAAGCCCAGAATGCTCTTCAAGAGGAGCTCTATGTGCTTTTGCTTTGATGGGATTTATGGGTAAGTGCCAGGATTCCCAACACAAATACCAAGTTGCCCCTGTGCCGCCTCCCATTTATAATTATGAAGTAAACAGCTCTCTTGTCCCCTGACACTCAGGGGCTACTTGGGCAGTAGTTACATCCATGGAGAGAGACAAAAGAAATAGCTGGCCAGACACTGTCCCTGGTCCCGATTGTTATCAGCTTTCTGATGCTTCTGGGGCTTTTCTCAGGTAAAACAGGGTTGCTTGAATAACGAAAAAGGAACAAGCTCGATTTCTGATCCATACTGAGTCTGATGCAATTTTAGAAGGTGTGACTAAAGTGAATGGATTGTGTCAACAGTATCAACCAGGGATCTAGAGAGACTCTGGCCCATTCTCAATTAGCTGAACCTTCTAATTACTGATGTTAGGACTTCCTGCCATCTCTCCTAGACCTCTGCCCTGGCTTGGGGGCCCCCAAGGGTCTCTGTTGCAGTCATTTAACTTGTACTCTAAGATGACTGGACATACATAGAAGTTTAGGTTTTTAGAGTTGGGAAAGACCCTTAGAGATCATCTCATCTAACCCTGACACTTTGCCAATCAACCCAAAAGCATTGCTACCCTTACTACATCAGGTGTTGTGCTAAGCCCCAGGGATGCATCAAAAGGCAAAAACTTGGTCTTTGATTTGAAGGAGCTCATATTCTAATGAAGGGAGGCAACATATAAGAAGCTATACCCCTACAAAGTATGTACAGTGTGAAACAGAAGAGAATTGTGGAAGATATTAGCAACAGGAGAAGTGCATAAGAGGAAGGGGGGACTGGGAAAGGTCTCCTGAATGAGAGGGATTTGAGAAGAATCTTGGAGGAAGCTGGAGAAGCTACCATGGAGGGGAGGAGGAAGGGAGACTATTCTAGGCAGGGAATGCATGCAAATGTTCAGAGGCTGGAGATGGAGGGTCCTATTCAAGGAATAGCATACTATAGCTGGTTTGTAGTATACTCAGAGCTAGGCCATCACCAGCCACTGGATTCCAATGACTCTGGAGGAGACAGTGAGAGCTGACTTTGCACAGCTCTGCATCATTTAAACCCAATTCACTCTCAAGACAACATCACCCTTGTGATATCATTGGTCCTCTTTGAGGACAAAGGACAAACAACAACAACATATGGAAAGGAGAAAAGTGTAAGAAGATTGGAGGTGTAGGAGGGGTCCAGCTAATGAAGGACTTCAAATGCCAAACAGAGGATTTTATATTTGAACCTGGAAGTAACAGGGAACTACTGGTGTTTACTGAGTAGCGGAGAAAGAAGGTGAGCTGGTCAGACTCACTATGTAGGAAAATCATTTTGGCAGTTGTGTGGAGGATGTATTGGAGGAGACACTTGAGGTAGGGAGAATAATCTGAAAGTTATTGCAATAGTTCAGGAGTGATGGCTTGGATCAGGGTGGTGACTGTGAGAGCAGGGAGGTGGAGACATGCACAAGAGATGTTGTGAAGGTAGAAACTATAAGACTTGACAACAGATCACATATATGGGGTGAGTGCAAGAAAGCAATTGAAGATAAAATAGGTTGCAAGCTTGGGTGATTGGGATGGAGGATGCTAATATCCTTGACAATAGGATTTGGGAATGACAATTTGGGAAAAGAGGAGCATTTGTGGGAGGGAGGCTAAAGATAACAAATTCTGTTTCAAACTTAGTGAATTTGAGATGTTTATGGGACATCCAATTCAAGATATCCAAAAGGCAGTTGTTGATGACATTGGAACTCAGGAGAGTTATTAGGGCTGGATATACAGTTCTAAGAACCATTCACATAGTGATGATTGTTGAAACCATGGAAGCAGATGAGATCACCAAGCTAGATAGTATAAGAGGAAAACAGACAGTGGGTATGTTGGTAGTGGTAGTGGTTGACCTGGATGAAGATCCGGCAAAAGAGATGAGGAGTGGTCAGATACCCAAGTAAAAGGTGGAGCAGCAGAGAGCAAAGACACAACACCCAGAGAGGAGAGAATAGAAGGAAAGAGGATGAGTGATGTGCTCAATGGTTGCCAGTGTCAAGGAGGAAGAGGATTGAGAAAAAGGTTCTGAGAATGGGAATGACTTGACCAGTCACAAAGAAAGAAAATGTAAGCTGGTTCATTACTAGGGTAGAGCTCTTTATCCTATACCAGGGAGGGCCAAATTGACCTGCAGAGCTGACCCAGCTCTGTGAAACCTAGAAGGGAAAGCGCCCCCACCCCACCCCCAGTCATAAAACAGAGAATTTAGAGCTAGAAGAGACTGTGGAACATAAAGAGTCAGGGCAGGGAGGGCCATTAGAAGATAGACGGTCAGACTCGGGAGGGTGCTCAGAGGTTGTCCATGGGGTTCTTAACCGTTTTTTGGTGTTCTGGACCCCTTTGGTAGTGTCTGATGATGTCTATAAACCACTTCTCAGAACGATGCATTTAAATACATAGAATACATAGGATTACAAAGGAAACCAGTTATATAGAAATGCAGTTATCTAAATAATAACAATAAAAACCCCAAATTTGTTATATATAGGCAAACTTATTTTATTGCTGTTTACAGATACTTGCATTTTTGTTTGTTTGCTTTTACAAATTGAAGGTTTGTGGCAACCCTGCATTGAGCGAGTCTGTTGGGGCCATTTTTCCAACAACATGCGATCACATCATGTGTCTTTGTCACATTTTGGTAATTCTCACGATATTTCAAACTTTTTCATTATTATTACATGTGTTACGGTGGTCTGTGATCAATGATCTCTGATGTTACTACTATTTTGTTTGGGGCACCAGGAACCCCACCCATATAAGATGGTGAACTTAATCAATAAATGTGTGTGTTCAGACTGCTCCACTGACTAATCTCCCATCTCTCTCCCTCTCCTCAGGGCCTCCCTATTCCCTGAAATACATCAATATTGAAGATGTAAACTTCACTGATACAGCAATAGCAGAGTTTGAAAGAATTTACTCCATTTTTGAAAGAAGTTCTACTGTAGGTAAAATGCTATCAAACAGTATTGCACACTACAGAGAACTCTTTCTTGAAAGGAAGAGTCAATCGATGTGGCAGACTTCATTGTTTTCTTATTTTAAGAAACTGCCACAGCCACCCCAACCTTCAGCAACCACCATCCTGATCAATAAGCAGCCATCAAGATAGAGGCAAGACCCTCTACCAGCAAAAAGAGCTGAAGGCTCAGATGATGGTTAGCATTTTTTAATCAATGAAGTATTATTTAATTAAGGTATTACATTTTGAAAGACATAATACTATTGCACACTTAGTAGACTGCAGTATAGTGTAAACATAATTTTTATATGTAATAGGAAACCAAAGAATTTGTGACTTATTTTATTGTGATATTCCCTTAATTGTGGTGATCTGGAACCAAACCTGCAATATCTTCAAGGTATGCCTGTAGTTCATGAGTCCCCTGTAATATATCCATGGATCCTTTGGGGTTCTGTAGACCTCAGGTTAAGAACCTCTGGGCTTAATCAAAGCCCCTCTGATCAGGACAATGAGATAAACAGAGGGGAAGTGACCTACTTAGAGTCAAATAGATAATCAGTAGCAGAGTAGGGGAGCTCTGATGGCAAAGCCAATGCCTATTGCCTCAGGTATTTCTGGTGGGCTGGGGCCAACCCTCCACCTCCAATACTATCCCAGAGACACGTGGTTCTCTTTACCACTACCTCTTCTTCTCTACCATCTTTCATTGCAATTATTGCAGCACTAGGCTCTATAGGTGAATTAATAACTTTATCTCACCCCAACAAACTTCTGGAAAGTTGGACAACTCTCCCACATTCAGTCAGAGGATGAGGAGGAGGGCTCCTTTTATCAGACCTGTCAGGAGCAACTCTGATTTTCTCACTGCTAGACAAGATGGAACAAATGTTTTATCAGCCCTCTCCTCCCTGTTCTGCTCTTTCTTTCTTTCTTTCTTTCTTTCTTTCTTTCTTTCTTTCTTTCTTCTTTCTTTTTCTTTCTTTCTTTCTTTCTTTCTTTCTTTCTTTCTCTTCCTTCCTTCCTTCCTTCCTTCCTTCCTTCCTTCCTTCCTTCCTTCCTTCCTTCCTTCCTTCCTTCCTTCCTTCCTTCCTTCCTTCCTTCCTTCCTTCTCCACAACCACTTCTTTCCTTATTTGTCCCTTTCCGTAGCTTCTCAGAGGCCTGGGATGCCTGCTACAGAAATACTTGGAAAAGTCAGATAATCTTGAGTCTGAATGAGACCTTGAGGCTGTAACTTATGCCCCATCCCCCCAACTTCCTGTCTAGAACTCAATATCTCCATCTGCATAATGAGAAGGTTAGACTTTAGAATCTCCAAAAGGTCTTTCCAATACTAACATTCTGTGTCCTAAGCCCCCCTCCCCCAACTCTGACATTCTGTCTTCTAAGGGCCCTCTCAACTTTGACATTCTCTATTCTAAAATCCCACCCAGTTCTGACATTCTATGTTATAAGGCCCCTCCTAGAGTTGATATTCTGTGTCCTAAGGGCCCTCATAGATGTAAATTTTTGTATTCTAAGGGCTCTCCCAGCTCTGACATTCTGTGTTCTAAGGTTCCTCCCAACTGTGATGTTCTCTGTTCTAAGGTCCCAGAACCCTCTTTATGCCTTCTAACCATCCTTACTGCTTTCTGCTATATCCTATGGACCAATGGATTTTGCAATTCATTCTGCTCCTGTACAAGTACTCTTCCTTCCCCTCCTCAGTAACCGCTCCCCACTTTCCCATTCTGGAAAATAATCAAATCAAAACTGAGTCAGTCTGTGGTTCCGCTGAGCAGCTCCGTGCCTGGCCAGGCCAAAGCTCCCTTCGTGGTCACTCTTCCTGTATGTGTGTTGTCTCCTCATATTAAACTGTAAGCTCCTTGAGGTCAGGGGCTGCCTCACTTTTGTGTTTGTGTCCCCAGTGCTTAGCATGGTTCCTTGAACACTAAGGCCTAAAGAAGTGCTTTTTCATTCATTCCTTTTTAATGTTTTATTCTCAACTTATTTTGTTTAAATGAGCATTGAAATATACAAAATATTTGGAACAAAAAAGAAGACTGTACATGATACTGTGGATCCTATTACATGCAGTATGCATTTTAAGTATGTCATAAATTCAACATATGACTTTCAAATCTGTCCTGCTTGTTAGTATTTACTTCTGGCCTTCCTTCTGTTTTCGCCTCTGCCTTTAAAAATGTGCCCATGACTCTTTTCTTCTTCATTTCTTTTTTGGCAACCCTTATTGCTAATCTTCTCTCCCACTTACTCCCACCTAAATGTAAAAAAATAAAATAAAGAAAAACAGAACTCTTATAAGAAATATGCATAGTCAAGCAAAACATGTTGGCCATGCCTGACAATGTGTGTTTCATTCTGTGCCTTGTGAAATCATCACTCTGAAATCATCACATTGATTGTTTTTTTTAAATTTAATGTTTTAGTTTTTTATTTCATTTAAAAAATTCTGAGTTTCAAATTCTCTCTCCCTCCAGCCCTTCCCCCACTCATTGAGAAGGCAAGCAATATGATCTCCATTACACATGTGAAATTATGCAAAATATATTTCGTATTAGCTAGGTTGAGAAAAAAAACCCAAGGAAATAAAGAAAGTTTTAAAAGTATGCTCCAATTTGTACTCAACTCACCAGTTCTCTCTGTGGAGGTGGGTGGCATTATTCATCTTAAGTCTTTTGGAGTCAAGATTGATTAGAGTGATTGATGAGATTGATTGATCAGAGTTCTTAAGCCTCTTGAAGCTGTTTTTCTTTAAAATGTTACAGTTACTATATACATTATTCCACTAGTTTTGTTTGTTTTTCTATACATCAGTTTATGTAATTCTTCCTAAGTTTTTCT
This sequence comes from Phascolarctos cinereus, assembly GCF_003287225.1. Classification (NCBI taxonomy): domain Eukaryota; kingdom Metazoa; phylum Chordata; class Mammalia; order Diprotodontia; family Phascolarctidae; genus Phascolarctos; species Phascolarctos cinereus. The sequence goes on along the minus strand of NW_027556098.1, from coordinate 383,481,523 downwards.
GAAACTGTATCTTTACTTCTTATAGCATAATAATATTCACTACATTTATATGACATAGTTTATTCAGCTTGTTCCCCAATGGTGGGTACTCCCTTAGTGCCCAGTTCTTTTCTTTAATAAACAGAGCTGCTATAATTTTTTTTTCCTACATATAAGTCCTTTTCTTTTTTCTTTGATCTCTTTAGGGCACAAGCCTGATAGTTGTCTTGCTGGACTAAAGGATTTACAAAGTTTAGTAACTTTTGGGGCATAGTAAAAATTGCTTTCCAGAGTGGCTGGACCAGCTCCACCAATAGAGTATTAGTATGCCTGTTTTCCTGCAGCCCCTCCAACAATTGTCATCTTTCTCTTGTATCATCTTTGCCAATCTGTCAGATGCATAGTGGAATTTCATTCATTTATTGGTAACACCTGCTTCTGGGCTACTTCCCACAACTCTCATTTGTATTGGTGGGCTGACTTCCCAGAAGACAGCTGTTGGTCACTCCTTTCATTTTTCTATCAGGATTATTCTGAAGGGTGGGAATACTAGAATACCAATATTCAGCTCCCATGTGAATAAGTTTACTATGCTCCGGGGACTGTGCCAAATGCTGGGAATGCAAATGCAAACCAAGAGACGGTTCCTGCCCCTGTTCTAAAGGGGGAGGATAACACAGAAAAGGAAGCTGAAAAGTGGAGGTGGCAGGGTTGATGGAGTTTTTGAGGATGTGGTTGCAAATCTCAAAATGGGGATTCTGGGAGGAAATCACTGATTCGAGAAGGGACCACAGGAATGAAGGAATGTTCCAGGGTGAGAAGGCAGCTGAGGCATAATGGTGAACTCTAGAGAGTCAGAAGCCGAATCCCTACTCTGGGGCTTACTAATGGTTGTTGTACTTCCTCTAAGAAGACCAAAATGACATCATTACCTTGGGGTCAAGGCACCATGTGTCTGATTGGCTGATCAGACCAATATGAGCTTGGCTGGGCACAAATAGTTCATATGAACATTTGGAGTGGAGATGTCTAAATTTGCGCTTCTCATATTTCTTCATTGATTATCAGCTAGTAGCCTTAATTAGCTTTTTAGAGAAGAAGGTGAGGGGGGAAGGGATATAGCACCTACTATGTTCCAGGCACTGTGCTAAGTATTTTTTTTTTTACAAATTTTACACAATTTACAATTTTTTTTTTACAATATATAATTTAATCCTTACAACAACCCTGGAAAGTAGGTGCTATTATAAATCCCCATTTTACAGTTGAGGAAACTGAGGCAAAGAGTGATTAAGTGTTTGCCCAGGTCACACAGCTAGTAAGTATCTGAGGCTGAATTTGCATTCATCTTCTTAACTCCAGTCCCAGCTTACGATCCACTTTGCCAGCTAACTGAGAAGGTACAAGTCAAAATAGTAGTTACAAAAACTATTCTTCCTAAACTGGGGCTGTATTCACCCCAAACACAAAAAGTTCTTGGGGAGAATGGGCTCAAACATAATGTATAATGGTGGGGCCTGTGGGCACTGAAATTCATCATTACTGGAAGTTCTCTTCTCCTTTGGTATGGTTCTCATTAAATTCCCTTTAGGTAGAGCTCCTTCCTGGGCTCAGAGGATCTGTTCCTTTCTAAAGTCCATAACCAGCACTTCTGTCTGCCACAAGGAGTCTCATTCCCTGAAGCTGTCACCATCCTTGGATGACTGTCATCTCACATCCCTCCAAGATGCTTCTTCTGTCATTGGCCACACCTGTCTGGTCTGCCTTTAGTCCTTGGCGGAACTTCTGATAGGACCCCTTGATCTCTTCTACTCACTCATTCACCCAGGCTTAAGAGAAAGAGAGGGAGAAAATCTCTCCTCCCTCAAGTAATTCCTTCTTTGGGATTTTAGCCTGCCATCCCCCATCACGGGCCACTGGATGGGACAAACGCCTGACCTTGTTAGTTACTGCCCCATGGACATGATTTATTTTCTTCAACTAATCACAAGCCACATCTGCTTTCATCCAATGACTATTCCAATTGATTAAAGACTTATTCACACCTAGTTTACTGTTGATTGATTCAGTGGAAATACCTGGGCCCTCTGTGATTAAATGGAGTGGGAAGGGGACCTCCACCCTTATATTCAGTTTCCAGGTAAGAATTTGCTGTCCTTAGCAAATCAACTACAGTCCTTTTGGCAAAATCCATGGATAGTCCCCAAATCCTGGATACCTTAAAGTGACTTTGGAAGGTTCAAGCATCATCCAGTGTCTTCCTCGGTGCCTTGTACAAGTCTCAGAAAAATCCACATAACATAGTTCATAAATAACTGGAAAATTAGCATTCTTCTATGCTTCCAAAGGTAACGTGTTATAACTTAATGGATTGATATAATTTTTTACAAATCTTCACACATTACTGCCTGTCTTGATTCTTACAAAAGGCTTTCCCCAACCCAAAGGCAATAAAGAAAAGGAAACGAAGCCTCCTCCTTCAGAGAGTAAGACTAGTCCTTAGAGTACTCCCTGAACACCTGAGGCTCTCCCCATGGAGATTAGGTCCTTGGGTGGGGCAGTCAATGAAAAGATATCTCCTCAGTTTTTGGCAAAAAATAAATAAATAAAATAAATAAACTGCCCTGGGTGAAAACTCTTCCATGATTCTCTTCAGCAATAGGGCAATCCAATTGGAGGTCTGGACAACACATCTCTGGGTATCTCTTTCACATACCAAATATCTTCAAGAATCCTGGTGGTTACTGGTTGGTAATCAGTGGGAAAGACACTGAAGGGGGCTCGTGATAGTATCAGTAATAAAAACTCCAGCCTTTCAGAGTTGCCTCTAGAACCCTGAGGAACAGTAGTCTAAGCGGAACCAGTGCTCATCCTGCAAAGCAAGTGGGAACTGGGCAAGCAGTCCTGTAGGGGCAGTGTGGTATACAGGCTTCATGCCTGGTGATTTTAGGACCTTCACACTTGCAAGGAAATGCTGGAGTGATTCTCCACCTGGAACTCCTGTTTTTGGTTACACTAGCTTGCAAGGATCCACTTCAGGGAAAATTAACACTTTTCTCTCTTTTTTTTCTTTTTTTTCTTTTAGATTGTAATTAGACAGTTTTTGGATGTATTTCCTTTATAAGTCAGTCCAGTTTCTTTAAAAGAACTCCTGCCCCTTTGAATACTTCAGTACTAATATCTGTTTCATTACTGAATTACAAGTATGGAGGCTGAAATGAATAGTATGGATTTAGAATCCTTAAAATACGGGTGCTTGGTAGATCAGCTACAGCTTACTATGATAGCTCATAAATGTTCATTTCTTCCTTTTTCCCTTTTAAGCAGCTCTAGACTGCTTGAGTTATGGTGACATACATCTGGATAGCTTGTCTGAGATCTTTATGGACTGGAGGTCCATAATAAAAGCTTTGACTACTGTCCTAGAAACCCCAGGTGCTTTAACTTATTCTGAGAGCTCCTGCTTGTCCTAGTGAGGGGTGAGTTAGAAATTCCATTTGGATTGCTTTGTACGTTGCTAGGGAGAATTTGAGAAAACTTTTGGTTCCCTATTGTGAAAGAATGTAGAGGAAATTTATGTATGAACCACCAGTGAGATTGTCTTATGTATGAAAGGAGTACCTAGGGCTATTTGATGTGCCCTGTATGTGAAAGAGAAACCTAGAGATGTTTTGTAGAGATGGTTTGATTGCTCTATGTATTAAAGATAAACATGGAAGAATTTTCATCTAGAACGGTTTGGTTTCTCACTTGAGAGTGAAGGGGAGTGACTTCAATCTGGCTCTGGGCGGAGAGATCCTCATATATTCTGGGAACTCTGTATGGACCAGATTTTCTCTTTGAAAAAGGATATTTGATTTCACACACACCCTCTTTCTTTTCTTTATTGTTTTCCGGTTGTCAAAGGCTTTCCTTTGTAAGCACAAAAGACAGGCAGTATCTAATGAGAATTTTCTAAAATGACATTTGTCCATTAAATCACATCACCTTGTAGTTGAATGGAAGAACATTAATTTCCTAATTGTTTGTGAAGTGTGCCACATGGATTTTTTATGAGATTTGTTAGTCTCAGTAGTTCTGAGACCCTATTGTTTAGGTACTAGGCAAGGCAAGTGAAATGAATGCAATGCCTAAGCCTCCCCAAGTTACTGGAAAGCTCTTCAGGATTTGGGACTATGGGAGACAGTATGGTACAATGGAAAGAACACTGGTGCAAATCCTACCACACTACTTCTGTGATCATGTGCAAATCACTTTAAAATTTCCAAGCTTTACTTTCTTTATCTGTAAAGTGATGGGGTTGGATTAGATGGCCTTGCAGGTCCCTTTCAATGAGTTCCCCAAAACTACAGGAGTTGGGGTTGGGGGGCATAGTGAGGGCAAATATCATTAGCCTGAAGTATGTGAACCTATGATCCCCTGGACTTAATTTGCTGGGGACAGCAAATGTTTAAACTAGAGAGGAGATGCTGTCAATTAACAAGATTCTCCATGCCCTGATCCATTTATTAGGTTAAGATGCTTCTTTGATAGAGTTATAGAATAAATCAATGGACATGCTATGTAAACAATATTGTCTATGTCCCAAGGTGCAACTTCTTTGACTGGGTCACAAAAGGAAAAGAAATGATTGGCTGACCAAAATAAGCTTAAACAAGTCTTAAATAGCAAAAGAATTTTAGCAGTTCCCCTATTATAGAGGCATCTAACTCAGCAGTGGAAGATTTCAGTTTGAGAGATAAGGACTCCAGGCTCATGAGCACCTTAAGGAGGAAGCAAATTGGGGAGTGGAGAAATGAAACCAGTTTCAGTTTTATACTCCCCCTTATCCCAGTTGACCATGTTATTAGAGAAACTAGACAAATAGGGATGTTTTGTACCAACTGCTCTTTCTGTACAACCTTAATAAATACTTTTGCTAAAAGCTAATTGAAATGACTGGCTGATAATCACTGGGAAGCACACCAGTAGGGGCCCATAAGCAATAGTATTACTAACTGCAGCCCTTTAGAATTACCCCTAGATCCCTGAGTAACAGAACTCAACTATTCTCTGACTACCCGGTCCCCTAAGGCAAGTGGGAGTTGGAGGAGTAATCTTGAAGGGAGTGATACAAATTCACTTATTACTGCTGAAAGGATCATCCTAGGTAAGTCACTTCACTTCTGCCTGCCTCAGTTTTCTCATCTGTAAAATGGGGATGATAATACCTGCATGTCTCAGGGCTGTTGTGAAACTCAAACAAAAGAAAACATGTTGTTGGGGCAGGTAGGTGGCGCAGTGGATAGAGCACCAGCCCTGGAGTTAGGAGGACCTGAGTTCAAATCTAGCCTCAGACACATACACTCACTAGCCGTGTGACTCTGGGCAAGTCACTTAACCCCAATTGCCTCACCAAAATAAAAAATGCATGTTCTACCATTTTAAGTTTCTGTTTACTTTTTGGCAAGATTTGCTTTTCTTAACAGAGAGGAAGGGAATGGAAAGGAATAAGCATTCATGTAGTGCCTACTATGTTCCAGACACTGCTAAGTACTTTTTTTTGGCAAACATTATCTCATTTGATCCTCACCACAACCCTGGGAGGTAGGTGCTATTATTATTCCCATTTTATAGTTGAGGAAACTGAGGCACATATAGGTGAAGTGAGTAGCTCAGGGTCACAAAGCTATGAAGTATCCGCAGCTTACGTCTTCCTGACTCTAGGCCCAGCACTCTGTATGGGATAAGCTACGTTTTGAGCATGTCTCTCTTGCTTGTTCTTAGAGATAAAGATTCTCAAACCTGAAATAAGAGAAGCCTCAAACCAGCCTCCAAATTCTTCCACCAGCACAGGAGTGGTATAGTGTCAAGTTCACTGGTCTCTGAGGCTAGGGACCTGGATTCCAGTTCCTGTTGCTAGCTGCATGACTTCGGACACATCACCTGATTTCTCAGGTCCTTTCCAGTTTTAAATTATATGAATGGCTGTGATCCTTCACTTCTTCTTTTTCATAGGCTAATAATATCTGCCTTCCCTATACCCTATCCCACCCCAACTCATGTTGCTTTGGGGAACCCATTTGAAAGTACTCTGTAAACCTGTAAGGTTTATAGATGTATAATTAGTAATTATAGTGTATGGAAAGACCACAGAACTGGGAAATGGGAGACCTGGGCTCTGGTCTCTCTCATCTACCATTGTGTGACCTTGGGTAAGTCACCTTTCTGGGCCTCAGTTGCCTTATCTGTCAAACAAAGCCAATATTCTACCTGCCTTAACTGCCAGAGGCTGATAGCATCTTGTAGACCTTTCCAGTTCTAAGCTCTAGGACTCTTTATGTCCTAGCATTCTCAGAAAGTTATGAGTGCCTGATTGATCCTCCTCACCAATATGGGCTCAGCCCAATCTCTAGGCCTATCCTCTTCCTTCCAGTCTGGGATCAGGAGCTCTGATGCCCAGGTGATTTAGGCATGCGGTGTTCTCTCCTTCCCTAGTTACGTCATCCCAGGCAATGATTGATCTGCTCCCCGCAGGGTGTCAGCTTTCTGATTAGACCTTAATTAAAAGGATAAATTAACCTTTAATGGGTTTGCCTTTTCACTTGGCAATTAGAGTCTCCTTCCAGGCCCCATTTGGGTCCCATTTACAAAGTGGCACGTATCTAGAGCACAGGAGATTATTCCCTTGGCAAAAGGTAGAGTGGACTTGCGGGTCCTTCCTCTTGCTGGCAACCAGTCACTCTCCTCATGGCATCCTTGTGCCAAAAAATGACCCCCCTAGAAGATTTCCTTCACCTTCCATGTGGGGAAGCTGAGGGCTCAGAGAGATGGAATTATTTTTTCTTGAGGTCATACCATAAGTTGGCAGTGGAAGCTATCATGGTGGAACACGTGCCACATTCTGAGAGGTGGGCTGGCAGAAATAGAATTCTAGAATAATAAAATATCAAGTCTATTAGGAGCCTCATAGTATAGAATGTCAGAGCTGTAAGGGATCTTAGGACATAGAATAACAGAGCTGGGAGAGGCCTTACAATATGGAATATGAGAGCTGGGTAGAATACAGGGCAATGGCCCCCTTCCCTCTCATTCGCACATAGATCTCCTAAGCCAAGCTGACCCATGTTTCAGTATATGCTGTGGATCAGAAGCCTACACTGGTGTGTGTACTTTTATTAGCCAGAAAATACAATTATATCAGTGCAGAGGTATTTATTGAAATAGAATAGTAAGCAAAGTAGCAATAGAACATAGAAATTCCATGTAGATCTCATGTGGAGTCCCAGTAGAAATTCCCTTCCTGTATGTAGGAAGGAATATACATACATATATATAAAAGGAATACATAATCATATGTACATATGCATGTGCACATATACACATGAAGGGAGTAATCATTTATCTAGATAAATGCTTATATAGAAATGTATAAAAGTATATAAACAAGTATACCATATTAAATGCTTTACAAGTATTATCTTATTTTATCCTCACCACAATCCTGGGAGGTAGGGGCTATTATTATTCCTCATTTTATAGTTGAGGAAAATGAGGCAAACAGAGGTTAAATAACTTGTGTAGTGTCACACAGTAAGTGTTTGAGGTAGGACTTGAACTTGGGTCTTACTGACTCCAGCCTCAGTGTTCTATCCACTGTGCCACCTAATGTGTTCTCTCTCTGTCTCTCTCTGTCTCCCCCCCCCCCCCCCCCCCCCCCCCCGTCTCCCTCTCCCTCTCTCCCTCCCCTCCTGTTTCCCTCCTTCCATCTCTGTCTCTGTCTCTCTTCTCTCCCTCCTTCCCTCCATTCGTCCCTGCAATACTGTAGACCACCCATATCTCAGTTCATTGCTCTACCTGGGTGTTTCCTTTTTCTTTTTTTTAAACATTGTATTGTCTCTGTCACGTGAAGACTCTTGAGCAATGCTCTGCTGGTCTTAGGTTTGCTACTAGGTATCTTTGTGTTGAGCACATGTTTTGGGAACATCTTTCTGTTACCAGTTTCTGCCTTCAATCGGAATCCCCAGATAAGTGCTACTTCTTACCCTAAGTGGAAGAGTGGCCGCTACAATCTCTTTTAGCTTAAACCCCAGAAGCTTAAGCATCAGCTCTTTCAGGGAGGTAGGTACTCCACACACCTAGGATCAGCCTAGAGAAAAACTCAGCTGCTTTTCTCCTCATAAGGAAAGTTTGTCAGTTCCCAGAGCCTTGGCAATCATTGGCCTCTTCCCTCTAGGAAGAGAATCTTTGCTTCCAGCCACCAAGCTTATTTTGGGCCAAGAACAATCATGTAGCTAAGGAAAGATCCAAAGCAGTCTGTCTTGTAACATTCTCTTCCTGCTTAGGGGGTGGGGGGCATGGCTTCTTTTAGGGTTAGAAAGTCTCTGTAATTAAGTCATAATTGCCTTATGGGGATTCCGTGCCCTGAATGCATTTTATGGGGGAGGGGGTGACTTAAGAGTTATCTGAGTCTAAGTTATGCCAATTTTCCCTTCCCTAAGTTTCTCTGAGTCTCATACAAATTAAAGACAGAGACAAAGGTAAAGAGCACATTCACCCTGGGACTCAGAGGAGCTTAACCTTTCTGCGATTGATCTTATGGTTTCTTCCAGTTACCTTTACCTCATTTTATACAGTGGGACACAAAAATTTTGAGCATTGAAGGCATGGTTAAAATAGAAGCCCTTTGGTCAATGTCTAGCCCAGGGGTGGGGAACACATGTGGCTCTCTAGGTCCTCAAGTGTGGCCCTTTGACTGAATCCAAGCCATACTTGAGGATGTAGAGGGCCACATACATGGCCTCAGGTTCCCTACTCCTGGTCTAGGCTTTAAGGGGAGTTTCTATTTTTGAGGTGGAGTGGAGGCAGGAGGGGGAGAGGGGAGGCGGGAGGGGGGGGGGAGGCATGGCTTCTCCCTTTGCCCCAGCTGAACATCATTTCTAGTCCCTAGAAGTTCCACCCCCCCTCAACCCAGAAGCCTTGCCCAATGGCATTGTGAATAATTACCCAAGCACCTGAAGGAGGTTATTTGAACTTGAGACTAGCTCCTCGGGAATTCTCAGTTCCCCTTGTCCTGCTCCAGGCTGTACCTGAGGCTGAGGACAGGTTGTGACTCCCTGGGGCTGTATTTACATTGTGCTGCTAATTGCCTAATGAACATGATTGGAAATAGTGCCTCTTAACCTCTGTGGAGGCCTTGGCTTTGTGCTAGAGGAGCAAAGGGCAATGAAAACATTGATTAACTCTCCTCCCCATGACAGGCTTTGCCTGGAGAGACTGGGCTGGGAGAATTCTCTTGGGAAGCCTGTGAGCCACCAGCGGGGGGTGGGGGGTGGGGGTGGGGGGGTGGAGATGGGACCTTAAGAAGGAGGATCTTGGAATAGGGGTGGCCTGTCATGTTGCATGGGTAAACTGAGGCACGAGTGAACTTATTCAGGCTCAAGATATGCAACAAGATACGAAGTCAGTGGAAAGAACACTGGTTTTGGTTTTGGAATCAGAGGTCCTGGAGTCAAATCTAGATCTCATTACTTAGCATCTGAGTAGCTCTGGTAATTTTCTTAAACTCTGTGTGCCTCAGTTTTTTCCTCTGTAAAATGAGAGAGTTGGAGAACATAATTCGTATGCTCCCTTCCAGCTCTAATTGTCAAAGATGCTAAAGTCCTTCAGAGATCAGTCCCCATGGACTAGTAATATTAATTAATTAATTAATATTAATTAATATGTTAATAAGTACCTTAGCCCAGGAAGGTTTGTAATATGGAAATGATATCATAAGAATAGTCCCAAAGTGAAATGGGCTGTCTCATGGAAATGAGTCACCAAAGATGCTCAAGTAAAGACTAGATGGTACTTATATGGGTTGTAATAGATGGAATTTTTTTTTAAGGACTCTGCGTAGACAAGATCATTTCTGGGGTCCCTCTGATTCATGAAATTTAATAGGGTTCTAATACATTTTTGCCCTTAATTAGCTTCCTGAATCACTTTCTCTAGCATATAGGTCCAGTTTGGAACTTTGAGAGTGCCTGTCTACACCAGACTGACACATCCTTAAACCTTTATGAATTAGTGGTTGTGGGTTATCTGGACATCTCAAGATGCAAAGCAGTCATTTAGTTAATCAGGATTATATTTCACCCAATGATTTTGAAAATTCTGGGATTTGGTCCCCTAAGAAAATGGTGTGGTATGGAGAATAAGTCTGTATTAGTCTGACCAGACAAGAAAAATATATTGGTCCAATAGGACTTTTGCTCAAAGTTTGGGATGGAGCAGAGTCATAACTAGGATGGGAGGACCAGAACTTTGTCCCAGATTGCGGAATTTAGTGTTTGCTAATGTCACTTGCAGTCCCTTCAGGCAGTTAGATGGCAGTGGATAGGGCCTGGAGCCAGGAAGACCTCAGTTAAAATCCAGCCTTAAGTCACTTATTAGCTTACTTAGCAGTAAGTCACCTAACCTCTCTTTGCCTCGATTTCCTCAACTGTAAAAAAACAGAAAAATAACATCACCTACTGGGCAGGTTTGTTATGAGAATCAAATGAGGTAATATTTGTAAATTAGTGCCTGGCACACAGTGTTGTTAAATCATTTTTCAGTTGTGTCTGACTCTTCGTGACCCCATTTGGGGTTTTCTTGGCAGAGACACTGGAGTGATTTGCCATTTCTTTCTCTACTTCATTTTACAGATGAGGAAACTGAGGCAAACAGGGTTAAGTGACTTTCCCAAGGTCACATGGCTAATAAGTGTCTAAGGATGAATTTGAATTCAAGTCCTCCTGACTCCAAGCCTAGCACTCTATCCACTGTACCACCTAGTTGCCTTAGAGCCACCTAGCTGCCTCTGGCACATAGTAGCCTCTATATAAATGCGTATTCTCTCCTCCTCTCTGCTCCTTTCAGCAACATAAAAATATATGAGCTTACCATCCTGTTGGCAAGAATATCTAGCTGTCAGTCAGTCAATAAATGTTTATTAAGCACCTTCCGGTGGGCCAGGCACTGTGCTAAGTGTTAGGGATACAAAAAAACTGTCCCTGCCCTCAGGGAGCTTATAATCTAGTGGAGGACGCTTGCTGCTGCTGTTCTTGAGGAGGACCATGACATCAGGAAGGTGATGCCATGACATGAAAGTGAAGAGTGAGGCAGGGCTGTGCAAAGTCACCAGCCTTGCTTTCACCTCTGGAGCCACCTGGGTCCAGTGGCAAGATGCAGATCAGGACAACTGGAGGTGGCCCAAGATTCAGTGCGGATCCTTGGCCTTTTCAATCTAAGGTCCTTCACAGGTGTCCATTTGGCTGAGGCAGAGGCTATTAAAATAAGGAACTAATAGATGTGGCTGAGTGATGGGTCTGCTTCCTGTTCCCTAATCTCCAAACCAGTTTCCCAGAGTCTCTGAATCCATTTCCACCTGGGACACCAATTCATATTACTTGCCCTGGGAAAACTTGGTGGTACAAACCCTAGGCCCCAGTAACAGTTTTGGGTTTGAGCTGAGGAAAGAGTCTATGCTCACTGTCTGTTTGAATAAAGGCTGCTCCACTGTGCCCGAGGTCACCGAGGACCCCAGAGTCCTGAACATGCTGGGTTATGGCATGCCCCAGCATTTGCCTCTGACAGGAGTCTCGGGTTTTTCCCTGAAAGTGAAGGGATCTTCTCAGAGGAGAATAGGGATGGAGTGGGAAAGGATGCTCAGGATTAAGCCTCGGTCTGGGGTCTGCCACCATAGAGTTTGGTTGCTTCAGTGACGCTGATCCATCTCGGGAACCTGCTGTCCAATTCACGGTGACCCGGGTGGTTAGCAGAATGTGCCTGGTTTTAGCCACCCTGTAATATGGTGTGAATCAGCAGAAGGTATAGTCCTGAGCCAATCAAGCTTTAGCATCACAAAGTAGAGAAAAGTGCTGCAGAATGTTCTAATTATAGCCAGGCTTTCTGGAGGTCTCTAATGGGGGCTCTCAGACAGAACAATGCTCTTGCTTGGATGTTGCAAACACGCTGGCCAGACCTGGAGCTACAATACTTTTGTGCCCCAGGGCAAAGAGAACAAAATAGGAGTGAGTGTGTATGTTGTGTAAGTGAGTAATGGTGTGTAATGGGTGTTGAACAAGGATTGGGGAAGCTATTGTCTGGGTAAGTATAGAGCGATGGGCCACTGACCCAGGGAAGAATGTGCCTGTGATGGGGCTGCCGGCAGGTACATGTGGAGGAAATAGAATCTCCCTATGTGGCAGCTTCCTATTATAGTTTTCACTGTTAGCTTTTGTTAATAATAGCTAGTATTTACACATAGTGCTTTACAAATAGTATATCATTTGATCCTCACAATAACCTTGGGGGAGGTAGGGGCTGTTATTATCCCAATTTTTCCAAGGAGGAAACTGAGGTAAGCAGAAGTGAAATGAATCACAGAGCCTGGAAGTATCTGGCATTACCTTCATCTCCAAATATATCCCTTCTCCTGCCCTTCCCCAGAGAGCCATCCCTTATAAAACAAAAAAATGAAACTAAGAAGAGAAAAAAAAAGTTTAGTAAAAACTGACCACCATGCCAGCTAAGTCTAACTATATGTAATGTTCAGCACCTGTAGACTCCCACTTCTGCAAAGAAGGGAGAACCTTGCATTTTATGATTTCTTCTTTGGAAGCAAGCTCGATTATTATTATTATATTATATTTGTATTTACAGGATACTGGCAGGGTGGGTACTCATGGGACGTGAAGATATGCTAAGTCTTTAAACAGAGTCTGTCGAAGGTATGTTATATATGCCTTTGATGATTTGCAGACTTCTATAAAGTGAGAGTGGAATTCAGAGAATAATGCAGTGGGTGGGGGGCGGAGGGGGTTAAGGGGGCTTCCGGGAGGGGGCAGCTAAGTCAGGGCTTTAATCAATAAGGACTTTGAGGGAAGGGGAAGAAGAGGGAAGACGCAGGACTAAAAAGTGGAGGTGGGATTGTATGAGGTTGGGATGAGCCTCCTGTCTGCCTTTCTTCTGTTTTCCTCTGTTCCCTTTTCCATTATCTCTTCACTCCACACAGACTAAAACCGCCCCAGGTATATTTGATAAGAGAACAGAGGACTGTCTGCCAGCTCACCAATCCCACCCTGGTCTATGAGGCAAGAACCAGCTTGTGGCAGTGCTGTCTAATCAGTCCATCCATATAGAAATATATTAATATATGTAGAAGGTGGCATTTGAACAGAGTCCGTAGGAAGCCAAAGATTCTTAGAGGTGAAGGAGTAGGGGGAGAGCCTTCTAGGCAGGGGGCACAGCCAGGGCAAAGGTACAGAGACCCGAGATGGGATGTCCTGTGTAAAGCAAATAGATCAGTATCTGCCTGCATGCAGCATGTCTGTGGAGTATGTAGAGTGTGTAGAAGGGAGTAGAATGTAAGAAGACTGGAAAGAGAAGATGGGGACAGAGCTTTCAGTGCCAAATAGAGGAGTTTGAATTTGATTTTAGAAGTAATAGAGAGACACTGGAGTTTATTGAATAGGGAGAGTCATAGGGACAAATCACTCAGTGCTTGGAGTCAGGAAGATCTGAGTTGGGTTCTGGGTTTTGATACTTACTAGCTGTGTGACCCTAGGAAAGTCACTGAACCTCTGTCTGCCTCAATTTCCTCAATTGTAAGATGGGGATAACAGCAGCACCTACCTGCTTAGCACAGTGTCTGGCATATAGCAGGCGCTGTGTAAAAGCTTATTCCCTTTTCTCCTTCCTTCCCCTTTGGTAGCTATGTGGAATAGGGTTTGGAGAACTATAATGGAAGGAGCTCTGGATTCAGAGTCAGAGGACCTTCCAAAAAAGTCTCAGTTCTGCTATTTCCTACCTATGCAATCCTGGGCAGGGCAGGTCACATTTCCTCTATGGTCTTCAGCTTTCTTATCTTTAAATGAAAGCGTTGTACTAAATGTTCTCTAAGGTCCCTTCCAGCTGAGAATCTACGATCATGCTGTCAGTCATGGAACATTCAATTCCACACATTTATTAAGCACCTACTGTCTTTGGAGCATTTTGCTGGACAAATGGGGTGACAGATGCTTCCACCCTTATGGGGCTTACACTCTTACAGATAATGATGGATGATGGTAGAGAAAAGAATAGCGGGCTTGGAGTTAGGAGCCCTGGATTATTGTCTTCCCTCTTTCTTCGGCTTGCTGTGTGGGCTTGTACAAGTCACTTCTCTCTGGGTCACTCTATCTTCCATAAAATGAGTGAGTTGGACCCAGTGATCTCAAAAGTCTTCCCAGTCTTAGTAACATTCTATGAGAGGTAGCAGTAGAAGAAAGGTCACTGGATTTGACGTAAGGAATACCTACATTCACATTCTTCCTCAGGCATTTACTGGCTGTGTGACCCTGGGCAAGTCATGTAACCTCAGTTTCTTCTGTAAAATGAAGGGGTTGGTTAGACTTTATGATCTCAAAGGCCTCTCCCAGCTGTGGTATTTTATGTTCTAAGCTTACTGGTGAGCATCATGGTACAATAAGAGTGCTGAACCAGGGTAGTAAGTGGCAGAGCCAGGATTCATATCGACTTTATTTCCTTGGGCCTCAGTTTACTCATCTGTAAAATAAAGGGCTTAGATTAGATAACCTTTTAGATTCTTTCTGGTTTCCCAAGACCATAGGTGTCAGAACTCAGTCTCCCCACATGTCTCGTTTCTGGGAGGGAGGAGAGAAAATGCTGGTGGGGGTGGGGTGGGGAAGGAGTGGGCTTTAGAGCTTGTTGCAAATTGTCCATCTTAACACATTGATGATAATGCAAGTAATAAGACAAACCACAAGGCCTCAGGAAATGCATTTCCCGGCAAGGAAATTATTGAATATTTAGAACTAGGAGCAGATCATTTAGAGGGGGAAATGAATTTCTCAGCTTCCTCTGATGGAGATACATCTCTGTTCCTGAACCTTAATTTAGCTTCAACTCGAAAGTGGTGGGCGATGGGCATCTATGCATTTGTAAAGTTACCGTTCCTCCCCAGTTGGAGCAATTGCTTCCGAAGCCAAGGCTGCTTATTGAAGTGGGAACGAGTCAGACACCATTAGCCGAATCCAACTCTTAAGATGCTGGGCTCAGCTAAGCAGGGAGGGAAGAAGAGTGGGGGAGGGGTGGCCCTGGATGCTCAGGACCGACAGCTTTCTCATAGAGCAATTGGGTATTGTGTCTTTGGGGCAAAAATTGAATCATAGGCTGACAGGTACTCCGGGGTTGTGTCCTCCCATAAGATGAGGTTCTTTGAGGGTAGAGACTGTGTCCTCCACAAAACAGGGTAATGCTTACGCTCCCTTTTCCCCCACCAGATTGGACTATCCCTCAATAAGTCTGGAGGCTTTCTGTATCTCCCCTCTCACCATCACACTGAGACCTCCTTGAGGTCAAGGACTGTCTCTCCAGTAGATTTGGTAGTGCCCAAGGATAGAACCTGTGTCTTCTCCATGGACTGGTGACTCTTGAGAAAAGGGGCTATTTCCCCTGTCAGACTGGAGACTCCCCAAGGTGGGAAGTGTATCTTCCTTATTTAGCAGACTGGGCTCTACTTCTTTCTTCCTCTACCCTGCCCTTCTCCTCCTCCCCTCTTTTTTATAGCACCTACATACAAATCTGTGCTCATTCCTCACCCTGTCTTGAAGGGATCTTAGAGATGATACAGTTCAACCCAGATTTACTATTTGTTATCTGTGTGACCAAAGGGAAACCCCAACCTCTCTATATCTGAGTTTACTCAGAAGAATCGTAAAGAGGTTGGACCATTTGCTCTCTTAGCTTCCTTCTGTGGTCTAAGTTCTGTTTTCATGAAGCTTCTCATTTCACAGATGAGGAAACTGAGGCTGAAATAGTTTGCCCAGTATCAGAAAGGGAATTTAAAAAATAAGTTTTTATTGATGTTTTCTGTTTCCCACATCATCATAATTATCCCAAGTATGCCTCCCCATCTCCCACCCACTTCCAGAGAGCCATTCCATAAAACAAATTACATTTTCTTGAGAGGGAAAAAAAAGTCAGCATAACCAATCGATACATTGAAAAGTCTGTAACATGCAATGTGTAATGCCTGTGGACTTCCCACCTCCAGGAAGGGATGGGTTGGGATTGTTTTCTCATATCTCCTCGCTCAAATCCTGATCGATCTTTATAATTTTGCTACATTTACTTTAAAATTTTTAGTGTGTGGGTGTTCTTATTTTCATTGTTGTAATTACTATATATGCTGTTTTCTTGGCTTTGATTATTTCACTTTGCATCAGTTCATATAGTTATTTCTATGCTTCTCTGTATTCATCACAAACGTCATTTCTTATAGCACAGTAATATTCCATCACATTCATTTGCCACAATTTCTTTAACCACTCTCCAATAGATGAGCACCTACTTTGTTTCCAATTCTTAGCTATCCCAAAAAGTGCTGCTATAAATATTTTGGTATGCGTAAGGATTTTCTTCTTATCAATGACTTCCTTGGGGTATAAGCCCAGTAAGAGAGTCCCTGGTTCAAAGGGTATGGACATTTTGGTTGCTTTTTTTTCATAATTTCAAACTGCTTTCCAAAATGGTCATACCATTTCACAGCTTCACCAACAATGTATTAGTATGCCTATCATTCTACAACCCTCCAACCTTGAATACTGTGATTTCTGGTCATCTTTGCTAATTTGTAAGGTATGGCTGGCAGATTTTTAAAAAATTTGCATTTCTTTTATTATTAGTGATCTGGAGCATTCTTTCATGTGGTTGCAAAAACTTTGAAGTTATTCTTGTGAGAAATGCTTGTTTATATTCTTTGGCTACATAATCTATCAGGGAATGGTGGAACAAAGGAATTTAATGGCATCATCAGGATTTGAATCCATACCTCTTTGTTCAGTCTAAAATGCTGTTCTCTCTAGAATAAAAATGGAGGATAGTTGCTGAAAGGGAAAGGGGTTTGGGTGGCCTAATGAGAACTTTAGCAAAAGCTGAATGTCTGGAGACATTCTAAAAGATAGAAACATTGAAATGGAAAAGGGAAGGCCTTCAGATATAAAACAGGCATTCCCACTGAAGAAAGGTTATGAGGCTTGGATCACTCAAATTCGCATGAAAAGGCAATAGAGACAATGTACTTATATTGAGGGCACAGTCTGGGGTCATACCATTGTCCCTAGACACACATGACTTAAGGTCCCTAAAGTAGTTTGGGAGGTGCAATGGAACTGATCAGAACTAAGACAAGGTGGAGGGAAGGGACTTCTTTGTTAGAAAGGATTGTAGTGAGGCCTCTCCCATCTCTTGCCTAGAGGAGACAGCCTCAGAGTTGAGGCTTTGAGGGCATGAAAGGCAATGTGGATCCTAAAGTGAAAGTTGCCATCCTAGCCTGGAGCATGACAGATGAAGGGAAGGGTACTGTAATACTCCTGCTGAAGAGAAGACAGTACCACCCAGCCAAGCCTGGGGCTGAAAGTGGAAAAGGACTACAGCTGATTTTCAAAGAGTGAGCCCAGAGGGTCCAGCTGGTCAACCATGAAGCACAGGACATGGTACCTTGAGAAGGGCCCAGCCCAGGACTATTTGGCAGTAGCTTCCCAGCATCAGTGGCTTGGCTGATATAGTCCAGGCAACACACTGGTGTGGGCTTATGTGTTGTGTTAGGAGGACCCTCCCCAGACCCTGAAAGTACTATTAGTACTCAGAGCCAAACCTGCTACAATGTGTGTGGGTAGGGAGAGTAATCCCAGAGCCAATGTATTACTGTTCCCAGAACTCATTGGAAAATGAATATAGAAGTCATAAAAGATGTGTGGATTTAACCCTTTAAAGAAGAAGGCTTTGTGGATTAGTGGAAAGGCTTTGTGGATTAGTGGAAAGACTTTGAGACTGGGGCTCAAGAGGAAAGAGTTCCAATACTAGTTGCTACCAGTCATCTATTTAATCTTGGACAAGTCCTTCTCTGGGCTCAGTTCTTCCTCTGTAAAGTGAGGGATCAGCAAGGTTCTTCCTAGCTCTGATATCCTGTGTTCTAAGGGCCCTTCAAGCTCTTATAAGCTAAGATTCTATGAGTGTATTCTATGAGTCCCATCCTTTCCCTTCCCTTCCCTCTTTTCCAGGCTGAGGATATAGCTATAGAAAGCCTAGATCTGCAATGCTGAGCTCATCTACTAGCCTGGCAGTTCTCCCCACCCCCACCAGGCCCTTTGCACTTGGTATACTACAGCCTCCAGAGCCCAGGGTCCAAGTCCCTGCATGGATTTCCATCTGGTGCCAGGATTCTCCTTTCCCGACTTAAAACCTCACTGGGATGCAAAAGGGATAAAACTTGTATTCTCCAACCAGGGCAACAGGCAGAAAGAGACAGAAAAGCTTTCCTTGTTACTTTACTCCTCTGTCTCTCACAAGTTGCCCTGGAGATGGGGAGCTCAAAGACCTGAGTTCAGGGTTGGGTACCCAAGTCTCCCTGCCCTTCCTTGAACTCACCTATTCTAATACTGTGATTTATGGCTCCCAATCTCCTCTAATCCTCTCAGTTTGCAGCTGACTGGTGAGAATGAGCCCCTGATCCTAACACCTAGCCCAAGTAGAGTGAGTGGCCTGGAAAGCAGATCAGAGAAAGGGATGTCTGATACATACATGAGCAGCAGCCCTTGGAGCCTGCAGGACAGAGCTAGCCACTTAGGCTGCAGTCAATATTGGATCTGCTTGGGATTCAGAAACTTTGGCCTGGGACTCTCCTGATCCCTTCCTCATCCTCCCTCCCTCCCCTCAGCCCCTCTCCTCCAAATAAAACAAAAGACCCCCAAAAGAAAACAGAACAAGCAAAAAAAAAATCCCAAGAATTTCTTTTAAACACAGAAAATAAGGAACAATCACTTCTCCAGGTGAACAGTCACTGATAAACCAAAATGAATAACATATAGAATGATACAATCTGATCTAGAAGGCACTCTAGAACACAGGATGTCAGATCTAAGAGGAACCCTAGAACTTAGAAACCTGGAGCCACAAGGGGCCTGAGAACACAGAATGTCAGAGCTGGGAGGGCCCTTAGAGCACAGAATGTCAGACCTGGGAGGGGCCCTTAGAACATAGAAAGTCAGAGGTGGGAGTGCCCTTAGAACAGAGAATGTCAGAGCTGGGAGTGGCTCTTAGAACATAGAAAGTCAGAGCTGGGAGTGCCCCTAGAACACAGAATGTCAGAGCTGGGAGGGGCCTTAGAATACAGGATGTCAAAGCTGGGAAGGCCTTTAGAACACACAATGCCAGAGCTGGGAGGGCCCTTAGAACATAGAAAGTCAGAGCTGGGAGTGCCCTTAGAACAGAGAATGTCAGAGCTGGGAGTGCCCCTAGAACACAGAATGTCAGAGCAAGGAGGGTCCTTAGAATGTAAAATGCTAGAGCTGGCAAGGGAGAGGGGGGACTTTATAACATATAAGGTTAGAAGATCAATCTGGAAGGGACTTTAGGACAGAGATTATTAAAGCTCAAAGATACTTTAGAGCTCCAATCCTCTCATTTTACTGATTGGGGGAAAAAAAAAAAAGGACTAGAGAGGGGAAATGTCTAGGATTGCACAGAGAATTAATCAGATGAACCAATTTCCCCACTGCCCGTATACCCAGCTCTCAGTTATCCACAGGAAAGGAAGCAGCAATGAATGCTGAGAGGTGTGGTGTAATGGAAAGCTGTTAGTCTGAATCAGGAAAGACTCTGGTTCTTATCCTATATCCAGCAGTTTTTGTTTGTGTAACCCTTGGCTCTTTGGGCCTACTGTACTCATCTGTAAAATGGTGTTAATAAGGTTAATACCTGCCTCCCAGGGTTTTCGTGAGGCTAAAATGAGATTAAATAGGCAATGAGCATCGTCAACCTTAACGCATTATATAAATGTCACCTTTTTTTTTTAATAAACATTCCTAAGGGACCAATCATACAATGATCATCTTAACTGGCATTATTTTTTATCCCCAGCATTCAGAATTTTAATTTGTAGTCTGTGTGCCCAGAGAATGAAGAGAGATTGCCCACTGCGTGGTTTATTGGATAGGGGCATACCAGGCTCCTCCAGGCATTCAATTGAGCGTTCGATAATTATTTACAGTGTTAAGCTCTTACTATGTGTCAGGCACTGTGCTCAGGATTAGGGATACAAATACATGCAAAAAGAAACACACTTTTCTGCCCTCAAAAAGCTTACATTCTAATGGGGGAAAACACACTGAAAATCAGAGTGGGAGGGAGGCTGGAGCATGGTGGTGAAGTCTGGAGAATCAGAAGCGGGAGAAGAATAAAGGTTGGCCTGGGCCCATTTTCAAAATAGAGGTGCTGGGATGAACTAACCAATGGGAGCATGGGGCTGAAAGGGAGGGAGGAGCTTTCAGGATGAGAAGGTGGCTACATTATGATAACCAAGGCCAAAGTATGAGCAACCCTAGGTTCTCTCCCCTTCTCTTTTCCCAGTGGGCCAGGTTTGTGCCAGGATGGCTCTGCAGTGGTTAGGGCATTTTGTAAGGAATGAATGAATGAAGGGCTTTTGTAAGCAATTGCTATATATTAAGTGCTCTGGCAAGTACTAGGAGTACAAATAAAAGTAGATAAGACGAGTGCCTCCTAAGCATTCCACAGGGGTAGAGGCAGGGGTGGGGGGAGAAGACAAGCCATCAAGGGGAGGGTGGAGAATGTGGGGGTGGGCTTTGGAAATGGCTTTGAAGTGATGAGGAGGCTCCAGTCTAGGGCTGGTCAGGAGAAAACTCATTGTTCAGAGCCCAGGACCCTAGGACGGAAAGGTGAAGATGATGGCCAGAGGGCGTCCAGCAGGGTTGAGAAATAGACAAGAAGGGACTTGGGAAGTCTTGTGCCAGGCCAAGTATAAGCGGGTTGGATTGGGACCTCAATCAGTCATATATTGTCTGCTATGCTGGGACCAACCCCTCCCACCCCTGACTCTTTCCTCCTCAGGCTCAAGGTAATTAAAGCTACATTATGATTGTCATTGTGTAGGCATGACAATCTGGTGCTGTGTGGCTTCTCCAAGAATCCTTGTGATTCTGAGTTACAGAATCTGCCTAGACAGAAGCCCCCTTCCTTGGCCACCATTTCTTTGCCCTTTCATAGTTCTCCATATGGGGATGGGGCTGTGGGGGCTGGTTGGAGAGAGGAGTTGTACCCATATGTATTTCTTTCATACCTTCCATTGTGACCTTGGAAATCCCTATTTTGTTAGTTTTAAAACTTCCCTTAATACAAAATATTCCCAAAACTCTTGGTGCCAATTTAAGCTTTCATAGCTATCAAGGCTTAAAACGGAGCTGAGAATTTTGGGACACCCAGTAGTAGTCTCGTGCCCTGCTGCTGGAAATCGCTCTATATATGTTTTATATTTATTTATACTGGTTAATGTGATTCTGACACCCCCATATTCCTCTTGCCTGGAACAAAAGCTCCTTGAAGGCAGGGATGATTTCATTTTTGTCTTCCTATCTTTGGCCCCGACATACAGTAGGAACTTAATAAATACTTGTGGAGTTGAATTGACTTGAGGAATCAAAGATATTTCACCATTTTGGACCTCAATTTCTTCAACTGTAGAATGAGAGACTTATGCTAAGCTGTCTCAGGCTGATGTTCTGTGTTCTAAGGCCCCTCCCAGCTCTGACATTCTGTGCTCTAAGGGCCCTCCCAGCTGACATTCTATGATCTATGACTTTAAAGGCTATACTTGGAGTAGAGAAATTTCTCTGGGATTAGGAGGAATAAAAACTGTTTTGATTTGATTTTTCTTGCTCAGCTCCTCTTAAAAGACAACCCAGAACTTAAGGCTAGGGTGGGGAGTCTGGGGAGGGGGGATTGGAAAGAAGTCAGTGAGTGGGGGGATAGCATTGCTTTGAGAGCCTTTAGAGAGGGCCCTATGGGCCATGAGACTGCTTTGGTGACAACAGAGAATGTGAGAGCCACAATGTGGAGGGAGATGAAGACTAACTGGGGGAATCCTGGCTATGGAGGATTAATTCTGAAAGACTACAGAATTCCCTATGAATACCAAGAGAAAGCATTATCATGATCAATGTTATTTCAAAGACTTATTTTTTTTCTTTCAAAATTGTGTGTGTTGTTGTTCTAACTGCTATCTCCTGATTCCAAATGTCCTTCCCTCTGGAATAATTTGGAACAAGGTTACTGCTTGCCAAGCAGGCCTCTTCTCCTCTGATCTTGGATCTGACAGTCCTGAGGAGCTGAAGGGTTGTTATCAGCAGGAGGCCGGATGATGAAGGAGCTGGAGCTGGGGCCCTGAGAGGCGTTGACAAGGCTCTGACGTCTTCAGATGCCTGGCTGGTGGCGGCCCACTTTCCAACTCTGCTTGAATGAATGGACATCCAGGCCTGAGCCCCAGACCAGAGCAAGGGAGGGGCCAGCATCCCCAGGACTAGACCCATTTTATAAGGAAGAGTTGTTAGCACAGCCTTACCAGGTACAGGGATAGGGAGGATAAACTAGCTGCATGATAACTAGGAAATCCCAGCAAGCCAAAAGAGATCTAAGGATATGGAAAGTACTTTATAAGAAGCATTTTCTACTTATGACATTCTATGTTATAAAAAATTTTAAAACAACAATAATAATCCAAGAACTTCCTTAAAGCACAGAAGGCGACTAACCTACTTGCCAAGGTGAATAATAATTTCCCTAAGTGAACTATCATTAATATACTAATGCTAATAACGCATACAATTACAAAATGTCAAAAATGGAAGGGACCTAGAACAGAGAGTGTTAGAACACAGGATGTCAGAACTGAGAGGGGGAATCTTGGGAGCTATTTAGTTTCCCAACTACTTTCTTTCTCGGAGGTCCTTCTTAGTAGTGATCTGCATGAGGTCATATCATTAGTTATTGGTAAGAGCTTGAACTGCAGCCCAGGTCTCCTGAGTTTCTCTATACACTTTCCCTTACTCCTACCCAGCTAAGTAGTATGGGGGATAGAAAACTGTGCTTGGAGTCAGGAAGACCTGAGTTTTTCATTTACTAGTTTTGTGACCCTGGATGACTGCTATCTGCCTCAGTTTTCTCAACTGTAAAATGGGGATAATAATAGTGCTTCCCTCCCAGGGTCGTGAGGATCAAATGGTATTGTACCTGCAAATCACTTAGCACAATGCTAGGCACATAGTAGATGCTTAATAAATACTTCTACTTGTCCTCTTCCTCCTCCCTTCCCCAATATTCCAGACAAGTGCTTTTCCTCCTGTGGATAACAGAGATCAGATTTCTTTAAAAAAATCCATCTGCCCACCCCTCCTATTCCACTCTGAAGGAAAATATTTTGGGGAAACCTAATTACTTTGTACTCATATATATAAGGAGCCAGCGTGTATGAAAGTAGGATTAGATTAGTACTAGAAAGGCAGTACTAGAAGAAATGGAGGGGAAGTTAGAGGGAAGCAGATTTAGGAGTATAGACCCATAGTCAGTCAACAATCATTTATTAAGCACCTACTATGTGCCTAGAACTGTGCTGAACACTGGGTATACAAGAAAGGCTAAAAACAGTCCTTGGGCACAAGGAGCTCACTGTTTAATCCCAGGAGCACAGACTTAGAGCTGGAAAGTGTCTCATGGGCCATCTCTCCCAACTGATTTGACAGATGAGCAGACTGAGACCCAGGAAGTTAAGACCCAGCAGTAAGCATCAGTGGAGGGATTCAAGGCCAGGGCCTCTCCATTCCAGAGCTAGTGTTCTTTCCATTCTTTAGCACAAGGACAAATTTACTAACATTCAAAACTGAACAGACAATGGAATGAGCTGCCTTTTAGGCAGTGAGCTCCCCTTCCCTGAAGGTATTCAAGTAGAACCCACAGTTGTTCTAGATGACCCCTGAGCTTCTCTTCCAACTTTGAGAGTTTTTGACTGTATGAGATACAGCACAGCCAATGTATCCCAGTTTAGCATCAGAGAATCTCAAAGTGGAAGGTGCCATTGCAGTTGGGGAAACTGAGACCCAGAGAGAAGTGACTTGCCCAAGGCCACACAGCTGGTTAATGCTGGAGCTAGAATTCAAGCCCAAGTCCCCTGATTAAATCTAGATGTCCTTTGCCCTACCTTGTGCTGTCCAGTTCTTTTTGCCTAAATCATTTCTCTCCAGTTCTGACTTGAGGCTAGTGGGGGAAAAAGGACAGGAGAAGGAGAAGAAAGAAGAGAAATAGAAGGATGAGTAAAAAGAGGAAGAGGAGAAGGAAAAAGAAGAGGAAAAGGAAGAATAGAAGGAGTAAAAAGAGGAAGAGAAGGAAAAAGAAGAGGAAAAGAAATGGAGGAGGAGAAAGAGGAAAAAGAAGAGGAAGAGGAGGAAAAGGAGGAGGAAGAGGAGGAATAGAAGGAGTAAAAAGATGAAGAGGAAGAAGAGAAGGAAAAAGAGGAGTCAGAAGAGGAAAAGGAGGAGGAAAAGGAGGAGGACGAAGACAAATAGAAGGAGTAAAAAGAGGAAGTGGAAGAGAAGGAAAAAGAGGAAGAGGAGTAAAAGGAAAAGGAGGAGGAAGAGGAGAAGTAAAAAGAGGACTAGGAGAAGGAAAAAGAAGATGAGCAGAAGGAGGAAGAGGAGAAGGAGGAAGAGGAGGAGGAGGGGGAAGAGAAGGAGGAAGAGGAAAAGGGGTTTTCCCAGTTGATCTCCCAGAACACTGTTAGTAATTCCAAGGTCCAATAATGATGCAGGTAGTCCCTGGGTTGGTCCCTTTACAGAGCACAGAAAAGCCCAATTTGCTCCGGATGTCTTCTTCCCAACTCTCCTCAGCATCAAGCCTTCAAGGTGGCCTTGGGTTCTGGGCTTCGTTCCCAGCCCCCTGATGGTCCCCTCTCCTGGAACCTTGCCAGGCTGAGCCCCAGGCTTCCCTATGCTCCCCAGTAAGTCAAACGGCAATGATTAGTCAAATAAAATTTCCATCTGTTGTGGAATTTACGAGAGTTATTACCAGCCATAAAAACCAATCCGAGGGAAAGGATAGATCTGAGGGGGTAAGTGCCTCTAATTATGAGCAAGAGTGACTTTTAAATAAGGTTACAGACAGCCTTATTCACTTAAACAATCCACCCATTCTCTGTCTCTGTGCCCTGCCTGGAGAGGAAAGCAATGCAAAAGCATCAGAAAGTACACTAGCCCCTCCGACTTTCCAGGATTAATTTCTTTAAAAAAGATTAAATAATTTTTTTTCCTCTTCTTCCCATCCCCTTGCCCTTCATGGGAGGGTAATTAAAACCCTTACAATAGATATGCATAATCAAGCAAAACAAATTTCCACATTGGCCATGTCAAAAAAAAAAAGTAGCCTCATTTTGTGTCTTGAATCTATTATTTCTCTGTCAGGAAGCACTTAGAATATTCATCAAAAATCCTCTGGCATCACAGTTGGTCATTGCATTGATCAGAGTCACTGAGTCTTTCAAAGTTCTTTATGTCTTTATTCCATTATTGCATAAGCCTTCCTCCTGGTTCTGCTTCCTTTACTCTGCATCAGTTCATTCAGATCTTCCTAGATTTCTCCAAGACCATCCCCCTCATTTTTTCTTACAGCATAATACTTTTCCATCACATCCATATACCATAATTTGTTCAGCCTTTCCCCAATTGAAGGGCACCCTTTTAGATTTCATTTTTTTCCAACACAAAAAGAGTTCTGCTAATATTTTTGAACACGTGTGTCTTTTTTATCCTTTTTCTTTGATCTCTTTGGGGCATGGATATAGTATATTGCTGGGTCAAAGGCTATGCATTATTTATAACCTTTGGGTTTTGTTCCAAATTGGTTTTTACAATGGCCCAGGATCTATTTCCATTTTTAGATCCTCTTGGAAAAAGTATGAGAAGAGTACTGGGTCCTGGGTCCAGCTCTGCCACTTATTGGCTGTGTAACCTTGGGTCCATTTGGTCCCTTTAAGGCCCAGTTTCTTCCTCTGTGAAATGGGGGCTTCACTAGGTGATTTTTAAGATCCTGTTCATTCCTGACATTTTCTGTTCTATAGTCAACTGGGAAGGGATGATATTATATTGACTCCCATACCCAAGTCTGTGCAGTCTTAGGGGGAATCATGGAAAGTCAGAAGTGGGTGGGCCCTTAGAACAGAGAATGTCAGAGCTGGGAGGGTCCTTAGAACACAGAATGTCAGAGCTGAGAGGAAAATTGATTCACACAAAAAATAATGACAAAATTAGTTCTTTGTGAAATAAATGACCTTCCAACCTCCTGTGCACACACTGACCTAGTTCCATTTGCACTCAGATACTCATCCTGCTCTTGGCTCATACCTCTTCTCACCCCTGCCAAAGTGGTTTTCTATAAACCCATTTTTTGGTGGTGGTAGATTAAAAGTTCTGGGTGGTGAGTCTCAGGCTCCAAACAACAAACAGAATGTTGATCACAGCTGAGGCTAGACCCCTTTAAGAACCCTCCCACCCATCCCACCTCCTCAGGGTTTAAAAGGAATCAGCTGGGGAGAGCAGTCAGGAGGTCAACTTTTGCTGCTAGATTAAGTTTGGTCTCCACTTTGTCTGGGGTAAGTGCTTTTCCTGGGGATCTCTGGCCTTCGCCCCCTTGATGAATAGACTGTGTGAATCTTGGGGATGTTGTGATTTCCTCAACCATGTGCTTGCTTATTGCCTTGCATGACTGCCTGTTCCCAGCTCCCTCCCTCTTCCCCCACAGCTGCATTTCATGCTCCCAGGAGCACAAATCTAGGCTGGGGAAGCTGCTCTTTTGTGGAATCAGGACTGGGGTGTAAGCATTTGTGACCCATTAGCCTCAGTCCCTTTTCTTCCCCCCTTATCTCCTTACTCTCTATCCCATACTTTTGAGTGGCCCCCAAAATCATGTAAATGAGCATTGGACTGGATGTTATGAGTTGGGTTCTGAAAAGGGATCTCTCATTAATTTGCTGTGTGACCTTGGGCAAATCATTTCCCTTCCCTTGGCTTCAGTTTTTCTTTTGTGAAATTAGGCTACTGTCCTACATGGCTTCCCAGCTCTGCTCCCCGTTTTGTACGCTCACACACTTTCTGTCCCTCTGTGTCCCTCTATGTCCCTCCCCCCACAGTAAGCTCCTTGAGGGCGGGATTGCCTTTTCTCTGTTTCTCAAGCAATAAGCACCACAGCTAGCAAACATTAAGTGCTTAATAAATGTTTGTTGGTTGCTGCCTGATTCTAAGGTTCCTACCTCTATCTTCC
Source organism: Phascolarctos cinereus (assembly GCF_003287225.1). NCBI lineage: Eukaryota > Metazoa > Chordata > Mammalia > Diprotodontia > Phascolarctidae > Phascolarctos > Phascolarctos cinereus. Next base: position 383,454,379 of record NW_027556098.1, on the reverse strand, counting down.
GGTGAATGGGATATTCTGGAAGTCGGTATTGGGTGCTCAGCTAATTGAAGTTCTGGCTTGAGTTGAGTTCAGCTCTAGACTTACTCTAGACCCCTCAGTTCTCATCCTCCCCTCCACCCCTACCCTGGTCTTCAGCATGTGCCAATTCTTGCCAGGGCTATTTCTGTATTTGGTTGCCAAAGTGCAGAGGGATTGGCTAGCCTGGGGGTAAGGTGGGGAAGGGGAAGTGTTTCCTTGATTATCAAGGGCCTGTGTGTAAATGATATTTTCTTCCCAGATGGTTCAAGGAGCTAGTACCCTTCAGTCGCTCTGATAGCTTGGCTGAAAGCCTAACGGAGCTTGAAGTTGGAGGGAGAGCAGCCCCCCCGAGCTCAGCCTGGGTGAACATTAGGCTCTGTGTGTCTCCTCAGTCTCCTGGGTGTCTAGGGAGCTAGTTGGCTTCTGGGCTGTGACCTGTTTCAGTGAATGCTCCCTTCCTGTGGTCTGGGGTGGTGGGCAGGTGATGGATGCAGCTGTCTTGTCAGAATGTAGGTCGAACTTGGCTTCGGGGTGCCATTTTCTGTGCCCTTCTTTCCACTTAAGACTGAACATTCCTCCCCCCTCCCTTTCCTAGGTACTTGGAGATCTGAGTTCACTGCTGAAAGGGCTCTGCAACGTGCTTGCAATGAGAGATTCTGAGCTTGGGAGAGGAATGGGGGAGCTCTTAGAACCCAGAATGCCTGTGGATGGGATTGGGACCTTCAGAACCTAGACTGTTTGAGCTTGGGATGGGGAGAAAGTGCCTTTTAGGCCCTAGGAAGCTCGAGCTGAGACTTTAGGGTTCCTTAAAATATAGTTCATACAACCTTCTCAATTAAACATGTCCATGACTAGGTTTGTATGTGTATATGGCTTCAGGGAATAGTATAACGGAAGGACGACTGGATTTCAAGTCAAGAGAGATATAGGTTCAAATCCTTCCTCCAACATTAGCTCATGACCCTGGTCAAGTGACTTTACCTTTCCCATTCCTTAGCTGTAAAATGGGAATAATTGTGGGTGTTTTGCAAAACTTAAAAGTGCTATATATCTATTAGTATTATTATGATGATGACAATGATGAGGAAATGGAAGATGTAGAGCCAAATTAGAGCATCCTTTAATCAGTACAGTTGGGAGTAAGATGTTGGCTTTTCCTTGGCTACCAGGCTAGCAGATGATGTCCATTAGAACAGGTCTAACTTTCCATATAACTTTGCTATCTCCCATGATATACATTCCACTGCAAGAGTGGTAGATGGTATTGTCTCACCTTTGCAGATAAGGCAACTAAAACCCAAAGAAGAGATATGACTTGTCCTGGTCATTAGCAAGTTGGTGGCTATGTTGTGATTTGAACTCTGGTCTCTTGATTCTAGAACCTATACTGAGTTGTTAAACTACCATTGGTGTATGCTGGGGAAAGGGCAGATAAAGAGATAGCCAGATAGAACACTGAGGCTGATGTATTCTGGAAGAGGTTTTGTTAAGTGGGGATGGAGTTAGTGGGAGTAGCCTACCTGGTTGAGGAGATAACTCCTTGCTTCATTCATTCATTCATTTATCCATCTATTTATTTGTAATTTATTTTTTTTTTGTTTTCAACGTTCATTTTTGCATTGCTGAGAGGAGTCAAGTCTGTCCATGTCAGTCATAGCACAATATGGCTGTTACTGTGAATAGTGTTCTCCTGGTTCTGCTCATCCCTTGCTCCTTTTCTATACTTCTTCCTCCCTTCCCATCTCACATCTAAAAAACAATACTGGTAGGAAGACCGAGGAGAACTGGATCTGGTAGCTACTGGCTGGTGAGTTTGACTTTGATTCTGTCCAAAATTCTAGGATGTATTTTTAAGGGATGGTTAATAAACATCTAGAAAAGGAAATAATGACCGCAATGAGTCACTATGGCTTCATCCAGAAAAGTCATGTCGGATTAACTTTAGTTTTCTTTTTGACAAAGTTCTAAGGCTGGTGGATCTGGGGGATGCTATAAGTATAGTTCACCTAGATTTTTAGCAAAGTATCTTCTGCATTTCTTAGGCAAAGACAAATGTGTGGCTATAGATGGACCCAAACAGTAGTGAGAAATGGTTTGATGTCAATGTGGCAGGCAGTCTCCAGTGGAGTACCCTAGGGACCTGTGCTTGGTTCAGTAAGGGTTAGCATTTTATTAAATTTGCATTTGACAAAAAACCCCAAGAGCTCTCCTAACCATGAGGTAAAAGACAAAAGATGAGATCCAGAGAGTTCTTTCTTCACAACCTAGACTATGGTAATTTAAAATTTAACAGCCAGTGGTATAAAGTCTTAGGTATGGGTTTGGAAGACCAGTTCCACAAATATAAAATGAGGAAGCATGGCTAGACAGTAGTTTTGTCTGGAATAGGATTTTTTTTTAAAATAGCAGTCTGAAAACTAATGAGTCATCAGTGGGATATATCAGACTAGATATCCAGTGCAATGTTAGGTACTTACTCGTGGTGGCTAGAGACTAGAGCTGATCCATTCCTGTCTACTTTGTCTTTGTCAAACCCCATTGGGAATATTGAGGTGAATCCATGGACCAGGTCTGTTTACTGGAGCAATCCAGTCTGAGGTCAATTAACTAAGCCTTGAAGGTAGGACTGTACCTGGGGTGTGTGTGTGTGTGTGTGTGTGTGTGTGTGTGTGTGTGTGTGTGTGTGTGTCTGTGTGTGTGTGTGTGTGTGTGTGTGTCTATGTCTATGTCTCTGTGTGTCTGTCTGTCTTTTGTTTGTTAAGATTACCAGTGTCTGAAAAGGGGTCAGGGTCAGCTTATTTTCCAGCAAAAGGCAATAAAAGGTAAAGAACTTCTGATATCACTTAACTCTGTAAGGACTCCATTCCCTGAATGTAGGCTTAATCTTGTGAGACTCTTCCCTGTCATTAAGGAATGACAATGGTATTTGGAGCCATTCTGGGTCTCTGAAACTTGTAACTAGATCAAAGAGCTACTAAGGACCTTAGAGAGGTCCAGGGTATCTTCACATTGTTTGTGTCTGGACCCTTTTAGCAGTGTCTGGCAAAGTCTATGGACCTCTTCTCAGAATTATGTTAACTTCATACATTCGTGTGGAAATGCTAAATTAAATTTGAAGGAAATGCTAAATTTCCTTCAGAGGTTAGTCAAAATAAAAATGACTTTTTTTTTATTCTCATCCAAGTTCATAGATTCTCACTCATCTAGGCTTCCTCCTCCATAAAACGGGTGATTTGAGCTAGACAGTCTCCAAGATCCCTTCTGGCAGGAACATTCTATGACTGTAGCCAGTGGTCACAGGTTGCGTTCTAAGCAAATCTACTCTTGATTTTCCTTTGTTCTATTTCTCTGGTCTTCTTTCTTCATCTCTACCTTCTAGAGAGCCTTTCTTTCCCCTTTCCCTTATCCCTTCGGTCTTCAAAACTCTACTTAAAACACATTCCCTATGTGAATTTGGGCAGATCAACTTATTTCTCTGGTCCTCGGTTTCTATACAAATGAGAGGTCTTTAAAGTCCTTTTCAACTGGAAATTTGTGATCTTGGGGTTGAAGGCAAGCCTGTCTTCTCTGAACCTCAGTTCCTTCTACTATGAAATGGGCAAGTTCCAGGAAGCCTCCTTTGATTAAGCAGGGACCCACTGGTAGAGATACATTATAGGTTTAGAGCTGGGAAAGGGTCCTTAGAGGCCATCTAGATGAATCCCTTCACTTTGCAGGTGAGGAAACTGAGGCCCAGAGATGTTAATTGACCTGCCCTACTTATCACACAGGCAATATGTGTCAGAGGAAGGATATAAACCCAAGTTCTCTAACTCTGAGGTTTTTTCTTTTAATACCCTGCTGCCTCTGGGAAGGAAGCCAATAGTGTCATATGGTGGGAGGAATGCTAGATTTGGAAATGAAGGATGTGAACTTGAACCCTGACCCTGCTACCTGGGGGACTACCCCCTCTACAGAGTGGGGGGAGATGGTTTCAAGGGTCTCTTCCAACGTTTAATTTCATGGTGCTCCTGACCACCCACAATTCCAGAGAAGTCCATGATGAAGCATGCTGCCCATCTCTTAGCAGAGAGGGGATAGATTCAAGATGTAGACTTAAGACAAACATTTTTGAATGTGGCCAAGTTGGGGAATCTGTTTTGCTTGACTGGTTACAAGGGATTTTCCCCCAAAGAGGGGGATTGGTGGGAAGAGTCAGAGCTAATAAACATTTATTAAATGCCTGCTATGGGCCAGACACTGTGCTAAGAGGTGGAGAAAAAATAGAGGAAGAAGAAAATAGATTTTTGATTACTTGAAAAAAAATTACTCCCTCCCCCCTCCCCAAGATTCTATACCCCACTACCTCTTACAAATGGGGCTTCTTGCCAACATAGTACCATCAACCTACTCCCCTAACTGCTCCGCCCTGGTAAACAGGGTGTGTGAGATGAAGGTAGCATCTCCTTTCCTGCCTGTCTCTCCATTGCCAACTCTGTCCACACCTGCCGTGGGAGGCTGCTTGGCCTTTGGCAGGCCTGAATCCTATTCTTCTTTCCCCTAGCCAGCTGCTCCAAACAGTATTTGCCGGGCGCATGCCCAGCCTCCTCGTGTGCCACCAGCCCGAATTCTTTCTCTCGCCCCCTCCCCCTAAGCAGCTGAATAGAGACTTAATTGCGACTGGCCCCTTTCTCCAAAGCCTGTGAGGGAGAATCTGCCATGATTTCTCTTTGGAAGGGATGACTCCGAGGTCGTTGCAAAGCACTCTTCTTGTTAGAGGAGCGTTTATAATTAGGCTGATTACAGTTTCTCCCCCTACTCCTAATTCTTCATTAGCAGGAGGTGGCTTTCTCTATCGGTTTCCCAGCCGGCACAGATACTTGCTGCCAATGGGGATGGGAAAGTGTGGGCAGTGGCAGAATTTCAGAGGGGAGGCCCTTTCTTTATGCTTTCCCCTTGAGCTATAAGAAGAGTCGGGGTCTCTGTTTAGTGTAGGGGGGGCATAGCTCAGGAGATGTAGCTTTTGTTTAGCTGGAGAGTGGTAGACCGAAACAGTATGGAGGTCCTGAACTTGACCATCCTGCAGGACAGCTATGTCCAGGCTGCATGAAGAAATAAGGAAGTGACAGCACCTGATAAAGCTGAGTGGTTCAGGGGATAGAGTACTGAGCCTAGAGTCAGGAGGAGGAGAGTTCAAATCCACCCTCAGACACTTACTAGCTGTGTGACCCTGGGCAAGTCATGTCACCCTGTTTATCTCAGTTATCTCTCATCAGTAAAGTGAGCTGGAGAAGGAAATGGCAAACCACTCCAGTATCTTTGCCAAGAAAACCCCAAATTGGGTCATGAAGAATCAAACACAACTGAAAAATGACTCAACAAAACCCCTGATCACCATGCCTCATCTGGAGTACTGTCCCATAGGTCAAGAAGAACCTTCTTAGAGTTTAGAGAAGGCAACCTGCATGGCAAAGGGTCTTCAGTCTAGGTCATAAGAAAGTAGGTTGAAGGGACTGAGAATATTTATTATGGAGAAGAGAACGTTTAAAGGGAAGTGCTTGCTGCCTTCATCTATATGCAGGGTTGGCCTCAGAGGACAGAACCAGGGAGCAAAGTGGGGGGGGTTGCAAACTGGCAAACTGAGGTTTGATATTAGGGAAGCCTTGAAGCAGTGAGGGTTGTCCCAATGGAGTGGGCTCCCTGGAGAGGCAGTGGTTTTCCTACTCTCACTTGGAGGTCTCCGGGCAGAGCTTGGATGCCCACTTGTGAGGGAGGACGTACTGCAGATTCCTTTTATGTGTGGATGGAACCAGACAGCCACCAAGGTCTCTTCTGGGTCTCAGATTCTGTGACTTCCTAGCTGGGAACAGTCACTATGGAGGAATGTTTTAGAGGCAGGGCATCTGCCTCTGAAATCTCAGCTCTGACATTGATTTCCTAATTCCCATTTTCCTCATCTGTAAAATGAGGAATTTGGACTGCATGACCTTGGTCTAGGCAATGGGGTTAAGTGACTTGCCCAAGGTCACACAGCTAGTAAGTGTTATATGTCTGAGGCCGGATTTGAACTCTGGTCCTCCTGACTCCAGGGCCGATGCTCTGTCCACTGTGCCACCTAGCTGCCCCCTTGAGTAAGCCTTGTAGCCCTATTCCTATGGGCCTTGGGCTATAGGGACAATTATTTTACCTCTGTTTTCCTCAGCTGAAAAATGGGTCTAACAACTTCCCTGGTCATTTTACAAGGGCTATTGTGAGAAAAGCACTTTAAAGTTATAGAAATGTGAGCGGGAGGAAATGATGGTGATTGATGGTCATGGTAGCTGAGATAACAAAAAGAAATCTGGACAAGAATCACACAGTATGAAGAAGCATGGGACGTTCTGCACTCTGAGCTGGAGGAAAGAGTACCTTTCTCAATGATGTCACAGATCCATTAAAGTATCAGCATGGGAACAGTAAAGGGGCACAGTGGAAAGATCACTGGACCTGGAGCCAAGAAGACCTGGGTTCAAATCCTGCCTTAGATACTTGCTACCATGTGACCCTTGACAGATCCATTAACTTTCCAGCCTTAGTTCTCTCATCTGTAAAATGGGGATAATGGTACTTACCAGGGCTGTTGTGAGGATCAAATGAGACTATATGTATAAAATACTTTTGTAAACCTTAACATAAATGCTAGCTATTTATTATTATTATTGTTATCAATGTTATTATGATTTTGAAGAGTACCTGATTTGGAGTCAGGGAACATGAGTACAAATCACTCTGATGACAAAGGCTAAGTCACTTAACTGCTCCAAGCCTCAGTTTGCTCAGCTGTAAAATGAGATAGTTGGATTCAGTGGCCTCCATGGTCCTTCCTGCTCTAGAATGGTGACCAACAGCGTCCTTACGATGGCTCTGTGAGTTATGTAGTGTAAGAATTATCCCCCATTTACAGATGTAGAAAATAAGGCCTAGAATGGGGAAGCTGCTTGACCAGGGTCACATAGCTAGGCAGTAACAGAGCCAGGCATTGAACCCAGACACTTGAGCTTTTGAGGCAGTGAGAAAGTCCATCTTCTTTATTTGTTATCACTCCCTTCCCCAACCCCACCTCCAAGCACAAAGTTCAGTGCTTTCTTCCTTCTCTTAAGGAATAGTCCAAATTATGTTCAGTGCTGTTAATATCTGCTGAACCAAGCTGTGATACACAAATGAATGATCTGGGGGTCAGAGTGGTCCACAAGCTGTTATATAGTAGGAAAGTTTTATTTTGGGTGGTCCCTTCTCCCATCATTATAGATGTGACCCATTTGCATGTTCTCATCCTGCATGGGCCTGCTCAGTGTTCTCTCATAGATCATCCACCTGAGAATAGCTGGCCATCACAAGGGGAGACCTTCTCTTTTTTGAGTTATCCCTTACTGTGTAAGCTGCTTCTTCTTCTTCCTCTTCTTTTTTTAATCGGGTGATTTTTTTAAATTTAAATTTTTTTTTTCCATATGCTTTTGAGTTGAAAATTTTTTCTCCCTTTTTCTCCCCCCCTCCCCACTAGCCAAGACGGCTCACAATCTGACACAGGCTTTACATTTACATACCCATTAAACATATTTTCACATTAGTGAAGTTGTAAGTAAAAATTAAAACCAATAGGAGGAACCATCAGAGAGATGAAACAAAACTCAACTTAAGGTAAAAATAAGTGAGAGCGATTCGACTTCCATAGTTCTTTCTTTGGATGTGGACAGCATTTTCCATCCCGAGGCCTCTGGAGATGTCTTAGATCCTCGTAATGCTGAGAAGGGTTCAGTTTAACATTCTTAGTCATTGCATAATGTGGCTGCTATTGTATACAAAGTCCTCTTGGTTCTGCTCACTTCACTCAGCATCAGACCATATAAGTCTTCCCAGGTTTTTCTAAAGTCAGCCTGTTCATCATTTCTTATAGAACAATAGTATTCCATTACATTCACATACCACAATTTGCTCAGCCATTTCCCAGTTGATGGGCATCCTCTCAATTTCCAATTCTTTGCCACCACAAAAAGAGCTGCAATGAATATTTTTGTACATGTGGGTCCTTTTCCCATTTGTTTGATCTCTTTGGGATATCCGTGTAAGCTTCTTGAGGGCATGGGCGGTGTTGTTTTTGTCTTAGTCTCTCCCATGCCCAGCCCAGTGCCTTCTGTACAAGTGGCACTTAGTATGAATGTAATCCCTCTTCATTTTGAGCTTCTCTCAAGGCTGAGCGGCTGGAACGCTTCCAAAGGGAGGCCTTTTCTAGTCCCCAAGTGCTGGTGTTCTTTACCTTTCCTATTGCCTTGTATATACTCATCCGTCTTCATGTGTACCCATCTAGTAAAGAATCAGCTCCCCAAGAGGAGACAATATATTGCTCTATTTTTGTATCTCTACCATAATGCCCACATATGCAAGGCACTCAGTAAATGGCATCTTATAAAATTGCTCATGAAGATAGTTGGCACTCCTTATTTTTGTAATACAATTTTAGCATACTGCCTTCCTTGGGATATTCCCTTCACCTTCGTACTTATACCTTCAGATGGGGACCCCAGGGAGAGCTGCTATCCTGGGTTCTAGGGGTGACCCTGTGGGTGGCTACTCCTACTACTGTCAAGGTGACTTAGTGGATAGAGTGTCAGACATGAAGTCAGGAAGACCCGAGTTCAAATCTAGCCTCTGACACTTCCTAGCTGTGTGACCCTGGACAAGTCATTTATTTCTGTCTGCCTGAGTTTCCATAATTATAAATCAAGGATGATAATGGCACTTGCCCTCCAGGGCTGTTGTGAGGATCAAACAAGATAATAATTGTAAAATGCTTAGCACAGTGCCTGGCATGTAGTTGGTTGATTGTTACTTTTCATTCTCAAGGGTACCAGAATGATGTCACTATGTTGGGGTCAAGGTAAAGTGTGTCCAACTGTGGCTGATTAGCTCAGGGGTGGTTTTTTATTTTTTGGTTTTGTTTTTGGTGAGGCATTTGTGGTTAAGTGACTTGCCCAGAGTCACACAACTAGTGAGTGTTATGTGTCTGAGGCTGGATTTGAACTTGGGTCCTCCTGACTCCAGAGCTGGTGTTCTATCCACTGCGCCACCTAGCTGCCCCTCAGGGACATCTTTTGACTTGAGCATATAGTATGCACTATATAAATGTTAGCTATTACTATTGTTACTATTACTGTCAAGGTAGCTGAGTGGATAGAGTGCCAGACCAGGAAAACCTGAGTTGAAATCCTAATCCAGACACTTCTAGCTGCATCACCCTAGGGAAGTTACTTCACCTTTGTCTCAATTTTCTCAACTGTAAAATGAGGGTGATAATGGTATCTACCTCACAGGGTTGTTGTGAGGAGCAAATGAGATATTTGTAGACTGCTTGGAAAACCTTAAAGCATTATATAACTTTTAACAAGTATTATTCATCATTATTACCATAGCTCATGAACTCCCAGTAGGCTTCCTATTAACAATCTGCCCATGGATTTAATTAGGTGGTTTTTTTTTTTTTTTTTTTTCCAGCATTTACTAAGTAAGAACAGTAGTTACAAAACATTAGGGTTTAGTCTTTCATAAATATATAGTGTGTTTACAGGAAAAGTGAGCTCAAGCTTAGAGTACAAGGTAGTAAGTCACCTGGACCAAAGAGAATTTCCAAACCCTAACAGGGGTGGGGAACCTTCAGTCTCAAGGCTACTTATAGATCTTCAAGTGTGGCCCTTCTGCTCAAGTATGTGTCTCTGTTCATGGCTGAATGTATTGTATCCTACTGGTTGAGCTTAAAATTCTGTTTCCTTTATGTGCCCAAGTTGAGTGACTGATTCTTTTGCCAATCACCAAACATTTCCTGTGTGGTGTTGCTGTGGTTAGAGAAGTGAACCAGGAGATGGGAAGTCCAGAGGTCAAATGCTGCCTCAAACACTCGTTAGCTTTGTGGACCTAGGTAAGTCAACAAACTTCTAAAAACTTTAGTTACCTCATCTGTAAAATGGGGATAGTAATATCGTTCACCTCCTGGGGTTATTGTGAAGATCAAATAAGACAATATTTGTAAAATTCTTTGCAAACCTTAAAGCATGATATGAATGCTATTGATGATGATGATAATGATGACAATATCAGTTGACTTTATTTAATAGCCAAGGTCCTGTAATCTTCTCAGAATGATTAAGGATTTATTTGTCTATTTATTTATTTATTTATTTATTTATTATGGTGGGATTGTAGGTGTTTCCTTAATTCCTACATCACACCTTCCGATTACAGTCTAGATCCCATGATTATACTCTTTGAGGTGCGAAGGGAACCTCCCTCTCTTATATTAGCTTGTGGGCTACTATGACCCTGGGATTATTTTTATATCGTAACTTGGTTCTTGTCACCTTTGTAGAAAGGTATTTTCTTTTTCTGAACCCTACTGGAATTTCACCTGATATCTGGTGAAGATGTGAGGTTGGTGGGGGATTCACTCAGAAATCAGTGGGACTAGTATCTTATTGCTCTGTGACCCTGAGTAAACCATGTACCCTCTGTAAGCCAAGTTTCCTCATCTGTAAAGTGAGGGGTTTATATTGGGTTGTTTCTAATGTTGCTGATCTTCTGTACTTCTCTGAGTCTTTGTAGCACAGTGGGAAGAGCTATGAGCTTGGAGTTGGTCCACAAAACCTTGTTCTGACTCTAGCTGAGTGACCTGGCATCGAGACGAAACATCGAAATGTGGAAAGAGTGTTGGGTCTGGAATACAGACACCATGAGTTCAAATCCTATCTCAGACACTTGCTAGCGATGTTACCTTGGACAAGACCCTTAATCTCTCTTGGTCTCAGTTTCCTCATTCATAAAGACAAAGCAGTTTCACTAGTTGGCTTCTAAGGTTCCTTCTAGCTCTAAATCACAGGACACCACCCAATACACTGCACTTCCTGGAAACTCAGTTTTCCTGTTTATAAAAGAGATGACACTGCCCTATTTACTTTGCAGGGGTGTGGTAAGAAAAGTGATTTTGTAAACCTTAAAGTGCCCTAGGTGTGGGAACTTCAGGGAGTGTCTGGGGTAGTATCGATGTTGTCAGCCCTTTCTAAGACAGGAGAAGATTGTCTGAGGCGCTGGACTTCAAGCCCCATGGCCTGGCCACTCTGTGATAACTTAGGCTTCCTCTAAGGGAAGCCGGCTGATTACAGAGCTCAATGCCCCTGCCCACTGTGAGCTCTGTTGAGGTGTTCTTCTCAACCTTGTCAGTGAGTTAGTAAGGATATATTAGCTCTGGCACCAGCCCTACTTGGTATGCAAGGCTTGGCTGGCAGGGGACACTTCAGTTTAATAGCTGGATTTTTCTTTTTTAAAAACGAATATCTCACATCTCTCCTTCCCCTGAGCTCTGCTTGTGTGACTTCTCCTGGGATCTCCTACAGAAACGGCGGTGATAATAGAGTTGAAAGCATCTGTCTCTGTCGCTGTCTGCCCCCGTCTCTCTGTCTTTGTCTCTTTGTCTCTGTCACTTTCCCCAGGTGGCTGGACAAAGACTTGAGGCATGTTCCTTGTGGATCTAGAAATGGGCATGCAAATCTGTAAAAGTGTTTTATTTGAAATTACTTCATTAGGTAGGCAGAATTGGAATCCAGGATCTCTGACTTCAAATCCAGTGTCCTTTCCACCAGATCATCTGGTGTGGAGAGTTACCACACCTGGAACAGTAAAATGGGAGTGAAATTACCCCTCTTTTAAAGATGGGGGATAAAATGGGAGATAATAGACAAAATAGGAATGAAATTATACCCAACTTAAAGATGGGAGAAACTGAGGCTTAGAAAAGGGGAGCAACTTGTCAAGGTTTGTCCATCTAGAAAATGACAAAGCTGGGCCTTGAACCTGGGGCTTCTGACTCCAAAACCAGGGGTCTTTCTACCACCCAAGGCTGACTTTTTCCTCTAATTATTTACCTTCCATATCTCAAGGCTGGCATTTGATTTGAACTTTCACCCATGATCCCCTTCTATCTGATGTCATCCTGATCCTGATTCTAGGATCACAGGATTTGAGAGCTGGACAGGCCCTTCTAGGTCTAGTAGTCCTAACCCCTTCTTATACAAATAAAGAAATTGAGAATAAGCAAGGCTGAGCCACTTGTCCAAGGTCACACAGATGCTGTCATAGGCTCTTCTTCCAGAAAGTCTTCCCAGATCTAAGGCCTGCCATCTTGATGTTCTGTCTGTTCTGTAAATCACTTTGTCAGGTATTTAAAGATGAGCAGAAATTCAATAAGGCTAGGAGGAGGAGAGGAGATGGTCACAGAGTACTGGCAAATGATTGGCTGCCCCATATGGAAAGAAAGGGGCCTGGGCTGCTGCCAGGGAATGTGGCCAGACTGGGCCTAGTGTTCAGAATGTACTCACCTGTTTCCTGCTTACTTTCAGCTTTATTAATTCCCAATATTTAAAGAGTGTTTGTGTAACAGAGGGAGCAGACTTATCATCTTGTTCCTTATGGAAGAACTATGAGTGTCCAGAGAACAGCCAGGGTGGATCATAGGACTGTAGATTTAAAGCTGGGAGGGACCTTAGAGAGAAATTGGTCAACTCCCCCCCCCCAATTTTCTAGATGAAGACCCTGAGGCACATAATGACTTGTCCATGGTCACACAGCTAATGGGTATCAGAGTTAGGATATGAACCCATGTTTTTGATCTGTGAACTTAACTCTTTTTTTTTATGATGAAAAGCCTTGGGATCATACTATATGAATGTAGCGAGTATAGAGGCATGGTGCCCAGTGGGAGCGCCTGTGCCCCTTTTTTCTCTTTCTAATCTGGATCACTCACCCCAACCTGCACTCACATTGGTAGGTCTAGGTTTGCCAGAATTAGGACAGTTCAGAGGCTGGCCACAGGCATCCACATAGCTACAGCTTAACTCTCAGGGTCCTGGGGCAACCACAGTGTTCAAAGATACATTTCTACAACTTGATATTGTAGTTCTTGAGCCCCCACTGGGCAGTCTCTCAATAAATATTGACTAAGCACCTACTATGTGCCAGGCACCGTGCTAAGTGCTAAGGACACAAATACAGTGTTTAGCACGGTGCCTGGCACATAGTGGGCAGTTAATAAATGATTATTGAATTGAAAAATACTGGGATATACATACAATAAAAAAAATCAGATCCTGCCTTCAAGGAGTTTACAATCTAATGGGGAAAGACAACACATTAAAGGAAGGTGAAAAGAGGGAAGGAGGGCATGGGGATGTATAAAGAAGTCCAAAAGACTACAGCTGATGCGAAATGCAGAGATGACTTGGTTGGGTCCCCTCCTTAAATGGAGATTTTGGAGATCATGACTCCACCCTTGAATCCAGAGGTTGAGGATACTGATGAGGTGTGAATACCAAGGCTGATTGTATCTTGCAGGATGAAAAGATTTCCCAATGATATGATGTTCCTTGGGGCAGGATGGAGAAGTCCACATAAGTCCAAAAGAGGGCTTCTAGTGGGAAATGAAGTACTGATGGGCTTCCCATTTATACAAATTGGCCACAGTGACACCATTAACTCCATTCTCCATTAACCCCTAAATGTGAACATTAACTAAACAAGAAGTCAAAAGACTAATCACTTACTAATTAAGACTAATCATTGAATAAATAATAACATTTACCCAATAGAAGTTAAAAGCAAGAATGATTAGAATGTCTCCCTATAAATCTGGGTCACACTTCCCCATCAACACACACTGTGTATGGTGGGGAGAGTGGGTCTACCCAGAGAAATATGGCAGGGAGATGCATAAGTAGGGAAACCCATGGGCTCAAGGCAATGCATGACTCCGGGTTGCAGGCATGGATATCTGTGGTCTATTTAGGGAAAGATTCTATCATGAGTCATCTGCACCTCTTGACTCTCTAGATGGATGGAGATGCTGTTTTGCTACTCTCAGGTTATTGAGGTAATACCGTTCTTTTAGCCACCCGTCATCGTGGGGTCTTCAGAATTTTACAGGTCTGATTACCTTGCTAGGTGCTGAAGCAACATGGTGCACTCTCAGTGAAAAACACTGGGATCTTCTCTATAGCCTTTCAGGGGTTTCCCCTCCCTCTCAAACTGTAGATGGCGCTAGAGAGCAAGTACGTCTTTTTCACTCTGCCTTAAATCCACAGCAGAAGAGCCTTCTTTACTCCAATCAGCTTTCTCAAACAACAGAGCTTTCCCCCAATCAGATCAGTTCCCTGCATCTATGGCCTATCCTCTAACTGGTTCTTTTCATCTTCGGTTAACCTCTCTGTTCTAGTGGCATTGCCACTCCATAGACTTCTGTGTTCTGGCTTCTCACGTCTCTTTCTCATTGACTTCTCTGATTTCTCTTTTGCTTCTTTGATTGTTGACTTCTGATCTTTAATGCTTCTAATCATGACTTCTTCAAGCACAGTAACCCATCTATAACTTAGGATGAGAACCCCAAATCCAGACATATCAGACATGATAGAAATCACTATCACACATCTTCAAGCATTTATTGTGTTCAGAATTTACCAGCATTAAACCTCAAAGTTCTAGAAACAATTACCTTCAAATTAGCTACTGGGAAACGGCACTTATGCCTTCTATGTCATCGGTCAGTATGTTTCCCTCTGAGGAGCTACTCTTTCTCCATTTCTTTCCTCACAGCCTCTGTTCCTCCTTAATCTACTTTTCTCTGTGTCTTGCACAAAATGTCCCTTTAAACCCCTTTCAGCAAATAAAATGTCCACATAAGAAAAGGTCAAGCAGGACCTGGTTGAAGGAACAGGGGATGGATGCTTTGCAAGGAGGGAGATGCAGATTGAAGGATAAGAGCTTTCTTCAAGTATTTAAAGGTCTGTTTTGTGGAAAGGCAGAAAAGATTGCTTCTGCTTGGTTGAAAAGGGCAGGAACAGCAGCAATGAGTGGAAATTTTGGAGTAATAAATTTAGACTTGATGTAAAGGAAAAACTGCCTTACGATGAGAGCTACTCCCAAAGTGGAATGGGCTGCTTCATTGAGGGTGGGTGTAGTTATCCCCTTAGTGGAGGTCTGAAAGCCAAGACTGGATGGCCTTTTGGGGGGGATGTGAAATATAGAAGGTATGCTTGTTCACATACAGGTTAGATTAGGATGGCCTCTTGGGTTCTTTCCACCCCTGAGATTTTGGGCTTCTCTGAAACAGGCTTTTTGTGCCATAAAAAATAGTTGTTAGGAATCCATTTTCCAGTGAACTGGAGCTGTCCAGCAAAGGCATTGAGAATTTGTAGATGGGGAGCTTTTTATCACAAGATGTGCTGAACTGACTTTTCTCACCACTGCCTTGTAAAGTGTGTGTGTGTGTGGGGGGGGGGGGATTGAGGGTGTGTATCTGCCATCATCCTCAGTTGATGGATGAAGCCAAAAACTCTTCACAATCTGGATCCCACCTACCTATCTTTCCAGGCTTGTTTCACACTATTCCCCTTCACTTCTACGTTCTAGCCAGACTGGGTTACCTGCTCTTCCCTATATTTGGCATTCCATCACTACCTTCCATAAATTTAGTCCAACTGTCCACCATGCCTGGAATGTGTTGCATTTCCTCTTGGACTTCTTCTCCCTCAAGATTCACTGCACATGCTGCTTCTTCAGGACGCCCTTCCTAAGCTCCTTCGTTCTTCCTACTTGTTGCCCTCAATTAGCTTGTGTTTTATCTGTCTAGATAGACTAGAAGCCCCTCAAGGACAGGGACTGTTTTTCATTTGTTTCTGTAACCTTAGCACCTGGTATGGTACCTGGCACATAGTAAGTGCTTTATAAATGCGAAATTATTAATTCAGTCTAATAATCACTTTTAAGTACCTACTATTATGCCATGAGAAGATAAAAAGACAAAAAAACCCTTCCTATTTTCGAGGAGTTAATATTTTATGGGAGATCACATATACATACATAAATGTAAATATATGGTTTGGGGAAGGAGAGCACTGCATTTGAGGGCATCGAGAAAGGTTTCGTGAAGAAACCAATTCTGGAGCAGAGGGTGTTTTGTTTTGTTTTTGGAGACAAGTGATTCTGAAGGTAATGCTGAAGAAGGAGTAGGAAGGCATTCCAAGCATGAGGCACAGCCTATGCAAAGGCACGATGGTGGAAAATAATGGGTTCGAATCCTAGCTCCAAACACTTCCTCAGATATGGGGTCCTAGGCAAGTCACTTGACTTCTGAGCCTCCCTTTCCTAATCTATAAAACCAGCACAATAAAGCCTTGTCCCTACTTGCTTCCCAGGACTTCTATGAGGAGTCTCCTGACTCCAAATCATTATTATTATTATTATTATTATTATTATTATTATTATTATTATTAAGGCAATTGGGGGTAAGTGACTTGCCTAAGGGTCACACAGCTAGTAAGTGTCAAGTATTTGGTTTGAGGCCAGATTTGAACCCAGGTCCTCCTGACTTCAGAGCCAGTGCTCTATCCACTGCACTGACTCCAAATTTGATGAGGTCTTATGCTAGATTGCTTTTGTTCAGGAGGAGAGATGTAATCAATCAGTCAACCAATAAGCATTTATTAAGTATCTACTACGTGGCAGGCACTGTGCTAAGTGCTGGAGATACAAAAGGAAGCAAAAGACAATCCCTGCCCTCAAGAAGCTAACAGTTAATAGATAGCTGATTTCTTTTTATATAAGTCAGGGGTTGGACTAGATGACTCATAAGGGTACTTCCAAATTGAAGTGAAGATAAATTTGAGATGCTGTCCCTTCCTCCTTGCTGCCTAAATATTTTTCCTTATCTACAGAGCTGGACATATCGCTCGTCTGATCAAAGCCTTTTAATGGTTCTTTGCTGCCTACTGCGTCTATTTCGTATTTCTTAATTTGTCATTCAGCAACCTGTACAGCTTTGTGCCTCCCTACCTTTCCAACATTAGCTCGATTTCTCTATTCCATCTACTCTATTGTTCACACACTGGACTACTTGCTGTCCCCTGTGCCTTTATTCCTTCTACCTTAAGTTCTTATCCATCCTTCACAGTTGCTTCGGATGCTGCCTTTATGAGAAAGTTTTCTTGATTTCCTGTATCTTCCCTTTAGGATTGCCCAGGGCACTTGGCACATCTCTTCTGTGATGCATTTTATATTATAGCTATTTCTATAAACACAAATAAATAGCCTAGTGGGAACCCTTACTAGATTATAAGTCCCTCAAGGTCAGAGACTGTATCTTAGCTAAAATTTAGTATTAGACTCAATGCAGAACTCTACATATGAGCTAATTTCTCAGTTCACGTTTGTGTGAATCCTTGCAAAGTTTGGGAGGAACTACTTTATTGAGTCTCCAGTGGAGAGATTTAAAGCTCTAAGATAGTATTGCTTTGGGGAAAAATAGAATATAAGGAGAAGAGCAGAGTGTTAGGAATTGAGCCTCGAGGAAAGCCCATCAGAACGGATGAACCCAGAGGTAGGAGGAAACTGTGCTGGTGCGTCAGAGAAACCTGGAGAAGAATTTCAAGGAGGAGATGGCCACAAGTGTAAAATAGTGTGAGGATTGAGAAAAGACTAGTAGGTTTAGCAGGATTCTTTATTGGTGATCTTTGAGAATAACATCAAGGTAGGAGGGTGAGAGTCCAGACTTTTGAGCTTAAGTGTTCTGACTCTTGTTTCCCATCTCCTTTCTCCCCTCCCTTAACATTACCAGGCACTGGGTAAAAGTGGTATGGACCAGTTTTGTCAAACTCCAATAGAGGTCTACATTAAGGGTCCCTGTGGGCCACATATTCACTTAGAAAACCACACATTAACATTATCTATGTTTTATTGTATTTTTAATTATTTTGCCAAATATTTTCTAATTACACTTTAATCTAGTTCAGGCTGCTGGGGAGTGTTGTGTGTCTGACAGCTCTGGTATAGACAATTCATATTCTAGGAATTTCAAGAGTAAGGTCATGGTGAGCTGGAGTAATCAAGGGAAACTTCTTATAGGTGGTGGTAGCTCCTGAAATAGGACTTGAATGTACAATATAGCTGGGTAGTTAGGTGGGGTAGTGGATAGAGCACTGGGCTGAATCAAATCCAGCTTCAGACACTTACTAACTGTGACCTTGGGCAGGTCACTTAACCCTCCTTGCCTCAGTTTCCTCATCTGTAAAATGAGCTGGAGAAGGAAATGGCGCACTATTCTAGTATCTTTGCCAAGAAAACCCCCAATAGGGTCATGAAGAATTGAATATGACTGAATAAAAACAAAGCAATTGAGCTAAGAGAAAGAGAAATAAATGTCCCAGGAAGGAGAAACGGCATGAGCAAAGGTGTAGAGGTAAGGGTGCACATGTAAGAGATAGTGCAGTGGATAAGCATGAACAACAGAAGAGCTGGAAGAGCTGGATTTAAGTACAACCCTTGTGTGACCTTGGACAAAGTCTTCTCTGATACTCAGTTCCCTCATTTATAAACTAGATAAAAATAGCTAGCATTTCTATGGTGTTTTAAGGTTTACAAAACACTTTATGTAAGTTATCTGATCCTCATCACAGCCCTGGGAGGTAAGTACTAACATTATCTTCATTTTACAGATGAGGAAACCAAGGCTGAGAGAAGTTAAATAGGCATCCCAGTGGTACAGTAGATAACGGCTACCATTTGCACAGCTCGAGGTTTGCAAAGTCTTTTATATGAGTTAGCTGAGTTGAACAATAACCCCTCGAGTTGGGAGCTATTGTTATTTCCATTGTACAGATGAGGAAGCTGAGGCACGGGGAAGTGAAACAACTTTCCCTGGGTTACTAGAGCACTGGACGTGATGTCAAGAAGATCTGAGTTCAAATCCTGCCTCAGATACTTGCTAGCTATGTGACCATGGATGAGTCACTTAACCTCTCTCTGTTGCCTTATTTATAAAATGAGGTTAATAATAGCTTCTACTTTCCCAAGATTGCTGTGAGGATAAAATGAGGCATTTTAAAGTGCTTTGCAAATGCTAATGGTGATGAAGATGATATAACTTGCCCACTGTCATTCAGCTAGTATCTAAGATGAGATTTGAACTTGGCCCTTCATAATTCAGCACTCTTGGTCTTTGTACTGAGAGGCAGCATTATGGTTGACAGAAAGCTGACCTTGGAGCTAAGAAGACCAGGGTTCAAGGGCTGCCTCTGACTCATACAGACTATGTGACCCTGGGTAAGTTATTTCACCTTTCAGTGCCTCCAAGGCAACTGTCTTATAACTATTCGTTGCCGAGCAGGTGGTGATTTACTTTGTTAGAGGGAGTTTTACTCACCAAGACCGATGAAATAAGAAATCTAAAAAGAACCCCAAGACTCCAAACCAAACCCATAACCCTTTTACTATCCACCTCCCAGATGTGAAGATCTAACACGTAAAGGCACACAAAGTGTGCTCTTGTAATTCATGAAGCCCTGTGTCAATGTGACTGTCCTTCAACGATGTCTCTGTATCACTTCTTGTGCACAAGTCATGGCTGGCCATATGCTTCAATCTGCCAAAAGAACATGGAGTGAGCATTAAGGGTAGCAGATGGCCATCCTCAATCCTGCATTGTTAGCTATGAAATATTAAAAGATCCTGAAGGAGGCTTTCAGGGGGGAGATACTCTAGGAATGATTTCTTAAAGTCATGAACAAGAGTCTTTCCCATTGAGAGGGCATGGAAGTTGTCACCCATGGAGGCGGCCAGTGGGAACCTGGGACAATGAGATCGTGGAACCATTGAAGTATCATGTGATTTCCCCCCTCTGCCCTCTCCTCTTCTGCCTTCCTCTCATCCATGACCCCGAGGGACCTGATGCCCTTCCCTGCTCCTTTTGGCCCCATCCTTGCTTCTGCCAAGCCTATTCTTTCTTTTTCTCATGCAGCTGTTCTCTCTGGCGTTGCGGGGGGAGCCCAGTTTACCATAATTAGCTGGGTGTTTGCAGATGATGACATGAAAGGCTCTCAGGAAGCCTGAGATGCCTTCTTATTTCCATGGGGTAGCTGGTTTCCCTTTGCCAGGCTGGCCATCTTCTCTTTAATTTAATTTTGTGTAGCAGCTGAGCCCTGGTTTCCAAAAAGAACTAATTTGAGGAGTCTATTGAACCTGATCATTAGATTCTCTTTTCCCTGCTTTTGTAGGCAAGGCTGCCAACCCAAAGGTTTTTAGGATGTAAAAGCTCACCCTCCATTTCTTAGACCAGTCAAAGTTCATAGACCTAACACTCAAAGAGAGTAATTATTGTAATTTCACATGTATACCACACATCTCTTGCAGGATATGATGGCCTGAATTTAATAAGCCATGACACTAACTGGCCTTTTCATTTGGCTTGAAATTTAGCTGCTCCCATCCCCAGTACAACCCCTCCCTGTAGAGGGTCTGCTATCCCTATGTGATTTGGTTCTTCAGAGTTCCATAGGTAGGACTTGGCAAATCCAGTTTGCCCATTATTTCATCCCCAGCTCCTTTTGGGGTTCATGATGAGCTGGCCCGGCTGAGGCATACCACAATGAAGCTATTGATCTGTTGAGCAAAATCAGTTTGTAAACAAGATTAAGGGCTATGTTTATTCTACTGGAAAGAGCAAATTGTGCTCACGTACTTTAGAATCATTGTTTTGGATATGATGAGCTGGGCCACAAATTATTTTTATTTGGAAGAAGCAGTTTGCTATAAAGTTGTGAAATAGAGTCCCCACTTGATTTTTTTCCCTCTCTGAGCCTCAGTCCTCTTATCCATAAAAGGGGATAGTGATGCTTTTACTGTATATCTCATGGGATTTCTGGGGAGGAAGAACTTTCTGTAAATATATGAGAGGCATGGTGGATAAACTATAGGACTTGGGCCTGGGTTTGAATCCTGCCTCAGATATTAACTAAGTGACCTGGGTAAGGTGAAGAAGGGAGAGTCAGGAAAAGGGGGGGGGGAAGAGGAGAGGAGAGGGAGGGAGAGCATGTGAGTAGAGTGCTGGACCCAGAGTCAGGAAAACCTGAGTTCTCATCCTACCTGAGACACTTACCAGCTGTGTGACTGCTAGACAAGTCATTTAACCACTATGAACCTCAGTTTCTTCATCTGTAAAATGGAGATGATAATAATAGCACCCAACTCCCAAGGTTGTTTTGAGGATCAATCGAGATAACATCTTTAAAGTGCTTTGGGGGCAGCTAGGGAGTGCCATAGTGGTTAGAGTACCAGCCCTGGAGTCAGGAGGACCTGAGTTCAAATCCAGTCACAGACACTTCCAAGCTGTGTGACCCTGGGCAAGTCACTTAACTCCGATTGCTTCCAAAAAAAAAAAGCCAACTTTGAAATGCTAAAGTGATGCTGGCTATTATTATGAGTTATCTGAGTGGGAGAAAGAGTAAGGGGTTGTAAGAGAACCCATCAGCCCAGGGGTATCAAGGGAAACTGCCTGGAAGAAATCAGCTTGGATTTGGACCTTGGAGACCCAGTAGGGTTTAGCGGTGAGAACACTGGACTTGTATAGGGAAGACTTCAGTTTTTCCTGTTGTGTTCCCATAGGAGCTTCATGATCATGGACGAGTCCTTTTTCTCTGAGTCTGTTTCCTATTGTGCAAGATAGGGATAATTCATGTAGTTCTGCCTAACAGGGTTATTGTTAAGAAACCCTAATTAAAAGCACTCCAGAAAGTTATGTTACACAGGAATCCTGAGATTTGATGAGAGGCAGCCTGTGTGGTAGATAGCTAACCTCAGAGCCGGGAAGACCTCGGGAGGTCAGACTCACATCTGACAGATGCTGACTGTGTGACCTTAGACAAATTACTTAACCTCTCTGTACCCAAGATTACTGCTCAAAATTAGCAGTTGTATTCTAGACAGACCTGTGTTGGTAGTGGGAGTTCCTCACTGAGCATCACTGTTACTGATACCAATGCTAGTGAAGTCACAGATTTTTTTTTTTGTTCTTGTTCCCCTACCTCTCACTCTCACCCACCTATAGGGGAACTGAAGGTCTTAGACCCAAGAAGGTTCTATGTGACACCTTCATCATAGATTAAGGATCAGTTTGCAGGTATTTCCCAGAATTCTCTGTGCCTGACTCCAACCCCGCTTCATGGCAGTCTGAACCCAGGAGAAACATGCTCCTGACCATGTATGCCTTCAGCTGGCCCAACGAGTCTGGGGGGGAGGCTCTTATACCGACTGCTTTGAACCTCCTTTGTTAGGAAGAGGGGTTGAGTAGGGGCGTCAGGGTTTATGTGAAGCCAGCAGAGGGCCAGAGATCCAGAATTATTGGTGGTCATAAATCTTTAGAGACCCCCAGCTGGAGCAAATAACTCGATCATGGCTGTATCTGTTCAGCTGAGCTGGTATAGACAGATCAGTGTTTCGTGTTTGGGAAGGAATTCGTTTTATTGTGGGAGGGGGTGGGGAGGACTATTGGTACCACTAGTGTGCGGAGATCTCTAGGGGTTACTGTGTCTACATGAAATGGTAGTGTGGTGGAAGGGAGCATCAGGGGAGAATTGCCTCAGATAGTTACTAGCAATGTGATCTAGGTAAATCAGTCTCCTTCTCGGCCTCCATTTCCTCATCTGTGAAATGGGGATAATACATGTACTGGCTCCCTGATGGGGTAGTCTTGATGAAAATATTTTGTAAGCTGCAAAACACTGAAGAATTGGGACTTGTTTATTATTGGTGCACATGGAGACTCTTTACAACAGAGAAATCAAGTATCTGTGCCAAAAAATTGGTGTCGCCTCCTCTAAGAAGCCTTTTATGATTTCTCCTTAGTTATTAGTATACCTGTTTGATCTCATTATTTGTTTCCTAGCTGTATTTGGTATGGTTCCTCCTCCTCCCCCCTCCCTCCTGTTCTTCCCTCCCTTCTTTTCCCCCTCCCCCCTTCCCTCCTTCTCCCCCTGCCACAACTCTTAGGGTCAGGAACTGTTCATTTCTGTCTACGTTCCTATTACCTAATATGGTTCCTTGAGCATAGTAGGTGTTTAATAAATGTTTCTTTAATTGAATTCTTGTTAGGAGATATTGTTCTGTAACTCCTGAGGAAGCCCAATTCCTAGGCTCTCTTCAGGAAGTCTTCCCTGATTTTTCCAGTTGGCAATGAATCTTCAGAGAAGGGAGTTTGCCTTTCTCTAATGTACTTATGTAATAGAAATCATAGTTATTTCTCTCTCTATTTTTTAATCTTGCTCATGAATTAAGACTTAGAGCTGGAAGGACTTTTATAGGTCATCTAGTTCAATACACTACCCTTCCCCCAGCCCCCCATTTTACAGATGAAGAAACTGAGGCCAGAGAGATCTATGTATTCAGTTGCAGAAGGATTCACAAGTCAATTAAAAATATATTGCTCTTATTTTCACATCCTTTATTTCTAAATAGACGAATCCATTGCCCTCCCTCATCAAGCCATACCTTTTAAAAAAGAAGGGGGTGGGAAAGGACTTTAGCAGTCTGTCAATTGAATCTGACTCTGTGTGTGTGTGTGTGTGTGTGTGTGTGTGTGTGTGCGCGTGTGTGCGTGTGCGTGCGCGTGCATACGCGCGTGCGTGAGCAAGTGTGTTAGCATTTTTCTCCACTTGTGTTATTGTGATCAATGTATGTATGTCTCCTGAATCTGCTTACTTCACTGTGTATGTTTGTCTTCCCACAACAACTCAGTTCTGCAAATATGAGGCACCTACTATGTGCCATGCATTGTAGGTTTATTCCCCTTCTGGAATGTGAGCTTCATGAAGGTGGGGATCATATTTTAACTGCACTTTTTCCTTCACTGTCTTTCTGTGCTCTGTACACAGAAGCTAAGCTGCTGTTGGAATTAATGATCATTGCTGTGAACTGGCCTGTTAGATTAGAAAGCCAGTGTAGAGTTCACCATGGGGATGCTATTTCCCTCCTGGGGCTGTGGCCAGAGACCTTCTCTTCCTGGAGCCTGGCCTAATCCAATTGCTGACCTCATGGACATTAAGGATGTTTGACATTCATTGGACTCTTTTGAAGAGTGATAACAGAGCCTGGTGGAAATGGGCATTAATCTGAGTAAAAGCAACTTGAGTTTGAATCTCAGAGCTGAAGCGTTTCATGATGAGAAAGAAGACTGGGGTGGGAGTCAGAAGGTCTGGGTTCAAATCTCAGATTTGGCCCTCAATGCTACTATATAATCTGGGGAAAGTCACTGACTAGTCTTGGGGCCCAATTTCCTCATCTGTGAAATGAGGGGTTGGACTAGAAAATTCCCAAGGGTGAGTTCAGTTTCAAATCTATGATTGTAGGTCCCAAACTGCCCAGGTACAGAACTATGGTCAGCTTGCCTCAGTTCTGGGTTTCAGTTTCCTTATCTGGACAATGGGGATGCTATTTTGTAAGACTTACTTCACATGATTGTGAAGAAGAAATTGCCTCAGAAACCTTAAAGCTCAAATAAGTGTGTGTGTGTGTGTGTGTGTGTGTGTGTATGTGTGTATATACACACACATACATATATACATATATACACACACATACACAGCGTGTGCATGTATAATATGTGTGTATTCACACATGCACATGTGTATATATGAAAGGTATGTGCATACACACATACATGCATACAAATGTACATGTACACTTATACATACACGCACAATGTACACATGCATAGCACATGCTTTAATATACATAGCATGCATGTATATATAAATAACACACGTGTATATAATAATCTACACATGTATATATAAATGATACACACACACACACACACATATATAATATACAAACATATAGTGCTTTACAAACTATAAAGGGCCATGTAGGCATCAGCTGTTAAAGCATCGTAGCTACATATTTTTCTTTCCCAGGATTTAGAGCTACAAAGGGACCTTAAGTCTACCCCATCTGACTACTGCTGCTAGACTATTTTGCATCTCTCAACATCCAACTCAATTCTCACAGCCTTAAGATGTAGGTATGATCAGTTTTATCCCCATTTTACAGATAAGGAAACTGAGACCCAGGAAAGTAGAAGGAACTAGTAAGTCATAGGACAACTAAATGTCCTGGTTCACGTTAGGGTGGAAAGACATGATGCTAAGTGGCCCCAGTCCCCCCACCACTCTCCATGAGCTCAGCCATCTGCATTCTTGGAATCTCGAGCTTACTTCCATATGTCTGCCTCAAGCCTAGGGTATCCAGGGAGCAGTGTGCAAAGGAAAGGCTCTTTAAGATTGAGGTGAGTTCCCAGGCCATTTTTGTCTCACTGGACTGGTCGATTTCTCCAGCTGCTCTAAAGATCTGGCATATTTGGATGATGGATCATGCATTTATGAAGCAATAACCCAACCTGAGTCTAATTAACTCCGCATCACAAGGGGTGGGTGTTGGCATAGCCTGGTCCCATTAATGGGTCCTGATGGGCTAAGACTGCCCATTGTGCCTGCCCAGCTGACATATGGCCGTGCTCATTTGGTGAGCTGGACTGAGTCTAACTGAGTAGGGAGTAGCAAGTCAGGGCTCGGGTGAACCCTGTCCTGCCTTGCTACCCCTGGGCTTGGAGGAGATGAGCTTGGATTTTTTCAGTGGTATGAGTACTGAGTTTGGAGTCAGAGTGCTGGCTCTACTCTGGATGAGACTCATCTCTTAAATGTAGATCCCAGATGGCTCTGTGTATAAAGCACTGTGTCTGGAGTGAGGAAGACTCGAGTTCAAATCTGGCTTCAGACACTTACTAGCTTTGTGGCCCTGGGCAAGTCACTTAACCCTGTTTGCCTCTGAAGAAGGAAATGGCAAACCATTCCAGTATCTTTGCCAATGAAACCCCATGGACAGTATTGGCACGCTATGGTCTACAGGGTCATAGAGTCAGAAGCAACTGACAGGTCAGGGATTCTTAACATTTTTGGAGTGTTGTGGACCCTTCTGGCAATTTGTATGAAGTTTAGGACCTCTCCTCAAAAGAATGTTTTTAAATAATTGAAGGAAATGCTAAATTTCAGTGAGAGATAAGTGAAAATGAATTTTTTTCCTCATCCAAGTTCACAGAATCCCTGAAATCCATCAACAGAGCAAAGGGTCTGTGAACTATAGGCTTAGAGTCCCCTGCTTTATCCTTTCCCAAGGGAACCATTCCCTTTACAAAAAAATTAGTAAAAGAAGAAAGAGATATGTAGAAAGGGAAGAGTAGTTGAAGGGAGAAAAACCAATTAACCAATACATTAACCAAATCAACCATTGTAGGCAATGTTTTGTATCTGTATTGTTTCCTCCTACTTCTGCAAAGAAAGTAAAGGAGGTTCTTCTTTCCTTCTACAGGTCACACTTGACCGTCACCATAACACTGCGCTCCTCACATTGTGATTTTCTTTACTTTGTTCTTTCTAGCTGTAGTATTGCAGTCATTGGTGTTTTCTCAATTCTGCCATCTTTTTTGCATCAATTCATATGAGTCTTCTGATGCTTCTCTATATCCATGGTCAGTGTGTCTTTTGGCACAGTAATATTTTGTTGTGTTAATGTACCACAGTTTGTTAAGCTGTTTTCTCAACGATGAACATCTACTTTTTCCCTCCTAGTTCTTTACTATTAGGAAAAATGTTACTATAAATATTTGGGTGGATATGGGACGGTTCTATCATTGACTTCTTTTTGAAACATATGCCTGGCATTGGGAATTCTGGACTAAAGGTTGTAGACATTTTAGTGAATTTCTTATCATAAATTCAAATTGCTTTCCTGAATGGCTGGACCAGTTCACAGATCCACCAACAGTTTGAGTGGGCCTGTGTTCGCACAAATCCTCCAACATCGATTATTTTCATTTTTGGGGGGTTATCTTTCTCATTTTGCTGGGTGTGAGGTGAAAACCTCAGGATTATTCTTTTATTAGTGATTAGAAGCAGATGTTAATAGTTTGCAATTCTTTTGAGACCTGGTTGTTTGTATTCTTTGACTATTAAGCCATTGGGTGAATGGTTCTTCATATTAAATATTTGTATTAATTCCCTATATGTATTAAATAAATTGTATTAATTCCCTATATGTGTTGAACATAGAAAACTAAATTTAAAAGACATACAAAGAAATTCCCAGAGAGAGGGCATAGATCTAATATAAAGTAAATTATGTTAATAATAGAACAGGGGTTTCAGATGGCACAGTAGAAGTGTGCCTTACATGGTAGAGTAAGGTGAGGACGTGGAGGGATGGATCTGATGTGGGTGAGTATTGGAGAGTAGTGGCCAGGGAAGGAAGCTTTATCCTTAGCCAAAGTAGGGAGGATGCTGGAGTATACAGGGCAGATGGTAAGATCCTTCTTGGGTACCCTACCCACCTCAAAGAGACCTAGGTCATGGTGACTAGAGAACTGAATCTAGAGTCAGGAAGACCTGAGTTCAAATTCTACCTATGATGCTTTTTATCTGTGGGTCCTTGGGCAAGTCATTAACTATAAAATGGTGATAATAACAGCACTTATTTCCCAGGCTTGTTGTGAGGATCAAATGAGTTAATATTTGTAAAATGCTCAGCACAGTACCTCGCATGTAGTAGGGACTTAATATAGCCTTCCTCTCTTCCTTCCCTACTTCTTACCTAATAGTCAAGGCGTAGGTGAGTAGAATTCTGGGGCTTGGCTGGTTATAGGCTGATCAAGGCATGCTTGATATATTCTCCCTATATATAGACCTTCAGAGGCGGGTGGGGCAGTGAGGGTGAGGGGCTCTGTCCTGAAGCTCACTCCAATGCTGAACAAGTTATCTCCCCCAGAACAGAGCAGGGGGTTGGAGTCTTAGATGGATCCTACAAATCTTTCCTACCCAAATAACTAGTAGCTTATTTCCGTTTTTATAGAACCATTATTATTATTTCTATTATTATAGATTATTATTTCTGTTATTATAGAACCGTCAGGTCTTTGGAGCCTTGGGGAAGGCTCTAATGATTAACATTTATTTAGCTATTGAAAGTTGGCTAAGTTTTACCTATGTGAACTCATTGGATGCTCACAATAACTCTGGAAGGTAGGTACTCTATGTATTCTCCCCATTTTATCCAGTTTCCTGCCTTCAGGCAAGGCTATGCCTCATCATAAGTTTGTGGAAAATATTTGGAAGGGACCTTGGAGCTCATGCAGCCCAAATGCCTGTTCTAGAGATGAGGAAACAGGCTTAGCAAAGAGAAAGTTGTTCTTGATGTCCCTTAGCCATAAGGACATGTCCTTGAGTCTTCCCTGTCCTGTGCTGCCTTTACCCCCATTTTCCTGGATTCACAGTAGATCTTGCTGTATTTAGCTTCAGCTCTAATACTGTTTCCCTGCTGCCTCCCCACCCCACCCCATCCTGCCTTCCCCTGATGCTTCCAGATGCAGTGTACCTATTTCCTTCATTTTTCAGTATTCATCATCTGCAGCCATCCCAAAGCCTTCTTGACAACTTCATCACCATAACAACCACCTCAATCTAGGGTATCAGGATCATGAGTCAAAAGCCCCTTGGTTCAGATCTCTGCTGTATTATTTATGTGACCTTGGGCAAGTGACTTCCTCTCTGGGCCCGTTTTCTTCCTCTATAAAATGAGACTGTTGGATTAGATGACATATAGGGCTCCTTCTATGGTCCTTTAAGAAGCCAGGTTAATAATAGAAGGATGAGAGTAAAATTCCAAGCTACAACCCCAGGTCTTTTTTTTGTTTGTTTGTTTTTATTTTTTCCCAATTACATATAAAAACAATTTTTAATATTCTTTTAGAAAATTGAGTTCCAAACTTTCTCCCTTCATCCTCTCCTCCTGCCTTGAGAAGGCAAGCAATTTGACATAGATTATACATGTGCATACACATGTCATGAAAAGCATTTTCATATTAGCTATGTTATAAAAGAAAACAGACAAAAAACTCAAGAAAAATAAAAAAGCAAAGAAAAAGTATGCTTCAATCTTCATTCGGACTCCATCAGTTCTTTTTCTGGAGGTAGATTGCATTTTTTCATTATGAGTCCTTTGGAATTATCTTGAATCATTGTATTACTGAGAATAGCTAAATCATTCACAGTTGATCATTGCACAAGGTCGCTGTTGCTATGTACAATGTCCTTTTGGTTCCAGAGATCTGGCAGGTAAGATATTCCATGCTCCCCTAATTTGCTTCTGTTATCACCCTTCATATCTTAATCATGTCCCCATTTTGTCTTTATCTTGGTATAAGGAGTGAGATGTTGGTCTATACCAAGTTTCTGTTTCCTGGTTTTCCCAACAACTTTTTTCAAATAGTGACTTCTTGTCCCCAAAGCTTGGATCTTTGTGTTTATCAAACAGTAAATTACAATGGTCATGTACTACCATGTATAGTGTACCCACTCTATTCTGATAATCTACCACTCTATTTCTTAGCCAGTACCAAATAGTTTTCACTTTATAATACAGTTTGAGACCTGGTACCACTACTCTACCTTCACTTTTTTTTTGATTCCATTGATATTTTTGACAAAAATTCTTTCGTTTTCTTTTTCCAGATGAATTTTTTTTTTTTTTCTAGCTCTAAAAAATATTTTTTTGGTAGTTTGATTGGTATGGCGCTGAAAAAGTAAATTAACTTAGGAAGAATTGTCATTTTTATTATATTGGCTAAGCCTACCAATGGGTAATTAATATTTCTCTGATTGTTTAGATTTGACTTTATTTGTGTGAAAGGTATTTTGTAATTTCATTAACTTAGTTCCTGGTTTGTCTTGGCAGCTAGATTCCCAAGTATTCTATATTGTCTGCAGTTATTTTAGATGGAATTTCTTTTTCTATCAGTTCCTGCTGGACTTTTTTGGTAATTTGTAAAAATACTGATGATTGAACCTGCATTCCTCGTATAAATCCCACCTGATCACAGTATATGATCTTTGTGATATGTTACTACAATCTCTTTGCTAGTATTTTATTAGAAATTTTTGCATCAGCATTCATTAGGGAAATTGGTCTATAGTTTTCTTTCTCTGTTTTTGTTCTTCCTGGTTTAGGTATTAGCACCATATCTGTGAAATCCTTCTTTCCCTATTTTCCAAATAGTTTATATAGTATTGGAATTAATGGTTCTTAAAATATTTGGTAGAATTCACCTGTGAATCCATCTGGTCTCAACCCCCAGTCTTTTTTATTTATTTTTTTTTTGTTTGTTTTTTGCAAGATATTTGGATTTAAGTGACCTTCCCAAGGTCACACAGCTGGTGAGTGTCAAATGTCTGGTCTGAGACTGGATTTGAACTCGGGTCCTCCTGACTCCAGGGCCAGTGATCTATCCGTTGTGCCACCTAGAGGCCCCTACCTCCAGTCTTTTTTTTGTTGGAGGAGTAGGCAGAGTCTCTAGAAGCAGAGTCTATATGCTATGTCGTGAAAGAAGGTCAATGAAGAGTGGTGGATAGAATGTTGGACCTGCAGTCAGGAAGACTTGTGTTCAAATCTCTACACTAGCTGTGTGACACTGGGCAAGTCACTTAGTGTCTCTCTCTGCCTCAGTTTCCCCATTTGTAAAAATGGGGATGGTTTCTGGCAAGACTACTGGGAGCAGGGGGAATCACATTGGATTGTGTATATAAAGCAGACTTTAAAGTGCTATGTAAATGTCAGTTGTTAGTGTGGTAGAATGGGAAAAAGAGATGGACACAGGGAGATGCAGTGTGGCTTAGTGGAAAGTGTACTGGGCTGGGGGCAAAGGACACGAAATTGGGGACTGACGCTGCTGCTCATTAGCTGTGTGTCCTTGAAGATTATATAGAAGGTGTTCTGCAAACCTAAAATTGCTGTATAGAGGTAGTTTTCTTAATGAACAAGTACATACTATGTGCCAGACACTGTGTTAGAAGTGACAGAGAAAAAGATGGAACTGGAAACCATTCCTGCCCTCAAGGAGCTTACATTCAAACATGGGAGACATGCATTTAAAGTACAAGCAAAATACATGAAAGGTTATTTTGGAGGGGAGGCATTAGTGGCTAGAAGACCAGAAAAAACCTTATGTAGGAGGTGGCGACTGATCTGAGCTGGAATGTGAAGAACAGCGAGAAAGCCAGTTTGCCTGGACCAAAGAGTGCACAGGGGAGGCTAATTATACAAAGGGTGAAAAGGTAGGTTGGAGTCAGGTCACTAAGGCTTTAAATGTCGATTCAGGACGTGATGCATTTTACTCTTGAAGTAATTGGGAGCTGTGGGAGTTTATTGAGCAGAGGAGTGATGTGGTCAGACTAGTGGTTTTGGAAAATCGCATTGGCAGATGTGTGAAAGCTGGACTAGAGGGGGGGAGAACTTGAGACAGGAAGACTAATTAAGAAGTTATTATCATAGGTTTAGAGCAGTAAGGGACCTTCCAGGCTTTACACCTAGTCCAGCCTTACCATTGTATAGAAGAGGGACTGAGGCCAAATGATCCATCAGGGTCACTCAGGCAGTAAGTGCCTGAAGCTAGATTTGAACTCAAGTCTTCCTGACTCCAGGCCCAGTTCTCTATTGACTGTGACACTGAGCTGTCAGTAGGCAGGAGTGGATTAATGGGTAGAGAAAGACATGGAACTTTTTAGCTTGCTTGGTCTGGAGTGGAGCTGGGCACTGGATTCAGGAGTCAGAGGACCTAGGTGGGAACCCTAGCTTTGCTACTTACTTGTGTGATACTGGACAGGTCACTCCCCTTCTCTAGAGCTCAGTTTCCTCATCTGCAAAATGTGACGGATGACTTAGATGATCTCTAAAAGTCCTTCCCAGCTCAAGATCCCCTGATCCCAAAGAGTCCTTTGAATTCTTTCAGGGCTAAAGAGAAAGGGACCACAAGATTTAGCTCTGAGGAGGATGCTAAGTCTGTGCCATGTTGTTTGTTCAAAATAAGGTGACCAGAATATTCTCCGCCAAGACAAATTCAGGGACATGGATTTGCATGCAGCTTTAAATAAATCAGTGCCTCATTTGCATACATTTGCCTGTTTGTCTGGCTGTGAGGGTTCAAGTAAGTATTTGAGGTTGGATTTGAATTCTAGTCTTTCTAACTCTAGGCCCTGTTTCCAAACCAGTTCTTGTAACCCATCGTCAAGGTGACCAACCTTGGTGGAGAAGAGACCAGCCATCTCTGCTTGCACCAGTGCCACGTACTTATTAATTGCTGCTCATGGGTGGGTAAGCTGCCCCAGGAACAATGGTGGCCTTTGTACCATTAGGAAATGTATGCAAATGAGGCACTGATTTATTTAAAGCTGCATGCAAATCCATGTTCTCCTGTTGTCCCTACAGTGAAATGTGGCATAGTATCTGATGGGGCTGGTTGGACCTATATGGGAAGGAGGTAGTCTTATGGGTATTGACCTGGAAAGTACTTTGGGGATTATCTGGTTCAACTACCTCACTTTACATTTGAGGAAACTGAGGCCCAGAGAAGTAAAATGACTCATTTGAGGTCATATGGACCATTCAAGATCCAGGTCCTCTGGCTCTAATTACTACTCTTCTACCAATTGAGCCCACCTCCTGCCTCCAGCCATGCCAATAGAAATCTTTTCATAAAATTTTCACAGGAGTGCCCATGTCCTTCCAAATAGCCTAATAATAATAATGACAATAATTAGCATTTATATAATGCTTTAAAGTTTTAAAAGTATTTTACAGATATCTCTTTTGGATTCTTATAACACTCCTGTGAGGTAGTATTATTATCTCCATTTTACAAATGAGGAAACTGAGGTAGAGGTTGACTTGCCCAGAGTCATGCAAGGAATCTCTGAGGTTGGACTTGAACACAGGTCTTCTTGACTCCAGTGCTCTATCCTCTGTGCCACCAGACTGCCTATTAATAGTGTTCTTTGTTCTGGAAGGGCTGGTGTAATTATAGTGAATTGTCTCCTTCTGTTCTGTACTGGACTATATGTATGACTTGGATGAGAGGAAGCCTTCTCTCATACCCTATGCTTTCTCTACCTGTAGAAGATTCAATACACCAACATTTATGAAGTATTAAACTAAGTGTCAGGCTTGATTTTTCTTCCCCCCCAAAAGAATGTTGGTCTAAGAGTGGGAAGCATCTAGGTTCAAATCTTGCCTCTAACAATGACTAATTGTGTCACTCTTAGTAAGTCATTTAAGCTTAGCTTAGTCTCCATTTTCCTTATCTTTAAAATGGGGGTGCTATCACCTAGCACTTCCTCCTTCATTTGTCCATCTTGAGGGTAAATGATTTTTAAACTCAAAAAACCAGGCATCTCTTTCCACTTGGGGACGGCTTTAATTGCTAGGGAGTTTATCTAGGGTTACCTTGGGAGTTTAAATGAGAAAATGCATTTAAAATGCTTGGGAAACAAAGCACTATGCATTCTTCTCCACTTCATCACTAACCTCCTTCTCACCCTGGAACAATCTCCACCCTAAACTCTCCCCCACCTTCTGATAGGTGATTTCTTATCTGGGGCTGCCATGTCCCAAGGATCCTCAGCCATGCTCACTTCACTCCCTGCTGACCTCTTCTTTGGACTTCTCTTGACCTTTCTTCTGAGTAAGTACCTTCCCTAATTAGAATGTAAGCTCACTGAGGGTAGATAGTGTCTTGTTTGCTTGTATTTGTATCTTAGTGCTTAGCACAGAACCTGGCAGACAGCTAAAGCATGTATTAAGGGCTTACCCCTTTGTCAGATTATTATTATTATCATTATTGCTTTTATTATTATTCTGGGCAACAAAATGAAGTCGTCAGGTAGCTTCTTCCTCGTACACAACCAGGTAACCAGGAGCTGCTGAGCACCGTAGTTTAAGAAAGAATTAATAAAGTGGAAAGCTTTCTGAGGAGGGCAACAGAAATGGGGAAAGACTTTGAGCTCATATCATGAGGATTGGTTGGAAGAAATGAAAACGTTTAGCCTGGAGATGAGAAATTTTGGGGTAAGGGGGGCAGGGTGCAATGAAGAGGTGAAGACAACTGTCTTCAGGTATTTGGGAGATGAGATTTGTTCTGTTTGGATACAGAAGGCAGAACCAAGAGCAATGAGGGAGGAAAGTTTGGGTTTGATGTCAGGAAAGGCTTCTTAATGTTGAGAGCTGTCCCTAAATGGAAGGGCTACCATGGATGGTGGGTATCCCCATGTTGGGACTCATTAAGTAGAAAATGAATGACCACTTGTCAGGTATGCTACTATGGAGATTCCTTTTGGGTGTAGATTGGGCTAGATGGTCTATGTGGTCCCCTTCAGCTCTCAGATTCCATGAGAAGCCTTCCCAACCATAGTGGTACCCAAGATCCAAGATGCTCTACAATTAACGAGGCCTGGCAAAGCAGCTCCTTCCTGGAGCAAGGGAAAAAAAAGATTGCCAAGAATTTATTAGTCTAATTACATTTTCCTAATGCGGTTGACCTCAGCTGCACAGTAGTGTGCTTATCAAAGCTGCAATCATCCCGACATTATTGGAGTTTTAATGAGAGGCAATGGGTTATTGTCCCCCTTTGACTTGGACACTAGCTCCAAAATCCCCCAGATGCCTCTTGGAGAGGGGGGAACTGGGGAACAAACTTTCCTTTGCTCAAATATTATTTACATTAATAACAAGGATTGGGAGGGAGTGGTTTACTTTGTGTTTGGAAGGAACAGCAGCTCCGTGACTTCTCCAGGCTGGCTGCCTGGTTCAGCCCCTGCTGGTGGGAAGTCCTAGAGACCTGGCGGTGTGGGATCCCAGGGCAAGTCACTTGTCTTTCCCTAGGCCTCCCTTTTCCTACCTAGGAGATGAAGGGATTGGATTAAATCTTTAAGGCTACTCAAAAGAAAAAACAAATTTGTGATTCTATAGAGCTGATAATAGGAATCGACACAGACAAAAAGGATTTCATAAAAAGCTATAGTGTTTGTAAATAGTAGTAGAATGTGAGCCCCTTGAGGGAGAGGATTGTCATTTCTCTATCTGTATCTCCAGAACTTAGCATAGTGTCCAGCATATAGTAGGCACTTCACAAATACTTGCCAATCATATTTCACTTGCCCTTTTGATCCTTATGCAGTAGGTAATCTAGATATTGTCCCCATTTTACGGGTGAGGAAATGAGAGATGCCTCGAAATGCACTAGTAAGTTTTGTCTCTGTATTCACAGTGCCTGGCACATAGCAGGTGCTTAATAGATGCTTTTTGATTAATTTATGGCCCAGAACTTGTGAGTTCATCGGGAGCTTCCATTGTAGAAACTCCCTCCATCAATACAGATGATCAATTCATAATCTTAGAGTTACCGGGGTGAACCAAAAAGTGGCTTGCCTGGGATCACACAGCCAATACGTGTATCAATCAGGTCTTTCTGACCCTAAATCTGGTCCTTTAGTCACTATATCATGCTGCCTCTCAGAAATAATAAGAGCTGATATTTAAATAGCTCTTTCTGAGCCATTTGGATTGATTTCGGAAATTCTAAAGGTCTTTTAATGACCCCAAGCTCGTCCTTTAAAAAGGTAGTAGGTGGGGAGGGTTTAACATCTATATTCTTCCAATAAGGTTATATAACCCTGAGTCATGGAACACTGCAGGTTCTGAAGATTTTTTTCAAGTATGTGAAGGGCGATGAGATTTGTTCTTTTGGTGGCAGAGTTTAGAACTGGGTGGAAATTGCAAAGAGGAAAACTTGACAAAAGGGGAAGCTACCTAGGATTAAGAGCTCTCTAAATGATGGCCATTGTGGGAGGCAGTGGGTTCCCTCTGTTGGAGTTCTTCATGGTGAGCCTGGGCGACTGCTTGTTGGAGATGAGACAGTGGGGCTTGCTTTTTGAGAATGAGTTGAACTAGATGGCTGTTGGGGTCCCTTCCAGGTCTGAAGTTCTATGAAATTAAGTTGAGTTATCTAAGGGGTAATAGAGAGGGATGTAATGATTGAGAGCAGGTTTCAATGACACAATGCACAAATGAGGAACCCTGAGGGAAAAGAGGTGTAGATCAAGTCGAAGGAGAAACATAGGACTGAAAATAATGGCCCAGGTGGGCAGCTTGGTGGCATAGGGGATAGAGTACCATGCCTGAAGTCAGGAAGACTCATCTTCTTGAGTTCAAACCTAGCCTCAGACACTTACTAGCTGTGTAACCCTGGGCAAGTCACTTTACCCTGTTTGTTTCAGTTTCTTCATGTGTAAAATGAGCTGGAAAAGGAAATAGCCAACCACTCCAGTATCTTTGCCAAGAAAACCCCAAATGGGGTCATGAAGGGTTGGACATGACTGAAAGGACTCAACAATAAGAAGTAGCTAGAGTGAGGATACTAGTGGAACACACAAGCTATTCTTGTCCTTGTCCTGAAGACAAGGAGGATCCCAGAATGCCCATGGGATCATCAGGTATGGGGAAAGGGTGATGGGAGAGCATCACGGATCTATGGGAGAAGTGATGTGGCCTTTCATCAGCTCTTTAATCTGTGGAATAACACTGTAAGGTAGGAACTATATTCAGGATTTTATCTCCATTTTACAAATGAGGAAACTGAGGCTTGGAGAAATTAAGTGGTCTACTTGGAATCATTCAGCTACTAAGTATGAGAGGCAGGATTTCAGACCAGATCTTTCCTGACTCCAGTTCCAGCACTTCTATTGTGCTACCTCGTTCAGATACATCAGATTCTATGAAGTGACTTGACCACCATCACCCAGGTAGAAAGTGCCAAGCTGGAACTCTCATCAGGGTCCTCTGAACCTATCCAGTGTTCTCAACAACTCTTATAGGGCTGCTTATTTTGAGGTAGCAATGTTTGTCTAAGGATTAGATTGTAGCATCATTGGTTTAGATCTGGAGGGGCAGAAGGGCCAAGAAAGCATTTCTCAAGAATGTACTATGCTAAGCATTGGAAGAACAGACACAGCAGAGGGAAAGCAAATCCCTGCCCTCAAGAAGCTTGTGCTCCAATGGGGAAGAAAACACAGGAGTCATAGGTCTACAGATGGAAGAAATGAGAGAAGCTATCTAACCCCACCCCTTATCTTACTGATGGGGAGACTGAGGTCAGAGAAGTTAAATGACTCCTCCAACATTGCACAAACAGGAAGCATCAGAGATTAGCTCTGAATCCAGGTCCTCTGACCCAACAAATACTGCCCTTTCCATAATACCAAATTGCCTTAATAGTTTAAGAAATGGTGCCATAATAAATTAGTCTGTGCTTCCCTTCTCCCCTCCCCCTATTCTGAGTGAGGAAAACCAAGACCTGAGTGATCTTGTCTGAATGTCGTTGTGCCTCTTGGCTTTTCATTTGGAGTACCAAGCCAAGGTGGCCTTTGACATCACCTGTAACAAGCCCTGAGGGACTCCTGGGAGACTGTTACCATCCTGGTAACTTTCATTCCCAAAATGCTTTTAAGTTTACAATGTACTTTCCTCAAACAATTGTATGAGGCAGGCAATTCGAGTGTTTGTGAGGTCATGCCTGAGCCCAGGACTTTGGCCTTCCCAATATGCCACATTGACCCTCCTCTCTTCTTATTAAACTCATGCCTCTTTTGATCTCACCACCTCTTATCTTCAATTCAGCTGGAAGTGTTGCTGACTTGTTTGCAGGAGATTACACCTCCTTCCCCCAATTGGCCAGGCCCTTCCCATGGAGGTGGAAAGATAGAAGGAGCCGATGGTTTGAAATACTTCTGTTTTCCCGTCTTTTACAAACCAACAAGACCATTCCCCGTCCACGTCATCTCTTTCCTCATCTCCCTCAGAGTAGAGGCCTCTGGTCCCTGGGAGAGTTTTTCTTTGCTAGAGTTACTACTAAATTGCAAGCTTCCTTAAGATCAGAGACAATCTCTTATTCATTAGTTGGGGGAGAAAGGTAAGGTTTTACACTTTGGCTGATACACACACACACACACACACACACACACACACACACACACACATTGTACACATGCAAGTTCATGTTATTGAGTTCCAGGGATATTAATGACTTAATCATTCAGCATGAATAAGAGTATGACATGACAGACAAAAACCATCATACTCTAGCTACATTGAGAAATGCAGAGTTCAGGTCTAAGGAGGTGAAAATCTTGCTTTACTCTGATCTGATAAGTCCATATCTAGTCTTGTGTTCAGTACTAGGCAAGGTTTTTTGAAGGGGAAGAATGTTGACAAGATGGAGAGAATACAAAGGATATTGACCAAGGTAATGAAGGAACCCATGTGAGGATCATTTGAAGGAATTGGGGAGTGTTTGGCTTGGAGGGAAGAAGACCTAGGAGGAGGGTGATGCAGATGTATTTGAAGGACAGTCATGTGGAAGAAGTATCCGATTTCTCTTTGGCCCAAGAGGGCATAATAGAGCTAGGAACAATAGATAAATACTGTAGAGTGGTAGATTTTGGGTCCTTGTGCAGATTTTTTTTTTAAACAATTAGAGCTATCTAAAAGTATAATGGGCTCTCTTGGGAGATAGTGAGTTTTCCATGCCTGAGAGGCTGACTAGGGGGAAACACACTAGTCGGGGTTTATGAATGACAGTTCTTTAGGGTTACTTTTAGAACCGTGAAAAAAAAGTGGCATCTGCCTGCTAGAGACCCCATCCTTGAAGTGGGGGAATGGTCCTGGAGGGGGATTCTTTGTGTACATGATCACATTTGATCCTTCAAATATTATCTTTGTTTTATAGATGAGGAAACCATCTCAGAGAGACTAAGTGATTTGTCACTTAGGGTTACACAGCTAGTAAGTGTCTGAGACAGGATTTGAAATTAGGTTATCTATTATATTGCTCTGAGTCAGGAACCTTGGGTTTGTATCCTGATTCTATCATCTGTTAGTTGTGGGACCTGAGATCCATGACTTCCCTTCCCCAAATCTCAGTTTTCCCATCAGTAAAACTTTGTAGGGCAGTTGTGAGGAAACTCTTGTAATCTTTAATGGCTTATGAAAAGGGAGCTATTGAACTATAGCAAGGATTCATGGGAAGCCTTAGCCATGTGGGCATCCTGTTAGCCAGGACTTGCTCCATTCCTAGCATCTTCATTGGAAGGAGCTCCTGGCCTGGGTCCCTCCCTTGCTAGAACTCACAGCGGGCAGGCAGGAGGTTTGCTGAATGCATAGATTTATAAGCACTGATTAAGATTGGCTCCTGCTGGAGGTATGCATATGACACCTGGCCGGGAAGGAAGTGGGAGGGGGGAAGCAGGGCAGGAAGGTAGAAGTGAAAGGCAGCTTCCCTTGAAGGTTTCCTTAATATATCCTTGCTCAGCTGTCTGTGGTGACAGGTGCCCTTCTGACAGAAGAGGGATGGACTTACTCAGCCAGTCTCATTTCACTTCTGTTCCCCACCCCCTTAACCTTATTAGTATTCAGGACATACTGGCTTCCCTCCAGTCTGGGCTCTTCCTTCCAGGAGAAAGGAACTGTGGGGCTTCTGGGCCAGCTTAAAGAAGCCACAGAAAGCTGGGCTGTCCTACCTGCCTACTACCCACACAGAATAGACAAAAAAGCCACTGGATTTGGAGTGAGAGCATGGAGTATAAATCACACCTCAGACACTCTTTGTGAGGCCGTGGGCTTAACTTTTCTGTGCCTCAGTTTCCTTCACTGTAAAATTAGGCTCAGATTCAAACACATTTAAGTTCTTTTCTCTTAATCTATGATTCTATGATCTCTTTGTAGAGTTATTTGTTCACCAGGGGAGAGGCGGAGTATTATAATGGAAAGAGTACTGGTGTTGGAGTCGTAGGACTCCAGTGTGAATCCTGGCTCTGCCAATTATTACCTGTGTGATCTTGGGCAAATCTCTGGGCCTCAGTTTTTTTTTTTTTAAATCTGCAAAGTGTGTGTGTGTGTGTGTGTGTGTGTGTGTGTAAACTTGATAGTCTTTAAGGTTCCTTTAAGGTTCTAAGTCTATGAATTTGTGATCGTCTCATCCACGTTGGCTACAATCTGAGCCTAGTTTTCCCTGGGCTGTGAATCTGGACCCTCCTAATAGTGGTTGGATAGCCTCTTTGAGGGGATGGGAAGTCAGGTTCTAACTGGGGTCTCCAGTATTTCCCGGCACTCCTTAGTATGGTCAGAGCCCTTTTGCTTAGGAGACTCTCCATGAAGTCACTTTAAAAGGCTATTTCACTTTATACAGTGAATCATATGGTTCCCTTGGGACCAGAACAGGGAGGGGACTAGCAGAGTCTAGTAATGAAGGATATCATGAGAGAGAGATGGGGGGAGAGAGATGGAGAGAGAGAGAGAGAGAGAGAGAGAGAGAGAGATGGAGAGAGAGAGAGAGATGGGGAGAGAGAGAGAGAGATGGAGAGAGAGAGAGAGATGGAGAGAGAGAGAGATGGAGAGAGAGAGAGAGAGAGATGGAGAGAGAGAGAGAGAGATGGAGGGAGAGAGAGAGAGAGAGATGGAGAGAGAGAGAGAGAGATGGAGAGAGAGAGAGAGATGGAGAGAGAGAGAGAGAGAGAGAGAGAGAGAGAGAGAGATGGAGAGAGAGAGAGAGATGGAGAGAGAGAGAGAGAGAGAGAGAGAGAGATGGAGAGAGAGAGAGATGGAGAGAGAGAGAGAGATGGAGAGAGATGGAGAGATGGAGAGAGATGGAGAGAGAGAGAGATGGAGAGAGAGAGAGATGGAGAGAGAGAGAGAGAGATGGGGAGAGAGAGAGAGATGTGGAGAGAGAGAGAGAGAGATGGGGAGAGAGAGAGAGATGGGGAGAGAGAGAGATGGGAGAGAGAGAGAGATGGGGAGAGAGAGAGAGATGGGGAGAGAGAGAGAGATGGGGAGAGAGAGAGATGGGGAGAGAGAGAGAGATGGGGAGAGAGAGAGAGATGGGGAGAGAGAGGGGGAGAGAGAGGGGAGAGGGAGAGATGAGAGAGATAGGGAGAGAGAGGGGGAGAGAGAGAGAGAGGGAGAGAGAGAGAGAGATGGGGAGACACACACACACACACACACACACACACACACACACACACACACACACACAGACACACAGACAGACACTGCTGCTGGCCTATTGAGGCCTGGTTATCGAAGTCATTATCCCTCGGGCTAACTCATACCAGGTAGGTGGTCAGGATGATGGTAGGCCTCATCGTGTGGTATCTGTTTTGGGGTCCTATTTGGTGGCACACCATAGCATGTGCTGGGTGCCCCAAGGGAAGTTCACTTTATACCAACAAAACCCGATTCAGACATTGCACAGATTCAGCTTTAGATCACCTTGTGGTGAAGGAAGGCTGACACCCTGCCTGCTCCCTGTCAAGCTGTGGCTGTTATGTCTCCCCACCTCATTTGCTGTTGTGAATCTGCGGGAGGTAAAGGGGAGAGGGGAGGAAGATGGTGGTGAAAAGAACAGACATCCCAAGCTCATGAAGTCTGGTGGAAAGAATGTTGGGCTAAATGTCAAGAGACCTGGGTTTGAATCCTTACTCCATCACCGTCCAGCTTTGTGTCCTTGTGCAGAATGCTTTCCCTCTTTGAGCCTCAGTTTCCTCATCTGTAAGAGAGCCTACTTGTCAAGGTTATTTCTTTGGAAGAAAGTGCTTTCTAAATCTTAAACCACCATCATTATTGAAGATGAGAAACAGTGTGATATAGTGGATAGAGTTTACACCTGTAAAGTGAGATCACAGGTCCACTCTCTAATTAAGTTATTGATAATGACCACACAGCTGTATGAGCTTAGGTAAGTGTGTAGACTTGGCCACCTGATGGATAGTTGAAGAGTGTAGCTTGAGAAAGATCTGAGGATGCCTGGAGGGCTGTCACTGGGACATGGTAGCATCTGTAAAATGGGGATGATACATTTCCTTCCTGAGGTGTGTCAAGAAAGCAAAATGAAAATAAGGCGCTCTATAACTCTTAGCGTGTGTATTCTGGCTCTCTCACTCTGAGCCGGGCTACTATCTCGGTTTCCTGGGTCCCAGGGCAGTGTCTGGGGGTGGAGGTGTCTCTTTAATGTCATTGGCTCAAGCCTGTGCTGACTGTGTTCCCTTCTATTGTAGGGGCCTATGACCAACACCTCAATTACATTTAACCAGTTAACACTGGGCAGCTTCTGCCAAGGGATATTTAATTCAAAGATATAGTAAAAACAAATATGTATATATCCTCCCCCAATTTCTCTGGGTTATACTCTGCCCTATATCCACCCATCCACCCCTGCTCTGGAGCTGTAGGCCCAACACTTAGCTCAGTTCCTGTGTAACATCGGTCTCACCAAATGCATGTCTAATTGTGGTATGACTGCCATGATGAATCCTTAGAAGCTTCCACTGGCCCAGGTCCAGCGTCCCTTTGCTCCTCAAGGCACTGATGCTGGGCTAGCTATAAAACCCTACTTAGAATGTTGGGACAGCAGGGCACCCTCTGGACCTCTCAGACTTATGAGGTCACAGTGCTTCCACTCCCTCTATCTATAACAGAGAACAAATGAAAAGCTAAGGACCAATGGGACAGTGTGGCCTTAGACTCTCCTTGGATGCTGTGAATGAAATGGACTGAACTTTCTTAGAAATGACTGAAGCAAAGGGGGAGGTAAATGAAGCTGATGGGCTCTTTTGAATGCCTATGAGGTCAAAGAAAGTCCTCTTCACTACCTGATTGGTCAACCAGAACCAGTTATGGAAAATCTACGCATGCTCCATAGTCTTTCCACAGCTTACACGCAATCATTCTCCAAATATAAGCTTCCTAGCATTCTCCACGTGGGGAAGATGCATTGGCTAAGGAAACTGATAGGATCTGTTCCTGTGCCAGAGCCCTATCTTATGACTATAAAGTGTTGGTATTTCTGGCTTTCCTTAGGCACCTGAGTATGATGGTACAAATTATCTACTAAATGAGAATAATGTTTATCTAGTAATACCTTCTCTGCAGGGTTGCTGTGAGAAAACTGGGTTAAACCTTGAAAGCAGGAAGGAATTATTATTATTATCATTGTTATTGTTGTTGTTATTATAACAACCAGAAGGCTTCTAGGTGGTCATGAGGCAGTATGTACAGTGGAAAAGTTGTTGTATTTGGAGTTGAAGAAATTCGGTTCAAATCCCATCCCTGTCCCTTGCTGCCTGCGTCACGTTGGGACTTATTGAGAGTTAGGATTAGGAATATGTCATGTTGGGCAAGTCACTGAAACTTCCTGGTCTTGGTTTCTGCATTTGTAAAATGCTAGAGTTAAAAAACGTGGCCTCTTAATCCCTCCGAGCTCTGTAATCTGTGATCTAGTTCAATCACCTAATATGGAGGATGAGAAAACCCAAGTCACAGAGATGTTAAGTGATTTCCCTGGGGTCACACAGGCAATACGAATCAGAGGTCATTGTTCAAGCCACTGAAATAACAATTATAATAATGATGATGAAGATAATAATGATAAGACAAATATTTCCCAGCTCTTGGTAGGAGCCACACACCTAGAGATGTGATGAAGGGACTATGGGAATGACCAGACCCTCCCAGTGTCTGGCCCAAGGTCCCCCAAAGCCTCCATCAAACACATTAGCTGTGCTAATTTGACTATCTAACGAGGAACAGTGATGTTTTATGCATGACACCTAATTTTACCCCAGCAATCTCTGGCTATATTTAACACCATTAATCATTATTGCTGGCTCCCAAGGGGCCGAATCTCTGATTAGTGTCAGAAATGGATCACGTGAGTTAAAAAAGATTGGGGGAGAAACACCCAGCACCCTCAGCCCAACCTGATTTCTTCAGATTGGTAGTGAGGCTTCTGTTCACAGCTCTTTCTCTGCCATCTGTAACTCCTGGCTCTTTTCTTCCTTGGCTTGGAATTCCCGCCTTTTCCAATGCACCTGGCCATCTTCCATTATCAGTCTGGCGACCCAGTGGAACTAGGTTCTCTCTCATTGGCTGATCCCTATTCCACAGCATATGAGAATTTTGTGTGAATCAATGGTACCCATCTCTCTTTATTAATTGTAAATAGTGGGCACATGGGAGGAGTGAGAGTAGATAGATAAAAGCAGGGAGAATATAGTGACAAATTTTGGAGTAACTGTAAGGTTAGGGGAAGAGGAAGGGGGTGCAGAAAGTAAGCACAGGGATACAGGATAATTCAGACCCTATGGCATCCTCTTTCCTGATAACTTAACCTCCCTGTAACATTTTTAAGGTGTACAAAGTTCACCACAACCCTGTGAGGTAGGCAATACCAGCATAATTATTTCTTTTTATAGATAAGGAAACTGAGATGCAGACTAGCAAGTAAGTTAATATCCTATACTC
This sequence comes from Phascolarctos cinereus, assembly GCF_003287225.1. Lineage (NCBI taxonomy): Eukaryota > Metazoa > Chordata > Mammalia > Diprotodontia > Phascolarctidae > Phascolarctos > Phascolarctos cinereus. The sequence goes on along the minus strand of NW_027556098.1, from coordinate 383,410,264 downwards.
CTGTAACACTTCCACTTTTATTGCAAAAATCCTATGATATAGGTAGGTGGGAGTACCATCAGGCCTTCCAAGTCTGTTTCCTCATCTGCTATATGGGAAGTGATTGGTTCATGGTCACACATTTGGAAGGAAGGTAGGTGGTACAGTGGATAGAATTCAGGGCCAGGAAGACCTAAGTTTGAATCTTACCTCAGCCACTTACTAACTGTGTGACCCCTAGTTAGGCAAGTCATTTAACCTGTCCCAGCCTCAGTTTCCCCATCTGCAAAATTTGAAGACCAAATGAGATAACATGTAAAGTACTTTGTAGACCTAAAAATAGTCTATAAATGCTATTTATGATGAAATATCGTAACTGGAATTCAACCTCCGACTGAGAGTTCTGCTCTTTGTATCAAACTGCATAGGAGCCTCTTGAGAGGAAGAGATAAGGTTGTCTTTCTTTGTCTCCCCTATCCCTGGTGTACAAGGTGGATAGATAGATAACTGAATGGTTGGGACACCACTCTCTGCTCCCCAGTCTGAAAGTGTCTACACAGGGAATCCATTTTCCCCAGCACGGAGAGAGCTGATGCTGTAACTTGGAATCAGACATGTGCCTATGTGTGGGGTCAATAGACAAAGTGCAGAAGCAACATGGGTGCCATGGGTAGCCAAGTTTATTGCCTGCCTTCATGCCCTCACTTCTGGGCATACCTAGAGGTAGGTCTTTCGTTGGCCAGGGTCAGCAATCCCAGCACTGAATGGGGCATCCTCCCCCCCTGCCTTCTTTACTTGTGGAATCTCTAAGTTTCTAGAGGGCAGGGATGCTTTGTTTTTGTGTTTTGTGTCCCTAGCTCAGTTCATAGCACCTAGAAAATACCTGAGAAATGCCTATTGAGTTGAAATGAATTGAAATGTCACCTCTCTTGGGAAGTCTCCCCTGATTTCTTACCCTCCCCCTCCCCCAAACCTCACCTGTATGTTCTTCTATAGTACTAGGTATTATAGCAAGCTTTGTTGGCATCTTTTCCTCCTGCTAGACATGTGAGCTTCACAAGAGAAAGGATCATTGAATTTTGTCTTCCTAGTGCCTAGAAGAGTGCTCCGTACATGGCAGGTGCTTGATAGAAGTTACATATTTCACTCAACAAACACCATTCCAGCTAATAAACAAACACCTTTCCCTTTGGACTTGCCCTCTTGTCTGTTAAGGAAACATCCAAAGAGGATGAAATGGTTCTACACTTCTCTCTTCCTGGCCCCCTCCCTTCTGCACTGCTCCCCTCCCCGCCCCCTCCCAGAAGCTTTAGAGTCATAGGGACTGGGTTCAATCTGGAAGGCTTCTCAGTAGCAACTCTAGCTCATTTCCCCCCAACTCAGAAGTCTCTCTGGGAACATCTGATGCCGGCTCATGTCTCTCAAGGGCTCGTTTCCTTGTAAGCAGCTAAGGTGAACAAGACAATAATATAGTACTGTTTTATTAAAAGCTTCTGAAAGAGGGATGTTACTAGTATTTTGACTCTGTTAAATAGGGAATAATTATGCCTCAGCTTTTAGGTAAGGAGAATTCCTTCTGTCTTCACCAGTTGGTGAAGTGAGCTTACTTTGGGGGCCGGGGGAGTTGTGGCTGAATCTCTTCAGGGACATGGGAGGAAGAGTCCCAGTCATGTGAGAGGAGTTGAAGACTTTGTTAAAGAGGGAAGTGTCTTCTTACCCCCTGCCTCCACTTTCCAAATGAGGAAACTGAGGTCCAGAGAAATTGACTTGTTCAGGGTCACATAGCAGTGTCTGAGGAAGGATCCAAATGCCTGTACCATCTGACTCTGTCTGGATGCTTGGTCTCTATCTTGTCTCCAGCCTTCTATCATGCCCTACAGAATACTGGAGGGGAAGGGAGCAAAAAGACTATTGCCATTGGAGACATGAGACCTCAGTTCAGATCTTCACTTCACCATGTGTTACTTATGTGATGTAGGGCACGTGACCTTAAGGGAATAAGTATTTGTGTAATGTCTACTATGTGCTAAGCACTGTGCTAAGTGCTTTACAAATATAATCTCATTGGAGTCTCGTAATAGCCCTGCAAGGTAGATGCTATTGTTACTCCCATTTTATAGTTGGGGAAACTAAGGCAAATGGTGATTAAGTAATTTCCCTTGCATCACACAGTTACTGTCTGGGGCCAGATTTGTACTTGGGTCTTTCTGACTCCAGGGCGGCTGCCTCAGTTTCCTCATCTGGAAGATGCCAGGATTAGATTCAGTGGCCCCCAAGGTCCCTTCCAGTTCTATACCTAAAATCCTATAAACTTCAGATTGCTGGGGATTCTGCAAGTTCCAGCTTCACTTAGGGATGCTGTATGCTTGCCTGGCAACCCCTTCATTGCTGCCATGACTGAGAAGCCTCTTCCTCATGGTGGTTCTTTTCCACAGAACCCTCTGTTCTGGGGCTAAAAAAATATGGATGACCCCATGACATTTCCATACACCCACCACTTGTATTCAGGAGGGGCAAAGGATTGAGTCTCTTTCCAATTGCTTGGATGCTTTTGGCATGAATACTTTCTTTGCTTGGCTGCTCTGTGTCTTTTCTTGGTCTCAGGTACCTGAGAAGGAGGCTAATTCTCAATGAAGCATGCAGGTCAGTCTACTGAAGCAGTAGTATCATGCAATGCAAAGGGACCTGGACTTCATTTCTGGCCCTGACACTTACTATTGGCCTTGAGCCTGTGGACATTCATGAATCTTAGGAACTTTGCTCTTTGGGCCAACATCTGGAGGAAGCACATTGGGGTTTAATCTGCCCAGCCCAACTGGAGATCACGAAAGCTCTCCCAACAGCTTCCTCGTGGATCCTCCACAGGATTACTGAAATCTGACATTCAGACTTGTTGGATGGATAGTGGTGACTGTGAGCAATGACTTTGGAAACAGGAAGATCTGTGTTCAAATCTGACTTCTGCCATTCACTAGTTGCTGTGGGCAAGTCATCTTTTCTCTCTGAGTCTCAGTTTCCTCATCTGTAAAATGAGGAAGTTGTCCTAGGTGATGGACCCTTCCACCTCAAAATCTGTGATTCTATTATCTGTTGGTTTCATTTGACTCTAGGTAGAAGAATTTCAGGTTAGAGTGAACCTGAGAGGCCATCCAGGTGACCCTGAGCTGTCGTCCCCTAAACAACATCTCCAAAGGTAGTCAGTCAGCCCTCACTTGGAGATTCTCTCCTACTGATGGTCAGTTTATTAGCTTTTTGTTTTGTTTTGTTTTGTTTTGCTTTCTTTTTGTTTGGTGTTTTGTTGTTTGTTTGTGGCTTTTGGGGGACCAGGTCTCCTGTCTTGCCCAGGCTATAAGTACAGCAACCACTCATCAGCTACTGCTGAGCAGCGTGGAAGATTTAACCTTTTCCATTTCTGCCCTAGGGCAGGTCATCCCTGGGCCTGGTGGCCCTCTGTTTCCAAGGGCTCACTATACTGGTATCAGATTTAGTGGGGACATTATTCTTACTATAGCTTAGAGTTTCTAAACCTGAGCAGCCCACCAGCCTCAGCGTCCCTTAGTAGCTGAGATTACAGGCGTGTACCCCTAAGCCTGACTAGGCTTTGCTAACCCTATCCCATTCTAATTCAAGAACCTTGATCAATAGAAAACTTCCTCCATATTATTTTGGTATTTGAGATCTGTGATCTTCTTAATGTGGGTACTCTCTCCAATGGTGCAAATTGAGATACGTTTACACTTCCTCATCTGGTGTGACCCTTGTCTGTGTCCTCCCATAAATCCTTCTTAAAGGGTCTACTCACTGTGCTGGGGGCTTTCCTCTTAATCTCTTGCCATTTCCTGGGTACCAGTGACTGTCTATCAGTCCTCTGTTACTCTTATTGCCACATAAGCTTACCTCTCTTTTACTGGTCACATTCTGATATTCTTCAGATCTCTTCTTTGCTGATAGTATTTCAGCTTACTCATGCTCATCATGTACTTTGCCATTGCTTTTTGCCTGACCCACAAATTTAATTCTCCAAAGATGATGCTATTCTATGTCTTGCAGACACACAGCATTCCCAAAAGAATGTCTGACAATACAAAGATAATTTAACCAGGTGTTTTATCTATGCCTTTATCCGAGTCATTGATAAAGATGTGACCAAGGACAGCTTTGAGCTGTAATACTTGAGACTTCTCTCCAGATGGGAATTGAACCATTTAATGACCATTCTTTGGGTCCAGGCCTTCATTCAGTTCCCAAATCTATCTAACTGTATGGTCTAGCCAAGCTCTTTCCTTTGTCCACAGCAATGATATGAGAGAAGTTGTAGAATGCTTTGTTAATGTCCAGCTAAATTATAGCTACAACATTTTCCTGATTGACCAGTCTAGTAACGCTATCCAAAAAGTAAACGCTAGCATGGCGTGACCTGTGGCTGATGAAGCCATGTTGGCTCTTTGTGATCACAACATGGGATGTCATAAAGGTTAGGTCCAGGGTCTGATGGTAGAAACTGAAATGCTCAGGTTCAGAGTAATTCTGCCCTTGAAAGTATAGTTATGAAACCCATGAATGGCTCATGATTCTGTCATTATAGAGAGAAAGAGAGAAAGAGAAGAGTACTCTTACAATAGGTCAGGGGCAGGGATTGAGATCTCAGCTTTGTGCTAGAAAAAGACATTTTCTCTTATATGGCTCCCAGAGCTGTCCTTCACCCTTGTGACATGAACAAATGGACACAAGGAAATGCACAGAACCAAGTCAACTATAGGTGTTTATGAGAAATAAGATTAGATCTGTCAGGTGCAATCTTTAACAGAATAAAGGAATATTCTTAGAAAATGGTGCAAGTTGAACCTAGTCAAAGAAAAGAGGTAGAAGGGGACAAGGACCACTGATTCTTCGCATTCTCCACAACCTGTCTGTTTTTTTCCCCTCAGTGCAACAGCCACTCAAATGAGAGCCAATGGTTTAAAAAAAGTCTTACACCTTGTTGCATGGCTCTCTAGCTCGTCCCCTCCTCCATCCCCTCAGAGACATGGGTTTGAGGAGAGGAACTGTGCATTTTGTCACAGCTATTGCTACATCTGCCTTGGGGGAAGAACTGCTATCTCATTTTCTAATTTCTTCCCTTCCCTCCTCCTCTATATTCTCTTTCCCTCTTCCCTAGATTCCCTCCCTCTCTCTCTCCCCCCTAGTTTCTCCTTTCAGTTTTTTTTTGAGATAATATCTCCCCATCACACTCAATCAGCTTTAGCCCTACTGTAGTTCAGAACTCCTGAGCTCCAGCAATCCACCAGCCTCAGCCTCCCCCAGTGGCAGAGATTACAGGTGCATGCTACCACATCCAGAAGCTGCCTTCCAGTTCTCATCCTGTGCTAATTTGCTTTCTTCCAAGCTGGGCAGAAATAGAATTCTGATGGTATTTAGTAACTTGGGTCCTTTTGCAAGACAGTCAGGCCAAGCCTTGTCAAGGGATTGTTATGTCTTCAGCAAAAGTTTCTTCAATAATGCATCCTATACTTTATCAGGAATCAAAATCAAGCTTATGATCCCAGAATTTGTGGATTCTTTTTCTTTTGTAAATCAGAACAAGATTTGTTCTTTTCCAGACCTGAAGTCCCTGTTCCATTCTCCCCAGCCTTTCAAAGACCGCTGACAGAGGTTCTGCAGTCAGATCTGCCACTCCTTTCCATATGCTTGGATGTAGGTTGCCTATGTTGATTAAGAACAGCCAGGTACTTGCTTATTATCCTCTGTATTTACCTTGGTTTTGAATTCCCTGTTCGCCATTTTTGTTCTGGCTGTTCCACTCCAGAGATCATTCTCCTTGAAAACAGAAGGCCCCAGTAAGAGTTGACCAGCCCTACATTTTCCCTGTTATCAGTTATACCACCCCTTCTTTGGTCCTCCTCTTTTCCTCACTCTCAGGAGTAGCACTTTGTTGTCCTTGGGATTTCCATCAAGCCTCAGGTCATTCTGAGCTTCAGTGCCCTCAGCGCTCTGCTTCCAAGTCTATGCCAGGCTTTCATCTTCATTCTCCATAACTTTTTCTTGCTTTCATGTTCTACTAATGGCCTTTTTGAAATTCAGGTTGACTGATGAGTTCCCAGTGTACATCCAACCAAACCAATGGGAAATTCCTCCTTTCTTCTTCATCACAATTGTTTCTCTGTCTTCAGAATTCCACTCTCAAGAGCTTTCCCTCTCTCGGGGGACATTTTTAGTCTATGAGAGTATGCATATAATTTCTTTTGGGGTAAGTGAAACCTTTCACCAAATGTACGGTACATGTCAGAGTATATCCAGATTTTTTTTCATCTTCTGCATCCCAAATTCAAAACACATTATTAATGGTGTGTGACCCTGGGAAAGTCATTTAACCTTTTCCTGCCTTGGTTTCTTCTACTATACAATGAGGAGAATAATTGTACCTACACAAAAAGCGCCTAGGTGCCTCAGTTGGTAGAGCACAGGACCTGGAGTTGGGAAGACCTGAGTTCAAATCCAGCCTTAGACACTTTACTAGCTGTGTGACCCTTAAGTGTACAAGCCACTTAATCCTGTTTGCCTCAGTTTCCTCATCTGTAAAATGAGCTGGAGAAGGAAATGCAAACCACTCCAGCACCTTTGCCAAGAAAACTCCAAATAGATTCACAAAGGGATTGCAATGACTGTTCAACAAAACCTCTCAGGGTTGTTATGAGGCTCAAATGAGATAATGTTGTGAAGTGATTAGCTCAGTGTCTAGCAAATAGGAGACATTTAATACATGTTTTACTATGTACTAGGCCCTGGGCTACTAGCATTGGGGATACAAAGACAACAAAAGAACCAAGACGATGCCTGCCAACAAGAAGCTTACATTCTAATGGGGGAAGACGGCCCACAAAAGGAGAGCTGGAAAGTGGTGGGGGGAGGGGCTGACCAATGTCGGATGACAAAACCAGCAAGCACTAGAACTGAATTCCAACCCAGGCCTCCCAATTCCAGGCAGTGTTGGTTTGCTCAGCCATGCTTGGCTATGACTTGATATGTCCAAGTCTAGTTTCTGTGAGTATGTTGAATTCCAAACTGAGCTTTTAAAAATAATTCTTGGGGAAACTGCCATGCCTTCGAGTCCTATGGGAAAAAGCCATAACTTAGTTCACTGTATTGCCATGATTCTTTGGAAGTAAAAACTTTTTTTAGGGGTATTTTTGTAGCAAGAGGTCCTCTTTCTTCTTGAATCACCACTGAGACCCTACATAATAGGATAGGGGGTTTTATCTCGAGGTAAGAGTTGGGTATGACATGAAAGAGGACTTTGTAGAAGAGAAGATCACATTAAACACTAGAATGGTGACCTTGAATCTTGGAGGTCAAACAGTCCCTTCTCTGTTCATCCAGTCAACCCCTGAGCCAAAGTTATGGCACAGTGGAAAGTGAATTGGACTTAGTAAGAAAAGCCGATTGGAGTACCAGTGCTGCCACTAACTCACTATGTGATACTGGACAGACCACTTAACTTCCCTGGGACTCAGTTTCCTGATCTCTGCAGAGTAGAGGTTCCATGAGGTACCTCCCATCATGAGCAGTCAGAGTCAAAACCAGCACCAAGACTTTCAGGCAGGATGCTGGTATTCCTTGATGTTCTTTCCAGTCCCATGATTTCAACAGAGGATCCTGCCTCCCCAGCTCGGATTCTGTCTATAGTAATTACACAAGATGACTGGGATGTGAGCATGTAGCTGTTTCCATGCTGAGGTTGAGCTTGGACCATTACAAGATTTCGATGGAGCTTGAGAACTTGGCATCGGGTAAATGGTGTCATTTAATCACCCATGCTTCCTGCTTGGGATTGAACCCTGGGAATCCTCCCCAGGCCTTCCAATGGAGCTGATAAAAAGTCAGGAAGCCCAGCAGGCAGCTCCCTGCATTCTGCAGCAGCTGCAGACATACAGATGTCCCCCTGCTGTGTCTCCCACCAGGGTGGAGGAGCCAAAGTCAGCAATACTACAGGTAACCCCATGGCGCCTTGCACCTGCCCTGGTTATGGAGTGTGACTACCCTGGCATTTGTGGGCTTTATTTGAGAACCTCTGGGATGCTCTAGTAGGAGAGCACCAGGAAGGGGGGTGGGGACTGGGACTGAGTTTGACATGGTGTCCCAAAGAGGCAGGGTAGGGAGTGAGACAGCGAAGTTCACTGATACAATTCACTCATTATAGCTCTGTGTGTGTTGGGGTACACAGCCTTCCCTGAAAATGCATTAACATGTCATGGTTAGAGGGAGAGAAGGAAAAAGTGAAATAGAAGAAATGCCTTAGATTCAGTATGGTGGAGTAGAAAGGGAGTCGGAGACGTGGATTTGAATCTTGTCCCTGATCCTTTCTATGTAACCTGATTTGTTGTAACCTTGAGTAAATCACATTTCCCTCTCAGCCTCCATGTCCCCGTCTGCAAAATGGTTCAAAATACTCGCACTACTTGTCCCACTTGGTTATTGTGTAGAAACTACTTTGTAAGCTTTTAATCCATAACCTCTATATAAATTTGAATTTTTAGTCAGTGAAAAGGTGGGGGAGGGGGAGAGGGGTAGCTAGAGATAGTTAACAAGTAAAATATAACTTACATGACTTTTTTGTAGTACATACCTTTAATGGTTGAATTTGCCTTGAAAAATCCATCCTAAGCTTCAAGAATTAGAAGGTCCCTTACCCCAACTAGTATGATGTAGGCTAGTTAGCTCACCCTGTGAGACAGCTCATCGCTTCAGAAGACCATCTAGTTTGACACCCTATCTTGGAAACTAAGTAGTCAGAGATAGGGTTTGAAAGGCCATATGGCACCTTGGGTAGAGCACCAGATGGATTTAGGAAGACCTGGATTAAAATCCTGCTGTGTGACCCTGGACAAATCATTCAGTACCTGTGCCTGTAAAATGAGATGATTGGATGCAGTGGCCTCTGTAGTTGTAACAGCTGTCTATCTTTTATCCCATCAGTTCATGTCAGGATTCTTGCCCCTGTATCATGGTGCTGATTAGATGGTCTCTCAGGTAAAACCTTAACCTTGAGGTTTTAAATCTATGGTCCTATGATCTACGTAGATAGAGGAGGGGTGACTAAATATACATGAAGGCAGCCCCTGACTCTGAAGGAGGTTTCCCAGACCTAGTTGGGCTTTTCTGACATGTTCTATAGTAAACAAACTCCAGTCACTGTGACTGAAGCGTCAACTCCTTTTGTCAACTTTAGTATAAAACCTCACAGTCCCTAACATCTGTGGGCCACCCAGAACCAACTGGTTCCATGGTATTCAGCTACATTCATGTGTGTAGATTCAATTCCATATACTAGGGCGAAGTGAAGATATGGGAATGTTAGGGAGGTAAAGTATACACACACATTTAATACTCTTTTTTGGTATGAAGATGTATTCTGCTAGTGGTTTGTATACTAACAATAAACCCTGTGGTTGGATTGCCTCATGTTGAGACTTTGTCTACATTCTTTGAAATCCCTGAACCTGACTGTGGATATGGGTTAACTTGTTATGGTCGATTCTAGAGATATATTTCCATTGACCAGGGAACACTAGAAGTCATCTGGTCCATTGTTTTTCCTCCATCCCCCAAATTTTTCAAACTGACATCATAGCACTGATTAATGTCTCTATCTCTTTAAGGTTTATGCAATTCTTTTCTCTGAATGACTCTGTGAAATCAGGAAGGTCACAAGCTAGTAAATGTCAGAGCTGGAACTCAAAGCCAGGTCTCTGGGTTAGGACTTTTTCCTCTTTCACACCAAATCTTAAGTATCTTCTAAGGTAAGAGACTTTAAACTCTCCATGGCCTTTCATTATAGAGCCTCAACTGTAAGGGGGAGTTTTAGATGACTTTCTCTTGTTGATGTGGGGGATAGTAGAGAATCAAAGAATCTGAAGGGACCACAGAGGCCATCTAGTCCAATCCAGTTCTGAAAAATAAACCTGTCTACAACATACCCAAGGAAAGGTGGTATAGTTACGTATATGAGGTTCTGGGGTCAGGAAGATTGAAGAGCTATCAAATATTAAATCCTGGTTTCTAAAGTCCCTTTCAGCTCTAAATCTAGTCATCCAGCCTAGTGAACCCCTCTGGCTGCTAGGAATGCTGGGTATGTAGATGTAGGCTTTGCACAATTAAATATTACATAATTGTTTGAGTAGAATACAATGAAGGAAGAAATGTGTCTCCCTCTCGGCAGCACCTTGGACAGGTAGCTTGGCTAACAGAAGGCTCTTATATTAACTGGAAGGTCTATTTATATTACTGCCTGAGTATTCTCTAATACCTCTATCCTGGGGAATGATGATGGAATAGGCAAAATCTCTGCCTTCAGAAATCATAGACTAAGGAGAGAGGATATAGACCTAGGCAGAAGAAAAGAAGCACAAAGTCTTGGAAAAAGAAGAAGCTCAAAGCTCTACACTTGAAGTCAAGACACTCAGGGTTTGAATTCCTCATCTGAAATTTTATTAGCTGTATAGTTTTGAGCAAGCCAGTACCTTTCAGAACCTCAGTTGCCTCAGAAGTTATTTATTGTTAATGATGTTGGAGCATGTGCCAAACAGAGATTCCCCAGGACAGAGAACAGGCACTCTACAATAGTACATATAGTCAGGTCTACGGGAAAAAGAAATGCAGGGTGGAACCTAATGCTTGGCCTTGTATGAACTGTATGCAATTATAAGTGGAAACATTTATTAACCACCTCTTGTGTGCTAGGCCCTTTGCTTGATATTGGGGAGATAATGATGGAAATGGAACAATTTTTGTCTTCAAAGAGCTTCCATTCTAATTGGAGGAGGGCAGGGGATGACATATACCCACACGAGTATGATTCAAGGTAGAATATGGTGGGAATAGAGGAGAGATCCAGGCAGAGTTAGCCAGTAAAATGTGAAGGAAGAGAGCTCCAATCTCACAGATGGGGGAAGGGGTGGGGAGAGAATTAAGAAAGATTTCATGAAAGTGGTAGCTGAATCTGAAGGAAGGTAAATATTTCAACAGGCAGAGAGGGTATTCTAGGCATTTGAGACCACCTGCACAAACACTCAGAGGTGTGGGAGAAGGAAAAAGGAAAAACTATAGTAATCCAGTTTGGCAAGAATTGGAGTGTATGTGAAAAAAAATAATGTGAAAAATGGATTGGATCCAGATTGTAGGAGGTGTCAAAGGCTAGGTTGAATATAATAACAATAGCTAGCATTTATATAGTGCTCTAAGGTTTGTGGGGTCACCCACTGCATCCTGGGCCATTGCTAGTCATCTTGACCTTTGTCTTGCCACTGGACTTTAATGACTCTGGAGGAGAAAGTGGGGCTGACAACTTTACACAGCTCTGCCTCACTGTTAGCCAATTCATGTGCAAGGTATGACATCAACTTTGTGATGTGATTGTTCCTGTCTGAGAAAAGGACAAACAACAACAATAATGTTTGTGAAACATTTTACAAACATGATCTCACTTGATCCTCATAAAAATCCTGGGAGGCAGGTGCTATTGTTATTATTCTCATTTTACATATGAGGAAACTGAGTCAGAAAGAGGTTAAGAGCTCAGATCTTCCTCAGGTCTGACTCTCACTGCCTCTTCCCTGCTCAGAAAACTCCAGTGGCTCCCTATCACTTCTAGATTCAAATATAAAATCCCCTATTGGGAGTTCACACATTTTAATAATCTGCCCCACTCCACCTCTCCAGTATTTTTACATCCCCTTTCTCCCTTGTCCTCTGCTGTCCAATGACATTATCCCTTTTGCTTGCCTTTAAATAAGATATTCACTCCTCCTCTGGACTCCAGGCCTCCTCTCTGGCTGTTTCCCTTGCCTGGAATGTTCTTCCTTCTCATCTCTACCTCATGGGTTTCTCAACTTCCTTCAAATCCCAGTCAATATCCCACCTTTTTCAAGAATCCTTTCCTGACCCCTTTGAATTCTAGTACCTTTCTCCTGTTGATTATTTCCAATTTATCCCATCTGTAGCTTGTTTGACCATACTTATTTGCATATTGTCTCTCCATTAGAATGTGAACTCCTTGACGGAAGGGACCATGGCTTTTTTTAAAAAAATTAATTATTTATTTTTAGTTTTTAACATTCACTTTCACGAGATTTTGAGTTCCAACTTTTCCGCCATCTTTCCCCTCCTTCCACCCCAAGATGGCATGCATTTTGAATACCCTCTGCCCTCCCTTCTGTCACCCCTCACCTTTTCTTATCCCCTTCCTCTCCTGTTTTCCTATAGGACAGGATAGATTTCTATACCCCATTGCCTGTATATCTTATTTCCCAGTTGTATGTGGAAAACAACTTTTAACATTCATTTTTAAAACTTTGAGTTCCAAATTCTCACCCTTCTTTCCTCCCTACCCACCCTCATTGAAAAGGCAAGCAACTTGATATAGGTTACACATGTGTAGTCATGCAAAACACTTCCGTAATAGTCATGTTGTGAAAGACTAACTATATTTCCCTCCATCCTATTCCACCCCCAATTATTCTATTCTCTCCTTTGACCCTGTCCCTCTTCAAAAGCTTCTGATTACCTCCTTCCCCAATCTGCCCTCCCTTCTATCATCCCCCCATCTCTTATCCCCTTCTCCCCTATTTTTCTGTAGGGTAAGATAGTTCTCCATATCCAATTGAGTGTGTATGTTATTCCCTCCTTAAGCCAAATAATTAGAGTGAGATTCACTCGTTCCCTCTCACCTTCCCCCACTTCCCTTCTACTGTAAAAGATTTTTCTTGCCTCTTCCATGTGAGATAATTTACCCCATTCTATCTCTCCTTTTCTCCTTCTCCCAGTACAATCCTCTCTCACTCCTTAATTTTATTTTTTAGATATCATCCCTTCATATTCAACTCACTGTGCCCTCTGTTTATGTTTATATTCCCTCCAACTACCCTAATATTGAGAAAACTCTCATGAGTTATAAATATCATCTTTCCATGTAGGAATGTAAGCCATTCAACTTTAATAAGTCCCTTATGATTTCTCTTTCCTGTTTACCTTTTCATGCTTCTCTTGAGTCCTGTATTTGAAAGTCAAATTTTCTATTCATCTATGGTCTTTTCATCAAGAATGCTTGAGGGAGCCAAGATGGTGGAGTAAAAAAGCAGTGACTTGCTTGAGCTCTCCCCCAAACCCCACCAAATACCTGTAAAAAATGATTCTAAACAAATTCTGAAGCAACAGAACCCACAAAAAGACAAAGTGAAACAAATTTCCAGCCCAAGACAACCTGGATGGTTGATCAGAAAGGTATATTGCGCCAGGCTGGGAGAGGAACTCAGTTTGGCATGGGTACACAGGCCTCAGGGAACCTGGAACAGGGCTCAGAGGACTGAATCACAGGCAGCTGTGGCAGATTCCAGATTTCTCAACCCATGAACGATAAAGACAACTTAGAAGGTCAGTAGGAAAGTCTGTTTCTGCGGTGGTGAGAGAGAACTGCAGGGTCCCAGCCCCATTCCCTGAGGTGCAGTCCCAGGGTGGCGGCTGCCTCTGGAGCTTCAGGCCACAGACTGAGGGGAATTGAGTGGCTGATCAGAGGGGGATTTCAGGGATCTTTGCAGGATTCTCTTGCTTTGCCCATGCTTGGATCTGGGTCACAGTTCTGGGTGGTGGTCCTGGGGCAAGGAGGAGCACTGGTGTGGTACAGCTTGTAGTGGCTGTGGAGAGCAAATCTTCCTCATGGTTCAAAGACAGAAAAGAGTGCTTGTGGTCACTTGTAGACCAGAGCACAGGCCAGAAAAGGAGTAAACATCTTGCCCTTGATCATAGCACCTTGGAAGAACTGAAAATTTACAGGTCCCTAGACATATCTCTGAAAACAGCTGCACAAAACCCCCAAAGCTTGGGACAGTACATTCTCCACACTGGAAGCAAACTCCTACCTTAACAAAGAATTCATAATTCAAGTAACCGTCTGGGATCTTGAGCAAGCAGCGCAAAAAGAATCAGACCATAGAATCTTTCTTTGGTAACAAAGAAGATCAAAACATACAACCAGAACAAGACAACACAGTCAAAGCTCCTACATCTAAAACCACCAAGAAAAATATGAATTGGTCCCAGGCCCTGGAAGAGCTTAAAATGTATTTTGAGCAGCAAGTAAGAGAAATAGAAGAAAAACTAAGAGTGATGCAAGAAAATCATGAAAAACAAGTCAACAGCTTGCTAAAGAGGAACCAAAAAATAGTGAAGAAAATAACACCTTTAAAATAGCCTAACCCAAATGGCAAAAGAGGTCCAAAAAGCCAATGAGGAGAAGAATGCCTTAAAAAGCAAAATTAGCCAAATGGAAAAGGAAGTCCAAAAGCTTACTAAAGAAAATACTTCCTTAAAAATTAGAATGGAGCAATTGGAAGCTAGTGACTTTATGAGAAATCAAGACATTGTAAAACAAATTCAAAATAATGAAAAAATTAAAAAACAATGTGAAATATCTCATTGGAAAAACAACTGACCTGGAAAATAGATCCAGGAGAGATAATTTAAGAATTATTGGACTATCTGAAAGCCATGATCAAAAAAAGAACCTAGACATCATCTTTCAAGAAATTATCAAGGAAAAGTTCCCTAATATTTTAGAACTAGTGGACAAAATAGAAATGGAAAGAATCCACTGACTACCTCCTGAAAGACATCCCTAAAGGAAAACTCCTAGGAATATTATAACCAAATTCCAGAGTTCCCAGGTTGAGGAGAAAATATTCCAAGCAACCAGAAAGAAACAACTCAAGTATTGTGGAAACACAATCAGGTTAACACAAGATTTCGCAGCTTCTACATTAAGGGACTACAGGGCTTGGAATGTAATGTTCCAGAGGGCAAAGGAGATAAGATTACAACAAAGAATTACCTACCTAGCAAAACTGAGCATAATCCTTCAGGGGGAAAAATGGTCATTCAGTGAAATAGAGTACTTTCAAGCATTCTTGATGAAAAGACCAGAGCTAAATAGAAAATTTGACTTTCAGATACAAGACTCAAGAGAAACATGAAGAGGTAAACAGGAAAGAGAAATCATAAGAGACTTATTACGATTGAACTATTTACATTCTGCATGGAAAGATGATATTTGTAACTCATGAGTCCTTTGTCAGTATTAGAGTAGTTGGAGGGAAAAATGTATATATAGATAGATGGAGGGCACAGGGTGAGTTGAAGATGAAGGGGTCATATCTGGCGAATAAAATTAAGGGATGAGAGAGGATTATACTGGGAGAAGGAGAAAGGGAGAGGTATAATGGGGTAAATTATCTCACATAAAACAGATAAGAAAAAAACTTTTATAATGGAGGGGAAATGAGGGAAAGCTGAGAGGGAATGAATGAATCTTATCCTCATCATATTTGGCTTAAGGAGAGAATAACATACACACTCAATTGGGTATGGAAATCTATCTTACCCTACAGAAAATAGAGGGGGAAAGGGACAAAAGAGCAGGAGGTTGATAGAGGGGAGGGCAGATTGGGGGAGGGAGTAATCAGAAGCAAACACTTCTAAGGAGGGGCAAGGTCAAAAGAGAATAGAATAAATGGGGGGAGGGGTAGGATGAAGGCAAATATACTTAGTTTTTCACAACATGACTACTATGGAAGTGTTTTGCATGACTACACATGTATAACCTGTATCAAGTTGCTTGCCTTCTCAGTGAGGGTAGGTGGGGAGGGAAGGAGGGAGAAAATTTGGAACCCAAAATTTTAAAAACAAAAGTTAAAAAAAATTGTTTTCACACGCAAATAAGATACAGGAAATGGGATATAGGAACCTATCCTGCCCTACAGGAAAATTGATGGGGAGGGGGAGAAGAGAAGGGGGGAGAGATATAAGGGAGGGCAAATTAGGGGTATTCAGAATGTGTGCCATTTTGGGGCTGGGGGGAGGGAAAAAAAAGTGACCATGATTCTTCTTTTATTGCTGAAAGAAACTGATAAGCCCATTTTGTTGATTACTTGCTAGGTGTAGTTAATAAAATCCATTATAATTTTTAAAAAAATGCATGAAAATCTTCTATTTCTTTGAATATCCATTTCCCCCCTGAAGGATTATACTCAGTTTTGCTGGATAGGCAATTCTTGGTTTTAATACTAGCTCCTTTGACCTGCAGAATATTATATTCTAAGCCCTCTGATCCCTTAATGTAGAAGCTGATAAATCTTGTGTTATCCTGATTGTGGCTCCACCATACTTGAATTGTTTCTTTCTGGCTGCTTGCACTATTTTCTCTTTGATTTGGGAACTCTGGAATTTGGCTATAATATTCCTAGGAGTTTTCCTTTGGGGATCTCTTTCAGGAGGTGATCAGTGGATTCTTTCCATTTTTATTTTACCTTCTGGTTCTAGAATATCAGGGCAGTTTTCCTTGATAATTTCTTGAAAGATGATGTCTAGGCCCCCTTTTTTTTTTTTATCATGTCTTTTAGTTAGTCTAATAACTTTTAAATTATCTCTCTTGGATCTCTTTTCCAGGCCAGTTGTTTTTCCAATCAGATATTTCACATTGTCTTCTATTTTTTCATTCTTTTGGTTTTGTTTTATGTCTTGATTTCTCATAAAGTCACTAGCTTCCATTTGCTCCATTCTAATTTTTAAGGAATTATTTTCTTCAGTGAGCTTTTGGACTTCCTTTCCCATTTGACCAATTCTGCTTTTGAAGGCATTTTTATTCTTATTGGCTTTTTGGACCTCTTTTGCCATTTGGGTTAATGTATTTTTAAGGTGTTATTTTCTTCAGTATTTTTTTGGGTCTCATTTAGCAAGCTGTTGAGAGTGATGCAAGAAAATCATGGAAAACAAATCATTTCTCTTCCCAATTTTTCCTCTACTTCTCTTGATTGCTTTTCAAAATCCTTTTTGAACTCTTCCATGGCCTGAGACCAATTCATATTTTTCTTAGAGGCTTTGGGTGTAAGAGCTTTGATTTTGTTGTCTTCTTCTAGTTGTATATTTTGATCTTCTTTGTCCCTAATAAGATTCTAAAGTTTGAGTTTTTTCTGTTGTTCGCTCATTTCCCAGTCAATTATTTGATTTTTAACTCTTTGTTAAGGTAGGGTTCTGCTTCCAGTGTGGAGAGTGTACTGTCCCAAACTTTGGGGGTTTTGTGTAGCTGTTTTCAGAGATATTTCTAAAGACCTGAAAATTTTCATTCTTCCAAGGTGGCATGATCAAAGAAGAGGTGTTTACTTTTTTCCTGTCTTGTGCTCTGGTCTATGAGTGACCACAAACACTTTTTTTCTGTTTTGAAACTGTGAGGAGGATTTTCTCTGTACCACTGCCACCACGTCAGTGCCCCTCCGTGCTCCAGGACTATAACCCCAAACTGTGACCCAGATCCAAGCATGGGAAAAGCAAAGCAATCCTGCCTCAGTACCAGGAAAGAAATCCCTGCAATTCCTCTGATCAGCCGCTTGATCCCCCCATCACCTGTGGGCCAAGAGCTCTGGAAGCAGCCATGGCAGTGCCAGGGCTGGGGCCAGATCATGTTCCTCTCTCACCCAGGTCCATCAGAACTTTTCTACTGATCTTCTAAGTTGTCTTTGGCATTTGTGGGTTGAGAACTATGGAAAGTGCCACAGCTGACAGTGATTCAGTCCTCTGAGGTCTCCTCGAGGTTCACTGGGGCCCTGTCTTTGCCTGTGTGGCCCATGCTAAACTGTGCTCCTCTCCCAGCCCAGCACAATAGACCTTTCCCATCAACCATCTAAGTGTTTTGGACTGGAAATTTGTTTCTCTGTCTTTTTGTGGGTTCTGCTGCTCTAGAATTTATTTAAAGTTGTTTTTTTTTTACAGGTATTTTGAAGGATTTGGGGGAGAGCTCAAGCAAGTCATTGCTTTTATTCTACCATCTTGGCTCCCCCCTTGGGAACATGGTGTTTTTTTTCCTTTCTTTGTATCCCCAGCACTTAGCACAATGCCCAGCACATAGTGTTTATTAAATACTTGTTGACTGATTGACCCCAGGTCTGGCACTTTGCTTACTCTGCCACTGGGCTTAGCTTACTCTATAGGTCATAGGGAGCTATTGAAGGTTTTTTTGAGCAGAAAAATGAAATCATCAAAATCATGTGACAAGTAACTGTGATGTAATTGTGTTGCTGTAGCATTTGGCATTCTAGGAAACAAGGAAAATTAGCAATCCTTTAGAGCAGGGCTTCTTAATCTTGTTCGTGTCCTAGGCCCATCGGCCAGTTATGAAGCCTATGCAAGCCCTTCTCATTATTATCTTTAAATAATTGAAGGAAATGTTAAATTTCAGTTAGAGATTTGTGATAACAGATGTAAATTTTTTCCCATTGAAGTTTATGGACTCTCAAAATTTATCTGTGGACCCCAAATTAAGAACCTCTGGTCTAGAAGTAGCCTGGTAAAGGGGAAAGAATGCTGGATTTAATATTGGAAGATTTAGGTTTGAGGTAGTAGGTGGTGCAGCAGGTAGAGTCCTTATCATGGAGTCAGGAAGATCTGAGTGCAAAACTAGCCTCAGACACTTTAATTGTGTGACCTTGGGCAAGTCACTTAACTTCTGTTTGCCTCAGTTTTTCTCAAATGTAAAATGGTTATAAAAACAGCATCTACCTTGCAGGGTTGTTGTAAGGATCAAATGAAATAATGTTTGTAAGGTGCTTAGCACAGTGCCTGGCACATAGCAGGTGCTATGTAAATGCTTATTACTGTCACTCTAATAGTTTTGCCATTTACTCTGTGACTTTGAGTGTGTTACTTAATCTCCTTTGGTGCCATTGCCTTGGTCTATGAAACAAAGATGCTGAATTTAGCTATCTGTTAGGGAAAGGAATGCATCCTCTAAGACTTGAGGGTTTAAGACTGATTTGTCAGCCAGTGGTGGGGAGTGATTGTTTGTAAATTCTTGTTGAGACAATAGACATCTAGAGTATGACTTCACTTCAGGTAATAGTTCTGCTTGAATGCATACCTGAGAACAGTATCTAACCAACTTACACACTTAAGAGATCCTTATAGAATCTGCAGCTTTTCTTGGGGTATGGGACTAGACATTATAGGATCATGGAGCCGGGAGGGACCTTAGTCCAGCTCCCTCATTTTACTGAAGAGGAAATTGAGGTCTAGAGAGCATGACATGTTCAAGCTCCCACAACTAGTGAGTGGTAGAGTAGACATTTGAATCCGGCTATTCCCAACACCAAATTTCTACGTGATGCTGCCTCTACTTAGGAAGTTAGGCTGTTATAAATTTCAATATTTCCATAGATTTTTTACCTACCTTAGAATATTAAATATGAAATTATGTATATATCAGTATATATTACATATAACAATATATTCAGTATGAAAATGTACCTTCTACTTTGCACTTAAATGTCCCTTCCTTTCCTTTGTTCTTGGTTGAAATGCCAGGATTTCCACCACAGGAATCAGCATTTATGAATTCCATCAACATATTTCAAGTCCCAGAGTATTTCATTGGCCAAATTTAATTTGGGGAGCACTCATTTCCTTGAGCTATCATACCCAGAAGAATCCTTTAAAAAAACACTGCCAGAGAAGGGTCTATTGTTTAAGCTCCCTATAATGGTTGTGGGCAATAGTTCCGTGGGTACTACCATCTCCTTTCTTCCTCTTTGCAACTAGTCCCCTAAGAGGTATTCCTAATTTATGGTGAGCTGGGTCCAAATCCCAGCTTCATCCTGCCAGCTCTGTGGTCACGAACACGTTGCCTTCTTGTAGTTGTAATCTTCTTGTTTGTAGAGTGGTGATAATGACACACTCTCTGTGTCACAGATTGTTGCAGAGAAAAAAGTTAGTAAACCTTAATGAGTTGTGGAAGTGGAAGTGATTGCACAGTACTATCCAGGTGAAGATGGACTTGCCTTGAAAACTGTCTACAGGGATCAACTCCATCATTCGTAGAAGTTGGAAGAGCAGCTCATTGTATGACTTCTCTTCATCCTGATTGTCCAGGACTACTGGCTAACTTTTTTTTTTTTTAACTTCCTTCCCACTCTCTGCTGCCAGAATCTTATTAGCTGTGTTTACATGGCAGGGATGTCAAGCGATTAATTTTTAATGGCTTGGTTTATAGCGTGTTTGAACGGTTTATTGAGTAATTCCCACATTTAAGTGATTAATTCCCCAGAGTTCAGAACGACCGGTTAGTTTTACATTAATCAGGGTTTCTGAATGCCAAGAGACAATCAATCAATCCGTCCTGCCAGGGAGAGTAATGTTAAAATACCTCAAGGTACAATGAGGTTAAGAAAAGGAGTAATTAAAACCCGTCTTTCCCTCATGCAAATTTGATATAGGGTTGGTTCTCTCTATGACTAGGTTCTTCCTCTGATTCTCATGCCCCTCCTTCTCCAGAAAAAATGCAAATGGAACCCAGATGTTCATTAGGAGCACAACGATGGTGTAACACTCTGGGTTTCATACTTCCCTGGTAATGAAGTTTGGCCCATCTGCTGTCAGGAAAGACTGTACTGTATGGCTCTCAAGGAAACCTTCTCATTTGGAATACCAAAGGGTGTGTCACTGGGGCACCTCTTGTATCTGCTCATTAAGTTCTTTTGCATATAGGTCTGTGCTGGTCCTTGGGAAGGATTGAACATTTGGAGAGTCCACAAGAATTTATTGAGAGTGTACTATGTGCCAGGCACTGTGCTGAGAACACAAAGAAAAGAAAAAGACAGTGTCTGACTTCAAGGAGCATACATTCTAATGGGGGAAGACCATATATAAAAAAAGAACTGAAAAGGGGTGAGGAAAGAAGGCATGGTAGAGAAAGCCTAGAAAGTCAGGGGTGGAGCCTGGAGATAAATGAAGACAAATATATCTGCTTGGATGTTTTCCTTAAAATGGAGGTTCTAGGAAGAAACCATCAATCAAGAAAGGGCCCCAGGGTCAGAGAGGCTGAGAAATCCAGGTAGAGTGAACTACTAGGGTGAGAAGTCTTCTGTGGCATGGCAGAGAAAGTTTTCAAAGTCAGGAGTGCTGGAGAGGAATGAAGGAAGGTTCTTGCCATGTTTGAGCTTCGATTCTTTTAGGAGAGTGAAATGCTGGCAGAGAGTACCATAACAGACAAGGCAGCTAGGTGGTGAAATGGATAGAGAGCTGGGTCTGGAGTGAGGAAGACCTGAGTTCAAATCCAGCTTTAGACATTTTCTGTGTCCCTGGACAAGTCACTTAATCCTGTTTGGCTCAGATTCTTCAACTATAAAATGAGGGTAATACTAGTACCTCCTCAGGTTGTGGGGATTAGATGAGATAATTGTAAAGCACTTAGCACAGTGCCCAGCACATAGTAGGTGCAATATAAATGTTAGTCGTCATCATCATCATCATCATCTCATCAAGGGACAGATGTTCCTTCTGAGGAGGATGCAGATTGTAGTCCATCCTGTGGGATTCTTGCCCATACTTTTCCATAAATTCAGCACAGGGAGTCCACCCAACATATTAGGATCCATCTTTCTATTTTTTGCCATTAAACTGATAGTACTGGTGAAGCACACAGACGGGCTGCTAGTCACTTCCTGCTCTTGCCATGCCACCAGTCCAAATTATTTTTCAATCCTATACTTCTATACCTTTTATTCTTTACTATCCTTTATTCCTTCATATTTATTATTTTTTATCCCTATACATTTTCATAATTATTTATTTACTGCATTGTAGTCTGCTTATATCCCACTCTGCCACCTCTTCATGACCCTCTGCGTGATAGGGGATAGGGGGGCATAATAGACCAAGAAGTAATCTCCAAGTGTACTTTTATAATTTCTCAGAGACTATTTGTTGAGTTGTTTCAGTCATGTCTGATTCCCCATGACTCCATTTGGGGTTTTCATGGCAGAGGTACTGGAGTGGTTTGCCATTTCCTTCTCCAGCTCATTTTATAGATGAGGAAACCGAGGCAAACAGGGTGAAGTGACTTGCACAGCGTCACACTGCTAATAAGTGTCTGAGACCAAATTTGAACTCTGGTCTTCTTGACTCTAGGCCTAGTGCTCTGTGCCACTTAACTGTACTTAGAGACTAGAAGGTTTCATGAGCCAGTCATATTATTCTAGTAGATTTTTAAAAATTTGAGATCTAGAACTTTGATTTCTTTGGTAAAGGGAACTCCCCAGAGAAGAAATGCATTCTGCCAATGCAGATTGGTGCCTGCCCCACACTTAGTCTTAGAGAGTGATCCACAGAAATGGAACAAGAACTTGCCCCAGGGTCCTACAGTGAGTTCATGGCAGAGGTTGGACTCCATGTTTTCCTGATTCTGAGGCCAGCACTCTCTTTACTATACCATGTTGTCTTCAGTTAGTAGGATACTGGTATTAAAAAAGATGGACCTCTTCTTCATGTGAGACATTTGGGGATCCCTAAAAGAGTGTTGCTCTTTCCCAAAGGCACCACAACCCCGTCTTATTTTTCCTTTTTTATTCTATGCCCAACTTCCTGTACATTTGTACTATCTGTCCTAATAATAATTAGCCTTTCTATAGTGCTTTAAGGGTTGCAAAGCACATTGTATATGTTAACTCATTTGATCCTCATGCCAACCTTGGGAGATTGGTGCTATTATCATCCTCATTTTACAGATCAAGAAACTGAGGCTGATAGACTTTAAATGACTTTCCCAGGGTCACCTAGCTAGTATCTAAATCGGGACTTGAGTTCAGGTTTTCCTGATCCCAAGTCCTATGTTCTATCCCCTGTGCCATCTAGCTTCCTTATGAGCTCTACATCTGAACATACATAAACATTTGAGCAAAAGGCATGATTCATTCATTTCTTTTCCCCCATGTAGATAATTTAGGCCAGTCTCTAAGATGGTTGTAGCTGTCTTACAGTATTTTAGGACTTGATAGAGTGAAATGTATTTTGGTACCTAATTGTGTGTGTGTGTGTGTGTGTGTGTGTGTGTGTGTGTGTGTGTGTGTGTGTATGTGTATGTATTCTTCTCTCCTTTGACTAGTTCAGGTGAGAATGAGATTCAAATATTGGCTATTCTCTTCCCACCACCTTTCTCCTTATTTATATAGACTTCAATTTGCTCACCTAATCATGTGAGATAATTTTCTCTAATCTTCCCTTCCCTTCCCCTTGTAAGTATATTCCTCTTCTCCTCTCTTTGATTCTTCTTTTAAGTTATCAAGACATAACAAAACTATTTCCAGGCTTGTCTAGTTAGACTCCCTCTAACTCCTGATGATAAGAGTTTAGTAAGCAGTTTAACCTTGTTAAAGTCTTGTTTATTCATGTTTACCCTTTAGTGTTATTCTTAACTCCTGTGTTTGAACTTTATAGCTTCTACAAAGCTCTGTTGGTTTTTTTTTTAAATTGGGAATGCTTGGTACTCCTCCATTTTATTAAAAGTCCATTCTTTTTCTATATAATTACATTAAGTTTTGCCAGTTATTTGTGGTTGTAAGGTTATATCCTTTGCCTTCTGGAATGTCATATTACAAGCTCTCTGGTCTTATATGGTGGTGGTTGCTAAGTCATGTATGATCCTGACTGTGGCTGCTTAATAATTGAATTCTTTCTTTTTGGCTGCTTGAGGCATTTTTTTCTTTTTCTGAATGCTCTAGATTTTGGCTATGTTATTCCTGGGAGTCTTCATTTGGGGTTTCTTTCAGGAAGGCACCATTGGATTCTTTCTATTCCTACTTTGCCCTATGGACCTACGATATCTTGGAAGTTTTCTTTTAAAATTCCTTGAACTATGATATTCAAGTTTTTTTTTTTTTGGCTATGGCATTCAGTTAAACCAATGATTTAATTTTTTCCCTCTTTAATCTGTTTTTTAGATCAGTTATCTTTGGTGTGAGATTTTATATTTCCTTCTATTTTTAAAAGTGCTTTGACTTTGTTTTAATATTTCTTGTTATCTCATGGAATCATTTGCTTTTTTTTGGTCCATTCTAATTTTCAGGGAGTTTTTTTGCATGGGCAAGTCTTTGTATCTTTTGCACCAAACTGTTAAGTCCCTTTCCAATTCTTTCTTCCATAGCTTTCCTTTAATTTCCATTTTCTCCTCTAGTGTTCTCATTTCATTTATTAAAAATAGATAACTTATTTTTTAACTTCATATATTCTAGGAACTCAAGTGAATTTGTACCCCAAATGTATTTTTCTTTGAAGTTTTGATTGTAGATATTTTTGCAGGCATTCTCTTTTTCTGAGTTTGTATCTTATACATCCCTGTCGCCTATTAATCTTTTATGGTAGAATTATTTTTTTATTTGCTCATTCTTCCAGCCTACTTCCTGATTTTAGACTTAATATTGGGGTTGGGCTCTACATAGTTGTGGAGTGAAATTTAGGCTGATCCTTCGTGGGGTATTGAGCATTACATTATCCTAGATTCTTGGGGGAAAAGTCAGACTGGAAACCTGTGAGATTTTAATACTTTCAAGTGGTCTGATCCAGGGCAAAGTCTGGCTCCTCATCTCTCTCCAGCCCAGTCTGAGATATGCAGGTCTTTGACATGAGTTTTGTTCAAATCAAGTTACTGTTGCTGGATTCAGCCCCTATCAGTTAGCTGGGAAATTGCTGGCTTACTGACAAAAGTATAAGATTGTTTTTGGTCTAGGATTCCTGCCCTAGGATTCCTCTTTTCTCAGTGTTACAAAAATCCACGGAGGAGAATTATCCAGAAGGAAGAGATCAATCATGGCATTCCAGATGCTGTTAGAGAGGTCAGAAAAGCTGACAATGAGAAAATGTCACTGTATTTAGCAATGGAGAGATGATAAGTGACCTTGGAAAGCGGTTTTATTGAGAAGTGGAGTCAGAAGCTAGATTGCAAGTGGTTTAGAAGTAAATGAAAGATGAGAAGGTGGAGACAGATGCTCAACAGAACATCTCCAAAACAGAACTCATTACCTTTCCCCAAAAGCCACCATTCTTCTTCAAATTTATTTTCTACTAATATTGAAGATATCTGGGATTCTTCTTAGTTGCATATTTGGCCTCACCTTGGATTGCTTATTGTTGTCCTGGGTATCCATGTGGGTGTCAAATCTTGTTTCTATCTCCACAGTATTTCTTGTATGTCCCTTTCTCTTCACTTTCACGATGACCCTAGATCAATCACTTACCACCTCTTTTAAAACTACTGCAATAACTTCCCAATAATACCAGTAATAGCCAGAATTAATACAGTGCTGTAAGGTTTGCAAAACATTGTACATATATTGTCTCATTTGATCCAACAATCCTGTGAGGTAGATGCTATTATTAACACTCCCATTTTGCAGATGAGGAAACTGAGATTGAGAGGTTCTGACATGCTGAGGTTATATAGCTGGGAAGTATCTGAGTTGGGATTTGAACTCAAGTTTTCCAGACTTTGTCTCATTCTTGCACCCATCATGTGACCTACCTGCTATATGGTCTCTTAGCATCAGTCTCTTCAACTCCAGTCCATCTTCCACAAAGCTGCTAAAAAAGATTCACCTGAAAGTGTGGGTCTGACCATGTCACCTACTTAGTAAACTCCACTTGCTTCCTTTTAACTATTAGGATTAGATATAAACTCCTATTTGGCATTTAACCCTCTCCATAACCTTCCTTTTCCCTGTGTCTCCCATCTTACGCATTACTTGTATTGCATAATCCAATTCATTAAGCAATCAACATTTATTAAGAAACTCCTATGTGCTAGGCACTGTGCTAAGCATTGAGGATACAAAAAAAGACAAAAGACAGATCCTGCCCTCTGGGAGCCTCCAGGCATACTAGTTACTTGCTGTTCCTTACCTGATGCTCAATCTCCCTACTCCAGAATCTTGCACTGGCTGTCTCCCATACCTAGAAGGCTGTCCACCCTTATCTCTACCTTTCAGCATCCCTGGCTTCCTTCAAAACTGAGCTGAGTGCCACGTTTTGTAGAAGGCCTTTCCAGTCGATCTGTTTACCTGTTAGTGCCTTATCCTTTGAGTTTCCCTTGTATCTGTTTTCAACGTGCCATATAAATTTATCTACAGGTGGTATAACATAAACTCCTTGAGGACATTCGACTTTTGTATTCAGTGTTTTGTACATAGTAGGTATTTGATTTGATCCTGAAGCCTCCTGGCTAATGGAGACTGACTCTTGTGGCTCACAGAGAACTCGTGAACTGGCAGGTGTTTCTGTCAGGGATAGAAGTTTCCAGCCCAATGGATGCCTTCAGCTGTTTCTCAAACACCTGAGTTAGGGAAGTGTACATCAATCATGCAGTGAGTGAGGTAGGGCAGGGTGCTGGCATTTGGGAGGTTGATGTGAGTAAGCTCCTTAACTGGAATACTGTCAGACCACCCAGTTTTCCATCATTCTTTGTGATTCAGAATGAAGGATCAATTGGGGTGTGTGTGTGTGTGTGTGTGTATGTACACATTCATACTTGAATGCTGCCTGCCTATATATTGTCTCCAACTCACCCCTTCTTTGTTGTTCTTTGATTTAACAAGCATTATTAAACTCCTATTGTGTATAGACCAAGGTGACACAAAGACACAAATGCAAACAATCCTTACCCTCTATGAGCTCACATTCTACTCGGGGAAACAGCATGTTCAGGGAGAAAGAAACAAAAATAGATACAGAACAATTTCATGGGGTGAGGGGTATGGAGAAGTAGTGACTACTGGGGAATTTAGGAGAGAGCTCAGGTAAGAGGCAGAGGTGAGGACAGAAAAGCATTTTGAGAACAGGAAATAATTGATACAAAGGCTCAGCTGTGGGAGAAGGAATGTCATGTGTGAGGACCAGCAAATAAATCACCTGGACAATAAAACAAGAGGACTCAAGAAGGCATCATATGAAACAAGTCCGGAAAAAAGAATTTGCAACCAGATTGTAAAGGGCTTTGACTGCTGAAAAAAAGGAGTTTTTAATGTCCTAAAGAAGGGAGCCCCTGAAATGTCTTAAGCTGATTAGAGCTGTTCTTTAGGAATAATTAGTAGTTTGGCAGCTGGGAAAAGAATGTATCAGAGAAGGATTGGAGGCTGAGAGACTTATTATTGTAGGAAACTAATAAGAAGCATTGTTGTTTAAACTAATCAATTATCATTTGGGAGCCATTACTTGGCATTGCAGATGTTGAAGCACTTTCAATCATTGCTGCTGGATGGGTTACTTGGTTAGAGTTAATTTCCTGGAAGCCAAAGTAGTAAAAAAGTAGGCAACTGCTACAAAGTATAGACCTTCCGATAGAGCTGCTTCCTGTATACCTCTATTGACACTAGAAGGCAGTGTCTTGAAGGAACCCATATGTCTTATATGATGTCTATGCTGATATTCCTACTCTTCTCCTGTCTCCAGTTAAAAGCTCTTTTCACTGGCATTTTCTTTTCCCTGATTGGGCTCAATTCTAGAGGACACTGGCCTCTATAACTTTGGCAAACATACACTTCGTTATCAATTCCCTTCCATGTAAAACAGACTTGTAGACCAGTAGAACTGTTCAGTAGACAGGTGACATGGGGATATATCTATCTAAGCTGGTGATTTTCTAAAGGAAAAGCATAAGATATCAGAGTCCTCAGCTCGTCTGATCTGACACCCCTCCCCATGTTTGTTAGAGGAAGAAATGGGTCAAGGTCGTACTTAGAAGCAGCAGAGACATACTTGACTCCAGGTTCTCTGAAATCAAAATCAGTGTCAGGCTTTGTGTAAAATGACTAAAGGTATCCTTGGATGATGAATGGGGGGGATCCCCTCCTCCACTCCTTCCACTTTTAGTTTTGTTTTCCTAAGCTCCAAGTGGTTCCTTACTGCCAAGAGTTCAGATTCTTCTCTTCTGTTTGTCATCCTTCAAAGCTCCAGGTTGTATCCATTCTGTCCTCCCCCAGAGACGTTCTCTTCTTCCCCAATTGGCTCCATCTTCATCCTCCTGATGGAATCATCTTCTGTGGTCATTGACATTGGCAGTGCCTGGTGCAAAGCTGGCTTGGCTGGGAAAAACTACCCTACTCTTTCAATCCCCACAGTTGTTGGGTATCAGCCCTACAGTGAGGACCTGAGAGAAAGTGCTCCCAAGATAAAGAAAATCGCAGGCTTGGAAAACATGCATGTGCTCAAGGAACTGCCTATTACAGAATTTCCTGTTAACCGAGGCCAAATCCTAAATTGGGAGGCCATGGAGGCTATTTGGCACCATACTTTTGATTGCCTCCAGGTCGATACCAAGGACCACTCAGTGCTTGTCACAGAATTGCCATGGAAAGATAGGGATTACCAGCAGAAGATTCTGGAGGTAAGAGTTTGTTGTAAACACTACCTTTTGGCAATGAAAAACATTTGAGAAAACCATATTCCACATCCCTTGCCCCTCCCTTTGAGAGGAAGTAGGTATGTTCCCTTGTCATAGTTTTGGGTCTGAGATTGTTCCTTTGAAATCCTCAGAGTCTAAGGCCCTTTCTAGTGTCATCATTTCTGTTATTCAGCAAACATGTCCAGCACTGTGGATACCACCATAGAGACAACCAGGTCCTGCCCTCAAGGAGCTTACAATGTAAAGGGAAAAAAGACCTGTACACGAATGGCTATGATACAAGGAAGAATAAGGAATACAAAGGCAGGTCTGGAGAAAGGGCCATAAGGGAATTGAGGGTGAAAGTACTCGTGAGGGAAGGAAGGGAGAAGGAGAGGAAGATGTCCCAGCAAAGATTCTTGGGAGAGAGCGAATGGTATAGGTTTGGGCATTGGAGGAAGGGAGGGATGATATAGGATGCCATCTTGGGTGATGGAAAGGATCACTTTCCTTCTCTGGCTTTGCCTTCTCCTCTGAACAATGAGTAAATTAGACTAATTGAGCTCTTCCCCGCCCCTTGTCTTCACTTTTTCTGGTTCCTTGAATACAAGAAATGTCTGGGATTTTGTCAGTGTAGGAACTTTCTCCATCTCCAACGTGGATCCCAACTCATTTATAACTTAGGTTGGAACCTCTGGGTGCCTTTAACCTATTCCCTAGAAGTTAAGTGACTTGCCTAAGGTTAGGCAGTTAGCCAGTATTTTAGGCAGAGGACATTGATTCCCATCTATGATCTGTGACTTGTAAGCTGTGTGACCTGGGAAAAGTTAGTTGGCTTTTCTGCCTTTCAATTTCCTTATCCATAAATAAGGGGGTTAGGTTAGATGACCTCTAATGTGTCCCCCCACTTCTAAACCTTAATTCTATGATCCTATAGCAATCATGGTAAGGAGAGTGCTTTGAAAGCAACAAGCCTGTGAGATAGATTGGGCTAGGGTTTAATTCCCATTTTAGAGATGAAGAAACTCTATCCCACATGTCAAAGTTAGTAAGTGGTATAGCTTGAAATTGGATATAAATTCTCTCAGTCCAGTCCAGGTCTCTTTAATTCAATTCAACAAGCATGAATTAAAGACCTACTATATGCCAGGCACTATGCTATGTGATAGAGACATAGTAACAGACCTTGGTTTCTGCCTTTGAAGAGCTTACATCATCCTGGGATAGAAACAATAAACATGCATACACATACATGTATATGTATGTATATATATATATATGTATGTATATATATGTGTGTGTGTGTGTGTGTGTGTGTGTGTGTGTGTGTATGTATGTATAGAAAAAGTGAAAATATACACAGAATGATTGCAAGTATTTTTTTTTTTTTGCTTTTTGGTGAGGCTTTTTGGTGTGCCCAGGGTCACACAGCTAGTAAGTGTCATGTGTCTGAGGTCAGATTTGAACTCGGGGCCTCCTGACTCCAGGGCTGGTGCTCTATCCACTGCACCACTCAGCTGGCCCTACAAGTAATTTCTTGATAGGGAGTAGGGGGAGAGCAGGGCTGGAGCAAGGGCTGAGAGGTAGAAGGATGGGCAATGGTCTCTTATTAAGGGGAATCACTTGAGCTGAACCTGTTCCTAGAGGTGAAAGGAGAAGAGGACCCAGGCTTGGGGAGAGAAGACAGCCCTTGTGTTGCAAGGACGCAGGAGATGGAATGAAAACCACGAACAGGGAACATTAAATGGGTCACTGTGGCTAGAACACAGAGTAAGGGGTGGGAAGGGTGTATCATGAAATCATTCTAGGAAGATGGGTTGGAGCCACTCAACGTGTAATTTCCCCCCTCCGCTCAAATCATCCTTGGTGGCATCTTGCCTTTTGGTACTTTTGGCAGGGGACTGAGCCCTTAGACCCTATTCTATGGCATAGACTCTAGTGATATACTCAGCCCTTCCTGGAAAAACCCATGGTATTTTTTTTCTTCTTCTACCTCCCTTTCCTATTCTCTTCCCTAGGTCATGATGGAGACCTTCAGTGTTCGATCTCTTCACTTTGGCAACCAGGCAGAACTTGCTTTGTTTGGCTCTGGCCTCTTGACTGGTATAGTATTAGACTGTGGGGCTGGCCTCACCTCCATTGCACCCATCTTAGAAGGCCACATTATCCCTAAGTGCATGATAGTACATGAGATTGGTGGGCTAGATATCAGCGCCATATTATATAAACAACTGTTCTATAGGGATATGAGACTGAATGACTTGCTGCAGAGGGAGGCAATGGAAAGCCTTAAAGAGAAGTTATGTTATGTGAGCAAAATCCATGATCAGAAGGAACTTCCTCGTAACTTTGCCTCTATGCAAGGGAGAGTGTCTGTCCTTCCTGATGGAACAGTTGTCTGTCTTACTGAAAAACACTGTACCTTTCCCGATATCTTCTTCAATCCCTCCCAGTTTGGTGTGCCTGGAGTAAAATTAGGCCTTGAGGTTCTCAAATCAGCCATGTCATGTCCTAACAAGAGCAAAGAGTACATATTTTCTCGTGTGGTTCTCTCAGGGGGCAGCACCCTCTTTCCTGGCTTTCCAGAACGCCTTCTCTGGGAATTAAATACCATGAAACCTTTGATGTACTCAACTGAGGTTGTGTCCAGGCCAAATCGGATCTACCTCCCTTGGGTTGGGGGTGCCATATTGTCTCGCTTGTCAACCTTCAGTTCCCGCTGCATAACCAGAAATGCATACTATGAGGCACAAGGGAACGTACTCTTGTAGAAAATTTTTCTTCCAAGATTTTCCCAAAAGGGATAGATTAATGCATATTGACTGCCTGAGGGTGGAAGAGACTTGTTCTTGTGGAAAGCATCTTCTTATAGGATTATATAACTTTACTTTTTTCTAGAGTTCTACTTCTGAAGTTTACTTTTTAATTTTCATTCCTCACTCTAGCTGTGGCCTGGAATTTTGGCTCCCAATGAGGCCCAAATTAGGCATTTTAGAGGAGCTCTTTCTCAGGAGATTTTTGGGGAAGCAGGATTGAAATCCAACATAGTTGTGAAATCTTCAAGGTTTGTTCTCCAACAATTCACATCGTCTCTGGAAAGTTCACTTTGGATTGCTATGTAGGGGGCAGGGTAAAAGAATGCTCATTTCCTCAACTTGCAGAGATACTTGTTTTCAGAGTAGGGGAAGGGGGAGATACTTCTTGTCCCCAGCCAAGATGGGTCTACTGCATTTTTTTTTTGTAACCAAAAGAGTATAGAGAGAAAACAAATATTTTTATCACCTGGAAGATAAAATTGGAGAATTTGGTTCTTTCTGAGGGGGGAATTAATTTTGGTGACTGTATCTTCCCTCATCCTCTTTTTTTTTTCTTGAATCCTCTCAGGGAATAGACTTGTTAGTACTTGGCCCTTTTCAGGTAAAACTAGCCCTTTTTAGATGCTTTTCAGTTCCTTAGCCTGACAAACTGTGGTTGACCTGAGCAGGAAGAGGAGGGCACATTTTCTCAGTATGTTCTTTCTCTGTCCGTGTGTGTGCGTGCGCGCGTGTGTGTGTGTGTGTGTGTGTGTGCGTGCGTGCACGTGCGCGCGTGTGTGTGTGTGTGTGTGTGCGTGCGTGCACGTGCGCGTGTGTGTGTGTGTGCGTGTGCTGGGGAGGAACATCGCTACATCTATAGCCAAGGGGTTACAGTGTATGTCTCTCATTGCTTAGGGGGATCCTAAGAGTTCTTAAGCCCATCCCTTGTGCTGTGGGACTGGCAGTGACATGCACACAACCCTTGCCTAGCCCTTAAGGGCTCACATCTAGGTGAAATTTCAGATGAAGGAGAAGAGATAGCAGACCATCAGGTATGAGAGTCCAAGAATCCTGGATTCTCCTCTAGGGATGGGGGCCAAAAGGGCAATCCCTTCCCTCTTCCAACTTATCCATGAGCTTGGGAGCAATCCTGCTGTCTCCTCCAGAGACATCTGGGAGACTGCTTAGTACTAGGCAGCACACTTTACACAGGAGGCTGACTCACTGCAGGCTGGACCCAGAGGAGGGCAACCTGGAGAACACTAGTAACTGTCACTTGTATGATGCATCAAAGTTTTGAAAGAAACCACTTTGATTGCTTGCTCATTTAAGTTCCCCATCAGCATTGTGAGGAAGATACTGCAAGTCTTATCATATTCTTATAAATGGGGAAATAGATTCTAGGAAGCATTCCATCATGTTAATAATATGGTGGGCAGCCCTCAGTACATCTACACATCCTGTGATTTTATGGCTAGCCAAGGTTCCTTATTCATGCCTGGAGAACTAGGATTATTTCCTCACATCTGATCCCCTGTGTCTCTAATTCTAGGCTTTATTAGTTTCCTGGAATTCCCAGCTCACCAATGGAGTGTATGAATGAATGAATGAAGAATCCATTAAGTGTTTGCTATGTGCAATGTGCTGTGGCAAGTGTTAGAGATATAATAGAGGGATTCGACTTTTTTACTGGTCTTATAACAGGAAAGCTCCTTTACAGTTAATTTTGTCCTACAGTAGAAATGCCTTCTTTATTGCTGGGTGTCTTTCGATAGGTTACAGGAAAAATCAGTAAAAGTATTAGAAGTTGTTCCTGATTGCTTAGATGTTTCTGTTTGTCACTCTTCATAGCTCCAGATCACACTCATTCTACCTGCCCCTAAAGACGCCCTCCTCTTCCCTCATTGGCAGCACGTTCATTCTCCTGATGGAACAGTCTTGTCTGGTTGTGGACATTGGCAGTGCCTATTGCAAAGCTGGATGGGCTGGGGGAAACTATCCCCTAGTAAGAGTCCCCTCAGTTGTGGGACACTTACCCTCCCCACAAAACCCAAACCCAAGACCAGGACCAAGCCTTATTCGGACGAGAGTACTAGTAGGCTCCAACAAATTGCCAATTATTAAGGAACTGCCTACGGAATTTATCATCAACCGGGGTACCATCACCAACTGGGATGCCATGGAGTTTGTGTGGCGCCATATCTTTACGGAGCTTAACAATACCCCTAAAGACCATCCTCTGCTGGTAACAGGACTCCTACTGAATGACGAGCATTGTCGGCAGAAGATCACAGAGGTAAGACAATGTCCTCCTCACATGATTCTCCCCTTTTTCCTTTTTTTCCTCACATTACTGCTTTATGTGGTTGCTTTAGCCCTCTAGCTTAAAAAAATGGCATCCTCCCAGTGCTATGACTAGGATCCTAGTCAGAAATGACCTTTAGAAGAAAGCATCATGGGGATTCTTTCCTCTGTCATCTACCCAGAGACAACTGCCCTTGGGATGCTGTGTGCAGGGTCCAAGAAAGCAAAGTCATTGAGTGAAGAGATGAGGACCCAGGAGAAAGACATTTGAGTGGAGAGAAGGAACTGAGGGTTTTAGGCAGGGAGCAGGAATAAGTCAGTTCAGCAAACTTTTGCTGTGTTTTGTTTTGAACTTTTTTCCTTAAAAACGAGAAGCATTTAAATAAAACCAATTGAACCATTAACAATGCCTGACAGTGTATATGATATCATATTCTACATCTCTAGTCCCTCATCCTGTCTAACTGAGAAGGAGGTATGGTTCCCTTATTATGACCCTGGGTCTGTGGTGGTGCCTTTGAGGTCATCAGAGTCCAATGACCTTCCCATTGTCATCATTTCCATTATTCAGCAAACATGAGAATTCTGCCTCTGTTCAGCTCTGTAGAGGGTAGAGACTGAAAACGTTAGAAAATTTTAGGACCTGACTAAGGTACCTATTAGTTCTTCATAGTTGCCTTCAAATAACGTACTCATATCTGGTATGATATGGTAGGGCAGAAAAATACTGTGTTTGGAGTCTGAGGAACTAGGTTCTAATCTCTCACCTGTCACTTTATACCTAGGTGACCTTAGACAAGTTAACCTTCTTGAGCTTCAATGCCCTCATTTATAGTATGAGGGGACTGGACTAAATGGAATCTTAAATGCCTCTTAATTCAGAATGTATGATTCTAGGATCCTATAGCACATTTAAGTGATTTGGTCCATTAACAAACATTTATGAAGTATTTGCCATATGCCAGACAGTGTGCTCAGGGTTGAGGATACAAAGAAAGGAGGGAAAAGCTGTCCCCACTTTCAAGGAGCATACATTCTACTGG
This sequence comes from Phascolarctos cinereus, assembly GCF_003287225.1. NCBI lineage: Eukaryota > Metazoa > Chordata > Mammalia > Diprotodontia > Phascolarctidae > Phascolarctos > Phascolarctos cinereus. The sequence continues at coordinate 383,375,906 of NW_027556098.1, read as the reverse complement.
GGAATAGTATGTCAGTTATCTGGCTACATATAAGAGTTATGCAGATTATGTTAAGGTAGCTGAAAGAAGAAGACATTGGCAGTTGGGAAGACCAGCCTCTTGCACAAAGTGGCATTGGGGCTATTTTGAAGGAGACTGGAGCAGCTAGGAGTTAAAACTGAGGAAGGAGAGCATTCCAGCCTTGGAGGACAGCCAGAGTAGATGTGTTGACTCAGAAGATGGGGCCTTGTGTGTGAGAACAAGGCCAGTGTTATTGGATTACAGAGTTTACAGAGGGAAATAAAGTGTAATGCTGGAAAGGTAGGAAGAAGTTAGTTTGTGAAGGGCTTCAAATGCCAAACAGTGGATTTGATATTTGATCTGGGAGGTAACAGGGAGCCGCTAGCATTTACTGAATAGTGGAGTGATGTGGTAGGACTTAATTGTTCTAGCACCTGAGTGGTGGGTGGACTAGAGTGGGGAGAGATTTGAGGCAGTGAAAGCAATCAGAAGGCCATTGACATAGTCCAGACATGAGGAAATGAAAATCTGCTCTAGGATAGTGGCCAGAGCAGAGAGAAGGGGGCATATACAAGTGAGCCTGTAAGCATAGAAATGGCAAGATTTGGCAACAGAATACATAATGGAGGCGGTGGGGAGGAGTTGAGGATAGAGACATAGAGGTTGTAAGTCCAGCGGATTGGAATGTTACTCAAAATATCCAAGAGGCAACCGGTGATGCAAGACTGGAGCTCAGAAGAGAGGTTAAGACTGGATATATAGAACTGGAAATTATCTCCACAGAGATGATAATGAAAGAGGAGATCACCAAGAGATATAGTATGGAGTTAAAAGAAGAGAAAAGGGAAGAGAAGGGCTCAGGAAAGAACACTGTCAAAAAGCCTATTGAGGTCTGAGTATATAGTAGGAGACAGTATCAACAGTGTCAAAGGTAGTATAGAGGCTAAAGAGGATCAGAATGAAGAAAATTCCATTACATTTGGCATTTAAGAGATAATTTTTAACTTGGAAAGAGTCATTTCAGTTGAATGATAAGCCAGACTGCAGAAGGTTCAGAAGAGATGGAAATAGAAGTATCACTTGCATATAATATTCTCAGGGATTTCAGCCATGAAGGGAAAGTTCAGAAATGTAGGAATATAACTGTGGGGGTGGTAGGGTCAGGTGAGGTTTTTTTTTTTTTAAGGATAGGGAGAGATGAGCATATTTCTAGGCATCTGGGAAGGAACTGATAGGGAGAGAATGGAAGTAAAAGAGTGGTGAGTGGATTGTGGGGACAATTGGTGGAATAAAATGAGGAGATGTGATTGAAGATGCACAGAGAGGTATTGGCTTGGAAATGTGAAGGGTCACTGCTTCAAGGAGAAAAGGGTCGAAGGAGGGGACGATGGGTAATGACATCTGAACGATATGAGATAGAAGGGAGAGAAAAGGGAGCTCTTGGCAAATCATCTCCATTTTTTTCAGTGGGGCATGAGTTAACATCCTTGGCTAAGAAGGTGGGAGACTGGAATAAAGACAAGGTTTTGAACAGCTGCTATGGAGAATGAGACAGTGAATCAATTGGGGAGTGATAAAATATTTACCTTGATAGAGTGAGGGCTTATTTGAAATTAGATAATTTTATTGTCGGCATAGTCAATGTGATGTTGTGACTTCCTCCTGCCCTGTTCAACAGCATATGAGTAGGAGCTAAGGTGAGGAAAGTGCTTTGCAAACAACATGCCTTTGAGCCAGGCTGGGCTAGTGTTATCCACATTCTAAAGATGAAGGAGCTGAGGCTGAGAGAAGGCAAACAACCTGTCCCAAGTGACACAGTAAATAAGCACTGCCTCAGATGCGAATATAGGTTTTCTTGACTCCCAGGCCAGTGTTCTTCAGTAAAATAAGCATGGATTAAGCACCTACTGTGTGCCAGGCACTGTGCTAGGTGACGGGGACATAACAACAGAAGGTTGTCAGAAGGTCCCTACCTTTAAGAAGCTTACATTCTCCTGGGTTGGAAACAATACATACATAGAAACAAGTAAATATGTACAGAATGATTAACATAATTTCTTGGTAAGGAGTGGGAGTAGCAGGGCTGGAGCAAGGGCTGAGAACTAGAAGGATGGGCAATGGTCTCTTGTTAAGGGGTAATACTTGAGGTGAGTGTCCAAGCAAGCTCCAAGCATTCCTAGAGGAGAGAGGAGAAGAGGACCCAGGTTTGTGTGGTGGGGGTGGGGAGAGCCTGTGTGATGCAAGAAGGCAGGAGATGGAATGAAAGCCATGTACAGGGAACATTAAATAGGCCACTTTGGCCAGAACTCAGAGTGAGTGAGGGGGGGAGGGGGAAGGGTGTATCATGAAATCCTTCTAGAAAGATGGGGTGGAGACACTCAACAGGTAATTCCCCACCTCCCACAAGTCATCAGCCCTTGGACTCTAGCACAGTCTCTAGTAATATATCCAGTCCTTTCTGGAAAGATCCATGATATTTTTTCTCTCTCCCACCTCCCTATTGTCTTCTAGGTCATGATGGAGACCTTCAATGTTCCTTCTTTGCACATTGGCAACCAGGCAGAACTTGCTTTGTTTGGCTCTGGTCTCTTGACTGGTATGGTATTAGACTGTGGGGCTGGCCTCACCCACATTGCACCCATCTTTGGAGGCCAAATGATCTCCAATGGCACACTGGTTTATAACCTTGGTGGGATAGATATCAGCTCATTATTATATAAGTCTCTGATCAACAGAGATGCAGACTTGAATCACTTCATCATGAGGGAAGCCATGGAGGACCTCAAAGAGAAGATATGTTATGTGAGCAAAAACCCTGATCAAAGGAATCTTCTAGTGATGTGACCTCTATGCAAGAGAGAATTTCTGTGCTTCCTGATGGGACCATTGTCTCTCTTACTGAAAAACATCTTACTTACCCTGATGTCCTCTTCAATCCTTCCCAATTTGGCTTGCCAGGAGAAGAATTAAGTGATAAAGTTATTAGATCAGCCTTATCATGTGGTTGGGATTTCAAATCCATACTTTCTCATGTGGTTCTTTCTGGGGGCAGTACCCTCTTTGATGGCTTCGCAGAGCGTCTTTTCTGTGAATTGCGTAGAACTAGACGTGGCTTTTGGCCAAGTGATGTGATATCCCTTCCAAATCGGATTGACCTCCCCTGGATAGGGGGCTCCATGTTGTCTTGCCTGTCAACCTTTAAGTCCTGCTGCATAACCAGAGAAAAATATGGTGAGGCAGGGGCAGCTGCACTCCAATAGGGTACTTCTTCACCAAGATTTTCACAAGAAAGACCATTTGAGATATAATGACTGCTTGGGTATAGACAACACTTGGTTCCTGAGGAAGCATCATCTTCTAGGGTTATAGCTTTTGGCTCTTGGATTAGCTCAAGGGTTCTATCCCTGGGGTTTTCTTTTTAATACCCCCCTCCCCCCCTCACTGGCTCTGGTTATGGCCTGAAATTTTGGCTGATAATGGGGCTTGATTTAGAAATTCGGGAAGAGATGTTTCTTAGGTGTTGGTTGGGAAAGCTGGATCAAAATCCAACAGTTGTGAGATTTCAAAATTTAGTCCACGTCTTATCTGGAAAAATCATTTTGAAGTGCTATGAAGAGGTTAGGGCAGGAGAGATCCCATCCCTCACCCTAAATGGATGCTTTCTTGGGGAGAGGGCAAATCTTATCTCCTCCCAAAATGAGGCTGCCTACAGTTTTTGGTAAGGATATAAGGGTGGAGAGAGAATGACCTTCCCATTACTTGGAAGATTCAGGGTGGTTGGGCTTTCTCTAGAAAGCCTCATCCCTTTCCTGAAATTCGGTGAGTTGGTCCATCTCCCTTCATCCTCCACCTCTTTTCTTGAATCCCATCAGAGAACAGACATGTAAGTATTTAAGACTAAACCAGCCCTTTTCACATGCTTTTCAGTGCCTTAACTTTCCAGACTGTAGTCTGGGGGGCAACAGAGAGAGTGTTCTGGGATGGGGTGTGTGTGTGTGTGTGTGTGTGTGTGTGTGTGTGTGTGTGTGTGTGTGTGTGTGTAGGGGGGGTTACAGTGTATGTCTCTCATTGCTTAGGGGGATCCTGACGGTTCTTAAGTCCTTGTGCTGTGGGACTGGCAGTGTCAAGCAAACAACCCTTGCCTAGCCCTCAAGGGGGAATTAATCCAGTTTTGAAATGCCTTCTTTTAACTGTATATGGAAACCCAATAAAAGTGGAAACATTTTGATGGTGGCTCAAGTGGTGATGGGATATGGAACAGGCACAAAATCTTACCTGGAAGAAGGGGTGGTCTATGATGGTAGGAGGGGTAGGGAGGGATACCAGCCTGGTGAAATTTCAGATGAAGAAGAAGAAAAAGCAGACCGTCAGGTCTGAGAGTCCAAGAATCCTGGATTCTCCTCTAGGGATGGGGGCCAAAAGGGCAATTCCTTCCCTCCAACTTATCCATGAGCTCAGGAGCAATCCTGTTGTCTCCCCAGAGACATCTGGGAGACTGCTTAGTACTGGGCAGCACACTTTACACAGGAGGCTGACTCACTTCAGACTGGACCCAGAGGAGGGCAACCTGGAGAACACTAGTAACTGTCACTTGTGTGATGCATCAAAGTCTTGAAAGAAACCACTTTGCTTGATCATTTGAGCTTCTCGTTAACTTTGCAAGGGAGGTACCGTAAGTGGTCTTAACATCTCTTTATAAATGGGGAAACTGAGATTCTAGTCATTTACCACTAGTGCCACAGCATGAGTATTGAGACTAGATTTGAACCCAGGCATTTGGGGGCCATATAATACAAACATTTGTTGTTGGAACTGGGAATGTTTAGTCTAGGGAAGGAAAGGCTTAGGGAGGGACACAATTAATTCATAGTTTCCAGTATACTCAGCTAGAAGAAACAAATGTATAAATTGTTTGACTTCCTCTTAATATAACGAATATATTTCTGACCCCTGGAGTTGTCTTGTAAGGGAAAGAACTTCATCAGGACTGGGGAAATTCCTCTCTATCAGGTGAAAGCTGCTCAGATTGAGATGAATGAGCATTCTTCACAGAGAAAACTGGAGCTGGCAACATCTAAGTGGTCATCTGGTAAAACTTCTACCTGAGCAAAAACCCCTTAGGACATTCAGTGGGATTTGGAGAAGTTCACGAGGAGAATAGGTTGGGGGTATTTTATCAGGTTTCCTCAGTTCCCTTTCTCCCATTCCTCCACTTCCTGAGCCTAGTTTCCTATACTCAGGGTCAGAGAGTAAATATCTGCATCTAAGAAGCATTCCATCATGGTATGATATAGTGGGCAGCTCTCAGTACATCTGAACATCCTATGATTTTATGGCCAGCCAAGGCTCCTCACTCATGCCTAGAGAAATAGAATTATTTCCTCACATCTGATTCCCCTGTGTCTCTAATTCTAGGCTTTCTTAGTTCCCTGGAACTCAGCTCAGCAATGGAATGAATGAATGAAGCATCCACTAAGAGTTTGCTACATGCAATGCACTGTGGCAAGTGTTAGAGATACAAATAGAACAGTAAGGTCGATCCTGCTCTCCAGAAAGAGCTGGCTAGAGAAGGGGGAAGGCTTAGGAAGAGACATAATTGGTTTGACAGGTCCTCATATGGAAGAGGGATTAGGCTTATTTTGGGGTTCTGGGTCTTGAACTAGAAGAATTGAGCGTACAAACAGCTTGATTTTTTTTACTTGTTATAAAAAAAAATCTTCCTGACCCCTGGATCCAGGGATGTGTTGATAAATGATTAACATCTGACTCTCAGAAAAAACAATGTATGCACCATATATGTTTATGTTTAATCTACATTATTAAAATTTTTCTTTTACTTTCTTAAGCCTAGCTAGTCAACACAACAAAAAAAAATCAAGCCCTCATTTGAAGTATTTGCTGGTTTCCGCAGTATAAATGCTCACAATGAAAATTTAAACATCAGCTCTTAGGTAGGAATGAGTTGGCTCCAGCACATCTCTGCCAGAATTGGTTGCTAGCAACAAGAACTTCATCGATGGAGAATGCAACTAGGTGTCACAGTCAATAAAGACTAGGCCTTGAGTTGACCTGAGTTCAAATCCAGACTCTGACATTTACTAGCTGTGTGATCCAGGACAAATCAATTAGCCTCAGTTTGCCTCAGTTTCTTTAATTGTGAAGGGGGAATAATAATAGCATCTACTTTCCAGAGTTGTGAGGATAAAATGATATATTGCAAAGTACTTAGCACAGTGCCTGGCACATAGTTGTTGTTGTCGTTGTTGTTATTATTATTATTGTCATTGCTGTTATGTTATTATTATCATTATTAGAGTATATATCAACTAGCTGGTCTCTAGGTTGAATTTGAGCTTAAGCTAATGAGTGTGATTTGAGAAAGCTGGGATGGACAAATCTTTGTCCCAAGAATTAGGAAACAAAGAAGGTAACTATTGAACCACCTTTCTCTGTGGCCAGAGCCAAATGACATTCCTCCCAGGGACTTAGCTTTCTCATAAACATACAAATTCTAGTTGCCAGGTTTAATCGGGTTGTCTCAGTGGTTGGAATCTGATGCTAAATATAAAGAAATGAGAGAAAGCAGAAACCGTTTATTGGGATGTGCCAAGCAGGTTGAAGTTCTATATTTGAGGACCTTCTAGATGTACTCCGTTCCTGAGATGAATCTGTGTACTTTAGATGCCATATGTAGAAGATGATGAGCTTTTATGGATGATCATTGATACAAATCACTTCCCACCTAGCCCAATGGTCTTGAAGCTTGCCTTTCTTCTTCCTCATGCCTATGTGACACCATAATCTTAGAGGAAGTTATTATCTGGAGCTGGCTTGCTAGGTGACTACAGGCATTCCCTCACCTTTAAAAAGGGGGCTGCCACTTTAGGTACGACTGCTCAGTAGGCTGGTAACATGGGAACTCATCTAGCCAAGTTGGTTATTCTCTAAAAGAGATGCATAGGATATCACTGGGGGGAGGTTATTTAGAGCCTCTGATTGAACCCACCACTTATTCTAGAGTAGGAAGTGGGCCCAGAGAGGGTAAGATATGTCCAAGCTTACATGGATGGAAGTAGTAAAGCCAGAATTCCATTCTAAGTATACTGACTCTCAAGCACAGTGTTCTATCCCAGCAGGCTTCATGTGAAATTGCTAAAGGTATCCTTGGATGGATTAGGGAAAGATCTTCCCTCTCCATTCCATTTCCAATTCTGATGTTTTCCTAAATTCCAAGTGGTACCTATTTGCTGAGGGTTCAGGTTTGTCTCTTCTGTTTGTTATTCTTCAAAGCTCCAGGTCGTATCCACTGTTCCTGCTCCCACAGATACCCTCCTCTTCTCTCATTGCCTCCATTTTATTTTCCTGATGGAAGGAGTTTCCGTAGTCTTTGACATTGGCAGTGACTGGTGTAGAAGTGGTCCAGGAGGAAGAAACAACCCAACATTAGCAGTTCCTGAAGTCATCGGGTACCAGGCCTACCCAGAGAACCCAGGACCAAGTAATCCCAAGAAAAGGAAAATTGTAGGTTTTAGTAACCTGCACATACTCAAGCAGATACCTACTGAGTTTCCTATCCAACGAGGCCAAATCACAAACTGGGATGCCATAGAGGCTGTTTTGAAATATAGCTACGATCGCCTTGGGATCACGACTGAGAACCATCCTGTGCTGCTGACGGATTTCTATCAAATCCTGTGAAAGACCGGGAGAAGTTGGTGGAGGTAAGATGGTATCTTCCTTGTATGATTCACCTTTCCCCTTGTTTTTTGCATTGCTGAGGGTTGCTGCTTTAGCCCTATAGCTAAAAATTTATTTTCCTATGCTGTGCATAGGCCCCTAGTCAGAAATGACCTTAGGAAACACACGGTATGGGGCTTCTTTCCTCTGCCATCTTAAGACGCCCAGAGGCAGCTGCCCTTGGGATGCTGGGAGCAGGGGCCAAGAAAGTAAGGTCATTGAGTGAGGAGAAGATGAACCAGAATGGAAAAGATGACGCTGACTATTGAGTGGATAGAAGAGGCTTGAGGGTTTCTGGTGGAGAGCAGAAACAAATTAATTCAACAAACATGTTTTGTTGTCTCTTGTTTTTCTACTAATCATTTCCCTTTCATTCCAGCCACCTCTCTGAACACTTCCTCTTTTTTTTAAATTTTTTTTTCCATATGCTTTTGAGTTGAAAATTTTTCTCCCTTTTTCTCCCCCTCACCCTCCCCAAGATGACACACAAGCTGACATAGGCTTTACATTTACATACCCATTAAACATATTTTCACATTAGCAAAGTTGTAAGTAAAAATTAAAACCAATAGGAGGAACCATCAGAAAGATGAAACAAAACTCAACAGAAGGTAAAATAAGTGGTAGCTATTCGACTTCCATAGTTCTTTCTTTGGACGTGGACAGCATTTTCCATCCTGAGGCCTCTGGAGATGTCTTAGATCCTTGTAATGCTGAGAAGGGTTCAATTTAACATTCTTAGTCATTGCATAATGTGGATGCTATTGTGCACAAAGTCCTCTTGGTTCCGCTCACTTCACTCAGCATCAGACCATATAAGTCTTCCCAGGTTTTTCTGAAGTCAGCCTGTTCATCATTTCTTATAGCACAATAGTATTCCATTACATTCATATACCACAACTTGCTCAGCCATTCCCCAATTGATGGGCATCCTCTCAATTTCCAATTCTTTGCCACCACAAAAAGAGCTGCTATGTATATTTTTGTACATGTGGGTCCTTTTCCCATTTGTTTGATCTCTTTGGGATATAGCCCTAGAAGTGCTATTGCTGGGTCAAAGGGTATGCACATTTTTGTAGCCCTTTGGGCATAGTTCCAAATTTGAACACTTCCTCTTAACAATGAAAAACATTTAAACCAGTGGACGCAGTGACAGTGTCTGGTGGCATATACATATTCAGCCTCCTTGAGTGGAGGCAGGTTTGTTCCCTTATTATGGCTTTGGGTCTGAACTTTTTCCTTTGAAAACACCAGAGTCTAGCAGCCTTTGCAGTGCCATCATTTCTATTATTCAGCAAACACGAAGAGTCCATGCTACGCCCAGCATTGTGGATACTACCATAGAGACAACCAGGCCATTTTCTCAGGGAGCTTACAATGAAATTGGAAGAAAGACCTTTTTATAAATAACTACAATGCACAGAGGAGTGCGGTGTGAGGGCAGATGTGGGAAAGGGCTATGACTGATTTGACAACAGCTTGGCAGGGCTAGGGGGAATATTGAAAATGAAGGAGAGGAAGATGGTCAGGCAAACTTTCCTGGAACAGACAGCACCTGAGTTGGCCACCAGAGGAAGGGAGGGACCACTTGGATCACTTGTCTAGGCCTGTTTCCTCCCCTCAACAATGAGGAAAGTGGACCAATGGAGCTCTTTCACATCCCCTCCTATTTTCTTCTCTGATTCCTTGAATACAGGAAGGGTCTGAGATTTTGTTAGTATGGAATTCCCTTTAATGCAGATCTCAACCTATTTGTATGCAATTTCTGCCTGTCTCAGATCAACTCCTCTGGGGTTGAGTGGCTTGTTGAGGGTCACTCAGCTAGTTGGTGTCAGAAGTGGAGTCTGAATTCCGGCCCAGAACTTGGTCCACTACCCTACAGAGCCTTAACCATATCTCTAATGTCTCTGACATACTGAAGAGGATTGCCATTGGGTGTGGCATTGTAAGCAGGACCCCCAGAGCTATCTTGGGAAAGCTCTTCAAAGAATAGGAGCACAGATAATCCTAATGTCTCTTTCTTTGATGGGAAATCCATTTTCTATCTCTTTTGGATTTGAAGTCAGAAGATGTGGACTGAAATCCTTTCCCCACTCTCACTTTGGTGACTTACTACCTTTATGACCCTTCACTTCTCTGCATTTTAGTTCATTCACCTGCAAAATTAAGCTTTCCTTAACATCTCTAACATTTTCCCAGCTCTTAATCAATAAAGTTATTCTAAATTATTTTTAAGTTTTAGTATAGTTAGAAAATATTTTCATATTTTGATTCCTGGATGATTGATCTCTAACCATTGGTGAAGTTGTTTGTCTGTCAGCCAGAAAACACTTATTAAGTGTTTGTTGTTTACAAGGACTGTACTAGGGTATGGAGATACAAAGGATGGGTGGCAATTTGGTTTTTTCGGGAGCTTAAGTTCTCTTCAGGGAGACATACACAAATAAGTGTGTACAGAATAAAGAGAAGGTAGTTAGAAAGGGAGGGCTTAATAGTTGGGCAGGGAGAGGGACTCAGAGAAGGTTTCATGGAGAAGATGGTATGTGAGTTGCATCTCAAATGAAGAAGGAGATTTTTTTGAGGTAGAGGAGAAGAGGGAGTATATCCCAAGCGTGAGGCACAGCCAATGCAAAGACATGGAGATCAGAGATAATGTTCTATGAGGAACAAAGAAAAGATCAGGGTAACTGAACCATAGAGTGCAGGAAGGAGAGTAATATATAGTGAGGATGGAAAGAGAGATTGACTTGAACGCTCCCAGTATAGGCAAAAGAGTCGCTGAAGTATGTTGTCTAAAGGAGTGACATGGTCAAACTTGGGTTTAAGAAAAATCTCTTTGATAGTTAAGTGCAGGATAGATTAGGCTGGAGAGAGATTTGAGGCAGGGAGACCGATTAGGAGACTATTCAAATAGTCCAGAGAAAGGTGATGAGGGCCTGATTGCGGCCATGTAACTGAGAGATGTTATGGAGGTCCGTATAATAAGATTAGGCAACTGATTGGATATATAGGGTGAAGAAGAGTGAGGAAATAAGAATAATGCAAAGGTCACAAATTCGGGACACTGGAAGACTAGCGTTATCCTTGACAGAAACGGGGAAGTTGTGGTAGAGGATCTTAGAGAAAAGATAATGAGCTCTGTTTGAGACAGATTGAATTTCAGATATGTCTGGGACATCCAGTTTGAAATGTCCAAGGAGGAGGTGAGCTGGTGCTCAGGAGAGAGATTGGGCCTGATTGTATACATCTGGGAGTCATCTGCATGGAAATGATAGTTAAACTCATGGGAACTGATGAGGTCACCAAGTGAGAGGGTATAGAGAAAGAAGAGGAGGCCAAGGACAGGACCTTGGACAGTGCTTACAGTTAGGGGGTATGATATAGACAATGATCCAGCAAAGGAGACTGAGGGGAGGTCTATCAAGTTAAAAAAGGAGTCATCGATAGGAGCATCATGAAAACCCAGAGACAAGAGCACCCAGGAGGAGAGAGGGGCGTCAACAGGACCTCACATTTCCATGTCTCTTGTGGGGTGGAAGAGGGAACCTTTGCAAAAAAAAAAAGTCTAAGGTACATTGTGCAAAGGTTTATTCCCATTTTACAGATAATGAATGCTGAGAGAAGACAAGCATAATTAGTAAAAGTTACAGCTGGGAATTGAACCCAGATTCTTTGGCCAGGACTCTTAACTTCAATTTAAACATTTTTGTTAAACACCTAGTAGGTTGTAGGCATTGGTCCAGGGACTAGAGATGCAATGACAATGAGTCTTCATCCTCAAGGAGCTTCTATTCTTCTGAGTTGGGATAGAGGAAGAAATGTACACATACAATATATACATATACCACACCCTTACGGATGTTAATACATGTATGTAAACATAAGTGCATGTGTGTGTATGTGGGCTGGCTAAATTTGCCAGTGGGTTCAGATTCTGCAAGGAAGGAGAGATACCTAGAAGTTTTGGCCACTACAATGATTTATTAGCCTTGCAAGGAGAGTTACAGGGCAGTCCTATCCAGTGGCTCAGCTAGGTACACAGATAGACTTACATAAGCAATATTCAAGGGTAGGGGATAGGGTGGTGGTCTTTGTAGGGGGAAAGAGACCACTCATTTCCACCAAGTCAAAAAGAACCTTCTTCCTTTGTACCATAGTGTTGGGCTCTCTCCAGGCAGAGAACAGCCCTGTGCCGTTGGAACACGGGAGTTTTAATCCCTCACAGGGGCTTATCAGGGGAGGCACAGCCCCAGAGGTCCCACTGATGAGTTTTTCAAATGATCCCAACATTCCTGCCAGGCCCCCTATCTCTAGAGGTGAGGGTCCAGACCATTGGTCTAAGCTTTGCTTCCTCCTCAATGCATGTATGTGTATACTGCCCCCAGAGCCTTAATACACATGTGCACACACATGTGCATATGTACACATGCACACAAGTGCCTAACATTACACTAAGATTTTTGGAACATACTGTATATTACATATTATACATATATGTAATAATATAAATATACATGTGTGTGTATATATACATATTTATCTATATATGTAAGCAGACACACATCTATAATGAGTAGATACAAAATGAATACATAGCAATTTCTTGGTGATTAGCACAAAAGCTTGGAGGATCAGGAAAGGTCTCATTAGAAGTCAGTGTTAGAGTTAATCCTTAAAGGAGACTTGAGGCTCCAAGAAAGGAAGGGAGTAAATTCCAGGAAAGGAGATGGTAGCTTATACAATGGCAGAAAGGTTGGGATGTCACTTTGGGGAAACGGTAAGCTCACCAGTTTGACAGGAAAAGCAAGTACATAAGGGTAAATAATATAAGATTGGACTGGAAAGATGATTAAAGCCAAGAAAGAAATTATTTCCCTTTGACCATGGGTTGGGGGGGGATACTATCTGGTGACACTTCTTGCATGGTTTGAGCCTTTGAACTCCATCCTATGGCATGGGCTCTTAGGGATGACAGTCAGGTCATCAGTCAAACAAACATTCCTTAAGAACTTAGGTTGTGCCGGGAGCTCTATTAAGGACTGATGGTATGAAGAAGACAAAATCCCATAAGAGCCCTGCTCTCAGGGAGCTCTCAGTCTACTTGGTGGGGGTGGGGTGGGGATATGTTCTGGCCTTTTTCAGACTCATGACTGGTGTTGATTTTTTTCTTTCTCTAGATAATGATGGAGACATTTCATGTTCCATCTCTGTACATTGGCAACCATGCTGAGCTTTGTCTTTTTGGCTCGGGCTTTTTGACCGGGTTGGTCTTACACTCTGGGTCTGGTGTCACGTCTATCACACCTGTTTGCAATGGCAGAGTCAAGCAGTTATCCACCAAGATTTTTGAGATGGCTGGGCTAGATGTCAGCTTATTACTACATAAGGCTCTGTTTAAGAAAGAGATGAACTTGGTCAACATATCCCAGCGGTATGATATGGACTTAGCTAAGGAGAGGTTATGCTATGTAAGCAAACATCCCAATCAGAAAGAATCTGCCATTGACCCAATGTCCAATGTCCCTGGAGTGATTGTCCTCCCTGATGGGAAGATTATCACCCTGTCCAAGGAGCTGCGTACCTACCCTGATATGTTCTTCTGGACCCCCCAACATGATGTGCCAAATTTGGACTTATGCTCGGAAGTTATTGATACAGTCATGAAGTGTGCTTCAGAAGAGCAGGCTTCCCTCTTTTCTCATGTGGTCCTTTCTGGGGGCAATACCCTCTTCTCTGGCTTCCCAGAGCGCCTTCTCTGGGAGCTGAATGCCATCAGACCCCACTGGGTCCCATCTGAGGTTGTGTCCCGGCCAAATCGGATCTACCTTTCATGGTTGGGAGGATCCATCTTGTCTTGCCTGTCAACCTTCAACACCCAGTGCTTGACCAACAAGGAATACCAAGAAGCAGCACAATATGTTGCGCTTTAGGTACAGGGCCATCAGATGAGTTCCCCTCCATCGGGATAGACTGATGGCCAATGACTGTCTGGGCATGGGAAAACCTTGGTCCTTGAGGAGAGCATTTTCTACAGTTATAACATGAGGGACTGGAGGGATTGTTGCTGTGTTCTAGGGTTCTAGATATGGTGTTCCTTTTTATTCCCTTGCAATGGACTTCCAATTTGGGGATTCAGGAAAGAATGTTGTGGGCAAATAGTTGTGAGCAGTAGCTCCTTCAGTCTGCCTTCTCTGGGGGGCTAGAAGGGACAGAGTTGAGATCAGGCACAGTTGCTACTAGATAATTAAGGTCTGGTCCTCCCTGCATCCTGGCTTCAGAATGAGTTATGAAGTGGTCTGTTGGGGCAGGTACTTCCAATCTCCACTCAAACTGGGGTTACTACATCTTTTGGTAAGGGAATATGGCAACAGAACGACTCTTCCATGACTTGGAAGGTTTGGGGTGGCTGAGTTCTTCAGAGAACTCCATCCCCTTCCTGAGGCAGGCTCTTGGCTCATGTCCCTGCACCCTTCTCTCTTTCTCTTTTTGCCCCCCCAATCCCCTGCGAGAACAAGCATGCAATCTTCAGCCCTCTAGAGCAAATCCTCTGCTGGTAAAATCAGCTTTTTCAGATGTTTGTCAGTGCCTCAGTCTGCAGAAGTTCATGTTCTCTTGGAATGCACTGTTTGCATTGTGTGTAACCATATGGGGATGGGGAGGAAGATTAGCACTTCCATAGCCAGGGGGTTGCAGCAGATGTTTGAGGTCCGGTTTGAGGAGGAGGTTTGGGCTCGAGGTGCTGATACTTAGAACTCTCCCATATTGCCTTGGGAGAGACTGATTGTTCTGGAGTCCATGCTCTGTGCTGTGGATCTGGCAGTGTCATGCACATAGATAGCCCTTGTCCAGCCTTGACAGGAGAGCTGTCTAGTTCTGAAATGCCTTCTTTTAATTGTATATGAAAACCCAATAAACTTGAAAGCATTGTGATGATGGCTTAGGTGGTGAGGAAGGGGAAAGTGGGGAGTATTTATAGAATGCTGCCTGGGAGAGTGGGGTACCTATAATGGTGGTGGTGGGGTGCCAGCCCTGGACCACAAGGACTGGTGAAGAAGGAGAGGTGGCAGGCCATTGGGCATCTTATGATCCCGTGCCTGTACACAGCTCTACACAATTTCATCCCACGCAGATCTGGTCATGTCACTTTTCTGCTAAAAAACAAAACAAACCAAACAAGATAAAATTATTATACCTATTGCCAACCGAGTTCAGTTTCATGCTGGGCAGGACCTCTGGGTGGTTACAGCACATGCCTAAAAAAGAAACTCATTGAGTGTGTATTCAGCAAGCATTCATGCGGCTTCAAGTTCCCAATCAGCAGTAACTGACTCACTACTGAGGCAGTGAAGTCTACTTTAGGATAACTCTCTCAGGCTTAGGAATTTTTTCTGACTTCAAATCTAAAATCCTCTTCTCTGCAAGGTCGACACATTTCTCCCAGTTTTACCCTCTGTGGCCAAGCAGAAACAACCTAATCCCTCAGATCAGGCTCAAAACCAGAGCTCCAAACTTTTGAAGACAGTTATTTCCCTCCCTCTCCTCTTTTTCTCTTCTGGATGAACAGTTCTCATCCAGTTAAAAAGCAATTATTAAGCACCTACCACATTTCAGACACTGGAGATCCAACTACCAAAGAAAGAAAAGATAAGAACAGAAACAAATCTATGCTCTTCAGGAGTTTACATTTCATTGAGGGATGAAAACAAATCTGAGAGAGGGAGAGCTTTAGCAGTTAGAGGAGGAAGTCAGAAAAGGCTTCAGGAAAAGGTGATAGTTGAACTGAAGGAAAAGGAGTCCCTGAGGTAGAACTGAGGAGGGAATGCATTGTTGGCATGTGGGATGGTCAGTTACAAGGCAGGGAAGTAGAAGATGGAGTATTCTGTGTGAGGAACAGAGAGATGGATAATTTGATTGGACCATATAGTGCAGGGAGTGGAGTGGAGAAGTAGAGAAGAGAGATTGGGGCTAGGCTGTAAAAGTGTTTAGGAGCCAGAGGAGTTCCTATATATTCTTAAAGCAACATGGGGCCACTTGTGTTGAGTAGGACAGTGACATGGTTAGATCTGTACTTAAAAAATCACTTGGGCATCTACATGTAGGATGAATTAGAGTGGGGAAAGATGAGTAGGGAGATCAATCAGGAGGCTCTTTCAGGAGTCTAAGTGAGAGGTGATGAGGACCTGAACTAGGATAAGGTCTGTGGTATTGGAGAGAATGGGGTTGGAAATATGTTGTAAAAGTAGAAATGGGAAGATTTGGCAATTGATTAGTTGTGTTGTATGAGGGAGAGTGAGGAATGGAAGGGAATATTAAGGTAGTGAACCTGGAAGAATAGTGATGCCTTTGACAGTAATACAGAAGGTTGGAAGAGGAATGGGTTTGGGGAGACGGTTGTGTTCTCTTTTAGACATGTTGAGTTTGATATGGGTCTTGGGTATCCATTTTGAAATGTCTAGCAGCCCAAAAATGATGCAGAACCGGAGCTCAGGAGAAAGATGGGGGCTAGATATATAGATCTGGGAGTCACCCAGAGATGATAGTTAAACTTATGAGAGCTTATGAGGTCACAAAGTGATATGCATTCTGATTGGTAGGAGAGGAGAAATAGCATGCAAGTAACCAGGTACACATAAGATATGTACAGAGTGAAGGGAGGGGAAGGGGAGAGAGGCAGGGAGAGGGCCTCAGGAACAGAGTATTGAACACAGCCACTGGTAGAATGATATGGGTGATAATTTGGCAAAGGAAACCGAAATGGGCCAGCTAGGCAGGCAGAAGGAGACCTACAAAAGTGTAGTATAATTTAAATCCAGAGAGTAGAGAGTATTTAAGAGGAGAGAGTGGTTACATGAATCAAGTGAATCAAAGAGGTCAAGAAAAATGAGGACTGGGAAAAACACATCAGATTTGGCAGTTAAGAGAACATTGGTAAATTTGGAGAGGTCAGTTTCTGTTGAGTGTTGAGATAGGAAGCCAGATTGCAAAAGGTTGAGGAGTGAATGAGCAGAGAGGAAGTGGAAGCTGCAAATGTAGATCGCTTTTTTTAGAAGCTTGTCTGCAAAAGGTTGGAGAGGTGATAGCTTGAAAGGATGATGGGGTCTAGTGAAGGGTTTTTTTTTTTAATGGAATGACTCTGGCATGTTGGAAGAACCAATGGATAGGGAGAGAACACATTTATTAAATACCTGCTATGTGTGAGGCACTTTGCTAAGTACTTTATAAATATTATCTCATTTAATCTTTACCACAACCCTGTGAGGTGGGTGCTGTTGTTATGACTCCCATTTTACAGTTGGAGAAAAAGGGGTAGAGAGAGGTTAAAATGACTTTCCCAGGGTCATACAACCTGTAAGGGTCTGAAGCAATTTGAACTTCAGTCTTCCTGAGCTTCTAGTCCAATGCTCTATCTACTCCACTATTTAGCTGCCCGTTTTGAAAATTGGAGAGAGGAGAATGATGAGGTCAATCTGCTTGGCCCATAGTAAATGATTAATAACTACTGACTGATTAATCCGGGAAATGGGAGAAGATGAGATCAAAGGCACATATAGAAGGAGTGACCTTGGCAAGGAGAAGGGCTACCTCATCATCAGAAAGATTATAGGATAGAATAGGGTACAGGAGGTTTTGAGAAGAGGTGAAAGGAGAGACCATGACTCCAACTTTCTTGCTTCCTTCAACTAATCCTTGCGTGGCACAAAATCCAGGCTCTTACTCGGCCTATTTTCTTCAGCTTATCAAATAGACTTCCTAAAATGTAGTGCCTAGAACTGAATGTTGTATTCTAGCTATTGCCTGACTTGGACATTGAAAAGAGTAGAAAGTTAAGGACAGAACCTTAGCGAACACTTGGGATCAGGAAAATCAGCAGCATGGACCATTCCTCTTCTACAAGACAGCCATCCAAATACTTCAAGACCAATATCATGTTCTTTTCTGTTCTCACCCTAACCCAGTTTATCTCTGCACCAGCCCCAATTCCCCAAAGGACCAATTACATGATTTTAGGCTCCTACCAATTTCAGACCCTTCCCTTTGGATAGGCTGGACAGACAACAACAATATTCATACGTGTCATCATTCAACTGAAGCCACCCTCTCCAAAGTTACCAACCATCTCTCAATCACCAAATTGAATGACCTCTTCTCAATTCTCATCTTTCTTGACCTTGATCTCTCTGTAGAGTGATAGTGTCAATCATCATCTCCCCCTGGATAAGCTCTTAGATTTTCTTGACATAGTCCTTTCACCTTACCATCTGCTTATCCCATCTCTCCTTCTCTGTCTCCATCCAGGTCACATCTCCAACTGTGGGTATCCTCACATGTCTCTCCTGGGTCCCCTTCTCTTGTACCTCTATACTAGTGGTTCTCAACCTGGGGTCTCGTGGGGATCCATAAGTAGACTTCAGCAGATGTGTCAACTTGGATGGGAAAATTATATCTTTAGTTTCACCATCCTCCAACATTGGACTTGGAGTCAGGAAGACCTGGTTTTAAATCTTGCCTCAGGCACTCACTAGCCATGTGACCTTGGGCTGTTATTTAACCTCTCTCAGCCCTGGTTACTTCATCTGTAAAATGGAGATAATGATAGCACCTACCTCAAAGTGGTTATGAGGCTCAAATGAGCTGCTGTATGTAAAGCACTTTGCAAACTATAAAGCTGACCATCATTGCTGTTTTTGTTATTGATGAATTTAAAAAAGAAAACTTTTTGAGGAAGGGTCCATAAGTTTTTTAGACTACAAAGGAATCTGTGGCACACACAAAAAAAGTTAAGAACTCTTTGCTGTATACTATCTCAGTGATTTCATAGGCTCCTATGGATTCACTTTTTACCTCTGTGCAGATGATTCCCAGGTCTAAATAGCCATAATCTTTCTCCTGAGCTCTGGTCCTACAATGCCAACTGCCTTGTGCATCTCACACTGGAAGTCTATGAATATCTCAAACTCAACATATTCTAAATTGAACTCCTTACCTTTCCCTCCCCAAATTCTCCCTTCTTCCCAACTTTCCCATCACTCTCTAAGGCACTGTCTAGTAGTCACCCAAGCTCACAGCTTTAACATCATGCTTAATTTATCACTTCCACCCCACATATCTAATTTGATGTCAAATCTTGTAGTTTCTACCTTTCCAACATCTCTCATTCCCTTCTCACCACTCACATAGCCGCCATCTTGGTAGAGACACTTTTCACCCAATACCTGGGCTAATTCAAGATTCTTTTGGTTAGTATTCCTTCCTCAAGCCTCTTCTCACTCCACTCCATCCTCTACTCAGCTGCCAAGTTGATTTTTCCTAAAGTGTAGATCAACTTAATAAACTCCATTGGCTCCCTATTACCTGCAGGATCAAATAGAAAATCCTCTGTTTGGCTTTGATGTCCCATCACAACCTTGTTCCTCCCTGCCCTCCCAGTATTCTCATCCTTTACTTCCATCTACATACTATAGGATCCAGCCACTGTCCCTGCTGTTCCTTGAGTACAGTGCTCCATCTCCAGACTGCACGGTTTTTCACTGGCTGTCCCCCAAGCCAGCACTACTATGCTTCCTGGCTTTCCTTAAGACTCAGCTCAAGTATTACCTTCTCTGAGAGGCCTTTTAGGGTCCCCTCTCAAACCTGGGACTTTCTTTCTGAGATTATTCTCTATTTACCCTGTATATATCTTGTTATTTGTCCTTCATTTTCAAAGACGACCAATGACATCACAGTGTTGGGGTTATGGTACGGTGTGTTCAGTTGGGCCTCATCAGTTCAATATGGTTCAGAAGGCTCTACCACAAGTCAAACACAAACAGTCCACATGAATGTTTGGGATGGAGATGTCTCTAAATTTGTGCATCTCACATTTCTTTTGAGCTACTGCAATTTTGCTTTGCTCATAGAGCACTTCTTTGATATGGGCATGCCATGCTGGGTGGTCCTGTGCCAGCATGTCCCACATCATGTAATCGATTCCCCAGTTCTTCAGAGAGACCTTGAGAGTGTCCTTGTATCACTTCTTCTGAGTGCTTGCCTTATGCGAGTATATATATCTTGTATATTTAAGGTAGTTTGCATATTATCTCCCCCATTACACTGTGAGCACCGTGAGTGCAGGGACTGTATTTTTTCCTTTCTCAGTATCTCCAGCACTTAAATGTCATACTGAATGTATCCCTTCCACTCTGGAAGGGAACAGTAGAATAGCACACATTCTATTTTAAAAAATTTTTTTATTAATTTATTTTGATTTATCAACAATCACTTCCATAAGCTTTTGAGTTTAAAATTTTTCTCCCCCTCCCTCCCCACCCCCTCTCCAAGATGGTGCACAATCTGATATAGGCTATACACATACATTCCTATTGAACATATTTTCACATTAGTCATGTTGTAATGAAGAATTAGAACCAATAGGAGGAACCACAAGAAAGAGAAAACAAAACAGAAGAAAAAAAGGCAAATAGTATACTTCCATCTGCGTTCAAACTCCAGAGTTCTTTCTCTGGATGTGGATAGCATTATCCATCATAAGACATTTGGAGATATCTTAGATCCTTGCATTGCTGAGAAGGGCTAAGTTGTCGATATTAGTCATTGTATAATGTGGCTGTTACTGTGTACAACGTTCTCTTGGTTCTGCTCACCTCACTCAGCATCAGACCATACAAGTCTTTCCAGGTTTTTCTGAAGTCAGCCTGCTCATCATTTCTTATAGACCAATAGTATTCCATTACATTCATATACCACAACTTGTTCAGTCATTCCCCAATTGATGAGCATCCCTTCAATTTCTAATTCTTTGCTACTACAGAAAGAGCTGCTATAAATATTTTTGTACATATAGGTCCTTTTACCATTTATTTTTGTGTTCTCTTTGGCATACGACCTTAGAAGTGAATAGTACACATTTTAATGTTTATTTTAAACCCTTTCCAGATTAGTATAACATATAGTGTGTTGGACTCTGAATCAGAAAGATCTGTTTTTGACAGTAATTATGAAAAAGACTCATCTTCATGAGTTCAAATCCTGTCTCAGATAGTTACTAGCTGTGTGACCCTAGCCAAGTCACTTAACCCCATTTACCTCAGTTTCCTCATCTATAAAATGAGCTGGAGCAGGAAATGGCAAACCATTCCAGTATTTTTGCCAAGAAACCCACAAATGGGGTCACAGAGTTGGACACAACTGAAAAAAAAAAAAAAAAAGCGACTCAACAGTGAGATCCTAAGCAAGTCACTTACCTTCCCTGAGTATCAAGATTTAGTAGTTGAGTTACAGAGGGCTTAATTGATTGGTGTTGGTAGAGGAAATGGATCTGTCCAGTGTCTCCCAAGCTACTCTTGGGAGACAAGTATGCAAAAATTATGTATGGCCCATTTCCCAGATGAAAAAATCTGAGGTTTAGAAAGAGTGATAGGCTTAGCTAGGAAGTGCCTGAGTCAGCTGAGATTCAAATTTAGACCTGTTGACTTCAAGTCCAAGATGAAATAACTGCAAGATGTGGACTGGGCCTGGGTCCTCCTAGGACCCTTTCTCCTCTTCATTCTCCCCTTCCTCTTTTAAGCTCTGAGGAAATGCAACAAAAGAACACTCACTTATTCAAAAGACAATGTTTTGCTCAAGCATCAAGACTGAATGCCTGGTGTATAATTATGAACTTTTATTCCTCCTCCCAAAAAACCCCCAAACACCTTTTACAAACTTCCTCAGCAAGTAACATCTTTCTTTCTCCCCTTTGCTGCTCCAATTAAAATAAAAATAGCAGCTCAGTATGGCTTTTCCGGGCCCATCAAGTTAGCAGAGATCTGACGGCAGGCCAGGGCCAGCGGGGTGGAGAGTGGTGCCCAGAAGATGCCCAGCCGCCTGGCAGCTGAACAAAGCCAGAGCTGGCTCATCTTCTACATGGGGGCCCCAGCTTCCTGCCGGGGTCAGCCAGGTGCAGGGGGGAGGGGAGGACTTGGCAGATGAGATGGGGGCTCGATGCTCTGCCTGCCTGCTGCCCAGGGCCTGGGGCAAATTGGTGCCCGCTGGGGGATGGGGAGGAGCCTATGTTTGGCTTTCTTCAAATTCTGGGCCCAGGTGGTCAGGCAGGAGGCCTTGGAGAAAATCCGTTCCAGCTGATCTTGTGAAGAAAGCAGACATCTTGTTGTGCCTTTATTTGTATTTCTCTACCCAGCTTCTGCCCATCTTGTCCCCAGATGACCAACTGCTGAGGGGGAGGGGAACCCTGGGTGCTTAATATGGCTTTCTGTAATGTGCTTTGCAAGAATAGAGTTGTGAAGCACTGAACATTACATTAGGGAAAACCTTAGAACACAGGATGTCTGAGCTGGGAGGGCCCTTAGAACACAGAATGTCAGAGCTGGGAGGGCCCTTAGAACACAGAATGCCAGAGCTGGGAGGGCCCTTAGAACACAGGATGTCTGAGCTGGGAAGGCCCTTAGAACAACAGGATGTCTGAGCTGAGAGGGCCCTTAGAACACAGAATGTCAGAGCTGGGAGGGCCCTTAGAACACAGGGTGTGATAGCTGGGAGGCTTAGTGTGTCAGCAGCAATGGGCAGAGGGCTCCATTGCTTATCTGGGCTGGTTCTTCCTAAGACTTGGCTACCATTGGCATGGGCTCTGGTGATTTCTGCTATGGACACTGGTGCTTCTGACCTTTCAAAGCTCATGAATTTGTATCCCGGTCAGATCAGGAAAGACTAATCCAAAAGAAGTAGACATCATGTGCTCAGACATACATGGAGTCCAGGCTGGGTCTGGAAGTGGCTCACTGATGCTCCTTCCCCCACCTGTGGGCTCATAGTCAAACTTGCCTCACTACCAGGAAGGGAAAACACCAAAAAGGACAAGGGATGGGAGAACCAATCCTCTCCAATGCAGAAGTGGTTCTGGAATGCCTCTGGATCTGTCTGGATCTGAATCTCCATAGTACAATCCTTGAGTCATTATCAGTGAAAACAGTGTTCAATGTTGCTGGCCTGGCAGCAGGAAGAGAATGTCTGCATGTTCCTCAAGGCTTGAGGTCCTCACAGAACAATCCCCCCCATCACATAAGTCAATGAATATGCCATGCTCTAGTTACAAAGAGAGAATGATTTCTGTTAAAAAGAAATATGATAAAAAAAATAAAGAACAGCTTAGCTACTTCAAGAGATCAACTTTCTGCTCAGGGAAAAATCTTAGCTCTCCCACAGCAGAGAACTGGATTTTTTACTCCTTGACTCTTCTATGGGAATAAGGTATTGTGCCAGTTGCAATGAATTTGTCTCATTTAAGAAGATCCTAAACCTTTGAAGGAGGATTTTGGTTATCTCCCTTCTTTTACCTAGTGGATGACTCTCACTTTAAGAGTGGCCAAGTGACCTGTTTCTTAGTGTGACATGTTGCCTGGGTGAACGTCCTCTTCTGGGGGATCATGAGTTCTATGAAAGCAAAATTCTGGTCTCCTACTTCCTTCTCTCTCCTCTTATATCTTTTTCACAGTTGAATCTCAACAAATATTTTGATTTTGGCATCTCAGATTGAGAAAAGACCATGAAGCCATTTGACCTTGAGTTGTCGTCGTCGTCGTCATCATCATCTCGTCATCATCTTCTTCTTCTTTTTTTTTTTTTGGGAGGGGATGTTGGTCAGTTTCCTCACCTGTTAGATGACAGCGTTGCATAAGATAGATGCTAAGATCTCTTCCAGCTTTGGTTTTCTGTGTTCTAAGCCCTCCTCCAGCTCTGACCTTCTATGGATCAACAATCTTACAAAATTATTGATACCATGTTTTTTGCCATCTTTATTTCCCATTACATCTACCCCTTTCTATCACTCTGGACCCATCTACTTTAACAAAGAATTAAAAAAGAAAGTGAAAAAATAAAACAGTTTAGGAAAACTAGCATATCTCCCAAATTGGTCCTTGTAGGTAGCATTCTGTGCCTGTAGCCCCCCATTTCTGAAAAGAAGAGGAGGAAGGTATAGTCTCAGAGCTTTTCTTTAGGGTGAATATGGTCAGTATAACTTCACATCATTTAGTTTTGATTTTTTAAAATTGTCATTATTGATCTTTGTATCTACACTGGAGTAACTATAGCTATTACTTTTCTGGTTCTAACGGACTTGATTCTGAATTAGTTTATATGAGGCATCTAATACATAGCAATATTTTATCTTCATGGATTCCTGACACCCTCTGTTCTAAGATCCTTCCCAGCCCTGATATTCTGTGTTCCAAGGGCCCTCCCACTCTCACAATTCTGTGTTCCAAGGGCCCTCTCACAATTCTGTGTTCTAAGGCCCCTCCCAGATCTGGCATCCTGTGTTCTAAGGACCCCTCCCAGCTCTGACATTCCTTGTTCTAAAGGCCTTCCCAGTTCTTACATTCTTTCCAGGCTCTGACAGTGTATGATCTACAGCACCTGTTGATTTTCCTTCTGTTTACACCTGTGTGCTGGGGAGGGCTGCTTGGGGCGACAGAAGCTGGACCCCTATCCCCACATTAGTAGCCAAACCAGGGTTTATGGGATGTTGGACCCTTGACGGATCTACTATTGT